>NC_083350.1:37457500-38057500 GCF_030254825.1 Meriones unguiculatus | reverse complement strand
AGGCAATTTAGCATGATACTTTATATTTCCATTTTTTCACAATTAGTATTTTGTTTTTATGCTTATATTACAAAATGCCAAAACATTGTATTATGTTGTTAATAATTCCACAAATGAAATTCTTTACACAAAATAAAAAAACTATTATAATAAACTGAAAGATATTTTATTTCAATAAAAACCTTACCAGCTACTAAAAGATCAATGTTTGGATGTAATATGTAATACATGGCATTCTAAAGGCATGGAGAGTATTTGCTTTTGAGAAGGTGATTGCAGTACAAATGTTAATGATTAGTATTTAAACAAGTAATAGAACTATGTATTAAGTATGAGCCACACTTAATGTTATTACATTGAATTTTTAAGAATAAGCAGGGAGGATGGCTCAAAGTTTAAGAACACCAGCTATTCTTCAGAGAACCAGCTTTGATTTCCTGAACCCACACGATGGTTCAGAATCATATGTAACTCCAGTCCCAAGGTATTCACCCTTTTCTAGTCTCTGTGGGTACCAAGCACACACTTGGTGCATGCACAGACACACAGACATACACACATACACACATACACATGCAGGCACAACAACCATACACATAAAAATAAATAAATAAAATGTTAAAATGATATATATTTATTTATTGCTTACTATACTTTGAATAATGGCAATATTCTATAAATTTAAATAACTGGAATCAATATTTAATTAATACCAGATACGTATATCAGTATTAAGAGCACAATGAAAACTAATTCTTCCTGACTTCAATGAACTTCTAATCCATTAAGAGCAGCATCCATATCCATTTCTTTGATATAATCTTTTTTCCTTCCATTTTTCTTTAGTTTGTTCATTTGTTCACTCTTCCCTCCTTCCTTCCTTCCCTCTCTCCCTCTCTTCTTTTCTTGCTGTTTTCCCTCACATCTTCTCTCCATTCTCCCCTCTCTCCCTCTTGGAATCAGAACTTCATGCAGCCTAGGCTGGCCTCAAGCCTTCTATGCAGCTGGAGATAACCTTGAGCTCCTGATCCTCCTACATCTACCTTCCTTGTGCTGGGATTAAAGGTATGCAGCATCAGATCCAATTTGTGTGGTGCTGGAACTCAAACTCAGGGCTTTGGGTATACCAGGCAAACACTCTATCAACTGAATTAGTTCTCTAATTCATACATACTATTTTTTAAATAAAAAGGTTATTTTATAGTTTCAAATACTCATGTAAAACTATTAAAAGTTGGCACCAAACAAAGTTAATGACTTTGGGCCACCCCTGAAGAATTTTCTCTGTATTTTCACGTATGTAAAAAGAAGATGAAAGCAAAGAGGCTCTATCTTTATACTAAAGAGGGAACTTAAAATGGTAGCAGCTTAGTAATGTTGCTCATTTTGCTACAGTCATTGATTTACGGTAAAATTCAAAATCTATTTACCTTAAAACTTGCTTATCACTTCAGCTCTCAAAGACACAATAAGGTTCATTTAAAAAGCAAAGTTTTTAATTTCAGGAGTTACTGAAGAGGAGGGAAATGACACGTATAGTGTCACATTCTTCTTTCTTTTCTTCCCTCTAACATCCATAATAAATCCTTTAAGGATTTGGACATAGTGTCCAGGAACTTATCTTAGAAAATACATACAAATAAGAACAGTTCTTATCACACCAAAACTTCTGAAAACAGTCAACAAGTAATATATTATCTCCTGAAAACAATTGTAGGTTTCGAGTTTAAAAACTAGCCTGTGAATTATAGTCTTCTCAAATTCACACAAGGCTCATCTACCTCTTCTATATTTCCATGGAGCTTTCCTATTCCTAAGGTAAGGGATTTTATAATTGGGTCAATAATGTTCCCCGCAAGAACTATAAACTAACAAAATCCCCAGTATTAGTCATGAGAAATCTTCTTTCAAATGGTTTGTCAGGGTAGTTCACTTGAGCTCCAAAACAATACAGACTATTAGCATAGTCCTTGGTTGCCTCTCAGAGGTCAAAAGTGGGTCACTAATGTTGAAGACCTCACACACATAGAACTCAGATGATTCAAGCTGGCTAGGACCTGAAGGGTTTTTTGTTTTTCCTGTGTGCTAGCTTTTGTGGCTCTAAAAATAGCTTGTAATCTACCAAGTGAAAGAGGCAATTAAACAGCCCTACCCAGCTGTGAAACCTATAGACCAGATAATTACCATCATGTGAGACATGGATAAAGGTGTAATAATTGCCACTCACATGTTGGCAGCAACTAGTAGCTGTCTAACTGGAGTTAAGGCCCACTCAACAGGAGTGAAATCATCCGGGGTACTGGAAACCTAGTCAGCTCTCTAGGGCTGGTTGAGAACAGTAGAAAAGAATCTGCTAACAATACCTAGCTAGACCAGCATAATTCTTTCTATATTCTAAATCTTATCCTTATATTCGCAGATAAGTGTAGCTACTACCCTCTCATCAACGAAGCCTCTGTTTATATGAAATAGAGACCATGACAGAAAACCACAACTGGACACAAGACAGAGATCAACAGATGGTGGGGAGCCTAGTTTCAGAAGATACATCTACATCTTAGCTCCTTTATCTATAGCTCAGGGAATATTGTGGATAAGGGGATGAAAAGACTGTAAGAGACAGAATACCAGAAAGTTTGTGGTAAAACAGTGTCATCCTAGACATAGCTGTATAAGGGAGACCAGAACAATGGAAATTTCAAAAGACATGCTAAAGCAGAAGGGAAAAATTTGTGAGGGGTCTTACTCCTTGCTGGAAGAAGGAGAATTAGCCTTCGTCAAGGATGAGCCCCTTAATTGGTTGTTCAATTCTAAGTGGTAGGTCCTGAAGTCATAAGTACAAAAATAACAAAAACCAAACTCAACAGGTTGTACTTATATGTATTTCTGCATACTTATTTAAGTATACATATGTACACGTGTAATAATAATTATCAAAGAAAAAGAGACTATCAGCTCTTTTTAGTGGGTGGGCATTGGAGAGTTTGGAGGGAGTGTATAGAGAGGGACTGGAGGGATAAAAGGAAGGAGGGAAAGGAATATAATTCTATTTCAATTAAAACATTAGAAAAAAAGACAGTCATTGAGAGTTTCTTGTATTTATCAGCTGTGTCTGTATACAAACTGGAATAAGAAACAGAGGTTCTGAATACAAATATATATTCTGCTGCTAAGACAATGATAGCAATTAATCTATTTGGAGACACTCCTGAGATAATTTTATCCAGTGTACACCTGAAAAGGACAAAATGCATATTCATTTCAGAACTGGCAGAATCCTCTGTGATGCTTCTGTAATATCCTTTTCTTGACATCTGACTCACTTTTAGTGTCACGAGCCTAGCAAAACTTAAGGCCCATTCCAGTAGCCCCATCCTAAAGAGAGACAGTGAGTTCGAAGTAGTGAACTGGATAAATTTAACTGAAAGTATTCCAGAGTAAAAAAGCTTTAAGTACTGTAAGAATTAAATGTTTCCATATTGAAATAGTGTCTCACTTTGTTTTAGTTAATAAATCTTCACCATGTTTGACTAGATTGAAGAGTATTTTTTTTTTATAAAGTTCAGCAAGCTAAAAGTATATGATGGATCGTTCAGGTCTGTTGTACAATGTCAATTTCAAGGTGTTTTCATTAGTTAATTAATCAATATTTCTTTACGTTTCATTGGATCTCATTTCTCATCACCACTCATTAAGTAAAACTACTTAAAGTTTTACATTAAGTAAAAAATAAAATAGCAAGATGTTTTCAGAATTCCTGTGTCCAAGTTTATGTAAATTAAAACAGACATCTTAATATTTGCCTTGAAAACTGTAGACAGTAACCCATATTTCAAGACAAAAAAATTGTCATATTCTGATTTAAAATTATATTAACATTAAACTTTGACTTACACAGTAGAGAAGGAATTCTAGTTCTTTTTCACATAAGACAAAATCCAGAAAGGATCCAAATAAGGCAGTCTTGAAATAGTGTTCTCTATTGATAATAAAAATAATTCTGGCCAGTCGGTGGTGGCACATGCCTCTAACCCCAGCACTCAGGAGGCAGAGCCAGGCAGATCTCTGAGTCTGAGGCCAGTCAGGTCTACAAAATGAGTTCCAGTACATCCAGGGCTACACAGAGAAACCCTGTCTCAAAAAACATTTTTTTTTCTTGCTTGTTATTTAGAGTACATATTTGAGATTTTGTTTTCATCTATAATTAATGGTATGAATTAGTAATGAAACATATTATAGTATTTTGGTATGAGCAGAGTACAATGTCAATGAAACAAAAATCCTCAGTTTTTTTGTTGTTTGTTTTGTCTTTTGGGATGGGTTATTTGCCCTCACAGTCCTGGAACTCACTGTGTAGAACAGGTTGGCCTTGAACTCAGAAAAATCTGTATGACTCTGCCTCCCAAGTGCTTGGATCAAAGGCATGCACCCTCATGCCTTGCTAAATTTTCAATTCTTAAAATTATAAAGTAAAAATCTACAGTGCTATTTCCTGGCCATTTTAATCTGCATAATAAACTATACATTTAATATTCACATATCATACATAAATATATACTAATTATACATAACATGTTATAGAGCTTTTTCACTTTAAAAATTTATTGAATTCTCACTTAAGAAATTTATCTAACCCTTTGAGAATTTAGGAAAATGTACAGTCTGTTAAGCAGCAGAAAGCAATTAAATCTAGTTAGATAACATTAAGTTATTCATTGAAAGATTCCCCTAGATGGCAGAATACAGATGAAGTCACTGCTTGAGTACAAAACCAATATTTGGAAAAAAAAAAAAAAAAACATAAGGTGGGAGAAAATAATTACCTTAGTTCAAAATTAATCTAATTTTGCCTTTGAGAATACTTCAGATTCATTGTCTACATTCTATTGATCTAGATAGAGTAGATTTGAATAGGGTTCTTGTTATGAACATATTACCCTGTCCTGTAAGATTTGACATGTTAATGATTTGTACTAGGGAAGAAAGTAAAGAACTTGTGATAATTTCTATTTGTGAATTGTTATTATACCCGAATCCCTATCTCAAGAGTTCCATAAAAGAACATTACATTTTTACAGTAAAGACATTTTTCCTTCATTTTTAGAGTCTAACATTTTTCACACTTGTTTTTTTTTTCTCTTAATGTAACAACATTATCTTCTATCCAAAGCCACTCAAATCAAAATAGAATTGGAAGCTATTAAGCATTATTCTATGTCAAAATTGGTTCTCCAAACCTATTTGTTTCAGGAAGAAATCAAAGCCAGACATGATGTTACAAACGTGGTTGAACTCCGTGGGAGGCTGTTTAATTTATATTCTGCTCTTTGAATTCAACTGGCAAAGTGCTGATGACACGGATAAATTACTTTTTACTTTTTATTTGATCATGGGAAGGCATTGAACTCTTATTCTACTTCTAATAAATATGCACAGTTGATACTAATTATGTATTCTGAAGGTAATGCTAGCTGGGAAGCTACTAAATCTTTGTAAGTCCATGAATATTTTAGTTACTGTGCTCACAGGTTCTTGCCTGTTCTGAGGTGGTACATTGCCTACTCCTACCCTCAATTACCTGAGATCTTGCCGGGAAGTTCTGAATTTTCAGGGACATACAGTCTCATTTTGGAGACAAATTCAACATTATTATGAACTTTTATCTTAGGTTATTATTTCATTTAAAATGTGTTTTTTAAGAATTGGACTCCTCTTTCTATTTAGTATATAAAAAAACACATCTCTCTGTTTCTTGCTCTTGGGGGATACATACATATATATATATATGTATGAAGAAAGGGAGAGGGAGAGAAAGAATTGCCAATATTCCAAATTCTGCCTTTGACATTAAAAAAGACTTAAGTTCTGTGGAATGGTGTTTCTGTGTTTGAGCCACAAAATGATGAAAATGATGATGATGATGATGATGATATTATGATGATGATGATGATGATGATGATGTAGTGTTCTAAGATTTACTTCCAAGAACAGAAATTAATACTGCTTTTATTTATTTTATTGATCTAGTTTAATATTCAATAAAACAAGGATGATTTTGTTTCTCAGGTCAAGACTCTGAGGGTTATGTTAGACCCCTGTTGGGTAAAGAAAGCAGCTACCTCTGTAGTGACACAGGATTGGCAAGAAAAATACTAACTGAATAAAAACAGGTTTAGAATGGTCCATTGAGTTTGCAACATTTTATGGTTGGTTACTATCTGAGCTTTGAAGTAAGAAAATGAAAATTAAATCATATGTATAACTGTAGACCATCTAAATCATTTCCATACGAAATATAAAAGGACATTTCCCAAAGTTCAGTTGGGCATGAATTTCACTTTCTTTGTATGTGCATGCACTTGGTTACAGTGTGACACAATATGGCTTTTGTATGTTGATGTCCACAAATAAGTAATCACACATAATTACATACATACACACATACACATACATATATACAAAGATACATACATATGAGTCACGAGTACATAGCACTTCCATAAGTGAACATGTATACTTCATGAAAGAATGACTTGAGATCAGGTTATGTACTACTTACTGTTACTTCATATTGTATAAAACAGTGATTTCTCAGGTTATGTCTTTTCCAGGAGACTATTTTACAAGCAGCTTTGACTCCATTTTGAGAGTGGACTGACAAAAAAACACCATCTTCCTGGCACTGCCCATACAATTCAGATTGGTAAATAATCTAATCCTGGGAACAGAGGGTGTTGCCTCTGATGAATTTTCATTATAGAGTAACAGGGTATATTAAAATCATCTCTGCCGACCAGAGAGCATGCATGAGATGGACTTGGACCTAGGCCCTCTGCACATATGTGCAGTTGTGCAGCTGTGTTTGTGGCACTCCTAAAGCTGGAGTAGGAGCTCTCTGACTACATTGCCTGCCTTTGGATCCCTTTCCTCTAACTGGGCTGCCTCATCTAGCCTTAATAGAAGATGTACCTAGTCTTACTGCAACTTGATATTGCAAGGTAGGTTGATATCTGCAGGTGGCCTCCTTTTTCTGAGGCGACTAGGGGTAGATGGGGGAGGGGGAAGTGAAGTGAGAGGGGTGACTAGGAGGAGAGGAGGGAGGGGAAGCTGTGATTGGGATATAAAGTAAATAACTAATTAATAATAGTAAAAAATGCTTAGGAATAAGAAGTCATGTTTGAAAAATAGGCTCAATAATTGATGAGCTATGCCAGAGCAAGGAAGGAGTGTAATTATTTCCTCATGGAGAGCCCCATAAAACAGTAGACATCTAGTGTTGGGGTTTGAGAACAGCCCTCACTGACCACTCTGGCACCACACTCAGAATGATAAAAGTTTACAAAATACTGAACAAAGACCGACAGGTCAGGGACATAGAGTGGACTTTTGGAAGCCAAACTGTGATGCTGAGCAGTTTTCAAAGTGAGTTTTTAATAGAAAAAAACAAAACAAAAACAAAAACCAAAAAACACAAAAACAATAACAAAAATAAACAAGCAGGAAGTATCAATTCTGTTACAGGCATATTGTGTCTAGCCAAGCAAGAGGAATCAGTTTTTGTTCCAAGGACACTGAATCTAGGTAACTTGACAAAGCATTTAAAGCTGATTGGCTGGGATTTAGGGTAGGAGAACTTTTGGGGACTTTTCTGCTTTCCAGAGAAAGGGACATAGCAGAGGGTTGTGGTTTAACTTGAGCAGAACATACGTTCATCTTTAACTCAAGCAGCAACAAGTATTGAATGATTGAATTGTAAGTAAAGGCTATTCTGTGTCAGGCAGGTAGAGCCTGAGAACTTGAACTTAATTTCACCTTCTTATCAAAATGGAGACTAAAGATCAAAATGGCTTCAGTTCTGCCAAAGACAAAAACTGGTATTAACAGAGGAGCTACTGTTATGCTAAAAACTTAGGAGGTCTCAGCAGAAGGGCTATAGTTATGCAAAAAGTTTAAGTAGGCTACTAAGCCAACACCCAGCACTGAGATGGAATGGCTCTACACCAACCTGTCATCTGATACCTGGTGTTTACAAGAGGGTCCTGCAGGCAGAGACTACCTCCTGATCTCTGGGGCTTAAACTCAACTCCATACCCCATTATTGGTACAGTACTTGACTGCTGTCTGTCCGTCTACATGTTCTCCAGCTTTGTTCCCTACCTGCTATTCCTTCTCCGGAACCAGTTCTGCCCCTTTGTTTCTGCTGCTGCTTCATCTTCACCCTCAACAGAAGTCTCCTATCTCTTAGTCTCAATAGCAAGAACTGCACATTTGGCTTTCTTATCTTGTCAGTACAGACTAGATGTATTTCTTTCTTTCCAATTTTATTTTCTGAGAATTTTACATGAGTGCATTATTTATGAACTTCCCCCTCACTTCCCTCCAATTTCTACTGTGCCTTCCTCCTCAATTTAATGACTTCTTATTCTTTAATTATAACTATTATATATATATATATACATATATATACATTTGTAAATAAAATACCTAACTCAATAAGTTAATTAGCTTTAAATTTTAGCATCAGCAATGCCAAAGAACCATGCTTTAATATGTAAGAGCTCAAATCATCTCAGCCTAACTGTTAGTATTTTGGAACACAACCTGCTCCTGGGTTACCCAGCAACTTATGATGTCATCATGTGTTGCTGGCCAGGTGGCCACACCTGGAAGGTGTGGTTACCTTGCCCCCTTAAAGGGCCAACCCCGACATGTGCTCTCTTTCTCTCTCTCTCTTACTCTCTCTTACTCCTTCTTATTCTCCTCTCTTACTTTCTCTCTCTCTCTCTCTCTCTCTCTCTCTCTCCCTCTCGCTGCCCCTTCCCTTTTCTCTCTCTCTCTTCATGTCCTGCTCCCCATACCCTCCTAATAAATTCTCTTGCAGAGAATATCGGTTGACCAGCCTCATGCTTTTTAATAACACTATCTCAACTTACCATGTTTACTATATAGGCAGACAGTCATTCATCTACAATGGAACTCTATAGGTGAAAGAAGCTGAGATATGATGGGTGAGGGGTGTTGTTAGGCAGGTATCCAAGACACAGGGTGGGGCTAACTCAGGGCTGGTCTCCCTCCCAGTTCAGAAACCTGTGCACTGAGGAAGGCCAAGGCAGGGACTCAACCAGCAGGAACCTGCAGGCAGAGGCTGATGCAGTGTGCATGGAGGAGTCTTGCTCATTGGCTTGTTCCCCACCACTGAGTTGCTCAGTCTGCTTTCTTATAGCGTCTAGGATAACCACTCAGTGGTGGCACTACCTACAATCGACAGTGGGCTAGGTCCTCCCACATCAACCTAATTAAGAAAATGTTCTACAGACTGAGCATACATCCCAATATTATGGAAGCATTTTCTCAGTTGAGATTCTTTTCTCTCAGATGACTTTAATTTGTATCAAGTTGACATAAAACTAGCCAGCACATTGTATTAATCAGGGTTCTCTGGAAAAAAGAACTGATAGTTTTAGTTCAACAATAGCTATCCCTCAGTGGAAAGGCCAGGGATCTGGTAGCTTTTCAGTCCAGAAGGCTAATTATTTATTTATTAATTAATTATTTATTGTCTTGTTTTCAAGCATCTGGACAGACAAACTTGGCAGCAAGAGTGAGGGCAAGCAGGTAAAAAGCAGAAGTTTACTTCTTTTTTTTGTCCATTTATGTAACCTGCCACTAGAAGTTATGGCCCATATTTATGGTGGGTCAGAACTAATCCTGATTTAGGATGGGTCTTCTGATCTCAACTGATCCAATCAAGAAAACCCTTCCCAGGTGTGGCCAATGGGTTTTAGGGGAGTCCAGATGTAGTCAAGTTGACAACTATGATTAGTCATTACAGATGGGATGAGAACAATCTATTTTCTCAGCCAGTTGGAGGTTCTTTGGACACTGATGTGGAATCTGAAGCAAACAAAACATGAGTTCCTGCTCGGCTAAACAGAATAAATGGTTGGGAGACAAGCAATAAAAGGAGCTGGGCCAAATGGGACACGTGTCTGGATGAACCTCTGACCATCCACACTCTAGACTAGTGGTTCTCAACTATCCCAGTGCTGTGGCCCTTTAATACAGTTGTTCATGCTATGACCCCTCCAACCATATAAATATTTTATTAGTATTTCATAACTGTTATGAATCATAATGTTAATATCTGATATGTAGGATATCTGTTATGTGCCACTGTGATAGGGTCATTTGGCCCCCAGAAGGGTCTCAACTCAACAGGTTGATTACTGCAGCTCTAGACTTAAAGAAAAAGTGCCCAAATATCCATTTATGGGATCATTTCAGATAACTATTTTCAGATCTTTTTGAAACTTTACTTGAGTGACATCCTTATCAAAATATTGGTTTTTCAGATGGCCGAATGAGTAGGATAAAATGAAAACGTACATGGGATCTAGATGACAGCAGACTTAGGCCTACCCGTCATCTTCATTTCCTAAAGAAGTGTGTGTATTTGTGTGTATAAATA
Organism: Meriones unguiculatus; assembly: GCF_030254825.1. NCBI lineage: Eukaryota > Metazoa > Chordata > Mammalia > Rodentia > Muridae > Meriones > Meriones unguiculatus. The sequence continues at coordinate 38,047,032 of NC_083350.1, read as the reverse complement.
GTTAGGAACAAAATAAGAGCCATCCTTGAGCCATCATCCATCAGTTGTAATTTACATGTGATTCTACAATTTGAGTCTTTTGTTATCTCTCAGGCTCAGCCTATATAAAAAATTAGAATGGTAGTAGAGAACTGGAAAGTGAAAACATGTAAATTCTCCATCTCTTTGGGGTTATGGTGAGTCTGGAAGAGAAGAACTAGTCCACCAATAACTTAAAGACGTAAAAACTTAGAACTGCAGTTGAGTTTTTCATCTCTTATCCTCATCAATCTATACTTCTGTTGACTCACACCCACAAACCCTGCCCTCGGTGTGGATAATTGTGGCTCTTTTATGCTTACTCATGTAATTCTTTAATCAATCACCCAGAATAAAAGAAACTTTCTGAGGACTTAGAAAGTAAGCTGAATGAACTCCAGGGGCAATATCTTGGCTTAGGTCAGTCATCAAACTAAATCTACTGTTCCCTCAATTACATGGATCACTGCTTTGACTCCATCCTTTGACAGCTTCAGGGACCTTAATGCTGAGAATACAATAGAATAAGGTGTAGTCAGTTTTCAAAGATGTGTGAAAAAGGCATTTCCTATATACCCTAAGAATCTGGTTTAATTTTTTTAAAAAACAAAAAACAAAAAACAAGTAAAATATCAAATGAAAAATAAGCACTTTTTTTTGGTAAAATCAGAACATAAGCTATATTGTATAGTAAATTGTTGTATATTTAAATATAAATTGTCTTTAATGTAACAAGAAAGTAATTTAGAGAAAAGAGTAAGATTTTAATTACAAAATCACTTATTGTTTTTAGATTTATTTTTATTTAGGTTTGTATATGTGTATGTGTGAGTGAGCTCATGCTAAAGATGCTGAACTCTTTTTAAAGTTATCATTTATTTGTGTTTTTACTTTTGAGATCTTTTCATTCAGTTTCATAGACTATTTTTAATAGAGTGGTGTTCAGTTCACCACTTTAACCCATATTTATCACAAGTTTTATAAACTTTAGAAATTATAATTAAACTATGAATGTCATAGATTTAAAACTAAATTTTTGTATTTAATGCTATGTGTAAAACAGTTCTTTGAAATTTTGTATGGAACTAATTGTATGTGAAAGATCTATCTTCTAAAAGTGAAAAATGATCTGAATCTCAGTTAAATAGTTCACCTGTTTTTATAAACTTATAATCATTATTTCAATTTGTATAACAAAAGAAGGCATTCTAAATTAGAGATTTTGTTGCCTTAATTTTTATAGCTAAATAAATTACTATTTTCTCATAAAAATTATGTAGTATTACATGTGCTATGTTTCTAATTATATATAAGTATGAGTTTAATTTAGAGAATTTTAGAAAAATACATGAGTGAATATTTCAAAAGTATTAACCATTATCTCTATAGTTATAGATTATAGATCACTGTGTTTATGAATTATATTATATATCACATGTATTTTCCAATTTTTTTTATGATTAAATGCATTATGTTTGTTATCCAGAAAGTGTCTGTTTGGGTAGCTCCTTACGCACTGTAAAACTTTAAAACTCTTTAACAATTACTATGCTTTTTTCAGTTACACCCTTTCCAGGTCACATTTGATGTGTGAGCTACATTATCAGAATTAGCACATTAAGTTGCCATTAGAGGGCATGAGGCTGATAATGCACAGATCTCATCAGTTCTTTTCTGTCCACTTTAATCTGTTTCACTCCCTTCTGCGGTTATCAGCTGACAAATCTCCAGTGCTAGCAGCCTTTGTATTAAAGTCTGAATCATTAAACAAAGAAAGTGATGAACAACTTCCATCAGAGTCTACTCACAGAACTCAGTCTCCACTGCCCCCACAGCACCCCTCCTCTGAGTCTACTGCATTATACATGAGACAAAGAAATGTTTTCTTTTTAGAAATAAAAACAAATGCTTACACACACATGCACACACACACACAATCTATTTCCCTGCACTGTTGTGTAATTAATCTAGTATATGATAGTGACACTTTGCTTTTGGGAATGTTGTGACCTTGACAATATAGCTTTGTTATCAACCTTCTTGTATAATTCAAAAATCTAGTGCCTTATTTAGCATGCAATCTTCCCCCCCCCCCTGTGTTTTCAACACAGCATAATGGGTAAAAGCTCTTTTCCTGAGACATCATCTATATTTCTTTCATTGTTTTCTATTCCTAGAGACAGGGCTTTAACTCCTACTCCTTCACTCTCATCTTTCACTTCTTTGACAGTTTCAAGAGAATCTTTTCAACAATTTAAGCGGTGTTAATATCTCTATCTTCATTGTATTTCATGATCATTCTTTGTGGTCTTAATGCATCACATGATTCATGAAACTCTTAATTTTCTGTAGAACAAATCTCAGCTTTTGAAAGGGTGGCCAACTCATTTTTTTAAGACTCAACTCTCCTATTCTTTTCTATATGACAGCACAAGGTCAAGTGTGACTATCTCTTGGCTCATACTGTCTATGCTTTTAATGATCTTCCTTTGAAAAGTAAAATAAAATACTCCTTATTTGTCCCCTTCTGTCATTCTTCCTACCACATTCCTATCCCTTTGGTTCCCCACAGAATCACCCCCTTCCAGGGGCTCCAAGCAACCACAGTTGGCTAGAACTCAGGTAGGTCATCTGTACCTTCTGTTTCCTTCTCCATTCTGGTCTCTATAGAGTACTCTTAGGCATGCCACTCCCTGACCACATCAACTCCTTCTACTATCCCATATCCATCAGCTGTTGAATGATTGCCATCCATGGCCAAAGCCAGGTTAACTTATCTCTGCCTCTGTCCTCCTTGGTGGAGCCAGACTCCAAGTACTACTTACAAGACCTCTAGATTCAGGCTCCTTCCCCCATATGGTAGCTTCTAACTCGGCCTATCATGCACCAACATGGGATGCTTGGAGTCTGAATCCAGAACTGTAGGCCAAGCATCATTCTGCTCAGAAAAATCTCATATTGGGGCAATAACAACCAAAAAAACTAAAACCCCAGTAAAGAAGGCACTGATATCTACACCAACATATGCCACAAATGTCAGATTTTCAGATGCAAAGGACCCTGAGGCAAAAAATAAAACTATAAACAGCCAAACCAATGTATATCCTCCCAGAAGTCAGCAACCAAATATGTCCCCAGAAAAGCAATTCAGCAGAGACACAGACAATGACTTAATGGCAGCAATTACAAGTATGTTCAAGGACTTTAAAGAGGACATGAATAAATGCTTCAATGAAGACTGTGAAAACACAAGCAAATAAGGAAAATAATTCAAAATATGAAAGTAAAATTTAACAAAGAAACACACACAGAGACAAACTAAAATAAATCTCAGAATGAATAATCTAGGATATCAAGCAAAAAGCTCAGAGGTAAGCCTCACCAAAAGATAAAAATAAACAAGTGAAAGAATTTCAGGAATAGTAAGAGCCAGAGGGGTCAAGGATACTGGGAGATCATGGCCTGTAGTATCATCTAAGCAGGGGTCATGGTGGTTCAAAGAGACTGAAGTGGCAATGGCAGAGCCTACAAGGGTTTCTGCTAGGTCCTCTGAATGTTATTGTGGAGAGAATCTCTTATGTATTGTATGGACACATCACCTGTCAATTTAAAAACCCGACCACATGGACTATTGGAAAAGATAAAATAGAAGGTGGGGCATCTGGTAGGCAGAGAGGATTCTGGAATAGCACCAGGTGTGGGAAGATTCACCCAAGTAGATGTGAAGAGGACAGATGCATGATACCTGAGCAGAGGTAACCAGCCATGTGAAAAATGTAGACTAGTATATATGGATTATTTTAAGTTATTAGCTAGTCAGAGAAGAGCCTAGCTATATGGACTAGGTATTTGCAAATATATTTTAGTCTCATGAGTCTATATTCCAGGAGCTTGGGTCTGGGAGAAAAGCTCCCTGCAATATGTTATGGATTTTTGGCTTGGATTTTTGGTGTTTTTGTGGGACTCCTGACTGTGGGAGTAGGAGTGTCTCTGACTCATTTGTCTGCTCTTGGGACCTCTTTCCTCATTCTGGGTTCCCTCACCCAGTCTTGATGTTAAGGTTTGTGCCTGATCTTATTGTATCTTGTTGTACCCTGTTCAGTTAATATCTCTGGGACACCTGCTCTTTTTTTTTGGGGGGGGGGGAAATGGGGAAGTGGAGAGTAATGGTGGTGGGTCTCAGGGAGAAGGAGTATAGGGGGAAGCTGGGAGGAATAGAGGGAGGATAAGCTGTGGTCGGGATATATTTTATGAGAAAAGAATAAATTGAAAAAAAAAGAATCTCAGATCTTGAAGATAAGGTAAAAGAAATGGGTTGTTCAGCCAAATAAAATATTAAACATTTAAAAATCAAGACACAAAACATTTAGGAAATCTATGACATTGCAAAAGGAGAAGACATTCCAATAATATGTATAGAAGGAGAAGAAACCAATGACAAAGGCATAGAAAATATTTTTAACAAATTCATAAAAGAACATTTCTCTAATCTAAAGAAAGAGATTCATCTCAAGGCCCAAGAGACATAAGAAAAATCAAATAGACAAGACCAGAAAAGAAACTTCCTACACTAAGATAAAGAAATCAAAACAATAAATATATAGAACAAAGAAAAGATATTCAAAGCAAGGAAAATACCAAGTTATGTGTAAAAGCAGGTCCATTAGAATAACACTTGAACACTAAAAGAGACTCTGAAAACAAGAAGGGACTGGATTAATGTTCTACAAGTAATGGGAGATCACAGATGTCAGTCCAGACTACTGTACCTAACAAAACTATTATTCACAAATGAAGGGGAACAGGGATTGTTTCTGACATGAACTCAATGGTTGGCTCTTCGACACATTCCCCACTCCAAGGGAGGAGTAGCCTTGGTATGTCACAGAGGAGGACATTGCAGCCAGTCCTGAGGAGATCTGATGGAAGGGGGGGGGGAGGACCTCCCATATCAGTGGGCAGGGAGGAAATAAGGGAGGGAAAGTGGGATTGGGAGGGAATGAAGGAGGGGGCTACAGCTGGAATATAAAGTAAATAAACTGTAATTAATATAAAAAATAAAAATTTAATAAAAAATGAAGGAAAAGAAAAACATTTAATGACAAAATAGTTCAAAGTATCTGTCCCTAATCTAGCTTTACAGAAAACACTAAAAAGAAAACTTCAGTATGAAGAGAAAGTTTACTATACCCAAAAGAACACAGAATAAATAATCAAAAAAAGTTACTCAAAAGAAAGAAAACGGTACAACAAAATTACAGAAATTAATAAATGCTACTCAATGATAATTGCCAATTTAATAGTTTCAATTTCCCCAATAAAAAGACAGAGACTACTAGACTACTCAAGTGTATTGGAAAACAGGATCTATCTTTTTGTTTTTAACTGCATTCAAAAACACAGTTTACTATCAAGAACAGACATCACCTTAGGGTGAAAAGAATGGAAAAGTATTTCAAGCAAACCAGACCAAAAAGCAAGTGTTCACAACTATTTTAGTATGTAGCAAAATAGACTTCAAACCAAAATTAACTAAAGAGATAGGGAAGGACACTACATTCTCATTAAATGAAAAATCCACCAAGAGAACATTACAATTCTAAACACACACCAAACACAAGGGCACAAGTTCATGAAGGATACACCATTCATGAAAATCATATAGTGACCCTAGCACAGTGATAGTGAGTACTCGCAAGACCCTATTCTCACCAATAATTTTTGTCATTTAGACAAAAACTAAGCAGAGAAATGTTGGAATTAAATAACATCACAAATGAAATAGATTTAAAAGAGACATCTACAGAACATTCCACACAAACACCATTGAATAGATTTCTTCTCAACCACCTGAGAAACTTTCTTCAAAATCACCATATATTAGGATACAAAGCAAATCTTAAGATATATAGAGAACTTGAAATAACACCCTTCAAAGTATCTGACCACCATGGATTAAATAAAGCTTGACATCAACAAGAACAAAAATGGCAGAATGTAAACAAACTCATAGAAGCTAAACAACTCATTACTGAATGAAAATTGGGTCAAGACAGAATTCAAGAAAGAAAACCATTTAATAATTGAATGAAATGTAAACACAACATACTCCAAACTATGTGACATGATGAAGGCAGTTTTTTACCATGATAGGGTTTTTGTGTTTAGCCTTGGCTGTCCTGTTCTCACTTTGTAGACCAGGCTGGCCTCAACCTCACAGAAGGAGGGGGCTACCTGCCTGCCTCTTTTCTTCTCAAGAGTTGAGATTAAAGGAGTGTAACATCTCAACCGGCTGATGAAGGTAGTTTTAAGAGGAAACTTCCCTGATTTCAGTGGGAATGATTTAAGTTTCTCTCCATTGAGTTTGATGTTGGCTATAGGCTTGGTGTATATTGTCTTTACTATGTTTAGGCATGTGCCTTGTATCCCTGATTTCTCCAAGACTTTAAACATGAATAGGTGTTGGATTTTTATCAAATGCTTTTTCAGTATCTAAGGAGATTAACATGTGTTTTTTTTCCTTTCAGTTTGTTTATATGGTGGATTACATTGATGGATTTCTGTATATTGAACCATCCCTGCATACCTGCGATGAAGCCTACTTGGTCATGGTGGATGATATCTTTGATATGTTCTTGTATTCTGTTTGCAAGTATTTTGTTGAGTATTTTTGCATCAATGTTCATAAGGGAGATTGGACTGAAATTCTCTTTCTTTGTTGAATCTTTGTGAGGTTTATGTACCAAACTCATTCTATGAGTTGGTAGTATTCCTTTTAATTCTATTTTGTGGAATAGTTTGAAGAGTATTGGTGTTAACTCTTCTTTGAAGGTCTGATAGAATTCTGCACTGAAACTGTCTGGCTTTGGGCTTTTTTTTTTTTTTTTTTTTGGATGGGAGAAGAGAATTTTGGTGACAGCTTCTATTAACTTAGGGGATATAGCACTATTTAATTGATTTACCTGGTCTTGATTCAGCTTTGGTAAGTGGAATAGATCAAGAAAATTGTCCATTTCATTTAGATTTTCAAATTTTGTGGCATATAGGCTTTTGAAGTAAGACCTAATGATGGTTTGAATTTCCTCAATGTCTGTTGTTATGTTCCCCTTTCATTTCTGATTTTGTTGAATTGGATACTGTCTCTCTACTTAGCAATTAAAAACAAGGAAATCATGAAATTTGCAGGTAAATGATGGAAACTGGAAAAGATTATCCTGAGTGAGGTATCCCAGAAGCAGAAAGACACACAGGTAATATACTCACTTATAAGTGAATATTAGACATACAATATAGGATAAACATACTAAAGTCTGTACACCTAAAGAAACTAAGCAAGAAGGAGGGCACTGGGTAAGATTCTCAATCTTTTTTTCAGGAAGGCATAGAGGAAGGACATCAGAAGAGGGAGAAAACAGGGAACAGGACAGGAGCCTACCACAGAGGGCCTCTGAAAGACTCTACCCTGTAGGGTATCGAGGCAGATGCTGAGACTCATAGCCAAACCTTGGGCAGAGTTCAGGGAATCTTATGAAATAAGTGGGAAATAGGAAGACCTGGAGAGGACAGGAGCTCCAGAAGGAGAGCAACAGAACCAAAAAACCAGGTACAGGGGTCTTTTCTGATACTGATACTCTAACCAAGGACCATTCATGGAGAAAACCTAGAACCCCTGCACAGATATAGCCCATGGCAGTTCAGTGTACAAGTGGGTTCCTTAGTAAGGAGGACAGAGTCTGTCTCTGACATGAACTCAGTGGGTGGCATTTTGATCACCTCCCCCTGAGGGGGAAGCAGCCTTACCAGGCCACAGAAGAAAACAGTGCAGCCATGATGATACCTGATAGACTAGGATCAGAAGGAAAGGAAGTAACCCCTACCCTATCATTTGACTGGGGATGGGGCATAGGAGAAGAAGAGGGAGGAAGCATGGGATTAGGAGGGGATGGAGGAGGGAGCTATAGCTGAGATACAAAGTGAATAAACTGTAATAAATAAAAAAGAAAAAAGAAGCAACTTCATCTCTCTAAGTGTCCACATCAAGAAACTGGCCCTACAAAAACAAGAAAAAATAATGTCCAAAAAATAGAGAACAGGAAAAGATCAGCAAATCCAGGGATGAATCCATTGAAATAGAAGCAAACACCATTACAACTAGTCGGTGAAATGAAGACTTGATTCTTTGAGATCGACAAACCTTTCACCAAATTAATTAGAGAGAAGCCACAATTAATTAAATTAGAGATGAAAAGGACATTTACAACAGACACTGAGGAAATTTAGTAGATCTTAAATATATACTTTAAAACTCTTTATTCAATAAGAATGGAAAATATAAAAAATGGGTGAATTTATTGATATACATATAAATATCTATATCTATCTATCTATCATCTATCTGTCTATCTATCTATCTATCTATCTATCTATCTATCTATCTATCTATCTATCTGTGTATCTATCATGCTCTACCAAAGGTAAATCAAGATGAAATAAATAATGTGAATAGTCCCAAAATTCCTAGTGAAATAGCAGAAGTAACTAAAAAATCTACCTTCCCCTTCAAAAAGCCCTGGGAGAAAGTGTGTCAGCACAGTTTTATCAAATATCCAAAGAGGGAATGTTTGTAATGTGCCTTATATTATTCCACAAAATAGAAAATAAAAAAGAAAGCATTTTCAAATTTCCTTATGGAGCCACCTTACCCTGATTCCAAAACCACACAAAGACTCAATAAAAAAGAAAAGATAGACAAAAATCCCTAAGTGCAAAAATTCTCAATATACTTACAAACCGAATTCAAGAATACATAAAACTGATTATCAATATGATCAAATTGGCTTCATCCCAGAGACACAAGGATGATAAATAAATCTACCATGTAAACAGACAAAAAGACAAAAACCATGAGATCATCTTATTTGATTAAGGAAAGGTCTTTGAAGAAATAAAACACTCTTTCCTGATAAAAGTCCCGGAGACAACAGGGACACAAGGGACATACCTCAACATAAATTGAAGGAGATAAAGTGGATACAAGTAGAAAAGGAAGAAGTCAAAGTATCCTTATTTGTAGATGATACCATTTTATACGAAGGGCACACCAGAAAGCTACAGAACGGCACTTCCAGCAAAGTAGCAGAATACAGAGTTAACACACATAAATTAGTAGCCCACCTACATACAAATGACAAACAGACTGAGAAGGAATCCAGGGAAATAGTACCCTTTACACTAGCCTGGAAAAATATTTGAAATGATAATCAAGAATAACTTAATAACCTTATTTAAAACTTTATGACACTGATGTGAGAAATTGAAGAAGACACAAGAGAATGGAAAGATCTCCCATGGTTATGGATTTGTAGAATTAATATTGTGAAAATTAACATCCTACCAAAAGCCCAGATTCAATGCAACTTCCATCAAATCCCTACAATTTTTTCCACAGAAAATCAACCTTAAATTTCATATGAAAAATACAACAAAACAAATGCACATTGCAAAGCAAAGCACAAATAAAAACACAGGATAGATTTTTTTTAAAATTTTGTTAGTTACACAATATTCACTATGTACCCCCCATAAACCCCTCCCTCCTCCCCTCCTAATCCCACCTTCCCTCCTACTTCTTCACGCATGCCCCTCCCCAAGTCCACTGATAGGGGAGGTCCCCCTCCCCTTCCTTCTGATTTTAGTTTATCAAATCTCATCAGGAGTGGCTGCATTGTCATCTTCTGTGGCCTGGTAAGGCTGCTCCCCCCCAGGGGGAGGTGATCAAAGAGCAGGTCAATCAGATTATGTCAGAGACAGTCCCTCTTCCCATTACTATGGAACCCACTTGGACACTGAACTGCAATGGGCTACATCTGTGCCATGGTTCTAGGTTATCTCCATGCATGGTACTTGGTTGGAGTATGAGTCTCTGGAAAGACCCCTGTGTTCACCCAGATGCCCTTCAACTGAAGAATGGATACAGAAATTGTGGTACATCTACACAATGGAATATTACTTAGCAATGAAAAAAACAAGGAAATCATGAAATTTGCAGGTAAATGGCGGGAGCTGGAAAGGATCATCCTGAGTGAGCTGTTTCAGAAGCAGAAAGACACACACGGTATATAGACTCATATAGACATATAATAAAGGATAAGCCTACTAAAATCTGTACATCTAAAGAAACTAATCAAGAGGGAGGACTCCGACTAAAATGCTCAATCTCCATCCCAAAGGCAAAGAGGATGGACATCAGAAGAAGAAGAAAACAGGAAACAGCCTAGGAACCTGCCACAGAGGGCCTCTGAAAGGCCCTGCCCTGCAGACTATCAAAGCAGATGCTGAGACTTATGGCCAACTGTTGGGCAGAGTGCATGGAATCTTATGTAGGAAGTGGGAAATAGTAAGATCTGGAGAGGACAGAACTCCACAAGGATAGATTTAAAAAAAATAATCCTAAATAATAAAAGAACAGCTGGATCCCAGATTTCAAGTTCTATTACAGAGTAAATGAAGGGTTGGATTTACATCGTGAGGAGCTGGGAAAGAATCGGGGGAGGGGTGACTGTAATCAGAATATAGTGTATGAAAAACGTTTATTTTCAGTAACAATTTTTTTCTTTAAAAGCCACATGAAATTGCATAAATATTGTGTTTTAGGTAGCGAGCAGCAGGGAGCTTCACAGAAGCTTGTGTGATCTAGAAGTATTCAATTTTCTTATTCCGGATTGGTGTGGTTTATGTTCACTGTGTAAAATTCTACTAAGCTTAAAATTTTAACATAGACATTTTTCTGTATCTTTGTTATTTTTGCGTCAAGTATCCTAAAGAAAACAGAAAGCAACCCACACCAACTATAGCTCAGATTATCCTGTTGGTGACCTCTGAGCAGGATACATCTCTGTCATTTCACCAGGGGTCTTAGTTGAGTCATGTCTAAGTTTCTCTGGACAGTTAAGTAGAAAATTATTTAAGATAAATTATACGTCTGCTTAATTTTTCCCAGCGTTAGTTTAATTCTCTAAGTCAAGTTCAAACTATAGGTGCTCAAGTGCCATATAAAGCTTGGAGTCTGACATTCTCAGGATTCCCAAGGCAGATTTGCAGAGGTATCTTGCAAGGGATTGCAGTGGAGTTCCCAGTTTGACCATCAGTGTAAAAAGTTGCTTTCAGCTTCTGGGTTAACTATTCTTTAGTTCCCACTATTTGCCTGAAAATTTCATGATTTCCTTGTTTTTAATTGCTGAGTAGTATCCCATTGTGTAAATGTACTGCAATTTCTGTATCCATTCCTCAACTGAGGGGTATCTGGGTTGTTTCCAGCTTCTGGCTATCATGAATAAAGCTGCTCTAAACGTGGTTGAGCAAATGTCCTTGTTGTATACTTGAGCATCTTTTGGATATATGCCTAGGAGTGGTATAGTTTGATCTTGAGGTAACACTATTTCTAATTGAATGAGAAAGCACCAGATTGATTTCCAAAGTGTTTGTACAAGTTGACATTCCCACCAGCAATGGAGGAGGGTTCCCCTTTCTCTACATCCTCTCCAGCATGTATTGTCACTTGAGTTTTTAATCTTAGCCATTCTGATGGTTGTAAGGTGAATTCTCAGGGTAATTTTGATTTGCATTTCTCTGATGACTAAGGACTTTGAACATTTCTTTGAGTGTTTCTCTACCATTTGACATTCCTCTTATAGAGAAATCTCTGTTTAGCTCTGTAGCCCATTTTTTAATCGGAGTACTTGATTTGTTGCTGTTTAACTTCTTGAGTTCTTTATATATACTGGGTATTAGCCCTCTGTCAGAAATAGGGTTGATAAAGATCCTTGTCCAGTCTGTACAGGGTATATACTCACTCATAAATGAATATTAGTCATATAATATAGGATAAACATACTAAAATCTATACTAAAGAAGCTAAACAACAAGGAAGACCCTAGGAAAGTTGCTCAATTCTCACTCAGAAGGACAAATGCAATAGGCAGTGGAAACAGGAGAAGACAGGGAACAGGACAGCTGCCTACCACAGATGTCTTCTGAAAGACCTGCTGATCAAGGTATCAAAGCAGAGGCTGAGACTCATAGCCAAACTTTGGGCAGAGTGCAGGGAATCTTATGAAAGAAGGAGGAATAGAAAAGACCTGGAGGGGTCAGGAGCTCCAAAAGGAGACCAACAAAGCCATAAAAACTAAGCCCTGGAGGCCCTGAAGGGAATGATACCCCAACCAAGGACAATGCATTGAGAAGACCTAAAACCCCATAGACTCAGTCTCCAAGTGGGGTCTCAAGTAATGAGAACAGGGACTGTCTCTGACATGAATTCAGTGACAAGCTCTCTGATCACCTCCCCCACTAAGGGGGGCAGGGTGAAGGGTTGAAATAGCCTTGCAAGACCTCTGAGGAAGACAATGCAGCCAGTCCTGATGAGACCTGATAGGCTAGGGTCAAATAGAAGGGAAGGAAGACATCCCCTATCAGAAGACCAAGTGGTGGGGAGAGGGGAGGAAAAAGGAGAGAAGAGAGAGAGGATGAGCTTGAGAAGAGACTAGGGAGACACCACAGTCAGGATATACAAATTGAATAAATTGTAATAAATGATAATAAAAAATAAGTAAGTTGCATTAAAAAGTTGCTTTCACACTAGGTGGATGCTGGTGGCTCACACCTTTAATACCAGCGAGGCAGAGGCAGACAGATCTCTGTGCGTTTCAGGCCCGTCTGATCTACAGAGTTCCAGGACAGCCAGGACTACCCTGTCTCAAAAAAAATGTTCCTTTTGCTTAAAAATTCTAGGGACTAAAGTGGTCAGTTAGAGCCATATATTAAGAAAGAAAACAAGGCATACATGGTGCCATGTATCCTTGATCCCAGCACTCAGGGAGGCAGTGGCTGTTGGATCACTTTTAGTTCCAGGCCAGCCTGGTTTACAAATTCAGGACAGCGAAGGCTACACAGAGAAACCCTGGTTTGAAAAAAAAAATAAAACTTTTCAATAATAATAATAATGTTAATGATGATGATGATGATAATAATAATAATAAAACAGAGAGAGATAGAGAGAGAGGAAACAGTTCCAGGATGTTGAGACAGTGATTGAAGGCTGTGTATGTAGTTGGTAGCTGCTTCTCAGAATCAGGAAACTTCCCTTGAGCAAAGCAACTCAGTTCTCCAGCTCTTGAGCTTCACTTCTGTTGCACTCTTCCTTAGTCACTGGAAAGACACCAGTCATGTCCTGGTTTGATATTATTGGTGTGGACAGATGATCTGCTCTCTCTACTTTGTAAAGTCTTTTGGACCAGGGACTGTGCTCACTTTTGAAAAATAACTGGCATTTACTTTTATTCTTTCATTGCAGCAATTGGCAAACATATTCATTCATACACTCTTACATCCAATGTATTTGTTGAGTATGGACCCTAAAGCCCCTCCTTCCATATGATTTAGATTTGTATTTAAATAGATTAAGAAATAGGTAAAATATTATACATTATACAGTATATTGTGGCAAATGCTTTGGAGGAAAAGAATTACATTACTGAAGAATTTTAAAATATAGATATTTTCCTGCTGTTTTGAGTTTTATAGGCTTATGCGGAAGCCTCATTGCAAGTGCTGGAGTGAAAGGCAGTTCAACAAACTAGCGTCCCTGCCTAGCTTCATTCACCATTCGTGTTTTTATTTCTTACGTATAAAATATTGTCACATAAAACTCCATTTGAGCAAAGCAGTCCATAGCTTAAAGTGAATTCAGCATATCTTTGTGTTCTAACAATTTCAGCTTCCCAAAGAGATAGATGGTGTTCATAGATGTATCCGCCACTGAAACATACTTTGTATTTTATATTTGTACTCCATCACTTTAGGGATAATCACAGGTAAATTTACTGTTGGGTAAACCTCATTAGCTCACCTCTAATGACTGTTGAATGACCTTTCTAAAGACAGCAGTGTGTGCTGTGTGCATTTGTCTATATATAAGTAATGGACTCATTAGATGCTTAAGAGAATGGCATTTTCATCTTTCAACAGTGACTTGCTCTTGTGCAAAGCTGCTTAGCCAAGTGGAAAGAGGTTGGCATTCTTCAGAATCCAACCCTTACTTTCAACAGTAAATGCTACCTTGTTTCAATTAACTCCCCTTAAACTAATCTGGAGTTGCCAGCATTACAGGTGTGAAAGACACAGAAAAATTACTTTAAAGAGGACAGATGTATTTTAAATGCAGAAGCTGCTGATACTGAACAACAACCAGAGATATTAGGAAAGACTGTTTTCTATCTCTGTCTGGTTGAATCAAAAGTTTGAAAGGCTTCTTGTGATTGATAATGATACCAATGTAAAGGATATTAGATCCTCAAAATGTCCTAGCATGTTTTATTAAAAATTACCTTTTCCATCAGAAAAATATCCCTAAACTAGATTAAGATGACTGTGACTGTATAATACACACATATATAAATTCACCAAAAGTATAAGAACGTTTTGCTGTTTTGGATGGTTAACTGTTTACTGCTCTAATTGCTGGTTGAACCTAGGAGACTGGAGTCTAAAAATATGAGGTGGACTAAAGCCATATGGAAGAGCAACTTCTTTCAGAGCATCAGGCAATTTATACTCTGAGAGTTAAGAAGAATGACGAGAGTGAAGTGTACCATCACAAGGACACGTTGCATATGACAAAACATGTTTTTCCACAGAGGCATATAAACAAATGACAATAGTCAGTTGCAATGTATACTCTGAAGTAAACTCAACTACTACCCACTACACCTGGAGGGGCACAAAAGCACATTCCTAGAACAGTTCACTGGTTTTGAGGTCACAGGACTCTTGTGTTGGTTTCTTGGAGTTTTCTCACAAGCACACAAAGTTCCTCTCACATGACTCCATTCTTGGACCATGTTAGGATAGTTAACTGGTTAGAAACAGGATGTTGAAAAAAGAGAAACGGAAAAGAAGGAAAAAGAAGTGTATACTTGGAAAATACAATTTGAAACAGAAAAAAAAAAAAGACAGCAGTGAAAATGCATGCAAAGCAAACATTAACATATAGTTTCAACATTGTTGATATGTAAAATTAGTTTGGTTCATGCATTTGAGGACTGTGCATATTGATACAGATTTTACATGTGTATTAGGGGGACAGTGATTTTTTTTTTTGTGCTTTTTAGGAGGCTTTAAGAGAAAGCATGTTGTATTTGTTTGTTTGTTTCTAAGAAGATGTAGCCCAATCTAGTTTAATCTTCAGGTTTTAGCAGAAATGGTGTCTATGGTTTTCCCTTCGGCAGAAATTTTTGTGCACAAATATAAAATGTTAAGTCGAATATGCAAGTGGTAAAGGTCAGAAAAACTAATTTGAAAATATTAATTTGGTTTCTTTTCTTTTTTTATGTAGTTTTATTTTATTTTTAATTTTATTTTTTTCTGAATTCATGAGTGTTTATTTTTTTATTAATTATACTTTATTCACTTTGTATCCCCCCCATAAGCCCCTCCCTCCTCCCTTCCCGATCCCACCCTCTCACCCCCTTCTTCATGTATGCCCCTCCCCAAGTCCACTGATACGGCAGGTCCTCCTCTCCTTCCTTCTGATCTTAGACTATCAGATCTCATCAGGAGTGGCTGCATTGTCATCTTCTGTGGCCTGGTAAGGCTGATCCTCCTCAGGGGGAGGTGATCAAAGAGCAGGTCAATCAGATTATGTCAGAGGCAGTCCCTCTTCTCATTACTATGGAACCCACTTGGACACTGAACTGCAATAGGTTTCATCTGTGCAGGGGTTCTAGGTTATCTCCATACATGGTACTTGGTTGGAGTGTGAGTCTCTGGGAAGACCCCTGTGTTCAAATTTTCTGGTTCTGTTCCTCTCCTTGTGGAGTTCCTGTTCTCTCCAGATCTTACTATTTCCCACTTCTTACATAAGATTCCATGCACTCTGCCCAACAGTTGGCCTTAAGTCTCAATGTCTGCTTTGATAGTCTGTAGGGCAAAGCCTTTCAGAGGCCATCTCTGATAGGTTCCTAGGTTGTTTCCTGTTTTCTTCTTCTTCTGATGTCCATCCTCTTTGCCTTTCGGGATGGGGATTGAGCATTTTAGCAAGAGTCCTCCTTCTTGATTAGTTTCTTTAGATGTACAGATTTTAGTAGGTTTATCCTATATTACATGTCTATATGAGTGAGTATATACCATGTGTATATACTCTTTCTGTGTATATGTGTATATGTCTTTCTGCTTCTGGGATAGCTCACTCAGGATGATCCTTTCCAGCTCCCACCATTTACCTGCAAATTTCATGATTTCCTTATTTTTCATTGCTGAGTAATATTCCATTGTGTAGATGCACCACAATTTCTGCATCCATTCTTCAGTTAAGGGCATCTGGGCTGTTTCCAGTTTTTGGCTATTACAAATAAAGCTGCTACAAACATGGTTAAACAAATGTCCTTATTGTGTACTTGAGCCTCTTTTGAATATATGCCTAGGAGTGGTATGGCTGGATCTTGAGGAAGAACTATTCCTAGTTGTCTAAGAAAGCACCAGATAGATTTCCAGAGTCGTTTTTAAAAGTTTACATTCCCACCAGCAGTGGATTAGGGTTCCCCTTTCTCCCCAACCTCTCCAGCATGTTTTTCATCTTGACTGTTCTGATCGGTGTAAGGTGAAATTTCAGTGTTGTTTTGGTTTGCATTTCCCTAATGGCTAATGATGTTGAGTATTTCTTTAAGTGTTTCTCTGCCATTCGATATTCCTCTACAGAGAATTCTCTGTTTAGCTCTGTTCCCCAATTTTTAATTGGATTACTTGGTTTTCTGCTTTTCACCTTGTTTAGTTCTTTATATATACTGGATATTAGCCCTCTGTCAGATAAAGGGTTGGTGAAGATTCTTTCCCAATCTGTAGGCAGTCATTTTGTTTTGATGACAGTGTCCTTTGCTTTACAGAAGCTTTTCGGCTTCATGAGGTCCCATTTATTGATTGTTGCTCTTAGAGCCTGTGCTGTTGGTGTTCTGTTCAGGAAGTTGTCTCCTGTACCAATGAGTTCCAGGGTTTTCCCCACTTTTTCTTTTAACTGATTTAATGTGTCTGGTTTTATGTTGAGGTTTTTGATCCACTTGGACTTTAGTTTTTGTGCAGGGTGATAAATATGGATCTATTTTCATTTTTCTACATGTAGACATCCAGTTAGACCAGCACCATTTGTTGAAGATGCTATCTTTTTTCCATTGTATGGTTTTTGCATCTTTGTCAAAGATCAGGTGTCCATAAGTGTGTGGGTTTATCTCTGGGTCCTCTGTTCGGTTCCATTGATCCACCATTCTGTTTCTGTGCCAGTACCATGCAGTTTTTAAAACTCTTGCTCTATAGTACAACTTAAGATCAGGGATGGAGATACCTCCAGAAGATCTTTTATTGTAGAGGATTGTTTTAGCAATTCTGGGTTTCTTGTTATTCCATATGAAGTTGAGAATTTTTCTTTCCAGGTCTGTAAAGAATTGTGTTGGTAATTTGATGGGCATTGCATTGAATCTGTAGATTGCTTTTGGTAAGATGGCCATTTTTACTATGTTAATCCTGCCATACTATGAGCATGGGAGATCTTTCCATCTTCTGACATCTTCTAATTCTTTCTTCAGAGACTTGAAATTTTTTTCTGATTTCTTTTTTTTATAAATATAATTTTCTAACAGTATCCCTTTCTTGGTACCCAAAATTCTTGAGCTACATTTTTGAACATTTCTAAACAGTTTCAAAGGATTAACAACCAGGGGAACAAAACGACTTTAATAAAAATGAGTTACATTTAACAATTATAGACTTTTTATTCCAAGGAAATACAGGCAAAAACCCAATAATGGAACTAAAAGTCAAGAATTCTTGCCAGGTGTAATGGTGCACTCTTGTAATCTCAACAATCTGGGAGGCAGAGGCAGGCAGACTCTGGGAGTTCAAGGCCAGCTTTGTCTACAAAGTGAGCCCAGGACAGACAAGGCTACACAGAGAAACCATGTCAAGTATTCTCAAGTAAAGACACACCTGTTAAAGGTTTTACAAGATCTGATTGTGTGAAGTTTAATGAATTTGTGAACCTGTGGTGACTTAAAAACAACTTTCCCAAGTAGTCACTTCTCAAGCACAATACCCTGCTCGTCGTCATAAGTGCTCACTGAGACTTGGTTACAAATGTACATTTTCAGGTGGCTGCTACACCATTCAATCACAACCTCCAAGATTCAGGCCTAGGAAGTCTGGGTCTTACATGTATATCAGCAGGTGGTTCTTGTTCTTGAACTGTGCTACAACAGACTGTGAGGTACAGAACATTCTAGAACACATATATTTGCACATACAGACACACAAGTCTTGAAGAATCAACTTCCTAATAAATTGTCTCTGAAATATTATATAATGAATTGTAAATGTCCAAAATATACCAGGACACTCCAAGCCAGCTCAGAATCCTTGTGATAACTCAGTTGTCAACTGAAAACATTTTCTAGAGAGCTGGCTCCTTCATTCTTTCTGCTTTAGCTTCTGCAATCCAGCCCTTAAGGCAGGATTAACTGTCTTTAAGGTGTCTTCACTTGAAGGTGACAAAAAAAACTTCAAATTTGTTGGACAAGAAAGGTGAAGAGGATTAAGATAATTTCAATAATATACTCAATGATATATTTTGAAAGGAATGTGATAGAATCTCTTTGAGTTATCACAGAGTGGCATTTTAGAGCCGGGTTTTTCAACTTTCATCAAATATCAAAACAATGAGACTAATGCTGTGTTAATAAAATGTAATAATGCAGCATAGCATTACCTTTTCAGATTTTTTCACCCCTTTATTGAGAAAATCTTGTTTTTTGTAATAATATTTTACTTGGTTAATATGGAACACCTTTCAAATTATCTAGGGCAAATGTCTAGGGCATAGTTCTTGTTCTGGCAAGAAAAAAACAACAACTGAAGTTTCTTCACTATTAAATGCTTAAAAATATAACTCTGTAATGTATTTGTGCTTTTCTCGGCTCTTCTTGAGCCAGAATCTGCATAGCCAAACAAAAACTTTGCTTGATTCATATAGGTTATTTGAAGTTCTTTTCTTTTTATCATGAAGAATATAGGCTGAGTCAGAGACACAATGACAAAGCCACCACTACATTGACAAGGACAATGGCAGAAAGAATTATAAAAAACACTTTGAAAACATGCTCAGGGATTTGTAGAGGCTAGAGAACATAAGCTAATTTCTTTTCATAAATAATTTAAGTAAGTTTTGAGATTATAATATAATGACATCATTTCTTCTTCCATTTCCTCCATCTAAGTCTTCCCTTTTACCCTTTCAAATTCATGTCTTCTTTTTCTATAATTGTTACACACACACACACACACACACACACACACACACACATAGATATTTCTAAATATATAAATAAAACCTGTTTAGTCTGTATGTTACTTGTCTCTCTGTGTGTGTATGCAAAAACCCCACCACACTGAAAAAAATACATGTTGAAGTTAACTTTAAAGCATATTAAAATATTTAAAAGTTCAAATTTTAGATATTTGATTTTTATACATTGAATATAGTCACTTCAGATACAAGGCAAACATGGACATTTTAGAGAAAATAAAAACTAGAAGTGGTTGTCTTAAAAGTTGGCTGAATACAGAAATAACTCCTTTCCCAAAAGTTTTATTTCTTGATTTAACTGTGAATAGGTTAATTAGCAATCAGATACCCAAGGAAGTTTTGTTCTTCTGTTAATTACATTTTCCTCATCACGGAATGCTTTGACCATTACAGGGCTCTTGCCTCATATGAGGGCTCCTCGTTTCTCTTTCTCTCTCTCTCTCTCTCTCTCTCTCTCTCTCGCTCTCTCTCGAGCTCTGAATCACTGCAAATCATTAGAATTAGCATTTTGGTGAATCATTGTTAATATTAATTAAATGCTTAACGAATGCCTCAAGGATCTGAAGAAATTAAATTAACTTAAATAAAAGACCAACTAAACAAATTTCAATTTGTATAAGGAACTCTTCTATATTTCCCTGCTAATAATTATTATTTTTTGAAGTAATGGGAATTTCTAAAGAATCTTCATTCCATAAACCTCCCAGAGAAAAGAAAATAATTTAGTTATTATGGAGCTGAAAGTAAAGAGCCACATGAAAGTGACAGAGCATTTTAATTCTCTAGTCTAAGTTCTAATCACAGCTTATCATGTGCCACCAACCATTTTCTTACATAATATTTAATTATCAAGAACAAGGAATAAATATTCATTAAATAACAAAACAAAAATAATCTGTATTAAATAATCTTGCAATTTTAATACTGTAACTGACTGTGGAAAAATATTTTTAAATAAGTTTGTTCTGGCCCCAATGATTGAAGACAACATAAATGTGGTGAGTTTCTTTAATCATGAGAAAAATTATCTGAAAGAAAAGTCCCTAAGATATGCAAACTTTGAACTAATGATAGTTTCATAGTCGCTAAGACACTAGTTTGTTTTTGTAACTGCCACACTTCATGCTTACGAGCTGGGACGAACACTTCCTTGATATAGCGGTCTTCTCAACACTGACACGTTTTTGTTGTAACTTTACCTCTGTCACATGTCATTGCCTTTAGCATCATCTTTCTACATCATCATCCCAGCACCGTCCTCGTGGTGAGTTTACTCAACCTGCTTCCTTCATTTGTGCTGGGAACTACTGATCTTTCTTTTCCCTCACTGTATCAAATACTCTCCAGCGGCTCAGGGTCTACTGCATTAAATTCTGCCCCAGTTAATACGGTTTGCACAATTCACACACATCTCTGTGTTGCGTGGGGATGGGTAATAATGATTGCAATGGCAGTTTTAATTACTGGAGTCCTAAAGAGCTTAACAGATGGAACAAAATCATTTTAATTAACTAACTTTGGAAACTAAGATGCTGTTAAAGTTTTAGTTTTGCATCAAGTCTAGCAGACAGTTTTTAAGGTTCAATATACTACTTTTCAGCTGCTTAGTTTCCCCATTACTGACATTGTTCCTTCATGTGGTGCATTGATGCAATTTATACTCCCATATGGATATCCAGTTATTAGGTAGAGCCCATAGTTTATCTTGGCATTCTCTTTCTGTGTTGCACAGACCCATGGGTTTTGCTAAACATCTAAAACCATGTATCTACCATTAATTTCAGGGTTATGTGGGCTTGATTGACTACCCTCAAATCTGTGTTCCATCCTCAACCCCTCTGCTATTTCCCAGAACTCTCTTGAATCCTTTCTGACCTTTATTTTCTGTCTCTATTGTGCTCGTGTCTTTTCCAGAGAACAATATATTTAGCTCCTATAGAACATAACCTTTAGAAACAGACTTATTTAGAAATGTGCTCTTGTTTTTCCTTATGCTGTTTTGTATCTTGATAAAGCTGCAGATTTTTTTCATCACTAAACAGCATACCATTGTACACATGTACCCGCTTATTCTAAGACAAGGACACATTTTTGCCTAGTTTTTTGGACAATTATCAAAACACTGCTATAAACATTTGTGTGTTGGTTTCTGTGTGGAGAAAACTTTTCAACTTATTTGGGTGGATAATTGAGAGTGTGTTTGTTTGATTCTGTAGCAAGATTATGTTTAACCTAGTTAAAAAAAAAGTAAAGTGAAACTGTTTTTCAGTGTTACCGCGTGGCTTTGCATTTCCACAGTTAAGTGTCTGTTGTTCTCCAATTGATATTGGTAGTTTTTTTTCTCCAGTTTATAAGAATTTAATCATCCTAATAGATGTCATTGTTTCAAGTCCAATAAGCAACTTCTTATGCCTATTTTCCAACTGTTTGACTTTAGTAGGTGTCTGCTATGGCAGTTTTTGAGTTGGATCATTTTCTTATTATTGAATTTCAAGAGTTTTAAGTATTCTTTGTATATTTTTAATGCAGCTTTTTTGTTGGATGCATGCTTTAATAAAGATTTACTTCAAATCTGAAACTTGTTTTTTCCTTTTTTACTATTATCTTTTATACTGAAAATATATGAGCTTTAAAGTAATCTAAGATGGCACTAGTTTTTATGTTTTTTTTTTTTTTTCTGTCATGGATCATATAAAAATAACTGCCAAATGTAAGACCAGCAAGACTGTGTTATCTGCCTGGAATTGATAGTTGTTTATTTATATTGAGGTTTTGGTTTATCTTGAGACATTTTGTGAAAAATCTGTATATATGGTTTGTTCTGTTTGCACGAACGTGTGTAGATGATTGTTTCAAAGACTAGTATTGAACTGCCTTAACTGTATTTGGCAAGATTATAAGACACTCTCTCGTCTATTGCATTGCTTTCTGAGTCCACTCTCAGAAAGAACACAATGTCTTATCAGCATAGTTTCACACTAAGATTCGAAGGCACACAGTGTTAGCTTCTCTAGTTTTTCTTCCTTATTCTGTTTGTTACTCTAGACCATCTGATTCCTGGCTACTGTAAACAGAGCATGAGTGAACGTGGAGAAGCAGTAGCTCTTTAGGGTATAAGAGTTCTGGAGGTATATTTCCACTAGTGGTAGAGTGAGATCATAAGGTGCGTATATTTTAGCATTTGAGTACCCTGGTGATTTCAATAGACACTACACAAGTTTTCACTCCCTCCATCAGTATGTAAGTGTTACCATTTTCCCACATCCAGGTCTGCCTTTGTTACCATGTTTTGATCTTAGCCATTTTTACCTGGGAAAGAGGATTTGATTCATATCTCCCTGATGGCTAAGGATGTTAGACATTTTTGGAAGGAAACTATGCTCACCACCCTACCACCAATTGTTCATCTGATATTGGATGTTTTAAAGACACATTTCTCAGCCATTTGAATTTATTTTGAGAGAAAAAAAAAGAGAAATCTCTTTTTAGTTCCATGACCTGCTTTTTAATCGGGTTGTCATCTTGAGGTTTGATTTTTGAGGTGTCTATTCTAGATACTAACTGCGCATCAAATGTATAGCTGGGAACAATTTTTCCCATCATGCATCTCCTCTTCACTGGGATGATGGTATCCTTAGTTCCACAGAAGCAGTTAAATTTCATGTGCTCCTACTAGTCAGTCACAACATCTGCACTACCAGGGTCCTGTTCTGAAAATCTTTTCCTGTGCATATAAATTGAAGCACATCCCCTACTTTCTATCAGATTCAGGGCGTTGGGTCTCACATTTGTTTAAGATTCTGTCTCTTCTCCATGTTGTAGTATTGGCTTTTTTGTTAAAAATCAGGTGGCTCTCGGAGCGTGTGCTTATTTTTGTGTCCTCAACGTTTTCTATTGACTAATGTGTGTTTTTATGTCAGTACCATGCTGCTTTCATTACTGTCTCTCTGTAGTATAACCTAAAATCAGAGATGCTGATACCTCCAATACTTTTTTCTTTTTAATTTTTTAATCTTTTAATAGTTTCTTTTCTGTTTAATTTTTTTAAATGTTAAAAATTTATAAAACACTTAAAGAGATTTTGTGCAGAAAATAGCATTAAAATGTTTGCATAATTCTTTTTTTTATTGGTAAAACTTTTTTTTATTATTAATTACACTTTATTCATTTTGTCTCCTCCCTCCTCCCCTCCCGATACCACCTTTCCTCCCCTTTCTGCATGCATGCCCTTCCCCAAGTCCACTGATAGGCGAGGTCTTCCTCTCCTTCCTTCTGATCTTAGTCTATCAGATCACATCAGGAATGGCTGCATTGTCTTCTTCTGTGGCCTGGTAAGGCTGCTCCCCCCTCAGGGGGAGGTGATCAAAGAGCAGGCCAATCAGATTATGTCAGAGGCAGTCCCTCTTCCCATTACTATGGAACCCACTTGGACACTGAACTGCCATGGGCTACATCTGTGCAGGGGTTCTAGGTTATCTCCATGAATAGTCCTTGGTTGGAGTATGAGTGTCTAGGAAGTTTCCTGTGTTCAAATTTTCTGGTTCTGTTGCTCTCCTTGTGGAGTTCCTGTCCTCTCCAGCTCTTGCTATTTCCCACTTCTTACATAAAATTCCATTCACTCTCCCCAACAGTTGGCCATCAGGGTCAGCATCTGCTTTGGTAGTCTGCAGGGCAGAGGCTTTCAGAGGCCCTCTGTGGCAGGTTCCTAGGTTGTTTCCTGTTTTTTCTTTTGGCTTTCAGAGGCCCTCTGTAGCAGGTTCCTAGGTTGTTTCCTGTTTTCTTCTTCTTCTGATGTCTATCCTCTTTGCCTTTCAGGATGGGGATTGAGCATTTTAGTTAGGGTCCTCTCTTTTCCTTAGTTTGTTTAGATGTACCGATTTTAGTGGGTTTATCCTATGTTGTATGTTTATATGAGTGAGTATATACCTTGTGTATAATTCTTGCCTCATACCATTCTCCAGAATATTTCAGAACTACTCAACTAACTTCTCAGTTTTTATTTTTTCTTTATTATTATTAATTATTACAATTTGTTAACTTTGTATCCTGGCTGTAGTTCCCTCTCTCATCTCATCCCGGTCCTACCCTCCTTCCCTTTCTCCCCTCTCTGTCCCTCTCCTAGTCCACTGATGGCAGAGGTCCTCCTCCCCTACTATCTGACCCTAGCCTATGAGGTTTCATCAGGACTGTCTGGATCCTCTTTCTCCATGGCTTTGTAAGGTCACCTCACCAGTGTGAGGTAATCAAAGAGCAGGCAACCAAGTTCTTGCCAGTGACTGTCCCTGATACCCTAACTAGGGAACCCCATGGAGACTGAGCTGCCCATGGGCTACATATGAGCAGGGCATCTAGTTCCTCCCCATGGTTGGTTCATTTATCAGTCTTTGCAGGGCCCCCCCTGGGCCCAGATTTTTTGGCTCTCTTGGTCTCCTTGTGGAGCTCCTGAATTCTCCAGGTCTTTGTATCTCCCACTTCTTCCATAAGATTACCTGCACTCTGCCCAAAGTTTAGCTATGAGTCTCAGCATCTGCTTCGATATCCTGATGGGTAGAGTCTTTCAGAGGCCCTCTGTGGAAGGCTCCTGTCTTGTCCCTGTCTTCTCCTAGTGCCAATGTCTATCCTGCTTGCCCTTCAGAATGGGGATTAAGCATCTTCCCTAGGATCCTCCTTGTTTAGATTCTTTAGGACTATAGATTTTAGTATGTTTATTCTATAATATATGGCTAATATATACTTATAAGTGAGTATATACCATGTGTGTCTTTCTGCTTCTGGGATACCTCACTCAGGATGAACTTTTCTAGTTCCATCCATTTGCCTCCAAATGTTCTGATTTCCTTGTTTTTAATTGCTAAGTGTTATTCTGTTGTGTAAATATACCACAATTTCTGTATGCATTTCTCTGTTGAGAGACATCTAGGTTGTTTTCAGATTCTGGATATTTTGAATAAAGCTGCTAAGAACATAGTTGAGCCCAGGCTCTAAGATCAACAATTAATAAATGGGACCTCATGAAACTGAAAAGCTTCTGTAAAGGAAAGGACAATGACAACAGAACAAAATGACAGCCTACAGACTGGCAAAAGATCTTTACCAATCTTCCATCTGATAGAGGGCTAATATCCAGAATATATAAAAAGCTCGAGTTAAACACCAACAAACCAAGCAAACCAATTAAAAAGTGGAATACAGAGCTACACAGAGAATTTTCAACAGAGGAATATCGAATGGCAGAGAAATACTTAAATAAATGCTCAACATTCTTACTCATCTGGGAAATGCAAATCCAAAAGTCCCTGAGATTTTACCTCACACCCATCAGAATGGCTAAGATCAAAAAATCAAGTGACAACACATGTGGAGAAAGGGGAACCTTCCTCCATTGCTGGTAGGAATATAAACTTGTACAACAAATTTGATTTTTTCAGAAAATTAGGAATAGTGCTTCCTCCAGATCCAGCAATATTATTCTTGAGCATGTATCTGAAACATGCTCAACCAGCCAATACTGTTTTTATTGTTTAATTTTTTGTTTGTTAGTTTTTTTTTTGTTTTGTTTTTTTTTTGGCCATCCTGTATTTTTTTTTTTGTTTTGTTTTCATATGAAACTATCATTCTTTTCAATTTCTGTTTAGAATTGCATTGAAATTTCGATGGTGATTTTATTGAATCTGTAGATTCTTTAAAATAGCATAGCTATTTTCACAATATTAATCCTACCAATCCATGAGCATGGAGGTCTTTACATATTCTGGTATTGTCTTCCATTTCCTTCTTCACTGTCTGAAAACTTTTCTTGTGCAAGCCTTTCACATCCTTAGATATATTTATTTCAGGATATTTCTTTTTTAGCTATTATGACCGTTTTCTTGATTTCTCTCTTAGTGTATTTACTGTTGGTACATAGGAAGCCTACTGACATTTGTATGTTAATTTTGCATCCTGCTACTTTGTTAAATGTGTTTATTTGCTTTGGAGAATTTCTGGTAGGGTCTTTAACATGGAGTGTGTCCAAGCCCTCTCTTTAGGAAGTTTGTTGCCTCTCTGGCTTATGTATTTAAAGAAGCAGTATGTTCCCTTTTCCCAAGCCTGACTACCTTCTACCATATCTCTTTACTTTGTCTATTCCATATTATCCCTTTTTGAAAGTGTGTAGTTTTTACTTCCTTCTCATATTCTAGATGCAATGATTCTTGATAGTAGAAGATTGGTCTTATCACTGTCTTACATACTTAATATATGGTTGATAACCAACAATTATTCAATGAATGAATGAATAGCCAAACCAATGTGTACCTATATATTCAGGTCTATTTTAATTATTTAATTCAAATAATAACAATATAAGATGGAAATGGATCTCTCTAAAATCTGATGGATAAATACATCCTACAGTTGGGAAGGGATGATGAAATGTGATTCCTTAACTTAGGTCAGTAGTCTCAGGGCATGGATATTGAATTGCTAACCCTTTCCTTAGCAGCCTAAGGCCTGAAAGTGGCATGACATGGCTGGCTATTCTTTATTTTCTTTGCTAGTGGCATCAATTCCCAGCCCAAGGTATAATGGAAGCAGCTGCTGTTAAAGTGAAATCCAGTTAGGTTACCTTATGGGGAATGATTTGGCAGAGAAGATGACAACATCAAGTAGGAATGAGAAACCCGAGGTTCATGATGAAAGGACCCTGGTGTGTATTTAATTCCCCAAAAATGACTGAACCTCTTGCTAAAACTGCTCCTTTACAGGAAACCAAAAATTAGTGTTAGGCGATCACTGTTAGTCAACTGAATCTAAATTGTGAAGTTTTGTGCTCTAAAAAAAGTAGATGCTGAGACTCATAACCAAACTTTGGGCAGAGTGCAGGGAATCTGAGGAAAGAAGGGGGAGATAGCAAGACCTGGAGGGGGCAGGAGATCCAAAAGGAGAGCAACAGAACCAAAAATAAGGGTTTTTTCTGAGACTGATACTCCAACCAAGGACCATTCATGGATATAACCTAGAACCCCTGCTCAGATGTAGCCCATGACAGTTCAGTATCCAAGTGGGTTCCCTACTAAGAGGAACAGGGACTGTCTCTGACATGAACTCAGTGGCTGGCTCTTTAATCATCTCCACCTAATGGGGGAGCAGCCTTACCAGTCCACAGAGGAGGACATGGTAGCCAGTCCTGATGAAAACTGATAAGCTAGGGTCAGATGGAAGGGGAGGAGGACATCCCCTATCAGTGGACTTGGAGAGGGGCATGGGAGGAGATGAGGGAGGGTGGGTGTGATTGGGAGGGAATGATGGAGGGGGCTACAGGTGGGATACAAAGTGAATAAACTGTAATTAATATAATAATAAAAATTAAAGATTTCAAAGTTTGTGAAAAATTATCCCCATAAACAAACTTTGAAAGTTTGTTTTTATATCTGAGTAGCTCAGTTAAAGTGTGTGTGTGTGTGTGTGTGTGTGCATGTGTTTGTGTGGATGGGTATCTATGCTATTTAATACATATCTGATTAATATACTCTAAAGTCTATATGGTATAGAGTAGTCTCATTACCTATAGTTTTCAATAGAATCACATTAGAGAAAATGGAGTGATTACTCTTAGATGAAATACTGAGTTAGGTTCCAACAAGCCTTTGTTCACATCTTTGTCAGGGAAAAAAGATATACATAGCCTTGCTTTATGTACATTCCTCTTTGATGGCAACATAGCTGACATACTATTGTCTTATTGACACTGATTTCACAATCAGTAGCACTACAGGCCATCCTGGATAGAGCTTATCTGATTCTCATATTTCTTTTTATAAGAACAGCCCAGGCTTCTCGCACCTTGCAATACTATACAGCTTTCTAAGTAGAGATCCAGACAACCAAAACACAAATACATTGAATGCTTGTCACTAGCAGACCGTGAGATAAACACATTTGGAGTAGCAGACCTAAAACAAAACAAAACAAAAAATCCTACAACATTTTGTGTGATGTCATCTAATATGAGCAGGGACTGAGTCAGAACTTCCCCAGTATGTTTATATTTGTTTTTGGATGACCACAGAAGCATCACAGGGGATGAGAGTAATGGACACTTTGGCAAGTAGGATACTTTACTGTGAGCTTCAATAAATGAGGATGGGTACTATGTACACACACAAATTTTGATATGTGTATGTAAAAGTTTGAGAGAACAAACTTGTACAGAGGCATAAATATACAGGAAAGAAGGCTGCAGTAAAATACTTTTCTCTTAAATTTTATTTATCAATTAAATAAGTTTTGTCTGTATTTTAATTAGATTCATGGTTTATGGGGAATTGAAAATATACACATGCTAAATGTATATAAGTACACTTGCTTATAAATTACTATTTCCAAGAATGGTCACAGGGAAAAAAGAAAAGAAAAAACAAGAGAGCAACAAGCCATCCTTGTCTAGTCTTACCAAAAGCAAATCCAAACATCTCCTTTCCGGCTACACCTCTGAAGTCTTGTTTTTCTGAGAATTTTGAAATGATTGTCTTTCTCTATATACATATAATATTTCCCTTCACTGAGTTAATGTGTAAGGACACTAGTAAGATATCGCAGTTGGTTTGGAAAGTAATTCATAGGGTAAACAAGTGTAGGAGCCATTGAGAGTGTTGAGGTGAGTTTGCTAAGTGATGTGAACTAGGTCCACCTGCAG
The DNA here is from genome assembly GCF_030254825.1 of Meriones unguiculatus. Taxonomy (NCBI): domain Eukaryota; kingdom Metazoa; phylum Chordata; class Mammalia; order Rodentia; family Muridae; genus Meriones; species Meriones unguiculatus. Next base: position 38,017,936 of record NC_083350.1, on the reverse strand, counting down.
GGGTATTCGTCGGCACGCATTCCTTCAGGGGCACTCATGCCTGTACACCCCTGGACTGAAAAATGGACTGACAACATTGAATTACAGAGCCCGCTGGAAAGGTGACTTCAGGTAGGAATGGGCAGTGCTCCTGGGTTTTACATTTCAATATTTTTCCTCTACATTTCAGTTTTTTAAAAGCGATTTTACTCTGGCAATTTGTAGCTGAATTCCACAGGCTAAGCTAAAGTTATGGAAGTATAAAAGGAACAAGAGTGTCAATTCAGTTATGTCAAGCTCTCAGCCTTACCAAACAACTACCAAAAAGACCAAATTCTACTTCAAAAGTGGAACATCAGGAGTTAGAGAGATGTATCAGCAGTTAAGAGGGCATTCCACCTTTGCAGAGGACCCTTGTTTGGTTCCCAGCACTGGCTTACCACTGCCTGGAACGCCAGCTCCAGGGAATCAACTGCAGATACCTGCACTTGAGTGAGCACACACACACACACACACACACACACACACACACACACACAATTTAAAAATAAAACATAGCAGTTTGGGTGGGGTGGCGCGTGCCTTTGCGTGCCTTTAATCAGCACTCAGGAGGCAGAGGCAGTGGATCTTTGTGAGTTCAAGTTTATCCTGATCTACACAGCTAGTCCCAGGACAGCCAGGGCCATATGGTACGGTCCTATCTCAATAAATATAAAATAATAAATCATTTTAAAATATAAAATTAATATTCTTTTTTCTATATTTTTATTTTTTATTAATTACACTTTATTCACTTTGTATCCCCCCATAAGCCCCTCCTTCCTCCCCTCCTAATCCCACCCTCCCTTCCCCTTCTTCACCCATGCTCCTCCCCAAGTCCACTGATAGGGGAGGTCCTCCTCTCCTTCCTTCTGATCTTAGTCTATCAGATCACATCAGGGGTAGCTGCATTGTCATCTTCTGTGGCCTGGTAAGGCTGACCTCCCCTCAGGGGGAGGTGATCAAAGAGCAGGCCAATCAGTTTATGTCAGGGGCAGTCCCTCTTCCCATTACTATGGAACCCACTTGGACACTGAACTTCCATGGGCTACATCTGTGTAGGGGTTCTAGGTTATCTCCATGAATAGTCTTTGGTTGGAGTATGAGTCTCTGGGATGTTCCCTGTGTTCAAATTTTCTTGTTCTGTTGCTCTCCTTGTGGGGTTCCCATCCTTTCCAGCTCTTGCTACTTCCCACATCTTACATAAAATTAATATTAAGGAGAAAAGTATTTTTTTCAAGGTAGAAACATTCTCCAACATAGGTTAGGAAGTACACAGAAGTTATACGGTGTAGACACATTCTGTAAGATACTAAGTTCCAAGAGATACTGAGGTCACAAATAACTTAGAGCTGGCTGAGGAGGACAATTGTCCTCATCAAGGCTTCACTCAGGCTAATGAGCAGAGAGAATGAGCATCTCACCCATCAGTTAGCACTGCACTGTTAATGTCAAATAGAGAAGCAGGAGATACTACATCCATGTAAGATAGATATACACACATTTAAAGACATTCTTACATTAATATGCGGTTTATATTTTCCAACTGCCAATGTTCAGAAAGACTAAAATGAAAGATAAGAAAACATAAGTATGATTTTTATTTTGTTGGAAAAAATTTAATACTTCACATATACGCATATGTATCTATGAACATACACGATACATAGCGGGATTATTCACATGTATACATGCATGCACACTCCCTTTTATTGTATACCAAGTCAGCTTTATGTCTGAGGTTAATGGCTTAGGGTTAGTCTGGGTTCTTTCTTGTTCTGTTTCCACTGTCAAATGTAGAGCAACTCACACAGAAAGCCAAGCAAATAATGGATCAGACAACTTTATTACCTGCAGTGACAATGAAGGACAATCTGGATGCTGCTGGTTTCCTAACCTTTTCCCTCAGCAATGTGGGCCTTGGGTTCCAGGAGGCCCACAAGCACCCTGTTCACCCTTCACCCTCACTCAAAGGCAGGTAGGCCAAACAGTTCAGGCTTGAAGTCTTTCAGAGAACTAAGCACGAGGGTGGCCTTTCTTGTCAGGTCTGTGCTCAGGTTTTTATCAGGTACCATGACCGCCTGCATCCCACAGGTCACGGCTGCCTCCACTCCATTTGGAGAATCTTCAAAGACGAGGCAGTTTTCTGGCTCAGCGGGGGGAGAGAACCTCTTGGCACAAGTAAGAAATATGTCTGGGGCTGGCTTGCCGTGATGAACCTCAGGATCATCCCCCAGAACAATGTGGTCAAATAAACCAAAGAATCCCTCGTGTCTGCTGGTCTTCCTTTGGAAGGAGAGAGAGCTGGAGCTGGTGGCCAGGGCGAAGGGTAAGTGTTTCTTCCGAAGGTGGTGGATCAGTTCATTAGCTCCCGGCATGAGTGAAGCTGTGTGCAGCACCTTCTGCAGCTTCTCCTGGCTTTCTTCCATCAGCTCTTCTTTGGTCATGGGCAACTGCAGGTACTCTACTATGATCTCTGCGGTTTCTAGAGTTCTCTTTCCCATGACCCTGGCCTTGACATCCCAGTTGTATTGCTTCCCGTAGCGCTGACATATTTCTTGAAACACCTCAGTATAAATATCTTCAGTATTCAGAAGCAGTCCATCCATGTCAAATATCAGGTGTGTAACTGGCCGAAACTGGGGCATGGGAACTGCCTCCGCCATAGTGATTGCAGTTGACAGAGCCAGAAGAGGAGCGCATGCCCAGACAGCCTGTCCTACGCATGCTTGTTGTGGGCTTCCGAGGCATATTTCCATGGCAACTGACAATTCAAGAAGAGAAGACTGCAGAGTCATGAGCTTAACAAAATCAACAGGTAAGCACTAAACAAGAAGCGAGGAAACAAATAATAAAATAGGGGAGAAAGCAGACACCATAATACTTAATTTATGAAATCTAAAACTTGGGGTGTCATGGATTTAGGTGGAGGGTAGAAATGAATCCTTCCGGAATGTACCAGGAAGCAGATGTGGAAACGGAAGGAGAATGAAAGGAATAACTTCTACCTTAACTATAGAAACAAACAAACAAGAAACATATCCTACAGTTTCTTTTTTTTTTTTTTTAAATTTTATTTTTTCATATCCTGCAGTTTCATTCACAAATATAACAATGTTGTAAGACTATGAATTTAAAAATTAAAACATAATAGATATTTTAAATGAAAACATATATGTGGAAATTTAAATTATTTTATAAAAAATTAGGTAAAGGAAGTTTTGGGGGGTGTGTGGGTGTGTGTGGTGAGCCTTCATAGATTTTTTTTTTTCCTAAGGAGACATCAGTTCATTAAGGAGTTTAATGCATGAAGAGAACAACTTCTCTTAAACAATCTTAACGACTTTCTGAGCAGTCTTGTTACAGATGATGCACAGAAACTCAATCACTTGATATTATGCAGTAGTATGAATTTTGAAAGGATCTACAGCTATCAGAACTAGAATAGCCCATGCCCCACATGGTCATTAGCTAATAGAGTTAAGTTGATTGCTTAGGCCCCAAGTAACCCTAAGTAAGACTGACTTAGGGGACTGGAGGGATGGCTCAACCTTCAAGAGCACCTATTTTTCCAGGGATCCCAGGTTTGATTCGTAGCACCCACATAGCAAATTACCATAGTGTGTAACTCCAGTTCCTTGGGATCTGACCCCCTTTTTCTGTTCTCTGTGGCTCCCGCGCGCTTATGCATGTGGTGCACAGACATACAGGCAGGCAAAGTATCCACATACATAAAATTATAATTGAATATAAAGGCCGTGCTCTACAAAGACCACATCATGGTATAGGTAGGTGGAAGTCATGTCAAACGTTGTAATAAAGTCTTAATCTTATAGTTCTTAGAGTCCTGTGTTACAAATTATATCCAAAATGGTCATAATAACCAGGAAGCTGCAGAATATAAACATATAAAAATGTATAAAAATTGTCAGTTGATGGGTGATGATGTGTATATGTCAACTCCAGGCAGTTTGAAGCTATTAAATAGCCTAAGTGTCAAACTTAACCCCAACCAAAGCAATCACCACTCAAAAGAATTATTTAAACTGGTTGCAAAATTAAACATGTAAAGTAAGTTTTCAAGAGAACCAAGAGTCAAAGCAGAATGCCACTGGCTACTGCATTTGCCATTAAATCATATTAAGAAAACGTTAAGTACTATGCTAACATGCTAATTACACAGCAAATAGATCTATCAAAACATCAAAGTAAAACCCATAAATCAGTAGTTATATGTCAATTGAGATTTAAAAATGAGTATGTATTTACATGCATATGTACATACAAATTATTCCTCTGTCAATTTCTGAGATCCTCAAAAAGTCACGAGGGAGAACTGTGTTTTAAATATTAAGTTTGAAAATAAATTTGTATGAGAAACTAACAGCATATAAAAGAATCCTTACCCAAACTAAAGCTTAATTTAAAAATTACAAGGATCGTTAACATTTGTTTATTGTTTATTATATTTAATTATTCCAGTCTTATCCCAGATATCTGATACAAATTATTCACATAAAGCCTACTGTATATAGTGTCATTCTCATTTCCCAGTGAGGAAGCAAGTGTAAGGGGTGAGGTCACAGGGGTGCTGGATGTTGAGGCTGAGTGGTCATTTAGTGCTCTAGCTCTGTGCTGTAATGAAGACTGAAGTTTTTCTCTGATGTTCTATGTAGGGAAGAGAGTCTGCTCCTGGTACTTAGCGTGACATTATACCTTCACGCAATAGTTCTCTACCTGTCTCATTCGTTTGCCCTCTTTCAAAATTCCATTATTTTTCTTAGGGCCCTTTATTTTTGTCTCTATTTTATTTATCCTGATTGCCTCCCAACTGTTGCCTTCTTGTTCTTTAATTGTGGTTACAGGGCACTAAGATCCATCTTACCACATAAATCAAATACTTTTGTGATCCACACCTATCATTAATTCTTACCGTATTGGATAATTGATTAGGCTTTGTGTTGTTTTTCAATATCGCTAAAGATGCTGAGCTTTGGTATTCATGCCTCTGTTCTGTGAAATAACACCACATCAGACTGAACCAGTTAAGTCACTAGGATATTAGCACAAACAGAGTACAATAACAAACAGAAGCTGAAAGTTAAAATTATAGAGGCCACATTGGTTCAGAGATTTGGTCCATGCTATGTTTTAAAATAAGTTGAGAGTATTTATAAGCCAGTAATGTTATGCAAGAGTATCTGAATTTCTGGTTTCTCTTAAAAACAAACAAACAAACAAACAAACAAAACAAAACAAAAACTAAACCTGACAATGATGTTCCTATAATTTTCAGAGCAATAATGAAATTATATTGTAATAAAGTTTTCATAGTCTTTAAAAAAAATCTTACATAGTCTGTTCATTCATGTAAAGTGTGCCAGCAGGTAAAAATGTGTATGGTTTTGCTTGTTCTTTTTGGAACTTCTAATTTAAGTGCTCAGGAGCTGCTGTAACATTCCCTACACTTGCAATGTTGAAAATTAAAAAAAAAAAATTTCTGATTTACTTTGTAACTATGTATTTTTTTAAACAAGTGTTTCAAGCCAGTTCTAAAATTGACCTACTTTGGAAATTCACTAGTTACTTTTTAACTGCCAAGAATGACACCTAGGAACACTGCAAGTGACAACCTTGAATAGACTAGGAAAGTGAACCCAGAACATACTATGACTGTCAAAACCAGAGCAGATATGACTCTTTAAAAAATAATCAAAAATTATGAAAGGTAGTCAGTGTAAGAAAATTTAATCAGAAATTTCCAGAGCTTTCCTTCTTTTGTATATGAGTAGAAATTCTCCTTTGCTTATTCTCAAAGTGCTTAATTAAAAACCACATTTAAGTACTGACTCTCCAAGATTTCACCCAGGTAGTACTTGGATGTGATAGCCCATGCGATCACTGTGGATGCCAGCAGACTTGTCTTGAGGAGGCGTCTCAGACTGATTTGGATTATATGCTACAGGTACTTAGAGACATCCACTTTCATGGCATCGTTTTTAGTTGCATTTTATGCAACTGAGAGAGTATCAATTCATTGGACTGTGTGGAAGGAAGTGGATACTGTGTTTTGGTGCAGGATCCTCAGACATCACCTTGCTACCTCCCAGCCTGGGGATCAAGCTGTGCTGTATTTGAAGCTTAGTTTTATGTAATAGTGGAGAACTCACTTGATAGCTTCTGTGGCTTATTTCCTTTTTGTAACACTGGAGAAAATGTAAATGTGTATGTGATATATGTGTGTGTGTGTGCACACACACACCCCCATACCCACACACACCCACACACCTGAGATAAATGCCTATATATGTGATAAAGAACCACCAATACAGCACAGTAACTCAGAGAAATATATGAGAGGTCTAAATCGTGACTTATATCATCACATAAAGAATTCAAGAGGCGAGGCTGAGTGTGGAGCCAGACAGTTTGGTCCCAAGAACCAGTCATATTATCTCCTAAGAGCTTTAGAAAAAAAATACTAAAATTAAAACCATATCTACTTGAGGAGGTTACTGTGGCCATTAGAATTCATGGGGAAAAATAGAAAATTCAATAACTTTAAAAACCTTTTCCAATCGACCTTGGATTTCTCTGAAAAAAAAAAAAAAAAAAAAAAAAACAACAACAAAAAACAAAAAAAACAAAAAAAAAAAAAAAACAAAAAAAACCCCAAATCCATCTTATTAGAGGTTTGTGCCTCCATTGGCTATTTGTATTTCTCCATTGCATTCTCATCTCATAGTTTCTTACTGGATCATTTTTCAGCCATCTCCTCCAGCATGTACTTTCTCCATCTCTCACTACCAGAGGACTCCATGTTCCTCCTGTGTCTGGCCTCCAAGAAGAGTCCATGTCTCTGTCAGATGCTTTCCAGGACAAGTAAAGCCCAGCAGAAAACTAAGGGCCTTTTTCTCTTTTGCTGATATTTGCTTGTAATGTCTTCCAGCTGCCTGCCTAACCTAAAGTTTTATATTCCCCAAATAAATAAAAATAAAATAATGACTTAAAATGCATATTTATTTGTCTACATCCTAGACTGGAATTCATAGCCAGATCTAGCTATAATTCCCAACGAAACACTGCTCACACATCACACTCATCAGCTGTGATGAGGCATGTCTTGCAAGGCCTGAGAGAGTGACTTGGGGAGTGGATTGACCAAGGGTGACTTCAGCAGCAAAGAGAACTGTGACAGAACAAGAGAAGGTTCTAAGCGGATCTAAGGGGGTACTTTTGGATGATCTCTTACTGGAAGCCATGATTACTGGACATTTCTGGAATAGAAGCAAGACAGAATTGTCTGACCCTGAGGCAAAGGGGTTGCTCTCCTTCTGGATCCCCACGCCAATCAAGCTTTCACTGTAGTGTTGGGGAAAGGAAGGACTGGACTGTGAGCAGTTAGCACAAAGTAGCCACAACACTTGGGACACAGATTGCAGGGATAGAATCAGGCATAGACTCTGAGTGCAAAACTGAAAAGAGTTTATTGTAAATGTAAGTTCATTTTTCCTTCTGAAACATGGATATAAAATATCAATGTGAGTTTTCTCTAGAGATTATAAAGACTTCTACTTCTAAATTATTGTTTTAAAGTCAGAAAATAGAAAATACTTATCGCCAGACTCCTGCACAAATAATTTTCTTTCAAAGAAAAATCTCTTGTGAACTAGAAATATTTTCTTTATATGATCAGAGGAACTAATGTTTAAGATTATGTGGTTTATACATGATAGAGCTAGGATTTAAACACACATTTATCTGACTCTTTTTTTCCATAATAAGTAGGACATAAAATTTCATTACAAAAATATACCAAGATGAGCTTTAGAACTGAATAAGTGAAATAATGGTTTTCTTATTACTTTAGCATGTGGAGGGAAATCATGGATGATTCATATTATATGCCTTGTTTTGAAATAAAATCTAATTTTATTTCATGTAAACATGTAATGAATGTCTGAATGAATTTTGAAATCCTACTTTTAGAATAATTAAATTTTTGTCTTTTGTCCTGATATGGCTTCAGTACCCATATAGGTCAGCCTTGCTAATTATCAGGAAATACTTCCTTTTCAAAGATGGACTGTGATGGGACATATCTATTTTTTTCTAGTAAAGAGAATGATCTGTAAAGTTAGCTTTCAAATCACTTGACATGTCAGAAAGTCAATGAAGTATGACAAATAGATGTAGAGGAAGCATTTCCCTTCAGAAGCCCACTCTGAAGCACTCATTCCTTAGACAATGTCAAGAGTGGATGAGCTGCCCTAGGAGTCTCATTTTCTGAATGAAATGTTGAAGATGAAATGACAAGGTTTCCACTATGTTATTCTCCTTTTAGCACATAATCCTACCATTCACAGTTCTCTGGCCTTTGGTGTGAAGCTGTTATAGTTTCAATATGGTTTGCCCAGCTGATATAACAGTTCACACAAGCCACATAATTGTTAGCATTAACAGGATTGTAATCCACTTTGACCATAGCATTTAGAGGTGGGAACTTCAGAAAGGGATTAGATACAGAAGACTGAATTCTGCTAGCTTCATAAGAAGGACAGAGGCCAGACTCAGATATAGATTCTGCTCTGTCATGTGATGTCATATATCTTCCCAGAACTCTGTCAAGAAGGTTACCCTCTATGAAGGGATGCCACTAAAGGGGACACTGGACAGAGCCTGTGTCATGATGTCTGGACTTTCAGCTTCCATGGTTGTGAGTTAAATAAAAACCAAACCAGACCAAATTAGAGCACAATATCTCTTTCATTGCTTAGTATCTCACCTCAGGTATGTCATTATGGATGGAATATGAAAGGGGTTAATGAGGTGGCTTAGCAGGTAAACGTGCTTACCACCAAGCCTGATTACTTGGTATGAGGAGAGAACTATTTCCTCAAAATAAACTGACAAAAACATTCAAAAACATGCCCACTACAAACCAAGTGAAGCAATTAAAAAAATTAAAGTTGCCTATTATAGAAGCAATATACAGCTCCACAGAGGAATTTGATTTTCATTGAACTAGTAATACTGGGACAGCAGTGCATTGTAGCACAATTGAAGAATGTATGGAAACAACATTTCAGCATTGTTTTACTGTGTATAGACTTCAACATTTAATTTATTTTCTATTCAAATGTTAGAAAACATACATAGAGTGACTTAGGAATAGCTCAGAATCAGACCATTCTTCATAATTACTTAGCATGCCACCAAAACCACAATCAATTGAGCTCAAATATGCTCAATAGCAGTTCCAATCTTCAGGTCTAGTCTTTATTGATCCTGAATAGTTTGAAAGAGAATAATCAATTGTGGTAAGAATACGATCAGATCTGGGGTGTAGCTTAGGGATAAGGAGCTTTCCTAGAATACACGATGCCCAAGTTAAATTCCCCTATTGCATAAACCTGACACAGTGACACAATCTTGTAATCCCAGCTCTTTGGAAGTAGTGGGAAAATCTGGGCTTCTAGACCTACATAGCTGAACAGTGAGTTCACAGTAAGTCTGGGCTACATGAGACTTTGTCTCAGAAGGAAAAAGATAGGATGAACTAGGGGATAATTGACAAGATTCACTTTTCTAGATCCTTTCAGTGAAAAATAATCTAGCATTACATTAAGTCTTCAACTATAACAAATTCTTGAAATTTGGGATACTGTTCTAATTCACCTTAAGAATACAGAACTCAGTCTAAGATAAAATATTTCTTCATTACTAATTTTTGTAATTCAAACTAGACTACAAAAAGTTAACTGAAGTTCCAGTTTGATGTACTAATAGATACCAAGGCTTTCCTAGTGTGGAAGATAAGTGGGGAAATGACAGAGGCATGGTTAAAAATCAGGAAGAGGCATGGTTAATGTGTAAATCCTAATGACTATCACACAGTCCTGCCACTATAATCACCATCTCTAGCTCATTTTTCCCTGAGTCAGATGTATACACTCAAAAATACAATAAACAAAACAAAAAGAAAAAAAATTCAGCATTCACTCTTTTGGAAACCTCATTTGTGCTGGTTGACTTTTGACAATTCAACACCAACCTAGACATATCTGGGAAGAGGGAATCTGAAGGAGGACCTCCCCTATCAGCAGAAGGGGCATGGGAGCAGATGAGGGAGGGAGGGTAGGATTGGGAGGGAATGAGGGAGGGGGCAACAGCTGGGATGCAAAGTGAATAAAATGTAATTAATGTGAAATAAAAATTTAATTAAAAAAAGAAAATAACTTCATAGGATTATTCCATAGGCAAGTCTGTGGGAGTGCTGTCTTACGATTGAAGTGGAATGGCCCAGCTCAGTATTGGCAGTATAACCCCTGGGCAAATATTCTGTGGTGTACACAAAAAAGCCTGTGAAAGCCATGGAGAGCAAGCTAGTAAGTTGAATTCTTCTATGGCTTCTGCTTCAGTTCATGCATCCAGTTTTCTGTCTTGAATTTCTTTCCTGCCTCCCCTCGGTGATGGTCTGTTACCTTCTTGTGTAAGATGAAATGAGCCCCTTCCTCTTTAAGTTGCTTTTGGTGATGGCTTTTATTCTACCAACAGAAGCATAACTAACATATTGCATAAATAATCATTATTGTTTAGTCATTTCTGAAGTAGATCTCTTATAATGAAATATATCAAAGAGATTTGTGTGAAGTAACTTGCAGAGAAATGCTAACTGCCTCAAATTACTGTCATCTTACAGTTCTAGGCTCTCTCAAAGAGGACAGAAGTAGTATTTGCAAGCTGATCACTAAAGGAGACCATGAACCCTAGCATCATCATTACACTACGATGGAGTCCAAACTTCTGGCTCCATCTTTCTGTTAATACTCTATAAATTTTATTGGTTGATTCTTAATTATCTTGATAATTAAGATAATTAAAAAATGATAATTAATTATCATTTCCAAAATGATCCTGTACAACAACAGATCATCTGGATCATCCCTGATCTCAAGCTGTACTACAGAGTAATGGTAATAAAAACTGCATGGTACTGGCATAGTAATAGAATGGTGGATCAATGGAAACAAATAGAAGACCCAGAAATAAACCCACACACCTATGGATACTTGATTTTTGACAAAGAAACCAAAACCATTCAATGGAAAAAAGAATGGACCAGTGCTGGTCCAACTGGATGTCTACATGTAGAAAAATACAAATAGATCCATACTTATCATCCTGCACAAAACTAAAGTCCAAGTGGATCAAAGACCTCAACATAAAACCAGACACACTAAATATGTTAGAAGAAAAAGTAGGGAAGAGCCTAGAACTCATTGGAATAGAAGACAACTTCCTGAACAGAACATCAACAGCACAGGTTCTAAGATCAACAATCGATAAATGGAACCTCATGAGATTGAAAAGCTTCTGTAAAGCAAAGGACACTGTCGTCAACACAAAACTTAATGAGTTTTATTGAGCTGATTAAAAATAAGGATAAGCTTGAAAAAATTCCATGAGGAGATGCAGAAGAGACAGACTGCTGAAGTTAATTTGGTTTGACCATTCAGTTATATCCAGTATGTAGAGATAATCGGGATGTAATTATTTTTGTCACAGTAGCATTGTCTTAAGAATGATATTGCTTTGCTTAATTTTAACTTCTCCTACTGACAGTATTTTTCAAAGTTATGGGATGCAACAGAGATGTATCTTTAGGGTAGTCTGTTATCAGGATAAATAACTTCAAAGCAACTTAAAGAGGAAGGGGCTCATTTCATCTTACACAAGAAGGTAACAGACCATCACCGAGGGGAGGCAGGAAAGAAATTCAAGACAGAAAACTGGATGCATGAACTGAAGCAGAAGCCATAGAAGAATTCAACTTACTAGCTTGCTCTCCATGGCTTTCACAGGCTTTTTTGTGTACACCACAGAATATTTGCCTAGGGGTTATACTGCCAATACTGAGCTGGGCCATTATGAACTTGTTATGTTCCATAATATTTTAGAATAAAGCACTCATAAATATATTTGTAACTATTATTTCTCGCAATATGTATTTTAAGATGGTTAAGTTAGAGGGACTAATAGGTTTTCAGTAACCATATTAAGAAACAGGATAAAATATAATCTGTTCATTTGTCACTTATTTTTTTCCATAACAAGGAAAAAAACCTGAAATTTATTGACTTATGTTTTCGTTTTTAAGAATACAATTTTTTCTTGTACTTATTTGTCTACAGTTAATTTTCAGATTCTTTAGGCATTATACCAGTCACTGAAAATCTTAAAAATAATAAGTACAGTCATGTCCCTAAAAAATTTACATGGTTGTCAGAAGATATAGGAGAAAATATAAGTCAGCAGAATAACAAAAACCGTTCAGTTGTAAACACTGGTTGTAAGAATTAGTGTAAAATGCACTTTTCCCCTCACTCATACAGCTGTTAACTGAACTTTTACTTCACTGTGCTTGACTCACAAGATCAGGTTGCATCCAATTTTACATCCAATGCCTCTGGCTTCCTTGGATCAGCAGCTAGCCAGGTCATCTCAAAATGAAAGTAGGCCATAAGGAAAAAGGTCAATGGCCTTTGTAATTAGCCTATGTTTATTGTACAAAAGAATATGTCACTGTGATGTTTTCATGAATTTATATTAATTACATTTTTTATAATCACCCTTATTATCCAGTCCTGTTTTTCTTCTCTCTTTGACTTACCCCTAGTACTTGCAAATACGTCATCTTTTTTTTCATGTTTTATGCTCATTTAAGTCCTAATTCCACAAATGAGAGAAAACCCCCCAATGTCTATTTGGCTGAGTGTGAGATATATTTCTACCCATTTTTGTTCAAATGAAATGGTTGAAATTTTCTTTATTGCTAAATAAAACCCTGCTGTGTATGTGGCCTACATTTTCTTCATGCATTCATGTTTGGATGGACACTTGGGGGCATTGCATAACTTGGCTATGGTGAATAGTGGCAATGGTCTTTTACACTTACGGCTGTGTCAGGCATCATTTCTTTGGCCCAAACAAATCATGCTGGCAAAGCTAGAGTGGAGAAATGGTAAGTGAATGCGTTCTATGCATCCAAGGCAAAGATAAGTGCACACAGCACTACTTCTGGTCACCGAAGGACCATGGTCTCAAATGTAATTTACCACAAGCCTTCCGTGGCTGGTCATGGAGTTCCAGAGATAAGGAAAAATAAAAATGCATAAAAATGACACATAAAAATGAAAATTGGCTTTTAACATATTGAATTGACTCCAGCAATTCCAGCCAGCGTTGTTTAGTGGACAGTTGGGTATACAAACAGTGAGCTGTTGGGGAAGTTATATCTATGCTGGGAACACAGACCAGAAATTGTTGATGAGTGGAAAAGACCGAGGAATTAAAACAAAGAGAATCTGGGGGAAAGCAGTCCAGTATTTAAGGGATAAGCACCAGCTGGAGAAAATGAGGGAAATCTTAGAAACAGAAAAGAGTGATTGTGTATAGGGGTTGAAGAAGGGAAGGACTCAGAATTTATTAGCTGGATTTCAAATTAGAAGTGTATTTCCAGAGCCAGATCAATAACAGGGTCATGGTAGAAACCAAATTAGTTCCAGGAAAGACTACAGTTGATAATCTAGTGGCTCCAGCATGTCTGCTATGCTCATCCCTGTCGTTCACTTCCATCCGTAATTCAGTACAAGGTAAGTCTGTTTCTAGAACATGTCTTGTGTGGGTACAATTCTCTCTATTATCACTGCTTAGATTAGCACAAGGTCCAGTGCATTATATAGTCTGCAGGTCTCCCAAATGCACTCTTGCCATGACTACAACCTATTTTCCTATTATAGACAGTCTACCCCTTTAAAATAAGAAGAAAATATTCATAATGCACACTTCCTTACCATTCATGTTGCGGCATGGAAAGTCTTACACAGTGAATCCCTGCAAATCTCAGGTTCTACTAAAGCCACATCAGGACAAACATTTCATTTGTTTATCTTAATTTTCACCTTTCATTACTCAATCGTTATCTCCAACTTTAGGTCTTTGCCCCAACCATCCCCTATTTCTTTAATGTTTTCTCTGTCTGTTGGGCTAACATTTTTGTACACGGTGACGGTTGCCTTTGTTTTATTCAGGTGTTGATTTCTGTACCTGAAGAGAGCTGAGTACTTGCTGTGTTTCAGTCCTGGTATTTTTATTCTTAAGAATCATAACCTGCCTCAGTATTTTGTACATACACCTCCCCCACTCCCTGATAGGCTTAATAAAGATCTGACAGCCAATAGCTGGGCAGGAGAGGAAAGGTGGGACTTCCGGGCTGAGATTGGGTCTCTGTGGGTAGAATATGGATTTGCCAGCTTGACATGGAGAGGAACAGGTGCCAGGACTGAGTGAGTGGTGACGGGCCATGGCTATAACAATGGGGGTTGAAGATAAATTGAAGAACAGAGAGTCTTATAAACCACTATATCTGTCAAAATCCAGTTTTTAAATATGTGAGATAATATCCACCTTGAATTACTATTTATTTAATATTGCCAAATTTTTAAATAAGTGACAGATTTAAAAGAAGCTTCCTTTAAAGAAGAGACGAATAGCCTCTTTATTATTTTTTGTCTCATAAAACTCTTGAATTTTCTATTTTGTACTTTTTAGTATCTGAGTTATTTTTTGTTTCTTAATATTAGTGCAGATATGTTGCATTATTCATCAATAACTTTCATACTAATAACTGTTCACTGAATAAATACATTGATTATTAGATCAGTTGCATTGATTTGAAAAATAATCAGTACAAAGGAAATAAAGATATTGCACATAAAATATATTTTAAAAACTTAATAGTAACAAAAAGAAGGAAGGTATAGCATCCGGAGCGTATCATACCCTGCATCTGTTTGCCTTTGTGTGTGTATTTGTCTTTGTGTGTATTCGACTGCAGGGAATTTAGCAGTGAAGGAGAGCGGTTGCTGAAAATGTGGATGGTAACCTGTTCAGAGTGATCTTGCCATTGTTAGATAAGGAAACGGCTCTTTCACTTAGACTGTTGTGAAGAATGACTGTGACTGTTCAGCTGTTCCTTTCTCTATATCTTCATGCCTTCTATTGCATAATCTATATTTCTTGTTTTTTATTCTATGCACATTTTCCTCTCTTATTAGGGAGTCTGATGTAGCTTCTCTGCTTTGCCTGGGCAGTGCTCCTCATGAAGATGTATTATGTTTATTTAACTAGAATGTTAAAATTACTATTTGATAATTTTATTTCCAGTTATTGTATACATGATTATAAACCTGCATATAAATATATGTGCATAATTATATACATATCTATGTATCTATGTTTTCACAGGTCTTTGCATATTTTTATAGAAAAAATTCTTAGCATAAAAGTCATTTAATAAACTTTTTCTTTATATATAATTATATATAAATATAGTGTTATATACATATAACTTTTCATTGATTCTTTGTGAGTTTCTCATCATGCACTCCAGACCAGCTCATCTCCCTGTCCCCTCATATCCACCCTTTGCCCTCATAACCTCCCCCCCAAAACACACACACACACACACACACACACACACACACACACACAGATACAAACACAAAAACAAACAACAACAAACAATGCGTAGAAGACATTTCATCATAGAGACTGTAGTATGTTACAGTCTGTCCCACACATCTTTCTTGCAAATGTCCACTGCAGTGAGTCACTGGTCTGGTTCAAGATCTATGGCTTCTCTGACACTATCAATATTGGATCCTCACGGGGACTCCTCCTAGTTATCTGGTTATTCTGTTGTTGCTCTGTGTCATGGAGATCTTGCAGCTTTGGATCAGCAGGACTGGCCCCTTTATGCATCCCAGCCATTCACCGATGATACAGATTTTGGGGTGGGTCGACTCAGAGCCCTGGATCTGGGCCTGGGTGGTAGTTGAACTGGTCAGCCCACCAGCTCTCCCTCATCTGAACCACCAGAGTGAGCTCTCTAGTATTTCTCTGGCTAGGCCACAGAGGATGCAGGATGCAGGGTCAGTTCTCTTGCTTTCATGCCCTTGGAGCCACTCATCCACACCTGCACACACACTTCTAGAGCCAGCTCCGTTGTGCTGCCCAGTCAAGGTGCAGGTCCCCCTCTCCCACCTCAGCCTTCGAGGGGGTGGGCCAGCTCTTTTGTTCTCGCACCCTCAGGGCTGGTTCACTTGTGCCTTTGCTATTAGGACCAAATCCACTGTGTTGCCAAGAGGAGGTGCAGGGCTCACTTTCCCAAGTGCTACAGCCAGTGAGGGGTAGAGGGACAGCTCACCTGCTCTCATGAGCTCAGCTCTCTCGACTGCCTCTGGTGTCTAGGGGCAAGGGACAAAGAGGGTAAGGGACAAGGGTCAACCATGCTGTGCTGTCCAGGTGAGGTGCGGGGCCTGCTCCTCTCCCAAGTACTATAGCCAGTGAGGGGAAGAGCCAACTCATCTGCTCTCATGTTCCCTGCCACAGGTGGTGAGGGGTGAGGTCACTCTGGTGCTCACATTACCTCATGGTAAACGAGTGGCAGAGCCACTCTCTCATGCTCACCCTCAGGGCTGGCTCACTCGCACCCTTGACCAGGGCCAGCTCTGCGATGCTGTCCAGCCAAGGCTATCCTGGGATAGTTCTCCCTCCTCTCATCCAGACTGCAGTAAGTGGCAAGATGTCTGGAGGAAGAGAGGAGGCCCTGGATGGGGCATCAAGTCTGGAAGGACTGGTCACGTCCACACTCACACCTTTAATCCAAAACATTGACGTCTAATTGAGAGGCAGACAAAGAGATGAGTCAGACAAAGATTTGACAGAATGAGTGAGAGATATGCCCAGCTCTCACAAGGACAGCAAAGGGAATCTACTTAAGAGAGTGCAGAGAAAGAGAGTTTGTGGAGACAGTACAGTAGAGGTCAGGAGTACAATATAGTTTGGCCCAGCTGGGTGCAGTAGAGTTCGTGCAGTTACAGTTTGTGGAGTTCAGAGACAGTGTTTCCAAGCAGAAGTCAATTTGAGTCACTCAGCTTACAGAGAAGTTTTGAGCCAGAATATCTGTGTTGACCTAGCCAGCCAGAGATCAGAAAGAACTAGAAAATGAGAGTTTATTCAGTAGTAAGTTTCACAGGCTGAATACATTCTAGAACTAGGTTAGCAGACAGAGACTGAAAGCTGAAGCCTTCAAGGTCAGAGCTTGAAGATTAGATTTTATGAAGGCTAGAGGGGACAGTTAGATAGAAACGCTCTGAGTCCAGACTGAGCCCCGTATTTATAAAGCTTGGATATGGCTCTGGTCTCCTCTCCTCATCTGAGAAAATAAAAACATTTACAACAGACAAAAATCAAGAGGTTATATAAAACATAAAAGATATGTTCGCAGTGATACTCCCTTGAGGTCAGGTTTCCTGGGAAGGAGTGTCCAAATTGGATTCATTTGTCTGTGCCATTCAGGAAAATCCACTTGTATTTTTCTTTGAGAGTATAGTTGAACTCCTTGGCTCAGAAGTATCTAATGGCATGATCCAGTCTCCCCCACATCGTGGTAGGACCCTAATCCTTAGAGACATGAATCAGGTAGTGTACAATGTTCTTGCATTGTTTACCTGCCAAGATTTGCTTGTGGGCACACAGTCTTGATCTGCTAAGCAGGCAATGCTGACCTGAGAGGGATATTGTGGCCACTCCACCTGCCAGGAGATAGCTGGTGAAGGACACAGTAATATGTGGGCAAAGAAAAACGAGACAGATGAGTGTGAGACAGGACTGGGGTGGAACCCAACTGTGACTCTCAGGCCCTGGGGAAGACTTGAAGTCTTTTGAAATGTTTACAAAATTAACTTCCAAAATTCTTTCTCCAAGTGCCTTTTCCTTTGCTCTTATGAATGCTTGGGTGTCATCTGTTAAACATTTTGCCAGTTTGGTAGATGAAAAATTAAAGTTTGTGTTGATGGTCATGTCCTCAATTACCTATAAATATGAAAAGGAAAGAAGTGTGTGCCAACATTTCTCAATTTAGATTTTTTTTCCATGAATTTCATTTCATTACAGGTATCTATTTTTCTACAAGCACAGATGTCTTTTATTCATAATTTGTCATAGCTGTTTTTGTGTTTACATTATATTTAAGAATAGCATAAAACAAACAGTTATGTTTTACAGATTGATATTTTTATGGTGATATATATTATGTTGTGTAGAACATGGGTGAATATTGCTGTCAATTAGCCTGGGACACACCAGTGGTTTTAAGAGTCATCCTATTTTAAGGATATTAAATTGTAGAAAAATAATAGTGTATTTTTATGGTAGGCAGGTTAATGATGCAAAAAATGTTTTAGGATATATCAGGGGAACCCAATAAATAGATAGAGAGGCCGTTTTGTTTACGGAAATTGGTTCACAGCACTGTGGATGCCAAGAAGTCTCACAATATACTATCTGAGCGATTGCGAACTCAGGAAAGCTAGTGGCATTAGTTCAACCCTGAATCTGAAATTCTGAGAAGTTAGGCAGCCGAAGCTGCATGTCCCAGTGAGAGTACAGAGGCCCAATAACTGGACTGCTGCTGGGGTCAGTCCTGGAATCTAAAGTACTGAACAATTAAGATCCTCAGTGTTGTAAAGCGAAAGGAGGATGGGTGCTCCAGCATAAGAATAGAGGAGGGAAGGAAAGAGGGAGATTCAGACCCTGGTGAGGCAGGTGGGGAGAAGAGGGGCAGTGGAGAGAGAGAACGAATTCACCCTTCTCCTTTTTTGTTTGATTAGTTGAGCCTTCAATGGCTTGGATCATGGTTGCTCACATTAGCAAGGCTGATTTTTTTAAAAAAATCAGATTCAAATGATAATCTGTTTCTAAAATGCCCACATAGACACACTGAAACATACTGTCTTATGAGCTACCTGGAAATGTCTCAATGCAGTCAAACTGGCATATAAAATGGAGGTCCATATCCTAACCCACAGGAAATGGAAATGTGTTACGTTAACATGGACAAAGTCATTTTGCACATGTAATTAAGGTTACTGATTTTAAAGCAGTTATAACATAAAATAATCGGGCTCAAGTTGACCACTAAGGTTTGCAGAAGGAGCCTGCAGAATGGGTGAGAAGAGGTTGACAGGCCACTGCTTGCAGAAGGAGCCCTTGTGTAATGACAGGAACCTTCATCAGCTGAGAGTAGCACCCACCTGATGCCCACAAAGAACTGGGCTTTACAGCTGCCCAACTGCTTGCAACTAAATTTTGCCAAAAACCAGAACAAGCCTGGAAGCAAATACTGAACTCCTATCTCCACATTTCATGTCTAGGCTGGCTGCTGCCTGGTTTTAGTGCTGGAAGACCAGATCAGAGGTAAGATCTGGGATAGTGCAGACTTCTGACCTATGGAATTCTGAGAAAATAAATACAACTGTTTTAAGCTTTAACTCCTGTGGTAGAAAATGAACACAATCCCAGAATAACAATATGAGGTCTATGAATTCAGGAAGCACTGACGCCTACCAAATCTAGAGCTAATTAATTTTTTACAAACAGGGGTGAGATGTAACAAATTGAGCAGTGGAAAGTTCTAGTCAAAACATAAAATTATCAATTATGAAGTTTCAACTTGCAGGCTAGGGCTACGTTGGCAACTGGGCACTTATTTAGTTAATATTCCTGAAGTTTTTCCTGCTCTCATGAACTGCTGAAATAACTCACATGTCTCCGTAAAGTAAGTGTGTTCACTGAAGAACCATCATCTAAGAACACACTTGAGTGTAGTTTTTGAAGTTTCCTTCTCTGAAGGAAATATGGAAGAAAAGTAGAAATATAAGCATTTTCTACATAAAATTCTGGAGGATATAATTTAAAAACTGACTGCTATTACAAATGTCCTTTACAGGCTATAATTTCTATGGCATAAAATTATTCTGAGGTTGCAAGCCAAATAAAAGAAAGGCCTATAAAACATGAACACATGTACAGCTAACTTGATTAACATCCGCGGAATGATAAAAATGTCTCCTTTGTCTTTTATCTTAGCACTTTAACATTAAACTCAAAAAAAGTTTTGAGACATTGTTTTTTTTTCACATCTTTTTCAAGTCTTAGATAAGTATTATATTTTCAAATATAGACTGTATATCACTGCTATTTTGTATAGTGTTCTTTTTAGAAACATATTTGCCATATGTGGAGTAATCATTTAAAGATACCACAGAAGAGGTAGAACACAGCCCATCGACATGAAATTTCTTTAAAAGAGAAGTTCTTTCCTCATAAAGACAATGATTCTAAATAAGGAAATGATATAAAATTGGTTGTGTGTGTGTATGTGTGTGCATGTGTGTATGTGTGTATGTGTGCATGTGTGTATATGTGTATTGGTGTGTGTGTGTCTACAAACTTGCTTGTGCATGTATATGTGGAAGCCACAAATCAAATAATGTAATTTCAGATGATTTCTGAATCATTGTATCCCCATTACTTAAACAATGTACCTAGACCACATTAAATGACTGATATGTAAGAGTTCAGTAAGTGATTGAATGACTCTCACCCTTTCATTTATTTAAGGGAATGCACACTTCAAGAAATAGCAATAGCAGAAAGCACCATGTTGTGTAGATGCAGGTCTGCTACACTCTTCAAATTTTGGATCTATAATTAAGAAGTTAACTAGGCTAAGATAAAATTTAAAAACATTTTAATATAAAAAAAGTCAGAATGAAGACATATATGCAAAAATAGTAAGGTCATCGCAGACTGGGGCCAGAGATCTGATTTTTCATTTCCTTTCTACTGTGCATTGATGGCTGATTTGGGGCAAGCCCTTTACCCTGTCAAGATTTATTTTCCATTTGTCAATGGTGATAACAATAGCTATTGTATATTTACTGAGAAGACTAAATGTCATTAGTTGCCTTGAACTTGAACTAGCATACAGAGTTGACAAAAAATTACTTTGTTATGAATATTTTGAACTAAAGCAGCAAAAATAATTTAACTTAGTTGCTTGATAATGAATATTTAAAAAGCCATCTTTCATTTCCTTTCCTTACAAAGTGGAATTCTTTCATTAACTTCTCTAGGAACCTTACTCATTTGCATTATGTCTCACTAATATAGAGTGAAACCAACCATCACTGATTACATTATGATTAACTTAGCTAGTTTGTCATTCCAACAGTGAAGGATGACATGGTAATGATATTCCTTAATTAGTTAAACATTTCTCATTTATAAATTTGAAGGTATATCATGTCTCAATGAATTTAAATGTGTTTTGACCCAAAAGAGGCTAATACTCTTGTTCACAGATGTGGGCTGTTTGAAATTGCATTTATTAGGTTGTTATCGGGTCAGGGAGAATTATCACTTTCCTCAGAGGAAGAGCAGGCTGTTTTGTGAGGAAGCTTTGTCAGCATCTTTAGTCTGAAAAAATTGTGGCTTTGGTAAAGTAAGTGAGAGTGTACCTGATGAGACATGGGGACTCTCACCAGGGAGGAAATGC
The DNA here is from genome assembly GCF_030254825.1 of Meriones unguiculatus. NCBI lineage: Eukaryota > Metazoa > Chordata > Mammalia > Rodentia > Muridae > Meriones > Meriones unguiculatus. Next base: position 37,996,452 of record NC_083350.1, on the reverse strand, counting down.
TAAATGCACGATTTCCTCATAAATTGTTACATAGGTGTAACAGAATTTTGTAAATGGTTCTCACAACTCTGCCAGAAAATCCCGATTTACATTAGGTAAGACTGTGTTTCATGAACCAGCATCTGCTTTAGAGAGAGCTTTGCCTCTCCAGTCAAATGACTGTAAACATTGAAGGGGATATTTTAACTTCTTTTTAAAAAGTAATTTATTTTTTTTTAATTACAGTTTATTCACTTTGTATTCCAACTATAGCCTCCTCCCTTATTTTCTCCCAATCTTACTCTCCCTCCATCTTCTCCACCCATGCTCCTCCCCGAGTTCACTGATAGGGGAGGTGGTCCTTCCATCTGACCCTAGTCTATCAGGTCTCATCAGGACTGGCTGCATTGTCTTCCTCTGTAACCTAGTAAGGCTGCTCTCCCATCAGAGGGTGGTGATTAAAGAGCCAGCCACTGAGTTCATGTCAGAGACAGTCCTTGTTCTCCTTACTAGGGAACCCACTTAGATACTGAGCTGCCATGGGCTACATCTGTGTACATCTGTTCTAGGCTCTCTCTGTGAATGGTCCTTGGTTGGAGTATCAGTCTCAGAAAAGACTCTGGACCCAGACTGTTTTTCTTGGCTTTCCTTGTGGAGCTCCTTTCCCCTCCAGGTCTTCCTGTCTCCTCTTTCTTTCACAAGATTCCCTGCTCTCTGCCCAAAGTTTGTCATGAGCTTTAGCCTCTGCTTTGATACCCTGCAGGGTAGTGTCTTTCAGAGTCCCTCTATACACAGAAGACAAATGGGCTGAGAAAGAATTAGGGAAACAACACCCTTCACAGTAGCCACAAAGGACATAAAGTACCTTGGTGTGACTAACCAAGCAAGTCAAAGATTTGTCTGAAAAAAAAATTTCAAGTCTCTGAAGAAAGAAATGGAAGAAGATATGAGAAGATGGAGATTCCCCATGCTCATGGCTGGGCAGGATTAACATAGTAAAAATGGCCATCTTAAGAAAAGCAATCTACAGATTAGATGTAATGCCCATCAAATAACCAACACAATTCTTTACAGACTTTGAAAGAAAAATTCTCAACTCCATATGAAATAACAAGAACCCCAGAATCACTAAAACAATCCTGTACAATAAAAGATCTTCTGGAGATATCTCCATCTCTGATCTGAAGCTGTACTACAGAGCAATAGCCGTAAAAACTGCATGGTACTGACATAAAAACTGGCTGGTAGATGAATGGAATCTAATAGAAGACCCAGAAATAAACTTATGGACACCTGATTTTTGACAAAGATGCCAACATCATACAATGGAAAAAAGATAGCATTTTCAACAAATGGTGTTGGTCTAACTGGATGTCTACCTGCAGAAAAATGCAAATAGATCCATACTTATCACCCTGCACAAAACTAAAGTCCAAGAGGATCAAAGGCCTCAATATAAAACCAGACACACTAAACCTCTTAGAAGAAAGAGTGGGGAAGAGCCTAGAACTCATTGCCACAGGTGACAACATCCTGAAAACAACACCAAAGTTTCCCCTTTCTCCACAACCTCTCCAGCATGTGTTGTCACTTGAGTTTTTGATCTTGGCCATTCTCATGGGTGTAAGGTGAAATCTCAGGGTCGTTTTGATTTGCATTTCCCTAATGACTAATGAGGCTGAGCATTTAAGTGTTTCTCTGCCATTCGATATTCCTCTACAGAGAATTCTCTGTTTAGCTCTGTTCCCCATTTTTTAAGTGGATTACTTGGTTTGCTGCTTTTCAGCTTCGTTAGTTCTTTATATATACTGGATATGAGTCCTCTGTCAGATAAAGGGTTGGTGAAGATTCTGGTTTTATGTTGAGGTCTTTGATCCACTTGGACTTCAGTTTTGTGCAGGGTGATAAGTATAGATCTATTTTCATTTTTCTACATGTAGACATCCAGTTGGACCAGCACCATTTGTTGAAGATGCTATCTTTTTTCCATTGTATGGTTTTGGTGTCTTTGTCAAAGATCAGGTGTCCATAAGTGTGTGGGCTTATTTCTGGGTCCTCTGTTCAGTTCCATTGATCCACCATTCTGTTTCTATGCCAGTACCATGCAGTTTTTAAAACTCTTGCTCTATAGTACAGCTTGAGATCAGGGATGGAGATACCTCCATAGGATCTTTTATTGTAGAGGATTGTTTTAGCAATTCTGGGTTTCTTGTTATTCCATATGAAGTTGAGAATTTTTCTTTCCAGGTCTGTAAAGAATTGTGTTGGTAATTTGATGGGAATTGCATTGAATGTGTAGATTGCTTTTGGTAAGATGGCCATTTTTACTATGTTAATCCTGCCAAGCCATGAGCATGGGAGATCTTTCCATCTTCTCATATCTTCTTCTAATTCTTTCTTCAGAGACTTGAAACTTTTATCATACAGGCCTTTGACTTCCTTGGTTAGGGTTATTCCGAGGTACCTTATGTCATTTTTGGCTATTGTGAAGGGTGTTGTTTCCCTAATTTCTTTCTCAGCCCTTTTGTCTTTTGTATACAGGAGGGCTACTGATTTTTTTGGAGTTAATTTTGTATCCGGCCACTTTGCTGAAGGTGTTTATCAGCTGTAGGAGTTCCCTGGTAGCGTTTTTGGGGTCACTCATGTATACTATCATATCATCTGCAAATAGTGATAATTTGACTTCTTCTTTTCCAATCTGTATCCCCTTGATCTCCTTCAACTATCCTATTGCTCTAGCAAGGACTTCCAGAACTATGTTGAAGAGATATGGAGAGAGTGGGCAGCCTTGTCTTGTCCCTGATTTCAGTGGGATTGCTTTAAGTTTCTCTCCATTCAGTTTGATATTGGCTATAGGCTTGCAGTATATCGCCTTTACTATGTTTAGATATGTGCCTTGTATCCCTGATCTCTCCAATACTTTAAACATGAATGGATGTTGGATTTTGTCAAATGCTTTTTCAGCATCTAGGGAGATTATCATGTGTTTTTTTTCTTTCAGTTTGTTAATATGGTAGATCACATTGATGGATTTCCGTATATTGAACCACCCCTGCATACCTGGGATGAAGCCTACTTGGTCATGGTGGATGATATCTTTGATGTGTTCTTGTATTTGGTTTGCGAGTATTTTGTTGAGTATTTTTGCATCAATGTTCATAAGGGAGATTGGCCTGAAATTCTCTTTCTTTGTTGAGTCTTTGTGAGGTTTAGGTACCAAGGTGACTGTGGCTTCATAGAATGAGTTTGGTAATGTTCCTTCTGTTTCTATTTTGTGGAATAGTTTGAAGAGAATTGGTGTTAGCTCTTCTTTGAAGGTCTGGTAGAATTCTGCGCTGAAGCCATCTCGTCCTGGGCTCTTTTTGGTTGGGAGACTTTTGATGACCCTTCTATTTTATTGGGGGATATAGGACGGTTTAATTGATTTACCTGGTCCTGATTCAGCTTTGGTAAGTAAAATCAATCAAGAAAATTGTCCATTTCATTTAGATTTTCAAATTTTGTGGTATATAAACTTTTGAGGTAAGTCCTAATGATTGTTTGGATTTCCTCAGTGTCTGTAGATATATGTCCCCCTTTTCATTTCTGATTTTGTTGATTTGGGTGGTGTCTCTCTGCCTTTTAGTTAGCTTGGCTAAGGGTTTGTCTATCTTGTTGATTTTCTCAAAGAACCAGCTCTTGGTTTCATTGATTCTTTGAATTGTTTTATTTGTTTCTAATTGATTGATTTCAGCCCTGAGTTTGATTATTTCCAGCCGTCTACTCATTTTTGGTGTGTCTGCTTCTTTTTATAGGGTTTTTAAGTGAGCCATTAAGTTGCTTGAATGCGCTGTCTCGAATTTCTTCTTGAAGGCATTTAGTGCTATGAACTTTCCTCTTAGCACTGCCTTCATTGTGTCCCACAAGTTTGGGTATGTTGTGTCTTCATTTTCATTGGTTTCTAGAAAGACTTTAATTTCTTTCTTTATTTCTTCCCTGACCCAGCTGTCATTTAGTAACAAGTTGTTCAGTTTCCATGTATGTGTAGGCTTTTTGCTATTTCTGTTGTTACTGAGGTCCAGCTTTATTCCATGGTGATCAGTCAGGATACATGGGATTATTTCAATCTTCTTGTATCTGTTGAGGCTTGCTTTGTGACCAACTATGTGGTCTATTTTGGAGAAAGTTCCATGAGGTGCTGAGAAGAAGGTAAATTCTTTTGTGTTTGGGTGTAAGTTTCTGTAAATGTCTGTTAGGTCCATTTGATTCATGACCTCTGTTAGAGATATTGTTTCTTTGTTTAATTTCTGTTTAGTTGACCTGTCCTTTGTTGATTGTAGGGTTTTGAAGTCTCCCACTATTAGTGTGTGTGGATCTATGTGTGGTTTAAGTTTTATCAATGTTTCTTTCACAAATGTGGGTGCCCTTGCATTTGGGGCATAGATGTTCAGGATTGTGATGTCTTCTTGGTGGAATTTTCCCTTGATGAGTATGAAGTGTCCTTCCCCATCTCTTTTGATTAATTTTGGTTGAAAGTCTATTTTATCAGATATTAGAATGACTACTCCTGCTTGCTTCTTGCATCCATTTGCTTGGAAAGCCGTCTTCCATCCCTTTACCCTCAGGTAATGTCTATCTTTGTGACTTAGGTGTGTTTCTTGTATAGAACAGATTGTTGGGTTTTATTTACGCATCCATTCTGCTAGTCTGTGTCTTTTTATTGGAGAATTAAGTCCATCAATATTGAGAGAGATTAGTGACCAGTGGCTGTTAGATTCTTTAAATTTGATGTTGGCTGTGGTCATATGGTTGTGTGCTTGGTTGCTTTTTGTTTTACTGTAGTGGGGTTATTTATTTTCTGTGTTTTCTTGGATGTAGCTAGTTTTTTTGGGTTGTATTTTCCCTTCTAGTGTTTTCTGTAATGATGGATTTGTTTGTAGGTATTGTTGAAATTTGTTTTTGTCATTGAATATCTTGTTTTCTCTGTCTATGAGGACTGAGAGTTTTGCAGGGTATAGTAGCCTGGGCTGACATTTGTGTTCTCTTAGGGTCTGCATGATATCCATCCAGGCCCTTCTGGCTTTCATAGTTTCTGTTGAAAAGTCAGGTGTGATTCTAATGGGTTTGCCATTATATGTTACTTGGCCTTTTTCTCTTGCAGCTTTTAGTATTTTTTCTTTGTTCTGTATACTTACGTTTTTGATTATTATGTGGCGGGAGGATTTTCTTTTCTGGTCTAATTTATTGGGTGTTCTATAGGCCTCTTGTATTCTTATTGGCCTCTTCTTTAAGTTGGGGAAATTTTCTTCAATGATTTTGTTGAAAATATTTTCTGGGCCTTGGTGCAGGGAGTCTTCTTTTTCCTGTATACCTATTATTCTTAGGTTTTGTCTTTTCATATTGTCTTGGATTTCTTGGACGGTCTGTGTCAGGAATTTTTTGGATTTAATATTTTCTTTGACAGATACATCGATTTCTTCCATTGTATCTTCCACACCTGAGATTGTCTTCCATTTCTTGTAGCCTAATGGTTATGCTAACCTCTGTAGTTCCTGCTTTCTTCCCTAAGTTCTTTCTCTCCACCATTTCTTTCATTTTTTTTTAAATTTTTCCAATTCTATAGTCACGTCTTGAGCTATTTTGTTGGTTTCCTTCACCTGTCTGACTGTATTTTCATGTTTTTCCATCAATTCCTTCAGATGTTTGTTTGAACAATCCACTGTTTCTTTTATTTCATTCAGTGATTTAAGCATTTCCTCTCTAAAGGCCACAAACTGTTTGGCTGCAGCTTCCTCTATTTCTTTTCATATTTTATTTGTTTCCTCTGTTATCTTCTTCATGAGCATAGATGTAGGTCATCTTCTTGAATTTCAATTATGCTGGGGTGTCTAGGGCTATTTGCCCCTGGATAACTGGGTTCTGGAGATGCCATATTGTTCTGGCTTTTGTTGGTTGAACTTTTATGCTGTCCTCTACCCATTGGGCTATCTTAGTTGTTTGAAGTTAGTTTCTGGTTGTTCCTGGACTCTTGTAGTGGAGAGAATCCCTTTGGCAGGAAGATGCTTTTTTTTCTGAAGGAATCCATCTCTGCTTTTTGGGTATAGTCACTGGATGGCTGGTGTTTTTCAGGAGTTGCTACAGCTCACCTCAGGCATAGAGACCTGGGTGGTAACTGTAGTCCTGATTAGTCAAGAGGGCTCTCCTCTCACCGGGAGAAGTCCTGGAGACAGCTGCCCTCCTTCTGGGTTTCTTGCTGTAAATTTAGTGATCAGCTGCTGTAACCTGTGTGTCCCGTGGTTTGGTCGGTTTTGTTAGGGATAACTGGTTGCCCCTTGGAGCAGTATCTGGGGATTGATCTCAGGATTCCCGGTCTTTTGTAGGTCTGAGGTTGGGGCTCTGTGCCCCAGAACCCAAGAGGTAATCTGTGGCGGGTGAGTACTGCTCTCCTGGTAACAGCAGGCTATCTGGGGTACAGCAGTTCCCTGGGTTGGGTCAGTCTGTGGGACCTTTTCCAGGAATATACTGGGTTGCCTATGTCTGTCCCCTTTGCTTCTTTCCTTGTTCCTTGTGAGGGTTTCTCCAGACAGTGACTCCAGGACTCTGGTGTCTTGGGGCACACAGTTCTGTCTGTAAGGAGTAGTTGGTACAAAGCAGGCCTCTGGGCTGGCAGAGCGTGTGCCCGCCTTCTAGTTTGCGGGGCTGGGTTCCCAATACCTCTGTGCTCCCTGCTTGGGCCTGGATCTGTGATGGTTGGGTATACTCGCCTGTTTGTGATCTGCGGTCTGCTAGACTTTCCCTGGGCAAAGCCTAGGTGACCTCAGTAGCACGGTTTCTTCCTTTCCTGTGGGGCCCTCTCCGGATGGGGATTCCCAATCTCTTTTGCACTGGGACATGCAGCTCGTCTGTTATGGTGAGCTGGGCACTCAGCTCTCAGCGCGGCGGGAGCTCAGGTGTGATGGCGGCAGGTGCCCGTGGTCAGTGAGATCTTCCAGGGAAAGACTGGGTGACCCGTGATCAGACTCGCAACTTTGCTTCCCCGTAGGGTTTTCTTGTGACTGGGACTCCCAGTCTCAGGTACCCTTGTGCTCACTGATCAGCCTGGGAAAGTGATCAGGACAGGCAGACTTGTGGATCCAGCCTGGAGACCCAAAGCCTGCATTACCCGGGATTTCTTCCGACCCATTCCCACGCTGTGGGAGCCTCCCCTCACCTGGGAAACATGATCACTGTAGTTTTAGGGCCCAGAGTTCAGTCTCCTGGTAGCTGCAGGGAGAGTGCTGTCCAGCTTCTCAGACACAGTGTTCTCCTGGCGCTGCCATCTTGGCTCCCTCTCAAGTTGCATCTTTACCAAGTATTTAGGCAGAAATTTTCTGCTGGCTTAGACCTAAAGATTCAGATCGTGGTGTATCTGTATCTTGAGACTGTCAGTATTTCTACCAGGGAAGCTGAGTTTAATGGTTTATATGGAGGAGAAAAGGCACAGTGGCAGACGAGGAGTTCAGCAGTGATGTCGGAGAAGATCTGCTTTCAAGTACATCACGGACCTTCCTCAGGATGAAGGAATCGAGTGTAAGTGATCAGGCTTCAATTTGGCACCACGCAGGCATTCCCACAGCTGCTCTAAAGAAGCCCAAGAAAATTCCTGTTTGCTTTAAAGATAATCATCTTGAATATTAAAAAAAAAAAACAAAGCAAAACAAAAACAAAAACAGAATGCAGGATATGCATGAGCTAGAGTGAGATAGTAAATCCTTATGAATGTATGTTTTCTTGCCTTTATATGGTGTTACCTTCCTAGGCAAAAAAGTTAGCACAGTTGATTCACTATGAGGAAATAACTAGTTCAGAAAAGAATACACATCAAACTGTTAAGTGCATGCCCCAAACTAATCATGATTTCATTTTATTTACACTGCTTACAAAATAGATGTTGGAATGAAACAGTGCCTTGCCTAGCAAGGAATACTGATGAAATGCATTGGCCAAACCTTGTTTTTCACCAGAATAAACCATACATTTGTCAGGTTCTGATATGATGTTTCCAAATCCTTCTTTTTGCAGTTGGTTTGATATTATCTTCTACATAAAAAAGTATAAAACAAAAGAACACAATGCAAATGCTGTTTGAATATTTTATGGTATGAAGTTCTGGAATTACTTCCAGAATTTTGTCCATGAAAATTGAGATATTAGAAATACATCGATTTAAAGGTTTCATGTGATCATAGCCAATGTAAGTTACAGTGAAAATGGAAATCCACACTTGTCACATTAATTAAAAATGTGTATGTGCCACAGTGTACATGTTGAAATCAGAAGACAATTTTTGGTTCTCTCATACTGCTCTGGGTTCTGGCACTATAACTCAGATCACCAGGATTGCGTGGCAAGTGATTGTATCTCCTGAGCCATCTTGTTCATTACAAGTTGTTTACTTTAAAAAAAATTCTTTTCTTTCCAGCTTTTCTGCATGATTTACCCTTCTGTCTTGTCATTTTTGATTTTTACATTTCTCTTTTTTTTTGTCCTTTGTTTTCCTTTCTCTCTTTGTTAAAAAAAAGTCAGCTTAATAAACAACAAGGAGAACTAGGGAAGATGCTTAATCCTCATTCAGAAGATCAAACAAGATAGACATCGGAGTAGGAGAAGACAAAGAACAGGACAGGAGCCTTCTGCAGATGACCTTTGAAAGACTCTACCCACCAGGGTATCTAGGAGATACTGAGACTTTGGCAGAGTGCTGAATCATTATAGAAGAAGAGGGAGATAGAAAGATCTGGAGGGGACAGGAACTCCACAAGGAGAACGACAGAGCCAAAATACCTGGGCCCAGAGGGTCCTACAGAGACTGATACTCCAACCAAGGACCATGCATAGAGAGGACATAGACCTCCTGTTCTAAGGAAGCCCATTGGCTGCTCAGTTTCTAAGTGGGTACCTTAGTAAGGGGAGCAAGGGCTGTCTTTAACATGACAAGTGACAAGCTGTCTGCTCATCCCCCCCGGGGTGTGCAGCCTTGCCAGGCCATGGAGGAGGAAGATGCAGCCAGCCCTGATGAGACCTGATTAGCTAGGCTCAGATAGAAGGGGTGGAGGACCTCCCCTATCAGGGGACTAGGGAAAGGGCACAGGAGGAGAAAAGAGAGGTTGGGTGGCACTGGGAGGAGATGAGGGTGGGGGCTGAAGCAGGGATACAAAGTGAACAAATTGTAATAAATAAATATATACATAAAATTAAATTTTATGAAAAAGTCAGCTTGAGCCTTACTTGAGGCTCATTTATCCTTTGGTGTGACTTACAAAGTCACACTTTTTATGGTCTGACTTTGGGAAAGGTTGTTCTTTAATGTCACTCCATGTGCTATGATTATCCATAACAAGGTTGAGATGCACACCAGACCAATTCAATGCCCATACTCAGTAATTAAATGGCTGCACATTTTTATAACCATTTATTTTTTTTATCCATTACGTTTTGTAGAACTCTGCTCAAATTAGTAAGTCAAAGTGCTCCTGTGGATGGGATATAAGAGGAAACAAAGCAGAGGCATTTTTATGGTTTTCTAATTATGTGAACGAAGATATTAATTAAAAATTTTCAGATTATTTGCACGAATGATAGCATAAAATCAGAACCAGTCTTCACAGGGATGATGTAAAGCTGTGTTGGAGGATATTAAAATGACACATCAATCAAAAAGTTTGGAGATAGACTATATAAATGGCAAGAAATGTGTTAGTCCAGGGAACACAGTTGTTGTTACATTGGAAAACTAAAACAGACTCAGTTAATATGTTTATGACAAGAATTACAGCACTGAGATCTAGAGCATAACCTACCTTAAAGGCTGCTGTGTCCTAACATAACCTATGCTTTCTCTTCATAGTATGATCTGATCCCACTTGCCGCAAGAACTCAGTGCCTGTGAAATAGGTCCAGCATAGTCCTGATTTGAACATGAATGGGATACAGCATGATTAGTGCATATTGGCATGGTAGATAACTATTTAAAGCACATAATGCTATCTCAATGAATTGGTCATTGTCTTGCCTAGGACAAGATGGCCGCTGTATCATTGTCTGCATTGTGTTCAGCTTCTCAGATTTGTTGGCCTCAATTTCCTGGAATCTGAAGCGCCTTGTTTTCAATCCCAAAACTAAAATTCTTAACTGAATATTCATCCCACATCATAACTGCATCTCCTTAGGACAGAAATACATTTTGATGAAACTCAGACTAGAACAAAGCCAGAAATTTCAGCAGAGCACTGGAATTATTATTTTTTTTTCTTTTTCTTTTTTTATTTATAATTTTTATTAATTACAGTTTATTAACTTTGCTTCCCACCTGTAGCTCCCTCCCTCATTCCTTCCCAATTCCACTCTCCCTCCCTCTTCTCTACCCATGCCCGTCCCTCAGTCTGCTGATAGGGGAGGTCTTCCTCCCCTTCCTGCTGATCCTAGTCTATCAGGTCTCATCAGGACTGACTGCATTGTCTTCCTCTGTGGCCTGGTAAGGCTGCTCCCCACTCAGGGCAAGGTGATTAAAGAGCCAGCCACTGAGTTCATGTCGGAGACAGTCCCTGTTCCCATTACTATGGAACCCACTTGGAAACTGAACTGCCATGGGCTACATCTGTGCAGGAGTTCTGGGTTCTGGTCCTTGGTTGGAGTATCAGTCTCAGAAAAGACCCCTGGAGCACTGGAATTATTAAATGAGCATTTACTGCCATCTTTGATCTTGAATTAAAGCATGTTTTTTCTAGAATTTATCCAGAAACTTCTAGCTACTAAAGATCATGTATAGATTATTTTGATACATGATGTAAGATGAAAATGATTGCAAGAAAGATGTAGAAGAGAGATTTGTCATTTTGACAGTGAGAGTTCATTGGCAAAGCATCTACTTCATTTATTTGAAATTTCTAGATTAATTATCTATGTCAATAACAATATAATCACCTCATAATGGATTAATTGCTCAATGGTCTCCATTAAAAGACTATACATATTTAAGAGGCATTAACTATTAATTTGTTGTCTGAAGGCCTTCTGGTAGATCCTAAAAGACCATATCACTATGACCAAAGCTAAAGTTCATTGTCTAGGATGTAAAACAAGCCTAGTAATTCAAAACAATCCCAATAATTCCACAGAAGCTGATGGCAGGGTTGAAATTAAATACTTTGGACTCCAAACAATTTTTATTTTAATATTTGGTGAAACTGGAGGGAATTTACTTATAGTTTAAAGGTATGGGGCATGGAATAACTGCTCTCTGAAAATTCTGCATTCTTTCTCCTCTTCAGGCATGCCAGTGGGATTCTAGTTCCAGGAATTGCCTGAAGGTTTTCCTCTTCCTGAAACACAGGTGCTTCTCACTCTTACACTAGCTCAGACATCGTCCTCTCTTTACAGCTTAAGATAGTTCGCTTTTGTGTCATTGGTAAGAAAATAGAAGCTAATTATTTCTACAATGGTCAGGTAAAGAATGGCTTCACAAAGCAGTTGGCTTTGACTGCTAAGGCTGGTACAACTCAGCCAGGCAGAGTATTTATCATACAGGCATTAATTCTACACTTTAAAATTGTGTCTCTTAGCACTTATTCCTTCTGAATTGCAGTCCTTATGAATTGTAGACATAGTTGTTTATAGGTGAAAATCTCAAGCGCAGTGTTTTTTTTTTACCATGTATAAGACAATATGACATTTATTTTACATAAAAATTGTAACAAATTAAATTAATTAAAATGCAAATGAAGATAATATTTTAGATCTAGTTTATATTCTATCTCACTTCTTTGAAGACAAATATATTTTAAGAATACATTAAAGTATATATATACATATATTTTTCTTTTTTTTAATTTTTCATCAATTACACTTTATTCATTCTGCATCCCCCCATAAGCCCCTCCCTCCTCCTCTCCCAACCCCACGCACCCTCCTCCCTCTGCATGCATGCCACTCCCCAAGTCCACTGATAGGGGAGGTTCTCCTCTCCTTTCTGATCTTAGTCCATCAGTTCACATCAAAAGTGGCTGCATTGTCCTCTACTATGGCCTGGTAAGGCTGCTCCCCACCAGGGGGAGGTGATCAAAGAGCAGGCCAATCAGATTATGTCAGAGGCAGTCCCTCTTCACATTACTATGTAACCCAATTGGACTCTGAACTGCCCTGTGCAGGGGTTCTGGGTTATCTCTATGAATAGTCCTTGGTTGGAGTATGAGTCTCTGGGAAGTTCCCTGTGTTCAAATTTTCTTGTTCTGTTGCTCTCCTTGTGGAGACCCTGTCTTCTCCAGCTCTTACTATTTCCCAGTTTTTACCTAAAATTCCATTCACTCTGCCCAACACTTGCCCATCAGACTCAGCATCTGCTTTGATAGTGTGTAGGGCAGAGGCTTTCAGAGGCCCTCTGTGGTAGGTTCCTAGGTTGTTTCCTGTTTTCTTCTTCTTCTGATATCCATCCTCTTTGCCTTTCTGGATGGGGATTGGACATTTTAGTTAGGGTCCTCTCTCTTGCTTAGTTTCTTTAGATGCACAGGTTTTAGTGGGTTTCTCCTATGTTGTATGTCTATATGAGTGAGTATATACCATTTGTGTCTTTTTGCTTCTGGGACAACTCACTCAGGATGATCCTTTCCAGATCCCACCATTTACCTGCAAATTTCATGATTTCCTTATTTTCATTGCTGAGTAATATTCCATTGTGTAGATGTACCACAATTTCTGCATCCATTCTTCAGTTGAGGGACATCTGGGTTGTTTCCAGCTTCTGGCTATTACAAATAAAGCTGCTACAAACATGGTTGAGCAAATGTCCTTATTGTGTACTTGAGCCTCTTTTGGATATATGCCCAGGAGTGGTATGGCTGGATCTTGGGGAAGCACTATTCCTAGTTGTCTGAGAAAGCGCCAGATTGATTTCCAGAGTGGTTGTACAAGTTTACATTCCCACCAGCAGTGGAGAAGGGTTCCCCTTTCTCCACAAACTCTCCAGCATGTGTTGTCACTTGAGTTTTTGATCTTGGCCATTCTCATGGGTGTAAGGTGAAATCTCAGGGTTGTTTTGATTTGCATTTCCCTAATGGCTAGTGAGGTTGAGCATTTCTTTAAGTGCTTCTCTGCCATTCGGTATTCCTCTACAGAGAATTCTCTGTTTAGCTCTGTTCCCCATTTTTTAAGTGGATTACTTGGCTTGCTGCTTTTCAGCTTCCTTAGTTCTTTTTATATATACTGGATATGAGTCCTCTGTCAGATAAAGGGTTGGTGAAGATTCTTTCCCAATCTGTAGGCGGTCGCTTTGTTTTGATGACGGTGTCCTTTGCTTTGCAGAAGCTTTTCAGTTTCATGAGGTCCCATTTATTGATTGTTGCTCTTAGAGCATGTGCTGTTGGTGTTCTGTTCAGGAAGTTTTCTCCTGTACCAATGAGTTCTAGGGTATTTCCCACTTTTTTTTTCAAGCCGATTTAATGTGTTTGGTTTTATGTTGAGGTCTTTGATCCACTTGGACTTTAGTTTTGTGCAGGGTGATAAGTATGGATCTATTTTCATTTTTCTACATGTAGACATCCAGTTGGACCAGCACCATTTGTTGAAGATGCTATCTTTTTTCCATTGAAAGGTTTTGGCATCTTTGTCAAAGATCAGGTGTCCATAAGTGTGTGGGTTTATTTCTGGGTCCTCTGTTCGGTTCCATTGATCCACCATTCTGTTTCTATGCCAGTACCATGCAGTTTTTAAAACTCTTGCTCTATAGTACAACTTAAGATCAGGGATGGAGATACCTCCAGAAGATCTTTTATTGTAGAAGATTGTTTTAGCAATTCTGGGTTTCTTGTTATTCCATATGAAGTTGAGAATTTTTCTTTCCAGGTCTGTAAAGAATTGTGTTGGTGATTTGATGGGAATTGCATTGAATCTGTAGATTGCTTTTGGTAAGATGGCCATTTTTACTATGTTAATCCTGCCAAGCCATGAGCACGGGAGATCTTTCCATCTTCTCATATGTTCTTCTAATTCTTTCTTCAGAGATTTGAATTTTTTTTCATACAAGTCTTTGACTTCCTTGGTTAGGGTTATTCCGAGGTACCTTATGTCATTTTTGGCTATTGTGAAGGGTGTTGTTTCCCTAATTTCTTTCTCAGCCCTTTTGTCTTTTGTATACAGGAGGGCTACTGATTTTTTTGAGTTAATTTTGTATCCGGCCACTTTGCTGAAGGTGTTTATCAGCTGTAGGAGTTCCCTGGTAGAGTTTTTGGGGTCACTCATGTATACTATCATATCATCTGCAAATAGTGATAATTTGACTTCTTCCTTTCCAATTTGTATCTCCTTGATCTCCTTCAACTGTCTTATTGCTCTAGCAAGGACTTCCAGAACTAACTATGTTGAAGAGATATGGAGAGAGTGGGCAGCCTTGTCTTGTCCCTGATTTTAGTGGGATTGCTTTAAGTTTCTCTCCGTTCAGTTTGATGTTGGCTATAGGCTTGCTGTATATCGCCTTTACTATGTTTAGATATGTGCCTTGTATCCCTGATCTCTCCAATACTTTAAACATGAATGGATGTTGGATTTTGTCAAATGCTTTTTCAGCATCTAGGGAGATTATCATGTGGTTTTTTTCTTTCAGTTTGTTAATATGGTGGATCACAATGATGGATTATCGTATATTGAACCACTTCTGCATACCTGGGATGAAGCCTACTTTGTCATAGTGGATAATATCTTTAATGTGTTCTTGGATTCGGTTTGCAAGTATTTTATTAAGCATTTTTGCATCAAGGTTCATAAGGGAGATTGGCCTGAAATTCTCTTTCTTTGTTGAGTCTTTGTGAGGTTTAGGTACCAAGGTGACTGTGGCTTCATAGAATGAGTTTGGTAATGTTCCTTCTGTTTCTATTTTGTGGAATAGTTTGAAGAGAATTGATGTTAGCTCTTCTTTGAAGGTCTGGTAGAATTCTGCGCTGAAGCCATCTGGTCCTGGGCTTTTTTTGGATGGGAGACTTTTGATGACCACTTCTATTTCTTTGGGGGATATAGGACTATTTAATTGAGTTACCTGGTTCTGATTCAGCTTTGGTAAGTCAAATCGATCAAGAAAATTGTCCATTTCATTTAGATTTTCAAATTTTGTGGCATATAGACTTTTGAAGTAAGTCCTAATGATTGTTTGGATTTCCTCAGTGTCTGTACTTATATCCCCCTTTTCATTTCTGATTTTGATGATTTGGGTGGTGTCTCTCTGCCTTTTAGTTAGCTTGGCTAAGGGTTTGTTGATCTTGTTGATTTTCTCAAAGAACCAGCTCTTGGTTTCATTGATTCTTTGAATTGTTTTATTTGTTTCCAATTGATTGATTTCAGCCCGGAATTTGATTATTTCCAGCCGTCTACTCCTTCTTGGTGTGTCTGCTTCTTTTTATAGGGTTTTTAAGTGAGCCATTAAGTTGCTTGAATGAGCTGTCTCGAATTTCTTCTTGAAGGCATTTAGTGCTATGAACTTTCCTCTTAGCACTACTTTCATTGTGTCCCACAAGTTTGGGTATGTTGTGTCTTCATTTTCATTGATTTCTAGAAAGACTTTAATTTCTTTCTTTATTTCTTCCCTGACCCAGCTGTCATTTAGTAACAAGTTGTTCAGTTTCCATGTGTGTGTAGGCTTTTTGTTATTTCTGTTATTGTTGAGGTCCAGCTTTATTCCATGGTGATCAGAGAAGATACATGGGATTATTTCAATCTTCTTGTATCTGTTGAGGCTTGCTTTGTGACCCACTATATGGTCTATTTTGGAGAAGGTTCCATGAGGTGCTGAGAAGAAGGTAAATTCTTTTGTGTTTGGGTGTAAAGTTCTGTAAATGTCTGTTAGGTCCATTTGATTCATGACCTCTCTCAGAGACATTGTTTCTTTGTTTAATTTCTGTTTTGTTGACCTGTCCTTTGTTGAGAGTGGGGTGTTGAAGTCTCCCACTATTAATGTGTGGGGATCTATATGTGCTTTAAATTTTATCAATGTTTCTTTAACAAATGTGGGTGCTCTTGTATTTGGGGCATAGATGTTCAGGATTGTGATGTCTTCCTGGTGGAATTTTCCCTTGATGAGTATGAAGTGTCCTTCCCCATCTCTTTTGATTAATTTTGGTTGAAAGTCTATTTTATCAGATATTAGAATGGCTACTCCTGCTTGCTTCTTGGGTCTGTTTGCTTGGAAAGTCATCTTCCATCCCTTTACCCTCAGGTAATGTCTATCTTTGTGTCTTAGGTGTGTTTCTTGTATGCAACAGTTTGCTGGGTTTTGTTTACTTATCCATTCTGTTAGTCTGTGTCTTTTTATTGGAGAGTTGAGTCCATTGATGTTGAGAGAGATTAATTACCAGTGGCTGCTAGATCCCTTGATTTTGATGTTGGCTGTGGTCATCAGGTTGTGTGCTTGGTTGCTTTTTGTTTTACTGAAGTGAGGTTATTTATTTCCTGTGTTTTCTTGAATGTAGCTAGTTTTCCTGGTTTGTATTTTCCCTTCTAGTGTCTTCTGTAATGATGGATTTGTTCGTAGGTATTGTTGAAATTTGTTTTTGTCATTGAATATCTTGTTTTCTCCATCTATGAGGACTGAGAATTTTGTGGGGTATAGTAGCCTGGGCTGACATCTGTGTTCTCTTAGGGTCTGCATGATATCCGTCCAGGCCCTTCTGGCTTTCATAGTCTCTGTTGAAAAGTCAGGTGTGATTCTAATGGGTTTGCCATTATATGTTACTTGGCCTTTTTCTCTTGCAGCTTTTAGTATTTTTTCTTTGTTCTGTATACTTACTGTTTTGATTATTATGTGGCGGGAGGATTTTCTTTTCTGGTCAAATTTGTTGGGTGTTCTGTAGGCCTCGTGTATTCTAATTGGCCTCTCCTTTAGCTTGGGGAAATTTTCTTCAATGATTTTGTTGAAAATATTTTCTGAGCCTTGGAGAAGGGAGTCTTCTTTTTCCTCTATACCTATTATTCTTAGGTTTTGTCTTTTCATATTGTCTTGCATTTCTTGGACAGTCTGTGTCAGGAATTTTTCGGATTTAACATTTTCTTTGACAGATACATCGATTTCTTCCATTGTGTCTTCTACACCTGAGATTCTTTCTTCCATCTCTTGTAGTCTGTTGGTTATGCTTACCTCTGTAATTCCTGTTTTGTTCCCTAGATTCTTCCTTTCCATTATTTCCTCCATTTGTGTTTTCTTTAATTTTTCCAATTCTATCTTCAGGTCTTGAGTTGTTTTGTTTAATTCCTTCACCTGTCTGATTGTACTTTCCTGTTTTTCTTTTAGTTCCTTCAACTCTGTTTCTTTTATTTCATTCAGTGCTTAAGCATTTCCTTTCTAAAGGCCATAAACTCTTTGGCTGCAGCTTCCTCTATTTCTTATGGATGGCAATATTCTGTTTGAGTTTATCTTCCTCTATGTCTTTACGTATCGTATTTGTTTCCTCTGTTATCATCTTCATGAGCATAGTTGTTAGGTCATCTTCTTGGATTTCAGTTATGCTGGGGTGTCCAGGGCTACTTGCCCCTGGGTAACTGGGTTCTGGAGATGCCATATTGCTCTGTCTTTTATTGCTTGAGCTTTTATGCTGGCCTCTACCCATTGTGCTATCTTAGGTGTTTGGGGTTATTTTCTGGTTGTTCCTGGGGATCCTGTGGTGGAGAGAATCCCCTTTGCAGAAAGCTGGTTTTTCCTGAAGGATGTCTTCTCAGCTTTTTGGGTATAGTCCCTGGATGGCTGGTGTTTTTTCAGGAGTTGCTCACCTCTGGGATATAGACCTGAGTGGTAACTGTGGTCTTTGTTAGTCAAGAGGGTTCTCCTCTCACCCAGGGAAGTCCTGAGGGCAGCTGCCCTGTTTCTGGGTTTCTTGTTGTAAATTTAATGATCAGCTGCTGTGACCCAGTTGGACATCAGGCGAGCAGCAACTGTTTGTGCCTGTGTCTGGAGCACAGCTGAGTGATGGCCCCACTGGTCTGCTAGACTACTAGACTTTTTCTAGGGAAGGATTGGGTGATTTAAGTCAGTACAGTCTCCTTCCTTCCCTGTGGATTCTTTGGAGACAGGGACTCCCAGTGTCTTTTTTGCCCTGGTGCACACTGCTCAGTGTCTGCCAGCTGTCTGGTGTGCAGAAACTGCCTGTGTCTGCCTTTGCGGCCTTTGGGAGCCTGGGTGCCTCCCTAAGCTGGGTAATTTTCCGGGGACGTTTTCAGGCTGGGGGTGTCGGCTGAGTGCTCTGAGATCAGACCAGCCGTTTCCCTCCCTGTGTGTTTGCACCGGACAGTGAAACTCAATCGCTGGTGCCCTGGTGCCCACAGTTCTATCTCAGGCTGCGAATAAGGCGTGCAGGCAGGCAGGGCTCTGTGCTGGAGCCTGGGTCTCGGGCTCTGGCTCCGGGCTGGGTCTGGGGTGCCCGTAGTACCCGAGTCTTTTCCAGGGGATGTCTGGGTGACCTAAGGCCGGTCCCAATCATTTCCTGTACCCTGGGGTTATCTCTCGACTGAAAATTCCAGTCTCTGATAGTGTGGTGTGCATGGTTCAGTCTGGGACCATGACCAGAGACACTGGCTTGTGGCTCTGGGCTGGGGCTGGGGCTGGCGGCCGGCAGCCAAGCGTCTGGTGGAACCGGGATCTCTTCTGAGGTTTAGCTGGGTGAGTTAAAAGCGGATTGAATCCCCCACCGTGGAGTATCCTCTCACCTGGGAAACACAATGACTGTGTTTTATGGCCGCGAGTTCTGATTACTGGTCACTGTGCTGATCCTGCTGCTGCTGCTCAGAATGAGAGTCCTCCCAGCGCGCCATCTTGCCCCTCCTCTAAAGTATGTATTTTTATTTCATCAGACTATCCTTAAGAAATTTTCAAGTGTAAATAAAAGTCATACAAACAGTATTTAAAAATGTATCCAAAAACATGAATGAAACAGTAATTAAAATAAATAAATAGATCTTATGGCTATTTTAAAATTTAGACAGGAATTCAATTAAATATGTCTAGAAACAAATGGTAAAAAAGGATTCTACTATTATTAAGACTCAGACTTTTACATATTCAGAATAGTTCATTTAAGTGGAAAAAGGAAAATTTTATTTTTTTAAAGTGATGCATTATAAAATATTCTTTTTTTGAAGCTTGTTTTCAGAAATCCTCAGGATTGAAGATATACAGAAGCTGGAAACAGAAGGTTGACACTATTGTTACACAGTACTAGTTTTCACAGTTCCCTAGATGGACCCGCAACAGCTCACATGAGACATAAGAAGGTCATGTTTTCTATGTTTTAAAATATTTCTAAAATATTTGCAAGTCAGACAACAACAATGAACCTAAGGTTAGCTGACTTTCTTCAGAAAGAAGGAAGGTAGAGTTTACTGAGGATGAATAGAGAGCAAAGCCAGTGGGATTAATGCATTCCGCTTGCCACAGTGAAATTACAGAGGGATTGGGAGAGAATAAAATCAATAAAGCGTATGTATCATTAAATGGTCTATCCCTGTGGCTCACTAGATATTAATTTTCCCCTTAGGGAAATAGCTGTAGGCCTGGAGACCATCTTCAAACGTTTCCTCCTAAGGGCAAAGGAAGTAAGGTGTTCATATCACATTCCATTCAGTCACTGTCACAGTGGAATGGCAGTGAGAAAGAGGCAGCAAGTCTCTAACGCTTGAGGCTGGCCCTGCAGGTGAGTTTCCAGGTTCAAGGGTGCCATGCAGAAATGCAGGTCCTGGCAGCTGGAGAGAGATGCAGAGACAGTACAGGCAAAGGCCATAGGCAAGCATTAGCATTGCTTAGTCACATCTTTCTTGTTCAGCCAGGGTGGCTCTGGTGGCTACATACGCTAGACATGTTTATGGGTTCACTTGTTAGAAAACTGATGTGCATCTCCCTGTTTTCTGCCGCTAATCACTGGCCAAATGTTAATTTCTAAGATGTGAGTATATCTGAAATTGTCAGCATGTTTTCCACTGATGTTACTTCTAGCTGTTAATAATGCTACAAACATTATACGTGTAGAATTGTTTAAATGAGTAGAATGAATCAGCAGAACGACTGCGAGTACAATGTTCTCTGTATTTGTCAAGTTATGCATCTTCGTCACTCTCTCCTTTTACCAGCTGAAGATACAGCAGCACAATTTTGTCCTATAATTTGGCAAGCTATTTCTAAGCAGGGCTAGATAGAGCATCTTGTCTTCTTTTTATGAAATCAGGGATTACATTCCCCACCCCAAATAGTCCATCTTTGCCCACTTTCTTCTGAAAACTGTATTGCATGCCAACTCTATTAAATTATAGAAACAGATTTAAGTGCCAGGTACAGAATTTGAACAGTAAGAACTTGTGATTTCTTGGTTCAGGCAGCACGAGGGTAACACAGACTCTCTATTTTTCTCAAGAGTCACTGAGTCCAAGTAGCCAGAGAAAACAACAATCTATTATCTGCCTATAATGGCTCCACAAGGAAGTAGAGGAAGCGTCAAGAAGAAAATTACACTAGTCAGAGGAAAGACGTGTTGGTGAAATACTGGGAAGCATGAACACTTCTTAATTTAAAAGCCTCCAGCACACTTGACCATGACGAAGTTCTATGATGACTTTCTTCACCTAGAGGTACATGTTTTCCCCCCAATTTGAAAAGAAATACCGTGGGATAAGAGAACATAAGAATATGCTAAATGTTTGTCAAATGATTTTTTTTCTCTGAGTACAGAAGTACATCTTCGGTGGATACTGCTGTGGTACTCTTCCAATGAGAGTATCAATGTCATGAAGGATTCTGACTCCTTCAATTATAAAACAATAGCAGAAACCCAGATTTTGTCTTAAATAACTTTTTATATACTAGGGTTATTTCATATTCCATGTCAAATATGTGGGTATTTTAACATGGGATACACAGATATTTCTTCAGATAGGCTAAATAATAACTGCACACTTATGTCTCTGACTGATCCATCCATATGTATAGTAAGATGAGAACTGTTAATTCTCCCAAAAAACAAAAAAGCTTCACTAAGTGCAGACCAGTTGTTCAGAGTTCCTTTGGCTTTAGTCTTATAGTCTCTCTCATTTCAAATGTTAATTGGGTCACCATCTGTCCTTTGCTTTACTAAATGTTTGTTCTTTGTTAGCATGCATTGTTTATACTTTTTGCCTTAAGTTCTCAGGGATTTTTACAAATGCGTAGTGACAGTGTTGTACAAAAAAAACCCTTAAACATCCCGAGCTCATCCATTCAGGGCTCTCTTCAAACCATTGTGATAATAGATTATTTTAAGATATTTATGCAGCTCTCTTTTCCAGTATGTTACACATTTGAAACCCTACAGTAGAAAGTTTCTATGGACTGGATTACTTCACATGAACGCTTTGCTTTCTCCTTGTACACCTGCGTGCGTTCATATTTGGTGGGAAGATGTACTAAAGATATTTAAATTATTAATTCTGCCTTGTTGTATCATATGGGTGGAGTTATGCTAGGTAAAAAGAGTTTTTATTATACTGACAGGAGTTGTTTATGGATTAGTAAACTAACCTGAAAGAATTTTAAGGACGATGGAGAATGAGTGAGAAAGACAATCACACAACCACAAAACCATAGCTACCCCCACACTCAAATATTTAAGATAACTGAACTGTCACAAATAATTACCAGTATGATTTTTCTTTTCTTTTCTTCCTCTTTTTTTTTTTTTTTTTTTTTGGCTTTCTGAGGCAAGGTTTCTCCAGGCTGGCCTTGAACTCACGCAGACCTGACTGCTTCTGGCACCCTGAGTGCAGGGATCACAGGTGTAAACAATGCATGCCAACAAAGGACAGACATTTAGGAAAGTGCCACCGTACTTGGTACCAATATGATATTTTGTTTCATCAACATTCTGGCAATATATGAATGAAAGCACACCCAGGCATTGTTGCCTCCTAATCATTTTTAATGAAAGCACCACCAATTAACTGAAGCAGAAAAATCTTTTCAACTACTTTGCAAAATCCAGGAGAGAAGAAAGGCTAGGCTGTGGGTTTGGTGGTGGCAGGGTTGGAGAGGGGAGAAAGCCAGGAGAACCATGGGAGACATGCCCCGGATCCTGGCATTGTCTTAAAGAAAAAGATAAAAGTTGAAACAGGGAAAGTTAAACTTTCCTTAATAACTAAGAAAACACCACAAACAGCCACTGCAGTATTACATGATGTGAGATCTAATTAAAGAGATAATTAATCTTGCCCTTTCCTGAGTGTGTCTTTAGGTAAACTGGCTTTCCTGGGTGAAGCACTGGCTGGGTATGATCTTGGCCAGATTATTTTCAGTACTGGTTGAATTTACTCTTAAGAGGAAGATATCGTCTTATTTGAGCAGAGCACACCTGTTACATTATTCCGTTTTCAGATGAAAGTACATTTTGAGGTTCTGGAGCCATCAAAAGAGGGTATCTTACGTCAAGGCATCTTTTCTATTTTTCTGATGCACAGGGCTCAGTTTCTTTTTAATAAGAGGAAACAGGATGGGCACCTACCATAGACTCTACACAGCAGGGATCACAGCATATACTGAGACTTACAATCAAACTTTGGGCAGAGTGCAGGGAGACTTACGGAACAGTAGGGAGACAGAAGGACCTGGAGGAGTTAGGAGTGCCACGAGGAGACCAAAAAAACCAACAAATCTGGGTCCAGGAAGGCCTGCAGAGACTGATGCACCAACCAAGGACAATGCATGGGGAGGACCTAGAACCCAGCTCAGATGTAGCCCGTAGGTAGCTCAGTCTCCATGTAAGGGGAACAAGAGCTGTCTCTAACATGGATTCTGTTACTTGATCTTTTATCACTTTCCCCTGGAGAGGTGGCGTTGCCAGGTCACAGAAGAAGATACAGGCAGTCCTGATGAGATTTGAAAGGCTGTGGTCAGATGGTAGGGGAGGAGGTCTCCCCCTTTCTATGGACTAAAGGAGGGGCATGGGAGAAAGAGGGAAGGAGAGTGGGCCTGGGAGGAGATGAGGGAGGTGATGGCAGTTGGGATAGAAAGTGAAAATTATAAAATATTTAAAAATAAAAAAAATCAAAGCTGCTTTGTCAATAACTATCTTGTCCACAAACTTAAAATCCTTTCTATTCCTTGCCTTTCCAAACTGTACACTCTTCTAGACTTTCTGCTCTGAATTATCACTGTAAATCTTGAGAAAGGCAGCAAATAATGGCAAAACAGGCTGAATTTATGATGCCTTGAAATTTCTCCTGACAAATAAATCATTTTGTTACTTTTGAATTCAGCCTCACTCATGTTTTTAGGATATGGACAAAACAAACCACAGTCTTTGCCTCTGGTTCAGTTTCTGATAGAGTCCTATTTCTCATTCGAAAGTTCCTGAGCCCAGTCTTTACTGCCCATATTTACTTTGACATTTTGAACTCCCACATTTTCACTGCCCATTATACTTTGATTATAGTGCTCTGGGACTTTTCTAGCCTGCAGCAGTTCAGAGGGAACCTTAATCACAGCTCCAAAAGAATGGGCTATTTCCCCAGCTGGCCTTGGAATTTGCATTGTCCAGGTACTGCTGATTTTTGTAGCTCTCAAAACCCAAGTGCAATGGGATGAGAGAGGCTTGCAACAAGATCTAGAGCAGTTGGTCTCAGCCTTCGTAATGCTGCGACCCTATAAGACAGTTCATTTTGTGGTGAGCCACATAGAAATTTTTGCATTGCTTTTTCATCACTGTAATTTTGCTACTGTTATGAACTGTAATTATAGTGGTTTGAATGAAAATGACCCCCATAGGACCATAGGGAATGGCCCTATTAGAAGGTGTGGCCTTGCCGGAGTAGTTATGGCTTTGTTGGAGGAAGTGTGTCTCTGCAGGTGGGCTTTGAGGTCTCAGATGTTCAGTCTAGGCCCAGCATCTCACTCTGTTCCTGCTACCTGCTGATCTAGATGTATTACTCTCAGCCCCCTCTCCAGCACCATGTCTGCTTATGTGCATCATGTTTCCCACCATGAGGATGATGAACTACACCTCTGAAGTGTAAGTCAGCCTCAGTTAAACACTTCTCTTTGTAAGAGCTACCATAGCCATGGTGTCTCTTCACAGCAATAGAAACCTTAACTAAGACAGTAATGTATAAGTATCTGTTTTTTTTTAATGGTTTTAGGCAACCACAATGAAAGCTTCTTTGTATTCCCAAATACAAAGAAGGGTGTGACCAGAGGTTGAGAACCACTGTTTTAGATATAAGTTGATGGGGCCAGCCAATATGTGTCTACAGACAGGCTCTGAGCCACTTGTACATGAAACTTTCAGGGCAAATCATAATTTTTGGTGGAAATCCTCTAAGATGATAGAGCCTAACAATATGAGGCAGAGAGCTACAGGCACCAGCTACAGCTAGACCAAGAAAGAGTCAGCATCTGCCACAGATGGTAGAACCAGAGAGGCAGGATTACTCAAGCTTGCTGTAGCACAGATGCTTTCATCAGGACCTCTGAATGCTGGGCTCAGACATGGTGTTTAGTACTTGCTGACTGGATTTTGCTCCTGATTTGGCTTTGTCATTCCTTGAAATCCCCCTACTCTTCCTTTCTGGATATTGGAACCACATAACTTGTTTTCTACTTTTTTTTAAGGGTCAGAGCTAAGAATTTGCCTTGGGTCTCTGTGGAGATGTTGGGCTTTGGGATAATGTCAAGACTGAGGACTCTTGAAGTCATATTAAGTGCATTTGCATCATGGAATGACCATAAGCCTATGAGAACACTGTGCTTTAAATCTGAAATATTCTCCACAGACTCATGTGTTTGAACTCCTGCTCTTCAGCTATAGCACTATCTTAGGAGGTTGTGACACACTTAGGAGGTGAATCATTTGTGGCAGAGCTTTCAAGGTTGTACATTCTCATTCCACTTTTTGCCTCTTGTGTGAAACTGTCTCACACTCCCACCAACTCAGACTGATGCCACTTTTTCATCTCTGTCTTTTTTGCCATGGAGTTTGTCACAGTGAAATCAGTTACTTATTAAAAAAAAATGCAGGTTAAGGTTAAGGGCACACACAAACTGATAGTGAAGGAACAGAGATTTTCTACTCAAATAGAAGTTAAAAGAAATTAGGTTTAAGCAAATTCATCTCAGATAAAATAGACTTTAAATCAAATTTAGCAAAAAAAAAAAAAAACTATGAGGAAGGTTATGAAATTACAATAAAGGAATTAACTCAGAAAGAACAAATAATAGTTCTACATAAATATGCACCCGCTATCAGAGAACAACAAATACATTAAACAAATAAACTTAAAAGAAGAGACTCTAAAACTGCACTGCATTTCGGCAATAAAGCCCAAGCAGAAGCAAGCAAAAAATGAAGTACATTATAAGTCAAATGTATCTATAATCTACAGGACATGGCATCTGTGGTGGTTTAGATGAGCAATAGGCCCCATAGGGTCACGCATCTGAATACTTGATCCCCAGTTGGCGATATGAGTTAGTTCAGCCTTGCCAAAGGAAGTATGTCACTAGGGGAAGGATTTGAGAGTTTTAACCTAAAGCTACATGGAGTTAACTCTCTGCTTTGTATTTGTGGTTTAAGTCATGATCTCTCAGCTTCCTGCTCTGGCTGTCTGCAACCTTGTCTTCCCAACAATGTGGACTACCCTCTGGAATTGTAAATCAGATTAAACTCTGTCTTCTATAAACTACTTTTGGTCATGGTGTTTTATCACAGTAACAAAATAACTAATATAGCACCCAAGATCTGTAAAATACCTGAAAAGAAAATACATTCTTTTAAACATATGGAATAGTTTTTGACACATATGATGAGCCATAATGAGCCGCAACCTACTTTTAAAATACTGAAATCATGATGAGTATCTTTTTTGGACAAAAGGCAATAAGTCTAGAATGAAAACTCAGAAAAAATATTAGAAAAAATATTAGAAACTGCCAGTGCCTTCATAGAAATGAAAAAGTTCTCAAATTTTTACTACATCTTACAGAACTGGACAAAAACCACATTTGGAATTACAGTGATTTAGGACTTGGTGGCAGTCTTCTTGAGTGTCATTTTTTACAGATCATTGTTGACAATTTAGTCAAATAGCTACATCTGGCTTCACATGGACAGGGGGATTAATATATATTTAGGAATTTTGGTATATACGTCAACATTTCTCTTTAAAATTCTTGAAGTAAAAATCTGTAGTGATATAATTTTAACTAAATAAAAATAGGATATAAAACATAATTTTGAGCAATGTCTGGAAAAAGTAGGAGCAATCCAAAACACACTTCAAGCCAAACTTCAGAAAACAACAAAGGCAAAAAGTTCAATAGAAAATTCAGAAAAAAGGAAAACAAACAAACAAACAAACAAACAGAAATCGCTGACAGAATTCTACATAGAGCTGACTTTTAAACAGAAGCATGTCTCCAATTATTTATAAAATAGTCAGATTAAAACTAGGCTGAGACACCATCTTCTATTCCTTTTGTTGGCCACAATTAACAAGACTGATTTCTCAAAGATTGATTGGATTGGGAACGTTGGTTGGATTACAGTCAGTACAAATGAAAGAAGGAAGACAATGCAGCCATGATGAGACAATGCAGCACCTTCATCATAGGTCAGATAGAAGGGGAGGAGAACCTCCCCTATCAGTGAACTAGGGGAGGGGCATATGGGGAGAAGAGGGAGAGAGGGAGGAAGGGATTGGGAGGAGATGAGGGGGAGTGCTACAGCTGGGATACAAAGTGAATACATTGAAATAAATAAATAAATAAATAAATAAATAAATAAAACAAAACGAACAAAAAATACTACAAAAGGCTAAATCTAGCCTGTGGATCTCTACAACTTTCAAATGTGGTACTAAGCTGTTGATTGCAATTTGTGTTGATTTTTGAAGGATTGACTAAATAATACTCAAACAATGGAATATACCACAGCAATAAAAATAAGAATTAAATGGTCTCTGTCCATAATACATTGATGTTTGTGTAAATGAAGGAGAAATATGTGCAAATACAAACACATGTATAAAAATGAAACAAATTATAAATTAGAAAGCTTAGATAATAATGATAACATGCTTGTGTGGGAGGAAGGGAATTTGAGTGGATTACCATGAGATAAAGAGACAGAGGAATAATTTCCTCCATATAACTTCCTTTAACATCTGAATTTTAAACCATGTATACGTTATTTATTGAAAAAGAGGGAATTTTATGACAGTGACTCTATTTTATGGAATATTAACCTATTACTGGTTTTGTTTGGTATTGGAGAAACCATGCTTTAAAAGCCTGAGAGATTCTAACTTGTGTCACAAATTTTATGTGAGTTTTCTCTATTTCATGAAAAATGCAGGCAAATTGACTAGAAAAAAATTATAATGAAAATTTCATCTACTTTATAGCAAAAGTAAATGCACAGTACGGAAATCAGTGTAACATAAACACTATAATCGTCTCACAGTAAGTGTGCCAAAGTTTAATGACATTGCTCTTTTACATTTTTCCTAAGAGGAAAACAAGGGAAAATGTTGAAAATACCCAAAGCCCAGAGAATCATTTGTCTATTGAACAGCCATCCCCCAAAAAGGAAAGGTGTTACTGTTATAACAATCAAATTAGAAAACAGCACACAGAAAGGAGGTGTAATATAATCCCATGCTGGAATGCGGTTTTATAGAATAATTGGACCTCAGGGTCATGATTGGGCCTTGACATGGGAGAGAGAGCATTGGACAGAAAATGATACAATACATGATAGAGGAGGCTCTCTTTAATCTGTAAAGCAACTTCATTAAAAGTTAGAATGAGAGAGGTGGGGAGGGAGGAAGGAAGGGAAGAAGAGACATTAGAAGGAAGATAGAGGGTGAGGTGTGTATGTGTGTGTGTGTGTGTGTGTGTGTGTGAGAGAGAGAGAGAGAGAGAGAGAGAGGAGAGGAAAAGAAGACAGCAGCCACAAGAGGCACAGTGGGATTGGAGTGACAGGGACACTTCTTATGAGAACCAGAGAACCTCCAGAGCAAATGTCCCTTAGGAATCCCCAGATCAATCAAAAGAAAAAACAAACTGGATTTGCTTTAACTTTTTAGGGATTGTGGTAAGTTTTACAGCATACAAGGCAGAGCGTGGGATGTCATGTATCATAAACTGAAAACTGTCAGGTCAGCACAGTTGAGTTTTAAGTCTCTTTCTAAGAGACAGCTGCAGGGGGCATAGGCTGAGTCAAGCTTTGGAATCAGCCTAAAAGTGCAGCCCCATGTTCCAACAGTCAAGCTGAGTACCGCTATTGCCTTTATTCATTTCTTTTGGGTAGAAGTAACTAGGTTAGATTGCTTCCTCTTCTTGCATATAAATGGCTGAGTTCTTTCCTCGAAGCACTGAGGAAAGACAAACATACACTCAACGTCTTAAATGTTGAGAAAACACATTTAGCAAAATGATTGACCAAAAGATAGCAATGAGATCCATGAGTAAGATCTAAATAATCTTTAAGTAATCTTTAATCTGAGTAGAGAAATGGAAGCCTTTTATGACTTATTTTTCTCTCTCCACATTCTAAAGCTTTTATCTTGTTGAAAACCAGCAAACAAATAAGAAAAAGAAATAGTATTAATATAGGGGGAAAAAATCTCCAAAAGTATAGCCAGTAGTTACTCTTAAGAAGTGGGAAATAGTAAGAGCTGGAGAAGACGGGAACCACACAAAGAGAGCAACAGAACCAGAAAACTTGAACACAGGGAACTTCCCAGAGACTCATACTCCAACCAAAGACTATTCATGGAGATAACCTAGAACCCCTGCACAGATGTAGCACATGATAGTTCAGTGTTCAAGTGGGTTACATAGTAAAGGAAAGAGGAACTGCCTCTGACATAATCTGATTGGCCTGCTCTTTGATCACCTCCCCCTGAGGGGGGAGCAGCCTTACCAGGCCACAGAAGATGACAATGCAGCCACTCCTGAGGTGACCTGATAGACTAAGATCAGAAGGAAGGAGAAGAGGACCTCCCCTATCAGTGGACTTGGGAAGGTGCATGCGTGAAGAAGGGGGTGGGAGGGTGGAATCGGGAGGGGAGGAGAGAGGGGCTTATAGGGGGAATACAAAATGAATAAAGTATAATTAATAGTAAAAAAATATAATTAAAGATTTGTTTTTCTGACTAATTCATTTCAGCATGCATTTTACCAGGGGACAAAACACAGAGTCAGGGGCTGGTAAATGTTAAAGAAAAGGACATTAAGCATTGGGGAGAATGAATGTATTATCAGTGAAACTCTGATGGTCTATTTAGTCTGCCTATGATATCTGTCTTGCACCCATATCTTAAATCTTTCATGGAAGGCCACTCTTAAAAGACTTATATATGGTACAGATTAGTTAAAGGTAACTTTTGCTAAGTGGTGATTTGAGGAACCAAACACAATATACATGAAGGAAGTGAAGAAACATGCATCATCTAACAGCAAGAACAGTTAATTAGTTGCCCTAGCTCACATTCTGTAATCCGGAACATACTCTTCTCACACGGTCCCAGGGAGCTAGCTGCAAGGGAAGCTGAGCTACACAATTTAAAGGGAAAGGCTGTGGGTGATTAGTCATTTCTGCTCTAAGTGTTAAAGTTTCACAGAAGAAATGATAAATCTAAACGGAGACATGGCAAATGAATGCTCTGCATGTTGCTACACATGGATGATGAATAAAAAAAAAAAAATTTGGACTAAAAGGCCAAATGGAGGCACTCTGTCTTTTCACAGACTGAACAGATATATGTACGGAAAAGCATTGGTTGGTTCATGGAGGGAAAAAGAATGAAGGCTCATCTTGATATTTTCATCATGTATGATACAGTATGTCCTATCAGCAGATATTAATTTTCATTTTCTCGTAGTTCCTTCTAAAGTAAGCCTTTATTTATTTATTTATTTATTTATTTTAGAATTTGCAACATCACCATAACTTGAAGTAGAGTAGGTACTTTTTTATTTTTATGGAGAAACTGATAAAAGTTCTATCTTTAGAATGACCTGACAGTGATGTAGAGGACAGGTTGAAAGTTCTAGGCAAGTCTGTCTTGTGGAGATTTGTAAACTAGAGGTCAAAGTTTGAAAAATAGCAATGTTCAAGGAAATAGTAAAGGAAATTGACTTTTTTTTGGAAGAGGTAGATTGATTATTTGGGTGTATTAAATTTTAAATAATCCTTTTTTGAGATATAACTTATTTATTACTTTCTTTTACTTCATATCCTTGCTGTAGCCCCCTCCCTCATCTCTTCCTGGACCCACCATTCCACCCTCATCTCTCTACTGATAGGGGAGGTCCTCCTCCCTTACTATCTGATCCTAGTCTATCAAATTTCACCAGGACTATTTGGATCTTCTTTTTCTGTAGTCTACTAAGACTACCTTGCCAGGGGGAATTGATCAAAGAGCAGGCAACCAAGTTCACGCCAGAGACAGCCCCTGATTCCGTACTAGGGAACCCCCATGGAGACTGAGCTGCCCATGGACTACATCTGAACAGGGGGCCCAGGTCCTCTCCATGCACGGTCCTTAGTTAGTTCATCAGTCTCTGCAGGTCCCTCTGGGCCCAGAATTTTTGGCCCTGTTGGTCTCCTTGTTTAATCTTATGCTGAAAAAGAATTTTTATTGTTGCGAAAAAATATTACTTTCTGAGTTCCACTATTGAGCTATTTTCTCACTGATACAGATAGCCTTTCTTGTTATTCAAAGAATGAAGTTAGCTGGATCATATTTTAATGATGTTACCATAATTATTACAAGGAAAATTATCATTTTGATGATGATAAACTCTGATTAAAAAGTAAAATAAAAAGAGCATATAATAATAAGTATACAGTTAGCAATGAAAAAGGACATTTTTCTTTGACACATAAGATGATGCATCTTAGTTAAAAGTCTAACAATTGAGAGAGATTAATTTCTATGTAATCATGTCTCCCCTCCCATTTATTATAAATAAACTATGGTGTAATAAAAGAAAATAATTCTGTGAAAACTAACTTTGGCTTACTAGCTTGATTTAAACTTTGGATGGCCTTTGCCATTCATAAGAGTAAATTGATTTTTACTTTTGAATAAAATCGTCAAATTTAATAAAGATATAACTTATAAAGGGTTTGCTATAACATGTCGGGTGCTATTGGATGAACTTAACAAAACATTCATGCATATTTATAAAATCAACCAGTGGACATTTTGCTTCAAAGCCAGAATATAGCAATCACGAGGCCAGTGGGGAAGATAATCTCATGGTACATATACAATAGAAAATGAAACATCTATTTCCTTGGAAGATTGGATACTTCATATCTTTCAATTTTTAATACTATATGATGGGTGACAAGAAGGGGTTTTATAACTCTCTTTTGATTCCCCATTTGTCCTTGCTCAAAAGATGAAGTTTTGAGTTAGCTAGCCTTTTTTTGTTTGTTGCTATTATTTTTGTTGTTGTTGCTATTTATTTAATTACTTACCTTTTGGTCATTCCAAGGAAGAGGATTTATGAAAGCTCTTTAGTTCAGTGGTTAGGCAAGTGCTCGGAGATCACTGGGAAACTTTAGGCAAGGAGAAGGCCATTTCTTTCAATGACCTGTTAATACTCCCTCTACCACCACACACACATTGTGTCTTATCTTCAGCTACTCACAAGATGCCAAGAGCAAAACCGAATTCCATTTGTAGAGGAAGAACACATAGGTGGAAGAGTGAGAAAACATCCACCAACCACACCCCATAAATGCCTGGGGCCCAGCATGCTTCTTCAGCTGTCATCTATAATCCAAGAGCATTCTTTATCTCTGATCAGGGTACTCTGGAGACTGAACCTGAGCTCTAGGAGGCCAACAGAAAATATTAGCCTAATATCTGTATTTCCCAGCATCCTGATAGAGGAAGTTGGGTCAAAATTATGTGTAGTATAAATTAGAGGTTTTTGGTTCATGTAGACACAATTTTAATTCAAAGGAGGAAAGAATATTTAAGAAAATTAAAACATTCCATTACTCTCAAAATACTCAATGTTTTTTCAATTTTTTAAAAAACTTGAGCTCCCAAGTGTTTTAAAAAATTAAAACTTCCGATGTCTATCCTTTTTACCCTTCTGAATGAGAATTAAGGCTCTTCCCTAAGGTATTCCTTGTTGTTTAGTTTCTTTAGTACTTACTATAGATTTTAGTAGAAGGAACAGGACAGGAGCCTTCCACAGAAGACCTCTGAAAGACTCTACACACCAGGGTATCGAAGGAGATACTGAGAATCATAGCCAAACTTTTGGCAGAGTGATGGAATCCTTATGGAAGAAGAGGGAGATAGAAAGACCTCGAGGGGACGGGAACTTCTCAAGGAAAACAACAGAGCCAAAAAAACCTGGGTCCACGGAGTCCTGCAGAGATGGATACTCCAACTAAGGACCATGCATGGAGAGGACCAAGGCCCCCTGTTCAGAGGAAACCCATAGGCAGCTCAGTGTCCAAGTGGGTTTCCTAGTAAGGGGAGCAGGGGCTGTCTCTGACATGAACTCAGTGGTTGGCTCTTTGATCACCTCACCCTGGAGGATGTAGCCTTGCCAGGCCATAGAGGAAGATGATGCAGCCAGTCCTGATGAGACCTGATAGGCTAGGGTCAAATAGAAGGGGAGCAGGACCTCCATTATCAGTGGACTGGGGGAGGAGCATAGGGGGAGAAGAGGGATGTTGAGTGGGACTGGAGGAGATGAGGGAGGGGGCTGTAGCAGGGATACAAAGTGAATTAATTGTAATAAACAAATACATAAATAATTTTTTAAAAACCTAAGACTTAAAAAAAAAAGAATAATTGAGTGTGTGACAACTTGCCCAATCAAGTCACAAATTTATAACAAAAATAAAGACCCAGAAAACAAAAAGTGAAAACCAAATGCATACAGCAGTGCAGCATATGTGTAGAAGTAGAAATGGAAGCTGGAGGAGAAGGATGTTGTGTGGAAACCTCTCAAGAGATCCACAGAAAAAAATCAGGATTAATAATAATAATAATAATAATAATCAAAATATAAGACAAATTACAAATATTGTTAAAAATAACATTGAACTCAAAAAAAAAAAAGCAGAAGAGATAAAGCAAGGCTTATTAGTCATTATGGTCAATGAGAAGGGCCCAGATTCTCCAACTAAACTAAAGACATAGACAATGTTCAAAATACCACCATTGGTCCAGGCAAGATAGCACACTCCCTATAATCCCAGCACTCGGGGAGGCAGAGGCAGACAGATCTTTGAGTTCAAGGCCAGCCTGGTCTACAAAAGCAAGTCTGGGACAACCAATGCTACACAGAATAACCCTGTCTCCAAACAAACAAACAGAAACAAAATAACAACAGCAAAACCTCCAAAATATCGAAATCAATTTGCTGTTTTAAAGAAACAGCAAATTTTAAAAATGAAATCCATTTTTAAAATGAAATCATGAGAAATACCAACAAAAATGAGGTATGATGAGGCAGACAAGATCCTATTTAAAGTTCAAAGCAGTAAAGATAAAACAAAATCATTTAGTAATAAAGATCGCAATTAATGAAAGATATAGAGCACTTAAAACACCAAAGCAGACCGGTAAACACATGAAGCACAAGGTATTTAAGAATTTCTGTAGAATTACCATAGTTTTTGAAGTATTCATCTTTTCCAGTCTTGTCCAAATTCAGTAGATAAGAAACACTACAGTGTATAAGATAATGGGTATGGTAGGACATTCCTTTAATCCCAGCATTTGATTGGCAAAGGCAGAGGTAGGGGGATCTCTGTGTCAGGGACCAGCCTTGTCTACGTAGTTGAGGCCTACAAAGACAATATCTCAAAAAAAAAAAAAAAAAAAAAAGAATTTTAAAACATTCATTGGCTTTAAAGCAGTCATCTATGTATACGCTCATGGGTATAAAACCTTATACCTCCAAATTAAAGAAAGCACATTTTTAATAACACTCCCTTAAAACAGTTCTAACAAATCAACATTCTGGGGAATATAGAAACTATAAAATTAAAAGTGGAAAACTTGCAAGTCCTATCTCCTGACCAGAATTCAATACATTCAGGTGTAAATAATAAAAACCGACCAATAATCCTAGTTCATTAGAAATTACAAAACAGGGCTAGAGAGATGGCTCAGCTTTTAAGAATACTTGCTGCTCTTGCAGGGGATCAAGATACTGTTCCCTAGCACTAACATGGTGACTCAACCATTAGCAGCTGAAGTTTAGAGGGTTCAATGCCCTTTCTGTCCTCCATGGGTGCCTGGCATGCATGTGGTCCATGCACATACATTCAGACAAAAGGCTCGTATACATAAAACACAATAAATCTTAAAACAAAAGAGAAATTAGTAAAAGAGTTCACAGAGAATCTGTAGATCAGAGAAAAAAATCTGCAGAAAAATCACAAAATACATTGAAGTAATTGAAAAGACAATGACTTGCAATCTTAGAGAAAGTAAAATATGGACACAGAAATGTGCGACTTTTAACTCTTTTAAGATTAAGCAAAAATACCAAGACAAAAATACTTAAGACAGAAACATCAACAAAAATAAGATTGATGAAATTAAGAAAGAATAGAACTGAATTAAATCAACTGGAAACTAAAACCAACAGAAAAATCCATAGCGGCATTGTATATAATGGAAAATTAAGTATCTAACCATCTGGTTATTCCAACAAGAGGGGTCGGAGAGAAAGAAAGAGGAGATGGGACCAGGGATATGGGAGTAATGGAGATGTAGGGAAAGAAGATGGAATTAAAGCAATATTTTTGACAACTCACTGACAATGGCATATTTACGACTTTGAGCAAATAATTTATCAAAATTTAAATTCAAAATTAAAAATCCCCAAAGTGTGAAAAATTCAAACAGATTCACTAACATAAAACATCAGTGATTATACTGAACTACAGAAGTAAAAGAGTGAAAGGGCCGTGGCTCCTGAGTGTCTCTGCCTTAGGTTCTTCTGTAGTTGCCTGTTCTGGAGATGAATAAAGAGCATCTGATCAGCCAGAATTGTGAAAGCTGTAGACTCCAGGATGGATCTCACAGTTTCTATTCCAGAGAAATCCCATGGATGCAAATGCATGCATACATGCAAAACTTGTAGTTTAAGTAAGACCAAGGTGCTATTCAGTTACTAGTTCATGTCTGTATTGATTTAATTTTACAAGAACTTTGATGATGGTGTGAGGTGAATTTTATTATTCTGTGAAGCAGACTGATGGTAGATTGTTCTGGGTATGTAAATGCATTTTGATATTTCCTGCACCATGCCCAGTTCTCAGTTGAATAGAGCTTTAGAATATTCATTGAAAAATCTGTCAACTTCTACTCTCCATTACTAAAATGAAACAGTCAAACACAGCATGAAAAACAAATGCCATCTCACGTTACTAGTTTAGTATCCCATTCTAGAAGCAAGCTTTATTTAGATGTTTATTTTCTCTTTCAGTATCCTAAGTTGAATGAGTCACTCAAGTACTTTTCCAATGGGCTAATCAGCCATTACATTAAAAACAGTTCAGTACCACAACTGAAGTAAGTAAAAGGTCTCCACAACCTCTTTAATAATGTGTTTTAAGCCAAGAAAACACATTTTTCATAAGCTACAGAAAGTGAAGCTTATATTCAGGATACCAACATCCAGAGGGCCATTCTGATTTATTTGTTGTTAATTTCAGTTTGGGTATGTATTTACTTCCTAAGGTTGCTCTCCACCATTTAAAAAAAAATATTGCACTACTCCTGTCATATATGTTTTATGTGCCAACCAGTTGGCATTAATATGTTTCTGTGACATGTGCATCATATAAACCAAAAATAGATATGAAGAAAAAGAGGTAGGATGGAAATAAGCAAAACCTAGAGTTTCAAAGTCTCGCCTTATTCACATTTTTCTCTGGAGACCACACTGTCTGCACCCTGGGGGAAAACAAGTTCATTTTTTGACAGAAAACCTTGAGATACTTATGAGAAGATTCTCACTAGGCAAAAATATCCATGATAGAAATGAGCTACACAGGTCCCCTGCGAAACTCTCCCATGTATTTCTGCTGGCTTAATTAGACCCAAACACAAAAGAAGTAATCCAAAGCTGTTATCTGGAGAAATAGGGGAGGAGATGGAGAAAAAGGCATACACGTATGCTTGGGAAATATTTATTAGGTTTATTTTAGCCATCATTTTACTTATTTTGGAGTGAGGACTGTGGGTATTCTAAATA
The DNA here is from genome assembly GCF_030254825.1 of Meriones unguiculatus. Classification (NCBI taxonomy): domain Eukaryota; kingdom Metazoa; phylum Chordata; class Mammalia; order Rodentia; family Muridae; genus Meriones; species Meriones unguiculatus. The sequence continues at coordinate 37,960,220 of NC_083350.1, read as the reverse complement.
GGATTGGACCTCTCTACTCACACTCACTTCTGCAGTCAGGAAAGGCTCTCTGACTCAGCTGACACATCCTACCTGGGCTGTTGTTGGCTTTCATAATTGCCCAGATTAATCACTGAAATGGCCCCTAGGACTTTTGGCCTCTTTATTCTGTGGACTGCTTGTTTGGTCAAATGAAAAGAATGGAGAAGGGTGCATAGATAACAAAGATTGTTTGACCTACAAAAAATAAGAACTCATCAGTCTTTCCAATATTAGAGTGACATTAAAATCTTACAGTGAGAGTAAACTACTATTCAGACATGAAATAACTCATCTCTATTGACTGTCTTATTGCATATGGCAGTCAGTACTGCTTCTACTTACTCCAAAATACCTATCCTTCCTCTTTCTATTCTTTTTCCCCCTCCTTACTGAAACTAGCTCTCTTTTTGCTTCCCAGGCTGGCTATGATTTCTTAGGCCCTCAAATCTACCAACCACAGCTTGAGTAGCTGGGACTAGAAGCACATGGCACTGTCATTGGCCAGTATGACACTTAAAATAATTTTGTTTCAAGTTTCCTATTCTACTAATCAGGAATGGCATGTCAGCAAACACTTTACTTCTGTATGATTTCTATTCTGAGAAAGAAGTCTGTTTAAAAAATATGAGATGGAGTAGCTTAACGTGCCCTGGTCTTGATCCCCCACACAGTAAAACCCAGGAGAGGTAGCCTGTGCCTGTGATCCTGGAACTCAGGTGGTAGAAGCAGGAAGATCAGAACTTGAAGGTCATTCTCCAGACAGAAGGGATGTTTGATCAAACAGCAATAATAACCATTTCACTTTTCAGAGAAAACTGAAGGTTTTTCTCTTTTACTTAAAGAACAGTGGAAAAGATGTTTATGATAGTTTATGTTCAGTAGTTATCCAGAGCATTAGAAGACAAGAACCCAGATAGCAAATGTATGGCGGGTTCTGAGCAGAATATTATGAAGAACTCATTTGTGGAGCAACCCAAGCTCTTCTTTGTTTGAGTAGGTACTCATTATTTAGTGTCTCATCCTCACTTTATTGCATTCAACACCACAGATATGTTTATTTTAACGTCTGTGACGTTACCTGGAAAGTCTGATATATGGTGTGACAGACGGGGTGAGGAGTGGCATCTGCAGCACGACGGTGCGACTCTCACAGCCACACTCCCAGCTGCTGCTGTTCTGAATATTGCTGTGCTTTGTGGATGCTTTTACCTAATGGCCATCGCCATCGCATCCCTAATGTAGGGCACATGCGTTATCTCTGGGACACCTTCTCCTTTGTTTTTAGTGGCAGCTATTCAGAGTTTAAGATCAACTTCAGAGTTCCCACAGGGCTACTTTTCTTAGTTCCCAATTATTTCTCTAATGTCACAAGACATATCCTAGAACCTTTAAAAACTCACACTTTATTTCTGGGTCAAACGGCTTCTGATTCCAGTGACATTACATGTTGTTGTTTTCATCTACTTCATTAAGATCAACTGAAAGATACTTGATTTATAGACAGAACTAGAAATTCAGTCACCTTCAGAAATGAAAGGTTCTCTCACAGACCTTCTTCTAAGACAAAGTAGAACCCAATAGGTATATAAAAACTTGAATGATTAAAAGTAGGAAGTTTTCTAAACATAAAACAAAAACATTAAAACTCAGGTAGCTTGAAAACCAATGTTTTGTTTTTTTTTTTTTAAAGAAATAACTCAAATACTAACTATTCATTCTCCTTCAGCCTCTGGAGTCCAGTGCAGACACTGTGAACATCTACAGCACGGCCCTTGCTTTTGAAGGCAAAATACTCTTATCTAGCTCAAGACATGGAAATTACACACTATTTGAAGATTATCTGAATGTGTGTAATGAATGAATAGGTACCCACACAGTTAATCATTTCTTCATATCTAAAGTTTAGTATATTTGATGTTATAGATGGCTGCCTTTCAACTTAAAATAATTTACCATAGTAAGGATGGATCATGGTGTTCTTTAACTAAATGACAACCTAATGGTGAATACTTAGAAGATAGCTATATTGAAAAGTATTTCCAATTAATTTTAAATATTTAAGAGCAAAAATGTTCTGAGTATTTAATAACTTGGTAAATGCTTTATATGCTCCAAAGGATCTCTCTGTTAACTTCTGTTTTATGAGAAACATTAAAAAAAAACACCAACCCTGTTTATCTCTGTCTCATGTAAGCTAATAATCTGACTACTTTTCTTGTAGAGCATATACAGCCCAGATGTTAAATGAGGACCAGGGTACAGCTGTTGGTATATGTTCAAAGACAAGGAGCTGCAGCTATGATAGTGTACAATAGATACTCCCTTGACATTTATGTTCCTTCTCTCAGAGTTGATCATTGTTCCTAGTCTCTCACTATCTAGTTCTCTCTCAACTGCCCCCCCAACAACTTTCCTGGATATTCATGCATTTTGTTATTTGTTTTCCCCATGTAATGCAGTTAGAGCCACCTTCCTGGTATATTTTAATAGAATCTCTGAATACAACCATCAAGTTCCCCAGAATAAAAGACCATTACTAAGATCCTGCTAAATCACATTACTAAATACGTTAGTACTTAGGAAAAGTCTTCCAGCACAGCCTCAGATAGCAGTGGGTTTCCAAAGTGTTATGTTTAGACCCCAGAGAAAAAACCATGGAAAGATAAAAGATGGGCAGGAAGGAGGCAAGGGAGGGTTTACATCTTACCATAAAAGTGGCAAATATAAAGACCTACTATTATTAATGTTTGGTTTGATATGATACACCCAATTTTATCTATTTCATTTCCCAGCTACCATCTCATTTTAATGCTACTTTGTTCCACTTTTCTGTACTACTACTAAGAGTTTGAAATATCATTTATAGTTTCTTGTCATTTGCACATGTTGGTTTTTAATCCACAAACAGATTATTACAAACACTTTAGGACAATGCCCTGGAAAACTTGTTTGTCTGATATCACGTTTCTCCTTGTTATGACAAATAACATGACATGAACAAGAGGCTTTGTGTCTCACCGTTTTAAGGAGTACAGGCCAGCATGGTCAGGAAGACATGTTGTGCATTGCAGTGGAAGCATACAGGGGATGTTCACATCCTCATGAGCCAGGGAGTCGGAGAGTGCTGGAAGGACCAGAAGTGACTAGTCCCTTAAAGTTCTGCCTGGTTGGATTCACTTCTACACATTACGTCACCATCTGAAATGTTCCACAACCTCCCAAAACAACACTGCTAGCTGGAAACCCAGTGTTCAAATGCAAGCCAGGGGAAGCTATTTAACACCCAGAACAAGCAGAGTAACAGTTGCTTTCCTTCTTGAGACACTGGCATGACTGGGGGGTAATTTCTACAGCACTGAGCAATCTATTGAACCAACTATTTATTGATTATAGAAAACTAAAAGTTTCTATTTCTTCTAGAATTTTTGAGTTAGTTATTCACATATTCTTAAGATGTCCATGTCACCTCTTTTCATATTTATCAATATGTTGAATTGTATACAGGTACAGTAATCTGTCTTTTTTACCATTCCTAATTAATCTACTTAATTTTTCTATATATTCAATTTCACCAGAATATATATATATATATATATATTCTCTATATAATTATACTAAGCATATATTTTAAGACTTTTAGATTTTTTATTAGGTTTGTGATATATTTTTGCTCTTATTGTAAAATGTCCCTCAGTTTATATAATTTATTTTTGCTGTTTTTCTTCTTATCTATGAGATCCTTTGCTCATTAATTGTTAATATTCCCTTTCTAAAGCTTTATGTTTCCTTCTTAATATTCCTTTATCTAAATTGAAAATGTTTTACAGAATATATTTTTACTAAAATTTGCTATAATAGTTCTAAGTAGTTTTTAATTCCCCATAGGGGATTTCAAACTAACACAGAACTAGAATCAAGTGTGTTTTCTCAATAATGGTGTTTTCTCAAAAAAAGAAATAGGGAAAGACATTAGAAAATAAAAATACTTCTCATGACCATGGATTGGCAGAGTTGATATTGTGAAAATGTGTATATCACTGAAAGTAATTTACATATTAAATGTAATCTCCATCAAAAATCTCCATGACACTCTTCAGAGATATTAAAAAAAATTGTAAAATTCGCATGGGACAAGAAAGACACATAATAGGCTAAGCAAATTCAAACTGAAAAGGTGATGCTGGAGGAATGACAGAACCTGCCTCAAATAGTACCACAGAGACGGTGTAACCAGAATAGCATGATACAGGCACAAGAAACAGGTTTGTGGACCAAGGGAGAGAACACTTAGTAATAAGTTCAGGTACATAGTCATCTGGCTTTTGAACAAAAGTGCTAAAAGTGTATACTAGAGAAAAGACGGACTTTCAATAAATGGTATTAGAAAAATCTCAAAATCTATATACAGAAGAGGGAAAATAGACTTCTATTTCTTGCCCAGCACAAAAACCAGCTAATAAGGAAGAGAAAGTGTCACGAGGCTCCACCTCTTGACAGGGAACCAATGCCTTTTGAGACAGGGACAACTAGTCTTCCCCAAGGTTGAGTCTACTATTTAGTTATAAAACACCAAGCGGCCATCCCTGAAATGGTGTACATTCGAACAACACTAGACAAACCCAGATAGTCGCGTTTTCATAGACGTGCATTTATAAATGTATGTAACAACAACAACATGAAAAATGAGGCCGTGAATTTGAGAGGGACAATGGGGGAAGAATGGCTGGTTCTAGATGAAGAGAACTCAGGAGAATTTAGAGGAAGGAAAGGGAGAGAGAAAACGATGGAATTATATTTTAACTAAAAATCTAAAAATCAATTAAAATGCGTCTGTTAGTGTAAGACTAAAATTTCGAGACTGCCTGAGGAAATACAGGAAAACACTCAAGAAAAAAGCACAGAAAAGGTCAAGCAGAAAAGGACTTCAAAAGCCCAGGAAATAACAGTAAGAACAGACTACGGGGATTTCATGAACTACGGTGCTTCTGCACAACAAAGAAAACAACCTGACATGCAAAAGACAGACTACAGAATGAAGAAAAACATCTTTGACGCCTATTCATTCAACACAAGATTAAAATCCAAAACATGCAGAAACTTCAAAAGTCAAGCCAACCAATCAATAAACGGACAAGTAAATTAAGCAAATACTTCTTAAAACAGTAAGTATAAAAGTCAAATAAATACATAAAAATGTTCCATATTTCTGGTACCAAGAGAGTGCTCTTTTATGTCGCCTCAGCCAGAATGGCTTTTCATCAGCAGTAATAAATGCAGGTAAGGATGTGAGAACAAAAGAGCCCTTCTGCACTGTTGGTGGGGATGCAAATAAGTGCGTCCACTGTAGGAGGTTTCTTAAAAGATTAAAACAGAGTTGCCTTGCTATCTAGCTACACCTCTCCCAGGTTTCCAGGTACACAGTGAAGGAATCTAAGTCAGCATGCAGCATGCAAACTTCCATATCGTGCTATCTAAAAGAGCCGAAATACGGACTCAGCCTGCAGTCTCACAATAAATGATGGATAAAGGAAATAATGTATGTTACACACACACACATGATTGTGTATTAAAAATCAAAATCATATAATGCAGAAAAATAATATACACTACACACTAATAAGAATGGCGTGTTAAAGTGGTTTTGAAAAGTTTCAAGTTAGGAAATACAATTTGTTCATACCTAATTATGATGTGTATCCAGCAGTCTTACCATTTTGCCTGTGGTCCATTTTGTAAATGTGTCAAGTACTTGCGGGGAAACGTGCATTCTCACCCTGGAGTTGTAGTCACGCTGCTGTGCTCGGCTCCTCCACACTTCTAATGATCTTTCATTGGCCTGGTCTGTCAGCCAGTGAGAGGTCTGTGGTAAAAACCTGCCACAGGGATGAAGGCTTGGCAATGGGTCTCTTGGTTATTTTACATAAACTCAAGCTCACATCCACTTCTACCTTCATGTCATACTGAGCATGTATGGGGGGAGGCACTGGCTCAAGGCTCCAGAAGCACACACATGTCCATACGCACAAACACACACACCCAGGTGCCTATGCCCTGGTCTTTTACAGTGATCTTTAGGCAGTTAGAGTGTGTGTGGGCGTGTGTGCATGCATGCATGTGTGCACGTGTGTGTGTGCACGTGTGTGTGTGTGTGTGTGTGTGTGTGTGTGCATGCATGTGTGCATGTGTGTGCTTCTGGAGCCACTTTCTTACACATGCTTAGTATGGCACGAAGGTGGAAGTGTATATGAACTCTCATCCATGTAAGTTCTGAGAACAATGAAAATGTCAATTCAAATGCTCACAGATTTCAGTAGAATTTTCTTCTCATTCTTGTTACTTTCTAGCTTGTTTTTTTGAGACAGGGTTTCTATGAGTAACCCTGGCTTTCCTGGATCTCAGCTCTGAAGACTAGGCTGGCCTTGAACTCACACAGGTCTGCCTGTCTCTGCCTCTGCTAGGACTAAGCCATGTACCGCCATCACCCAGCAAATTCTTGTTACTTTTAATTTCCATAAACTTCTGACAATTTTTTGTTAGCTCGTTAGAGGATTTTATTTTCCACAAACATTATCACAATGATCTCTGGATATCCAAATCATATCAAACCAACTGTTTTGGTATAAAAGATGCCATCCTGTACTTTCTCATGACATTTTGTGCTTTTTCTAAAGGAAAAAAAATCCACTGAGTATCCCTTGTACACAGACTAAAAATACTGTTTATATATTTTCATTTTTTGCCCTTAATGATTAGTGTATCATTTTACTCACTTTTAGTCAGAAAATGTCTCAGAACTGAATTCTAGGTATGTCCTTCCATGAAATAAGCAGTGCGTAATTCTTCACAAGCTTCTAGAAAAATTAACCAATCACTCTAAATTCCAGGGAGCAAGGCCAATATATATTAAATGCTTTTTATTCTTAGAAATACATACAAAAGTATTTGATTTAACATATTACTTGATTATAAGCCACCTTCAGTGTAGAGCTATGTTCTTATGAACTTGCTTAATGTAGTAAATGGCTACAATAAATATTAGTGACTTCAACAAACACTTTACTTTTGCAAATATTCTTGTTCCAGGAAAGATAAATGCATAAGAACCCTGGATATAGGACTGTCTCCTGAAGCATAACGACAAAAAAAAAAAGCTCAGAAAAACTCTAGAGCCACTGAAATCAGGAGTTGCTATCTCACCACAAATCAACCCATGGCAAACTTTTCAGAGAAGCACGAAGCCAAACGCTTGCCATTGTCATTATTTCAGCCTCCGAAGGCCACGAGAGAATGACACTCTTCTTTTTTCTATGTAGCTCCAAATTATCTGCAAATTGTAGTCGTTGTTGGAGTATAACAGTGATTCTGGTAATGGAATCTGATCAAATAATTCTGCATGATTTATATAGTTGTAATATACAGATGAGACACTGGGCACCTTCAAAGAATATGCTTTTTGGAACTACATATTAATGCTAGGTTCAATACACCATTGCCGAATATCTAATTTTATTTCATAGTGCAAAATGTACTTCATGTAGTGAACCTCATGGTGTTTCTTCAGGCCTCGCGTAAGGTTCTAGATACTAGTACTCAGAGATCTCCCTTACTGCCAGCTTTTAGTCACTCATGGATATGGCCTGCCTTGCCCAAGATTAAGCCTCTTTCACAGGGAGTCTTCTGGGACTAGGGACTAGATTACAGAGAGAAACAAAGTTGGCCTGCTAAAGGTTTCTCTTCACTGTTAGTAAGTTTTTTCAAACCTGTGAGGCTATAGGCATGTGTACGTCATGTCAAGTGGATAGATGTCAGAGGACAACTTTTGGGAGTCTGATCTCTCCTTCTGCCTTGTGGAGGGCAAGGTATCTTCCATTTCTGCAATGCTGTGTATTTCAGGCTGATTGGTCTGAAAGATTCTGTGTGATTTTTCTCCTTTCTGTAGGAGTGCTCAGGTTAGGGATGCATGTTACTTCTGTGTTCAGAGGCTTTTGGCTTTTCCTTTCTTTTTTTCTTTCTTCCTTTCTTTCTTCCTTCTTTCCTTCCTTTCTTTCCTTTCTTTCTTTCTTTCTTTCTTTCTTTCTTTCTTTCTTTCTTTCTTTCTTCTTTCTTTCTTTCTTTCTTTCCTTCTTTCCTTCTTTCTTTCTTTCCATGACTTTGAGGGATTGCCCTAGAATGTTTTCTTTACAGAGCAGGAGCTTTTGCTTGCCCTGCTATCTCTTGGGGCCACAGTGTGCCATTATGGGACCCAGTAAATAGCTAAGCTTTGAGAATTATGGAGGCTAAGTTTCAAACACAATGAATAAACTCATATGCTAACTGTGTTTCTCACATTCTGGAGGTGTATTTCCCGGAGGCCCTCCCATTTATGTATGCTCCTTCAGGCTGTACTCTGAGAATCTCTTTGTAGTGAGCTCATGTAAAGTTAACACTTCTTAAATTGAATTGCATGAAAAGATTAACATATTGGAAAATTAGAAGCAGACTTCTAAGAGAAATGTCATCTGATATTTAGGAACATAATTTAGAAAATGCCTACTATGACACAAAAGTGATTGCATATCTAAATGAAAGTAATATTCTCTCTGCAAACTGCTACAATTGTTTCTAATAAACAGTGAGTTATTGCTCCCTTTTTAGAAAACTTTCCTTTCTATTTAGGTTAAGTTGCTCACTTATTTATAACTTATTTCTCAGAAATGGTTAATATGCTTGCTGCAGCTTCCTGTAGATCACTCAAAGTGTCCATCCTCTCTGACACACACACACACACACACACACACACACACACACACAATGTGGACAGGTTTCTAAAAGCTGTCAATCATATAATGATCAAGCATATAGTGAAATACAGCATCATAATTTACCAGTGTTAAATTAGCAGCCATATGTGTAAATCTTGGTTTGTTTGGCACAGACCAAATACTTGATTAGTAATAATTGTTAATTATTTTAGTACTTCCCTTCTATTTCTACATGTATCTGATTGGAAAATGCATTAACTTTTTATCCATAAATAAGTGACACATTTGTCTGATAAGAAATGACAAGGGATGAAAAAATAAGAGGTTTATATATACATATAATATGTGTGTGAGTGTGTATATTTTCTAATTGTGATCATTGCCACAAAGGAGCTTATCTATGAATACTACTCACTTCAACATAACACTTATATTCACTTATATACACTAACAATAGGGGAAGTGCCTTTTACTTATGATTTCTATATTTTAAAATATTTTGTTGAGGGAAAAGATCTTCACCTATCCTATATCTGACAGAAGGCTAATATCCAGAATATATAAAGAACTCAAGAAATTGGATTAACTCAAGTAATCCAATTAAAAAATGGGGTACAGAGCTAGACAGAGAATTCTCAATAGAGGAATATTAAATGGTGGAGAAACACTTAAAGAATGTTCAACATCCTTAGTCGTGAGGGGAATGCAAATCAAAATGACTCTGAGATTTCACCTTACACCCATCAGAATGGCTAAGATCAAAAACTCAAGTGACAACACATGCTGGAGAAGATGTGGAGAAAGGGCAACCCTCCTCCATTGCTGGTGGGAATGTAAATTTGTACATCCTCTTTGGAAATCAGTCTGGCACTTTCTCAGAAAATTAAGAATAATGCTGCCTCAAGATCCAACTATACCACTCCTAGGCATATCAAGAGATGCTCAAGTATATAACAAAGACATTTGCTCAACCATGTTCATAGCAGCTTTATTTGTAATAGCCAGAACCCAGAAACAACTCAGATGTCCATCAATGGAGGAATGGATACAGAAATTGTGGTATGTTTACACAATGGAATACTTCTCAGCAATTAAAAACCAGGAAATCACGAAATTTGCAGGCAAATGGATGGAACTAGAAAAGATCATCCTGAGTGAGGTATCCTAGAAGCAGAAAGACACACATAGTATATACTCACTTATAAGTAGATATTAGAAATATAATAAAGGTTAAACATACTAATATCTGTACATCTAAAGAAACTAAACAAAAAGGAGGACCCTGGATAAGAGGATCAATCCTCATTCAGAAAGGCATATGGGATAGATATCAGAAGAAGTAGAAAACAGGGAACAGGACAGGAGCCTACCACAGAGGGCCTCTGAAAGACTTTACCCAGAAGGGTATCAAAGCAGATGCGAGACTCATAGCCAAACTTTGGGCAGAGTTCAGGGAGGGAATCTTATGAAAGAAAGAGGAGATAAATGACCTGGAGGGGATAGGAGTTCTACAAGGAGAACAACAGAACCAAAAAATCTGGCCACAGGGGTCTTTTCTGATACTGATACTCCAACCAAGGACCATGCATGGAGATAACCTAGAACCCCTGTACAGATGTAGCCCATGTCAGCTCAGTATCCAAGTGGGTTTCCCTAATAATGTGAACAGGGACTGTCTCTGACATGAACTCAGTGGCTGGCTCTTTGATCACCTCCCTCTGAGTGGGGAGCAGCCTTACCAGTCCACAGAGGGAGACAATGAAGCCATTCCTGATGAGACCTGATAGGCTAGGGTCTGATGGAAAGGGAAGAGGACCTCCCCTATCAATGGACTGGGGGAGGGGTGTGGAAGAAGAAAAGGGAGGAAAAGTGGGATTGGGAGGGCATGAGGAAGGGGGCTACAGCCCAGATACAAAAATAAATAAATTTTAATTAATAAAACATGAATAAATTAAAAAAATTGGTTTTCAAAAACAAAGGCTGTTGGTTTGATAAATAAACTAATTGTATTGTAACAGTTGGGTTTGGTGGTACACATTCACCATTCTATCATGGTGGAGCTAGAGGCAAGAGGATTCTAAGTTTAAGGCTAGCATGGGCTCTGTAATGACAAGTTGCTTTAAAATATGTTTTTATGTATATGTATTTATTTATTTTTATTGCTTATTTTTATTTATTTACTATTTGATTGACAAAAAGTAATTATAAATATTTTTTCTTTTAAAATTTTTTCTTTATTATTATTATTTACTACAAATTATTCACCTTGTATCCTGGCTGTAGCCCCCTCCCTCATCTCCTATTTGTCCTATCCTCCTTCCCTGTTCCCAACCATATCCCTCCCTTAGTCTACTGATAGGGGAGGTCCTCTTCCCCTACTGTTTCACCATAGCCTATCAGGTCTCATCAGGATTGTCTGGATCCTCTTTTTCTGTGGCCTAGTTAGGCTAACTCTTCAGGAGGAGGTGAGCAAAGAGCCAGCCACTGAGTCTATATCAGAGACAGCTCCTGCTCTCCTTACTAAGGAACCCACATGGAGACCAAGCTGCCCATGGGCAGAGGGTCTAGGTTTTCTTCATATATGGTCCTTGGTTGATCCATTAGTCTCTGCAGGAGCCTTGAGCCCAGATAGTTTGGCTCTGTTGTCTCCTTGTGGAGCTCCTGTCCCCTTCAGAGTCTTTCTATCAACTCCTTCTTCCATAAGATTTTCTGCACTTTTCCCAAATTTGGCTATGTGAGATGGCTCAGCTGTTAAAGGCTAGGCATACAAACATAAGTATAAAATATGTTTTTAAAAGTTAGCAATTTGAATGAATGTCAAGATTCAGAGAGAGAGCTTAAACATAGAGTGAAGGAAGGGAAAGAAACACAGATCCTGAAGATCTGGCTAGCAGGAATGGATGGAACATCCTCAAGATGATCCAGCACTTTATTCGTTTGACATTTTGTTATTCATCACATTAGTACTTTCACCAAGACAGGTTTTAAAGAACAGTAATTCAGATGTGAAGATTGTTCTCTCACTTAAGCCTTTGGCTGATATCTCATGATGTAGACTGAAGCATGTGAGATCTAATGCCTATATTCTCTGTAGCCTCAGAGAGGACATCATCATGAAAAGCAAAGAGGGAGACAGTGTTGTGTTACTGGTGAACATGCAGGTACTTCACTGTCCTCTGGACTCTATGTGAGAGGAATAGGCACACCCACATTTGGACCAGACTAAACCATCCATTGAAGACATTGGGTGGTAGGGAAGAATGTATTTGATAAGGAGAGGAACTGCAATCCTGAAGCAGACACAAAAGTACATAGACAAATGTCTTGCTTGTCCATTTGTGTTCCTTAAGAGTAAGAGTAACCAAAATAGACACTTAATTTAAAAAATATAAAAGGAAAGGAAAAAGGGAAGAAGGAAGGGAGACAAAGGATTAGACAGGAAAAAGAAGATAATGTCATGAAATGATTAGGGGAGATTAGGTCTAAGCACACAAACTAAAGAGGGAAAACAAAAAGATCTTCAACCAAAAGAAACTAGGACCTAGCATTATCATTAATTGTAGAAAACACTACATAAGAGATCTGTTTACACTGTCATTTTCATCTGCCATTCTTGAGCTGAATAATTACACTTTACTTTACTTTGGAAGCACCTCTCATGCCAAGAAATTTAAATTAAAGGAATAAATGTTTGCATTGTTAGATTGCTAGAAGTTAATTTATGAACAGCTAAAACACTAATTGTAAGAAAAATGGAATGCAGCACAACAGTATTAATTTGCAAGAATGCCTGGAGACAGCTATTTCAATCTTAAATGTCTATTTAATAGTTGTTACAAGTGACACAGATTGTTTGAAAATAAAATAAGTCTCCAAAGCAGACAAATACAGTCTCTTATAAAACTTATGTTCAGTTATCTGAAGAGAATTTCCACCTAAAATAAATTAACTATGTGGCTTAAATGTTCAGTCACACACAAATCTTAGTCTTAAAAATCAACCAATATATAATTTTAAGAACATATTTTAACTGTTTTAAAGTCTATGAGTTGTTCATGATGGAGGTGTCCCATAAAAGCACAGCATGCACCATTTACCTGAGAGTTTCAGGTGGACAAGTGACCATAAAGCCACAGTTGATGCTCAGCTCATGGTCTGGGTATTGAAATTACAGCAAAATGATGAACAATAGAATGGGTTAGACAAATACATGTGTTCTTTTCCCATTGCACATGTTTTAAACAGTATAATGTGTTTGCGTGTATGTGTGTGAGAGAGAGACAGATAGAGAGATAGACAGAGAAGGAGACAGGGGGGCACATGTGCCCCAGTGCATTAGTGCACATTAGGGGAATGGAGTTGACTCTCTCCTTTCATCTTTATGTAGGTTCTAAGGATCAAACTCAGATTGCTAGGTTTGTGCACTTACCTTTGTCTGTTGAGCCATCTCACTCATGCTGAATGACTTACTGAATATCTGATAGAGGATTGTTGAGTCTGTTTCCACAAGGAAAAAAATCTATAATTTATATTGCTCATATTTCTCAGGTTTGGATAACATAATTACACTGACATCATAAAACAATCTCTGATGAAAATTTGCCAATTAAAAAATAAATATTATCACAAAAAGAGCTTGTAGCTGAAATTCTCACACAAGGAAGAGGAGTTGTGAACACACAAATTCAAGTGTATCAGAAAATCAGGACAAATATGAAACTCACACGAAGCTACACTACAGTGAGGATGTGAAGTAACACTGATGTTCAATGAAAACAGACGAGTTCACAGCAAACACTAGTAGGAGGTTCTTATTTACTCAAGGTAGTTCACATTTCTACCAGCAATGGAGGAGGGTTCCCCTTTCTCCATATCCCCTATAGCATTTATTGAAACTCGAGTTTTTGATCTTAGCCATTCTGATGCATGTAAGATGAAATATCAGGGGTGGTTTTGATTTGCATTTCCCTGATAACTAAGAACTTTGAGCATTTCTTTAAGTGATTCTCTGCCATTCTATATTCCTTAATTGAGAATTCTCTGTTTAACTCTGTTTTTAATGAAATTACTTGATTTGTTGCTTTTTTAACGTCTTTATTTCTTTATATATTCTGGTTATTAGCTCTCTATCAGATATAGGAATGGTGAAGATCCTTTCCCAATCTGTAGGCTGTCGTTTTGTTCTGACAACATTGTCATTTGCTTTACAGAAGCTTTTCAGCTTCATGAGGTCCATTTATTGATTGTTGCTCTTAGAGCCTGTGCTGTTGGTGTTCTGTTCAGGAAGGTGTCTACTGTGCCAATGAGTTCTAGGCTCTTCTCCACTTTTTCTTCTAACCGATTTAATGTGCCTGGTTTTATGTTGAGGTCTTTGATCCACTTGGACTTTAGTTTTGTGCAGGGTGATAAATATGGATCTATTTTCATTTTTCTACATGTAGACATCCAGTTAGACCAGCACCATTTGTTGAAGATGCTGTCTTTTTTCCATTGTATGGTTTTGGTTTCTTTGTTAAAAATCAAATACCCATAGGTGTGTGGGTTTATTTCTGGGTCTTCTATTTGATTTCTTTGATTTACCATTCTGTTTCTATGCCAGTACCATGTAGCTTTTATTACTATTGCTCTGTAGTACAGCTTGAGATCAGGGAAGGAGATACCTCCAGACAATCTGTTGTTGTACAGGATAATTTTGGCAATTCTGAGTTTTCAGTTTTTCCATATGAAGTTGAAAATTTTTCTTTCAAGGTCTGTAAAGAATTGTTTGGGTATTTTGATGGGAATTGCATTGAATCTGTAGATTGCTTTTGCAGGATGACCATTTTCACTATGTTAATCCTATGGATCCATGAGCACGGGAGATCTTTCAATCTTCTGATATCTTCTTCAATTTCTTTAGTCAGAGACTTGAAGTGTTTTCAAACTTTCACATGCTTGGTTAGAGTCACCCCAGGTTACTTTACGTTATTAGTGGTTATTGTGAAGGATGTTGTTTCCCTAATTTCCTTCTCAGCCCTTTTGTCTTTGGTATACAGGAAGGATTCGGATTCTTTTGAGTTAATTTTGTATCCAGCCACTTTGTTGAAGGTGTTTATCAGCTGAAGGACTTTTCTGGTTGAAATTTGGGGGTCTCTCATGTGTAATAACATATCATTTGCAAATAGTGATATTTGACTACTTCCTTTCCAATGAGTATTCCCTTGATCTCCTTTAGTTGTCTTATTGCTCTACCTAGGACTTCAAGTACTATCTTGAAGAGATACTGAGAGAGTAGGCAGCCTTGCCTTGTTCCCAATTTCAGTGGAATTGATTTAAGTTTCTTTCTGTTTCGTTTGATGTTGGCTATAGGTTTGCTTTATATTGTCTTTACTCTTTTCAGGTTTGTGCCTTGTATCCTTGACTTTAAATCCCATGACTTTAAATATGAATGGGTGTTGGATTTTTCAAATGCTTTTTCAGAATCTAAGATGGTGTTTTTTCTCCTTCAGTTTGTTTATATGGTGGATTACACTGATGGATTTCCATATATTGAACCACCCTTGCATGCCTGGGATGAAGCTTACTTGGTCGTGGTGGATGATATCTTTTATGTGTTCTTGGATTCGGTTTGTAAGTGTTGAGTTTTTTTTGCATCAATATTCATAAGAAGATAGGTCTGATGTTTTCCTTTTTTGTTGGGTCTTGGTGTGGTGTATGTATCAAGGTGATTGTGGCTTCACAGAATGAGTTTGGTAATGTTCCTTCTGTTTCTAGTGGAATAGTTTGAAGAGAATTGCAGTTAGCTCTTCTTTGAAGGTCTAGTAAAATTCTGCACTGAAACCATCTTTTCCTGTTTTTTTTTTTGTTTTTGTTTTTGTTTTTTTGAAGAGAGACTTTTGATGACTGCTTCTATTTCCTTGGGTGATATAGGACTATTTGATTTATTTACCTGCTCTTGATTTAATTTTGATAAATGGAACCTATCAAGAGAATTGTCCATTTCATTCATTTAGATTTTCAAATGTTGTGGCATATAGGCTTTTGTAGTAAGAACTAATGATTGTTTGGATTTCCTCAGTGTCTGTTGTTATGTTCCCCCTTTTTGTTTCTGATTTTGCTGATTTGGATAGTTTCTCTCTGCCTTTTAATTGGATTGGCTAAGGGTTTGCCTATCTTGTTGATTTTCACAAAGAACCAGCTCTTGGTCACATTGATTCTTTGAATTGTTTGATTTGTTTCTAATTTGTTGATTTCAGCCCTCAGCTTGAATATTTTCAGCTGTCTATTCCTCTTGGGTGTGTCTGCTTCCTTCTTTTCTAGGTCTTTCTGGTGAGCCATTAATTTGCATGTATGAGATGTTTCAAATTTCTTCTTGAAGGCACTTAGTGCTAAGAATTTTCCTCTTAGCACTGCTTTCATTGTGTCCCATAAGTTTGGGTATGTGGTGCCTTCATTTTCATTGAATTCTAGGATGTCTTCAATTTCTTTCTTTACTTTTTCCCTAACCCATCTGTCATTGAACAGCAAGTTATTCAGTTTCCATGTGTGTGTAGGTTTTTTTTTTTTTTTCCTATTTCTGTTGTTGTAGAGGTTTAGCTTTAGTCCATGGTGGTCAGATAGGATACAAGGGATTATTTCAGTCTTCTTGTATCTGTTGAGGCTTGCTTTGTGACCATTTCTATAGTCTATTTTGGAGAAGGTTCCATGAAGTGCAGAAAAGAAGGTATTCACTTTTGAATTTGGGTTAAAAGTTCTGTAGACATCTGTTAGGTCCATTTGATTTAGGACCTCTGTAAGTGCCATTATTTTCCTATTTGGCTTCTGTCTTGATGATCTGTCCCTTGGTGAGAGTGGAGTGCTGAAGTCTCCCACTATTAAGGTGTTGGGATTGATGTGAATTAAGCTTCAATAATGTTTCATTTACAAATATAGGTGGTCTTGTATTTGGGACATATATGTCCAGAACTGTGATGTCCTCCTGGTGAATTTTTCCTTTGATTAGAATCACATGCCCCTCCTCATCTTTTTTGATTAATTTTGGTTGAAAGTCTATTTTATTAGGTATTAGGATAGCTACCCCAGCTTGTTTTCTGGGTCCATGTGCTTGAAAAACATTTTTACAGCCCTTTACACTGAGGCAGTATTTATCTCTGTTGCAGAGGTGTGTTTCTTGGATACAGTAGACTATTGGATCCTAATGGTTTCTGCAACCATTTTGTTAGTTTGTGTCTTTTTATTGGACAGTTGAGTCCATTGATGTTGGTAGATAATAATGACCAATGAAAGTTAGTTTCTTTTATTGTGGAGTTGGTGGTGTTACTGTGTTTCATTGCTTGTTTTCTTTAAAAAAATTGTTGTTGTTGTTGTTGTGAAGTTATCTATATCCCGTGTTTTATTGGGTTCCGTTGTTTTCATTGGATTGAAGTTTTCTTTTTAATATCTTCTGTAGGCAGGGCTGCTGTGTAGATATTTTTTAAGTTTAGTTTTGTCATGGAATATTTTGTTTACTCCATCTATGTTGATTAAAAGCTTTGTTGCGTATAGACATCTAGGTCCCATAAGTCTGCATGATACCTACCCAGACCCTTCTGGCTTTCATAGTTTCTGTTGAGAAGTCTGGTATGATTCTGATAGGTCTACCTTTATATATTTTTTGGTCTTTTTCCATTGCTGCTTTTGATATTTTTTCTTTGTTCTGTAGATTTTGTGTTTTGACTATGATTTGACGTGAGGAGTTTCTTTTCTGGTATGGTCTATTTGGTGTTCTGTAGGCCTCTTGTATGTTTATGGACATCTCTTTAAGTTGGGAAAGTTTTCTTGAAAATATTTTCTGGACCTTGGAGCCTGGAATCTTTTTTTTTTTATCTATTCCTCTTATCCATATTCTTCTTATTATTTCACGGTGTTCTTGATTTCTTGGATGTTTTGTGTTTGGAACTTTTCATATTTTACTTTTTCTTTGAGAGCTGTATCAAATTCTTCAGGTGTATCTTCAGCACCTGAGATTCTCTCTTCCATCTCTTGTTTTTTATTGGTGATGCTTTACCTTTGTTGTTCCTGAAATTTTCTCTAAATTTTCCAACTCCAGGGTTTTTTCTGTTTGTGTTTTCTTTATTGATTCTAATTCTGTTTTCACACCTTGCACCATTTCCTTTACCTGTTTGAATGTGGATTCCTGTCTTTCCATAATGGCCTCTTTTTTGTTTGTTTGTTTGTTTCCTCTCTCTATGCCAGTAATTGTGTTTCTACCCTTGTCTCTATTTGTTTGGCTGTATTTGCCTGTATTTCTTTGAGAGCTTTGTTCATTTACTCCTTATTTGCCTCCACTTGTGTGGCTATTTCTTGAGAGATTTGTTCGTTTCCTCTTAATGTGCCTCTAATAAGTGGATAAGCATAGCTTTAAACTCATTTTCCTTTGTTTCCAATGATTTGGAATATCTCTTGATTTTGGGGGTTGCTGGTGAAGCCATGATGTCTTGATTTTTGTTGGATGTGTTGTTATGCTGACCTCTGGTCATCTGCTTATCCTTAATCTTGGCTGTTTGTTCCTGGAGTCTGTACTTCAGACTGGATCCGTCTTTTTCTGTTGTCTGGAGAATTCTTCAGGAATATGAGAGAGATCCACTGGTTTGAGAGAGCATGTTGGTGTTTCAGCTGTACCTAAGGAATGGAGGTCGCAGGCCCAGGTGCACAAGTTTGTGCAAGCAAGCTCGGGGTGTGTGTGTGGAAGTGTGCCTTGAAAGACAGGAAGCTAGAGAGTATAGATGTGGGGCGGGGGTTGGGTGCAGGCACAGGAGAGGTGCAGGCGTTGGCACTGTTCTCAGGTGCAATGTGCATGCTCAGATTCCCTAAATACCTCAGTGGCCTACAGTTCTGTCATATTGTCCCAGTATTCAGAATTCTCTGGTCTCCCGGAATTGTTTGTCTGGGCTCCACTGATAGACCCACAGAACAGGGGCTTCAATGCTGAGAATGCTGTCCCAAGAATCCCCATGTTGTTCACAGGGGGGCTGTGGATGGGAGGGATCCAATGTCTGGCTGCTAATGTAGAGGCACCCTGGACCTGGGGCTCTGCATGCATTCACTTGAAGGTGTACTCACTCTCCAGGAGGCCTAATAGGAAGGCTCAGGGTTTTCCCTGTTCTCTACTTTCAGATTTTGGCCTTTGAGGGCAAATGTGACTGTAGGAGAGCTGCTCAGTGGTGCTGCAGCCACAGAACTGGGAGTCTGGCATAGTGCTGGGAGTCCACTGGTACAGAGTCTGCTTGGAGGCCCTGGGGAGCCTGTATAGCTGCCCATGCATCTGGGTGGCCCATACAGCTGGCTGCCCATAGCTGAGGGACTCGGAGGCCTGTCTTCTTTGTCTCAGATACGGAGCGAGGAGGTCTGTGCTAGGAGCAGAGGGCACTGTGGGGCCACCTCCTCTGAGGAGGGGGTCCCAACAAGTGTAAGTGTAGGGGGATTGAATATTTGCCACTCTTCAGTCCCCAGAGAAGTCTGTGGGTGACTTAGATGCAAATGGTCTCAGCTCATGGGTTGTCCCCTCTTGCCCTAGAAGCCTCAATGTCAATGTTCTGGCTTCAGCTGCCCCTCTACTCACCAATTTTGGAGTTTCAGATCCCCTGCCCCTCAGATACAGTGTACCATCTTGGACCCCCCTCTTTTGTGGGTTTCTTATGTTTATTTCTTATGGGTTTTTTCTTTTTTTGTCTGTTGATTTTGTTGTGTTTTTAAAAGCGGGGGGGGGGGGAGAAAAACATAAATTTGGATAGGTAAGGAAGTGGGGAGGATCTGGGAGGTTTGGGGGGAAGTAAAAACATGATCAAAATATATTGCATGAAAAAATAAAAACAAAACAAAGAAGATGTGAAAATCTGTCACATCCATGTGAATATTGGGGTTTTGGTGGGTTAGTGTGTTGGACTTGATGGATTCTTTAACAGCTGTCCTCTGTTTATTTGTTTTTGTCAGGAATGTGACCTTTCCTGTGCTCTGAGGAATGAGACTTCCTTCTTCCTCAGTATGTAGTATTTTTAATTTTTTTTGACACAATATTGGCTTGTTTGTAATTAAGTACTTGGATTCATGCATATCTTGAAATGTTCTTATGTTGCCATCAATTTGACAAAGCAAATATTCCAACCAATAAATTGGATAATTAGCTGAATAGACAGCTTCTCAAAAGAAGAAACAATCTCTATGTGTGTCCTCTAGTAAGGGGAGAAGAGACAGCCTCTGACATGAACTCTGTTGCATGCTCCTTGATTACTTCTCCCAGGTGGGGCGACCTAGCCAGCCCACAAAGGAAGATGATCCTGGCAGTCCTGATGGGACCTGAAAGGCTAGGGTTGGACAGGAGGGGAGGAAGACTTCTCCTATGAGTGGACTATGAGAGATGGATAGGGGAGGAAGAGGGAAGTAGGGTGGGAATGGGAGCAGATGAGGGATGGGCTACAACCAGGATATAAATTGAATAAATTGTTAATAATAATAAAGTTATAAAAATGTTCAATGAATACATGAAAAATTTCAGGGATGGGGAGAGGTAAAACAATAACACATTTTAAGATAAATATAAGAAACAAATTCATAAGCATGCCTTAAATTACCAAGAATTCTGGGATACATTCTAAAGACTAAACCTAAGAATGCATAGGATAAATAAAAAGGAGATAAATTCTGCTTGTATGGCTAATGTATTCAATTGTAGCAGAAAAAAACATAATGAAATCTATACACCTAAAAAAGATAATCAAGAGAGCAGACATGGGGTAAGATGATCAATCCTCGTTTAGAAAGACAGATGGGATGAGCATTGAACGTATGATAGGAGTCTACTGAGCACATCTGAAAGACTCTAACTAGCAGTGTTTTCAAAGCAAAGACTCATGACCAAACCTTTGGCAGAGTACAGGGAATCATAAGAAAGAAGGGGAGTTAGTCTGATGGGGAAAGGATAGGAGCTCCACAAGGACCAAATATATCTGGGCACAGGGTCTTTTCTGAGACTGACATTCAACCAAGGACCATATATGGATATAACCTAGAACCTCCACTCAGATGTAGCCTGTGGTAGCTCAGTAACCAATTGGTTTCCCAAAGTGAGGGGAACAGGGACTATTTCTAACAGGAACTCAATGACTGGCTCTTTGGCCTCCCCACCCCCCAAGGGAGGAGCAGTCCTGCTAGGCCACAGAGGAGGGCTTTGCAGCCAGTCCTGAAGATACCTGATGAAACAGGATCAGATGAATGGGGAGGAGGTCCCCCCATCAGTGGACTTGGAAAGGGGCACGGTGGAGATGAGGGAGGGAGGGAGGGACTGGGAGGGAATGAGGGATCGGGACATGGCTGGGACACAGAGTTAATAAAATGTAACTGATTAGAAAAAAATAAAATTAAAAAAAAAAGAAAATAAACACAGTAAATGTTCAAAAAAAAACTCAGAAAAAGAAATAATATACCTCCATATCAGATGAGAGCTATTCTTAAGCCTTTCTAGGTATTTCTGAACTTTTGCTGGATGGTTCAACTCAGCTGTTCTGGACTAAACTCCTTTCCAAGCTGACTGATTCAAGCTGGCTTCTCTTGGCTTTTGACTGAATTTTTCTGTCTGGCCTCAAAATAATTCTGGCAATATGTTTTAATTTTCTGGCTCCTTAGTCTCTGGCTCATACCATCTTCACCTTTACCTAGCTTATTCTTTCTTCCACTTGTCTCTGTAAAACTGTCCTGATAGTCAACATGTGTTAAAAACTCTTCTCTCACCCTGAGTTGCTCTTAAGTAGCTTCTCTTTTCTGTCATCATGTGAGTTGGGCGTGTCCTTTCTATGACTCATTCTGTCAAATCTGTTCCTGATTTTTACTTTTTCAGATTGTAAATTTTTCTGTTCCTCAATTAGACTTCACTTTAAAACGTGTTTTCTTTCTTCTATAAATTAACCTTTCCTTCATTATTTGGGATTAAAGGTGTGTAGTAAAGGCATGTCTGTATTCCAGTCAAATCATATAAACGAGAAGGTCTTTGAATGTTATCTATTACCAGAGCAGCCATGTTGCTGAATTAAAATTCCTCTACATAAATAAAAAAGGCATTTAGAACTACAAATAGGCATGGTCAGAGAATATTTTCTTCATGATACATCATAATAAAGATATAAAATATTAAAAAGCAAAGACAAAATTTAGAACTTTTAGAGAAAAAATCCAACTAAAGGGCAAATATCTGGGAATAATAATAATATTTAGTCTCTTATCAACAACCCTAAAAGTCAGGAAAACATGGAATATATATTTCAAGATCTGGAAGTAAATAATCATCAACTAAGTTGCAATACAATGTAAAGCTATCTTTCACTGATCTTGTCTGTTGGTGTTCTCTGTTGCCATTTTTGATTGATTGATGTACTTTAATTTCTGGAAGATCTGTCTGATATATAGTTTGCAAGTCATTCCCCAAAAGTCTCTTCTTAATTCTGCTGCTTGTTTCCTTTACTGTGTAGAAGTGTTTTCAGCTTATAAATCTTTATAATCACAGACTTCAATGACTGGGATTATTTCTTGTACTATTAAAAATCCTTGCCCATATCTTCAACTGTTTGACCTATGTTTTCTTCTAGAGTTTTCAAAGTTTAATTTATTACATTGGGGTTTCTAGTTCTTTCAAATTTAGTTTTAACCAGACTGAAATGTGTAGGGAAATTTGTTCCCTACACACAGGTATCCAGTCTTTCCTGCATTGTATGTTGAAGACACTTTTTCTTGGTTTATAGTATTGATTCCATTTGTGACCAAGAGATGTACAACAATCTACACCCCATCTCCCACTGACCCCAATGCTGGCATTTTCCTTAGCCCAGCCAATATCACTTTGGTTTGCTGTCATAGCAATGGTAGGGCAAGGAAGGGAGGACACTGAGCTCCTTCCAGCTAGAGCATCATGTGTCTGGGCATTTACTGAAAGCTTCTGATGTCTGCTTCTTTGGTTTCTTTGAGGTCTCTCCACCTATGCTTAGTTTTTCTGTCTTCAGACACTTCTCATAATAGGGAATTATTTCATTCCATAGAAGAGATAACTGAAGTTTCTACTGTTTTTTTTAAATTTTTATTATTATTATTATTTTTAATACTGACTGTGCTTTCCCTGGGTCACTCAGCATTGGCTTTCTAATCTGCCATTTTACCTGATATATCACATTATATATAATTTTTGGTTATAAAACTTCTAAAGATAGCATATCTGGAACAAGAAAATCATGATGTTAAGCAAATAAAGACAAATTGAAGCAATGTAAAAAGATATAGTTTCTAACCCGTGAAACTGTAATGCACTTAGTGGTACCAGTTAATATAATTACAGAAGCTGATAGATTAATGTGTAGTTAAAATTATGATGGTGAACCAAGTAAACCTGAACGTCATTAAGTCTGCATAATCACAACAAAGAGAAAATGAAGTAACTACAGTAACGCATTCTGAATAAGAACAGAGTTTAGTTGCATCCCATTAAAAAACACAGTAGCTGGAAAATGACCTGGAACAACTTAAAAACAATCCTAAGAACTGTTATGGCATATGATTAAACCTTAATGAGGCAATTTTAAGACTGAAAAAGATCATTTACTGTGGGTATATTACTTATGTGAAAAATAAAGTTCTCAAAATAATCTCTTTCGTATGTTAAACTAAATTGGAATAGTACAATATTAACTATTTAAGTGACCTATAGCATGACTATTAGAAAATTTGAGAAATAAAGTTGCTGTTCAATTCGGCAACTCTACGAAAATCTTTTGAACTGGTATCTACTTTTGATTTAAGTATACTAAAAATAAGGCTGATGATTGACCAAAGGCGGTATTTAATTTGTTGTTAACACATTATGAAAATATTTGTTTTTGTATTTAATTATGTGTATGCCTGTGTGTTTCAGTGTGGTTTTGTGTACAAATGTGTGCAGTTGCCAGTAAAGGCTAAAGAGGGCACTGGATCTCTCAGAGAAACTGGAGTTACGGATGCTTGGGATCAGTAACTGCTGTTAACAAATAAGTCATATCTCCACCCCTAAGAGCACATATTTTAACATTTCAAGCTTATTACCATAGCTAATATTTGAAATATGAAAATAAGCATCCTCAGAAGGAAACACAGGATATACACCAGAAGAGGTAGATGAGAGGGAACAGGTTGCAAGCCTATCACACAGATTTCCTCTAAAAGACTCAAAGTTTGTTCAAGTACACAAAAAAGGACACTTGCTCAACCATGTTTATAGCAGCTCTATTTGTAATAGCCAGAAACTGGAAACAACCCAGATGTCCATCAACGGTGGAATGGGTACAGAAATTGTGGTATTTTTATACAATGGAATACTACTCAGCAATCAAAAAGGAGGAAATCATGAAATTTGCAGGCAAATGGTGGGATCTAGAAAAGATCATTCTGAGTGAAATATCCCAGAAGGAGAAAGACAAACATGGGATATACTCACTTATATAGACCTATAAGATATGATAAACATAATGAAATCTATACACCTAAAAAAGATAATCAATTGAGCGGACATGGGGTAAGATGATCAATCCTCATTTAGAAAGACAGATGGGATGAGCATTGAACGTAAGACAGGAGTCTACTGAGCGCATCTGAAAGACTCTAACTAGCAGTGTTTTCAAAGCAAAGACTCATGACCAAACCTTCGGCAGAGTACAGGGAATCATAAGAAAGAAGGGGAGTTAGTCTGATGGGGAAAGGATAGGAGCTCCACAAGGACCAAATATATCTGGGCACAGGGTCTTTTTTGAGACTGACATTCAACCAAGGTCCATGTATGGATATAACGTAGAACCTCCACTCAGATGTAGCCTGTGGTAGCTCAGTAACCAATTGATATCCCAAAGTGAGGGGAACAGGGACTATTTCTAACAGGAACTCAATGACTGGCTCTTTGGTCTCCCCACCCCTGAAGGGAGGAGCAGTCCTGTTAGGCCACAAAGGAGGGCTTTGCAGCCAGTCCTGAAGATACCTGATAAAACAGGATCAGATGAATGGGGAGGAGGTCCCCCCATCAGTGGACTTGGAAAGGGGCACGGTGGAGATGAGGGAGGGAGGGAGGGACTGGGAGGGAATGAGGGATCGGGACATGGCTGGGATACAGAGTTAATAAAATGTAACTGATAAAAAAAATGACGTTTGATACTAATAAAAAAAGAAATACTGACATAAAAAAATATAAAAGACTCCATTCAGCAGGGGATTGAGGCAGATGCAGAGACTCCAGCCAAATTTTGAACAGAGCACAGGGAGTCTTCTGGAAGAAAGGGAAGAGAAAAAGACAGGAGCCCCACCAAGACATCAACAAAGCAAAAAAAGCTGGGTCCAAGAGAGAATAAAGAGACTGATGCATCAACCAAAGACCATGCATAGAGAGGACATAGACCCTCTGCTCAAATGTAGCACATAGAGAGCTCAGTCTCCATGTGGGTTCCCTAGTATGAGAAGAGACAGTCTCTGACATGAACTTGGTAGCCTGCTCCTTGATCACTTCTCCCTGGTGGGGTGACCTAGCCATCCCACAGAAGAAGAGGATGCACCCAGTCCTGATGGGACCTGATAGGCTAGGGTCAGAGAGTAGGGGAGTGGACTAGGAGAGAGGGATAGGGGAGGAAGAAGGACAGGGGGTGAGACTGGGAGGAGCTGAGGGAGGGGGCTACAACTAGGATTAATAAGAAGAAAAAGAAAAAAATAAAAATAAACACAACACTTTAGAAGTGAAAGGGGGATTATTTTATTCCATAGAAGAGACAACTGAAGTTTCTAAAGTGATCCTCACTTACAACTTAACTTGGACGTAATTGGCAGCACCCTAGCATATGATATATACTCATTAAATACAAATGCAGATGATTCCCTTTGTGTTCACAAGAGTTCTAGTTTATTTCACTAGAGGCTCAGAATTTCCTGCCTAACATGTGATCTTTCACTGGGAAAAAGAGATGAATAACGAATAGAAGAAAAAAAAAAAACAAACAATGATCAAACTTTTAAAGTATGGATTTCTTGGGCCAGATATAATTAATATGATACTTTTAATGTTACATTCATTTTATGATAGTGAGTATTCTATTGGTACTCTTCTAGGCACACAAACTCTTTGTCTAAACCTAGGATTGATAATAAATGACCAATGCCCTGGAAATATCATCCAGCTAAAATACAAAGTCAACATTGACGTTCTAGGTGGGAATGTAACCTTGTACAACCACTTTGGAAATCAATCTGGCCCTTTCTCAGAAAAGTAGGAATAGTGCTTCCTCAAGATCCAGCTATACCACCCCTAGGCATATACCCAAAAAGATGCTAGACCATTAAACAAGGACATTTGCTCAACTATGTTTATAGCAGAGTTATTTATAATAGCCAGAATCTGGAAACAACCTAGATGTCTCTCAACCGAGGAATGGATACAGATATTATGGTACATTTGCACAACAGAATACAACTCAGCAATTAAAAATAAGAAAATCATGAAATTTGCAGGCAAATGGTATGAACTAGAAAAGATAATCCTGAATGAGGTAACCCAGAAGCAGAAAGACACACATGGTATATACTCACTTATAAGTGGATATTAAGCTATAAAATATATAATAAACAGACTAAAATCTATAGTCCTAAAGAAGCTAAACAACAAGGAGGGTTTTAGGAAAGAGGCTGAAACCTCACTCAGAAGAGCAAACAGGATAGGCATCAGAAGTAGGAGAAGACAAGCAACAGGACTGAAGCCTTCCACAGGAGGCCTCTGAAAGACTCGACCCATCAGAGAATCAAAGGAGATTCTTGGACTCATAGCCAAGCTTTGGGAAGAGTGCAGGGAATCTTTTTTTTTTTTTTTCATTTTTTTCATAAGAATTTTTAATAATCATGTAACGAGGGTCCTTTCAGTGCTTGTTTTCATTAGAACTAAGTTAAACTGATAAAGTTAATTTTTTTATTTTGTGTATTTTTAAACTTTTATTAATTACACTTTATTCACTTTGTATCCCCCCATAAGTCCCTCCTCCCCCTTCCTCATACATGCCCCTCCCCAAGTCCACTGATAGGGGAGATCCTCCTCTCCTTCCTCCTGATCTTAGTCTATCAGATCTCATCAGGAGTGGCTGCATTGTCATCTTCTGTGGCCTGGTAAGGCTGCTCCCCCCTCAGGGGGAGGTGATCAAAGAGCAGGCCAATCAGATTATGTCAGATGGAAGAAGGGGGAGAGAGAAAGACCTGGAGGGGACAGGAGCTCCACAACAGAGCTAAAACACCTGGGCTCAGTGGGGCCTGCAGAGAGCGACACTCCAACCAAGGACTATGCATGAAGAGGACCTACACCCCCTGCTCAGAGGAAACACGTAGCCTCCTCAGTTTCCAAGTGGGTCCCTAGTAAGGGCGGCAGGGGCTGTCTCTGACATGAACTCAGTGGCTGGCTCTTTGATCACCTCCCCCATCAGTGGACTAGGAGAGTATCATAGAAGGAAAAGAGGGAGGGAGTGTGAGACTGGAAGGAGATGAGGCAGGGGGTTACAGCTAGGAAACAAACTGAATAAATTGTAATTATTTAATTAATTTAAACTCTAAATTTAAAGATCAAATTTCAAATAATCCAGTTAGACTGACAAAAATGATATGTTTTTATAAATAGAATAATATGGATGTTAGGGTTATAGAAGTTTCAGTATTGAAACCTTTCTAATATGAAGATACAGTGATTGACATGTTTAGTATGATTCAATTCTATTCAGTTCCCTGTCCTTAGGTGATAAGAACATGCATTCTTTACACAGGCATACATAAACGTCTGTTGAAAAGAGAAGAGAAAGTACTAAAGACCAATCAAAAAGCTATTGTGGTTTTGGTGTAGCCAGTAAGTCACTGCCAGACATCAATTATTAAAACACTATCTTTTATCTGGAGTATTAACAATCTGGTGTTTTAAATAATATTGTCATGCAAATGGATTTATTTAGAGTACTTAGTCATCATTTTGAGATTTCTTAATAAGAAATAAGTCATTGAATAGAATACACTCTTGCTCGTATATTGAAGCAGAAGCTGTGTACTGCCGTGTTCAACTTTTTCTGGACGTTTTCTTGGCACCATTTCTGCACACATGCTAATGACTCACATGCTATTAGCAAATTTGGAAAACTTGTCATTCATTTTGGCTGCTGTGCTCTGGAAGACTCGGTCCACTGTGGCAGTTCCTCTGCTGCTGGCCAGAAGAGTTCTTTCTGCTTCTGTATGGACATATATTTTTTTCCCTCTATTCCCATCTGTTCTCTTATTGTCTTTCTGTGTGGAGCTGGAAGATGTTCGGGGGCTGCCTTCTCACTTCCTTATACATTTTCATCCTGAAACTAACCAGCATCTTTTCATTCCTTGGCTGCAAGTCCGGCTTGGAAGCTACTCAGTGGCTTTATCTCACCAATAATTCAGAAACACTTCCAAATGATTTTCCAATTAGTTAATTAGCTGCAATTGACTTTTTGGTCCTCAAAACCAGAGATCAGCTGGTTTTGTTTTAAATGTAGCAAGTTATAAAATTCAACGTTTATTTTGTTATGTAACAAATTACAAATCTATGATGAGAAACATTTGGAATGCTTTTACTTTGGTTGAAATCAGATGCAACTTAAGCACATCAGTGTGTTGGGATCCCACCATCAGATGACTATGTAAAGCACTAGGTAAATAATTCATAGCATCTTTTGCAAATGAGACTGTAAGCTGCTTTGCTCAAAATTTATTAAGAAAGATGCTAGGTGATATTATAGTGTTTTTAAAAATCTCAGTGTTATTGTCTGCATGGAGAACCATGATTTCATAGGCTGCTGGTCCCTGAAACTAGCCCTTGTTTATCATATATTCTTTTTATTATAAAAAATTATTTGGTAGATATCTAAAGTACTCTATATTAATAGTAGAGAAATATACTCAACCATGAACATAGTATTCACAATTGCTAGGAAATAGAATCAAACTGGATATCCATCTTCAGATGTCTGAATAATAAGGATGTGAAATACCATGGAATATTCAACAAAAAAGAAAATACAAAGTATGAAAATTTAAGGAAAATAGATAAAACTGGAAAAGACTACATTAAACAAAGTAATCCAGGCCCATAAATAAAAATACTTGATAGTCTCTCTCTCATATGTGGAGCCTTCTTTTGAGTTTAAATTTCTGTTTTTAAGCTGGAGTGTCTCTAGAGGCTAGAGAGCAAGAAAAGATCCATGAGAGATGTCTTTGTGGGTGTTGGGAGAGGGAGTTTTACATTACTAAAACACATGTAATATAAAAGTAGAGTGAAGAGAATTCCAGGGCTGGAAAATTTTAAATGGGAATGGGGAAGAATAGGGAATAGATGATGGTTTGGGAGAGAATCAGCCAAAATTTAGGGTACAGGATAAGTCCATATAAAAACCCACTAATTTATAAGGTAGCTGAAGTATTTAATTAACTAGAAGTCCTGATTGAAGTACTGTGCATGAATGGATAGTGCTGGCCCCACTTTAGAAAAAGAAATCTTGGTCTCTGGTGTTGGCTATATCCTTTTAAGTTATTTCCCAGTGAGCTTCAAAACCTCCAGAGACAATGGAGATGATTGCAATTGCTTTTGGCTACCCACAAGAACTACATGGTAAGATCCTATTTTGAAGACACAACTCATTGGGATGTAGTGCACAGGTTAATAAAACTAGAATTAAGTTGTATTATTCAATCCATTAACTATAATTCATAGTGCTGGATGAGAAGAGCCATCAATGGTCCTACTCAGCTATGAATAGCAAATACAATATAGACTGCCAGGTAAGATGGTCCCACTGGTACAACAGTGGCACAATTGCTTTGGGGCTAACCAAATACTTTCTAATTAGATTTGAAGCTTGCTCATGGCATTGTAAACATGGGTAAAGATGAGTCAGAGATGCCACAAGCCTGAGTGGAGAAACTTTCTATTGACACTAAGCTGAATGAGCATGGAGCCACATTGCTTCATAAATGCTTATATTCATATCTTTGGACTAATGTTGATATTTGTCTTGACCAGAGAGGTCTTTCCTCCCAGTGGAAAAGAGTTAATGTAGAGACACACAGCTGATCAAAATACGGAGAACAAATAACATTCTGAGGGCTTACCTCTAAACAGGGCATCTATTATACTCTCAAGATTATTATACACTGTCCTGTGGATACAATGTGATGAATATAATCACAAACAGACAGTAGTAGTAATTACCTGAATAAGCTAAGCATGCATGGACATAAGCCATGAAAGTAGTGGGAAGGATTATGTTGCAAGGAAGAAGGGGTTCTGCAGGTGAGCCTGAGGTAAGAGAGGATGAAAAGGGTGAATATGCTCATGGCACATTGCACAGAATTGTCAAAAATTAATTTAAAAACTAAAAACACAAGGGTAAGGAATGATTACTCACTAATTTTTCTTTGGTTGTTTTGAACAGTATTTTCATTTATTAAGGAAATATTTTGTTACAAAAAAATTCTCATTTTAGAAAAAAATAACTACATTTTTGTCATGTGATCGCTGCTGCCCAATGAGTATAATATTTTTAATATTTGGAATTTATATTGCTAATTATATCATATCAGAAATAGGTACATGCTTTCTGTAATCTAATTAATTTAGCAATTGCCTAACATCTAAGCTGTTAATGTTTTATTTTGAATTTGCTGTGGCTGAGGCAAGCCTCTCTGAGACAGACAGAGCTGATTGTGAACCCTACTTACATGACCCTCTCTAAGTCCTCTTTCTAATCAGAAAAACAAAATGGCTATCCATCTTCCAGTGTCCTGTTTTGTTTTCTTTTTCACAGTGTTAGGTTAAACTACTAATGTCCATAGTAATAATACACCAAAGCTAAACATCAGTTGTTTATTTAAAGTATGTCCAAGTCCTACTTCAGGTTTTAACACCACCACTCTGCATCGACTCTTAGAATAGGGCATTTCTCTCTGTTGCTTTATCTTACTTGTTTTTTTCAATTTATCTTGAAACAGTATCTGATCCTTCAGTTTTGTGTATTGTATGCTTTCAAAGTCAGCTGTTCCTCACTCCTAAAGCCAGTTGAACTGTCTTACTAGTTCCCTTGGGGACATTTTGAGATAAGGAAGACGGTGCTACGATGGTGGACTCATGTCTTACTTAGGGTTTCTATTGTTGCAATGGAGCACCAGGCCAAAAATCAAGGGGAAGAAAATGTGTATTTGGCTTACATATCCTGAGTCACAGTCCACTGAGGGAGGCCAAGGCAAGCACTAAAGCAGCAAGGACCTGGAAGCAGGAGCTGCTGGTGATGCCATGGTGGGGTACTGCTTACTGGCTTGCCCCTCAGGACTTGCTCAGCCTGCTTTCTTTTAGACCCCAAGAACACAAAATTGGGGAAGGCATCATCCCACAATGGTCTGTGCTTTCTCACATCCATCACTGTTAAGAAACTGCTCTACAGGCTTGTGAATAACTGGATCTTGTAGAGGTGTTTTTAAAATTGACTTTAGCTTAACATAAACCTATCCAACACAATCTGTCTTTCATAACCACTCGAATCTGTGATCTGTTCTTCACTGTCCCTTAGGTATAACATTATTTTTTTATATATTATGGACATTATTTATTTGGACTATTCCATTTAATGTACATATAAACAGAAAAGACTCCAGTATTTGAAATTAGTAACTCTGAATTTTACAATGCAAAATTTTATGAATTAAATAATGTACCTTCGTGGCTCTATCCCATTTAACTCAATGTACAGAAACTCCAGCATTCTTCAGTTTCCAACATTAATGAACCGTAAAATTCATGAAACTGAAAAGTTTCTGCAGAGCAAAGGACACTGTAAACAGAACAAAACAACGGCCTACAGACTGAGAAAGGATCTTCACCAACCCTATATCTGACAGAAGGCTAGTATCCAGAATATATAAAAAACTCTAGAAGTTAAACACCAACAAATCAGGTAATCCAATTTAAAATGGGGTGCAGTGCTAAACAGAGAATTCTCAGTAGAGGAATATCAAATGACAGAGAAACACTTAAAGAAATGCTCAACAGGGAAATGCAAATCAAAACAGCCTGAAGATTTTTATCTTACACCCATCAGAATGGCTAAGATCAAAAACCTCTAGTGACAACACATGCCAGAAAGGATGTGGAGAAAGGGGAACCCACCTTCATTGTTGGTGGGAATGTAGCCTTATACAACCAATATGGAAATCAATATGATGCTTTTCAGAAAATTAGGAATAGTGCTACCTTGAGATCCAGCTATATCATTCCTGGGCATATATCTGAAAGGTGCTCAACTATACAACAAGAACATTTGTTCAACTATGTCCATAGCAGCATTATTCATAATAGCCAGAATCTGGAAACAACCTATATGTCCCTCAGCCAAGGAATGGATACAGAAATTTATGCAATATAATACTACTCAGCAATTAAAAACAAGGAAATCAGGAGAAGGGAGGGAGGGGCTTATGGGGGGATACAAAATGAATAAAGTGTAATTAATAAAATAAAAAAAATTTTCAGCACAGGAAAAATTCTCATGTTGTATGCTAGTGATACAAAGTCCAGCATACTTTCATTGACAGCCTGGTTGAGCCATTTGCCATAGGGTATCAATTTGCTCCTGCATGAGGTCAATCCTCTGACTGAACACCATCAAGCCTCCTTTTAGTTGAGCATTAATTCCTTTTTGTACATCTAAGGCATGAGCTACATTGGCTAAAAGATTATTCAGGGTCTGAGCAGTCTGCCCAGTATGACTCATGGCTAATGCCGCGGTGGTAGCTCCAATTGCCGCCAATGAGATGGCAATAACAGTGGCGGCTGTAGTTCCAAGATCCTTTTTCTGTCTGAAGAGAGTCATAGCGTGAGGGGCATCAACGGGCACAGGCACCCAGCGAGGCATGCGAGTAACCAGGGCATACCTGAATTCACTACTTAAAGATGGAGCTGGTTTCTGCCTTCCACCTTCCCGATGGTGAGTGCTCTCTGTCACGAACAACCCCACATTTGGCTAAGGCTGAGGATCTGGCTTGCTTCCATGTATGTGGACCTATCTGCATTGCCCACGTGGCACGCTGGGGTTGGCTACTCAGAGGCTATTTAAGCTGTGGGCTGGCTTTCCCCAGGGTCCAATGATTGTTCAAGGTTCCTGAATAAACTGCATTGAAAAAAAAATTAAAAAAAAAAAAAAACAAGGAAATCATGAAGTTTGCAGCAAATGATGGAACTAGAAAGATCATCCTGAATGAGATAACCCAGAAGCAGGAAGACACACATGGTATATACTCACTTTTAAGTTGATATTAGACATTTAATAAAGGATAAACAGACTAAAATCTATAGTCCTAAAGAAACTAAACAACAAGGAGGACCATTGTTGGTCAAACAGGATAAACACTGGAAGTAGGAGAAGACAGGGAACAGGACCAGCCTACCACAGGGGGCCTCTGAAATACTACCGAGCAGGGTATCGAAGCAGGTGTTGAGACTCATAACCAAACTATGGGTAGAGTGCAGGGAATCTTATAGAAGAAGGGATAGATAGACACATGGAGGGGACAGGAACTTTATAAGGAGCCCAACAGAGCCAAAAATTCTGGGCCCAGGGGGTTCTGCAGAGATGGATACTCCAAACATGGACCATGCATGGAGATAACCTAGAACCCCTGCTCAGATGTAGCCCATAGGCAGCTCAGTCTCAAAGTGGGTTCCCGGGCAGGTGGAGCAGGGTATGTCTCTGACATGAATTCAGTGGCTGGCCCTTTTATCACCTTGCTCTGAGAGATGCAGCCTTGCCAAGCCACAGAGGAAGGAGATGCATCCAGTCTTGATGAGAACTGATAGGCTAGGGTCAGATCATAGGGGAGGAGGACCTACCCTATCATTGAACTAGAGCAGTATCATAGGAAGAGAAGAGAGAGGGAGGGTGGGACTGGAAGGAGATGAGAGAGGAGGCTACAGCCTGGATACAAAGTGAATAAATTGTAATAAATATTAAATAAATAAAAATGAATAAAAGAAACCCTAAAATCAGCTTTTTCAAAAAGAACTAAATAGTTTGTCTCAACCATTTTTGGCTATTCCAAACACTATGACAACCTATGCCTCCTTCTGTAATACACATTTAAGTTCATCTCTAAGCCTGTACTCTTTGATCTTTTCTGTTTGTCTTTTGCAATACTTGTTTTTTTTTTTAGATCACTTCATTATGCTCTTAAGTTCATGCTAGACTATGTTGTCCATTTTTGTACATTATTCATATGTGCCCTAAGAATCCAGTTTTTAATTGAGTCAGTGAAGAGAAATCTGTGTTTCTCCATATGCTATGCATATGAGACAAACATCGTGGAGCTGGGATTGTCTTCATTAACAAACCAGTCTATTTTCTGCTGTCAATACTGCAACCTTTAAAACTGGGTAAATTAGATAGAAAAGAGGGTTCTTTGAGCTCAGAGTTCTGGCCAAAGATACAGTGGTTTTACCTGGAAGTATTCTTAGTTTGGCTGAATATGAAGGTCATATATTATGGCCACGAAGAGTCAGTGTGCACATGGTTATCCACTGCTCTTCGCTATAAAACCACTTGTATTCAATCCCAGGTGATCCACCGTGATGATCCACCAGGTTTCTACCCTCTCAATTCCTCAAAAGAGGATAAGAGCAAATTCTAAAATTAGTTTCAACTAAGTCAAAAACAAATTTTATCTGCCAGTTATGCTCATGTATAGTCCAGTAAGTCAGTCATAACTCTTGAAGCTCTTGGTTGAAAACACAATATTTTCTTACCACATAAAAAAGTTCTGTGTTCTAGAATATTTAGTAGGTTAGAGATGGGAATTATAGCTCCAGGGTGTCTCCTCTATCTTTCTTAAAGACTCTGTTGCGCTGACTAGCTTTGTTTATGTGCTTCTCAAGTGACTGATCATAATCCCTAGAAAACATGTCTCAAGCCTCTTTCTCTGAACTCACCGTCTTCATGGCACTCCAGTAGGAGCGAGGGTGACCATTACACTACTCTCACTTCTCATTTCTTTTATCTCTTTGTATTTAAGTACAGTTCCCTCTCATATTCCTTCCCAGTCAGACTTTCCTCAATCAGCTGTTTGTCTTCCAGTTTCCACCAACTTGAGCATATCTGTCAAACCTCACTTACACTAGTACAGGGATTCTCAATATGTGTGTAGCATCCTTTCGGGGGGAGTCACGTATCAGATATCCTCCATATTAGGCAGTTACATTACAATTCGTAAAAGTAGCAAAACTCCAGAGTGGTAGCTCTGGAGTTGGTGGTGTTACTCTATTTCAATTAATTGTTTTCTTTCATTTTTTTATTGTGAAGTTATCTCTACCCTGTGTTTTCCTGTGTGTAGCTGATTTTATTGGATTGGGGTTTTCCTTCTAGTATCTACTAGAGCTGGTAGATATTGTTTAAGTTTAATTTTGTTATGGAATATTTTGTTTTCTCAATCTATGTTGGTTGCATGGTTTGCTGGGTATAGTAGTCTGGGTTGGCATCTGATCTTTTAGAGTCTGCATGACATCTGCTCAGGCACTTCTGGCTTTCGTAGTTTCTGTTGAGAAGTCTGGTGTAATTCTGATAGGTCTACCATTATATGTTACTTCGCATTTTTCCCTTGCTACTTTTAATATTTTTTCTTTGTTCTGCATAGTTAGTGTTTTGACTATTATGTGACATGAGGAATCTATTTGGTTTTCAGTAAGCCTCTTATCTGTTAATGAACATCTCTTTCTTTAAGTTGGGAGATTTTTCTTCTATGGATTTCTTGAAAATATATTCTGGATTTTGGAGTCTGGAATCTTTTTCTTTTTTAAATAATTTATTTACTTTTATTTCATGTGTCAGATCACTTAAAACTGGAGTTACAGACAAGCTGTCACATAGGTGCTGGGAATTTAAGCTGGGTCCTTTGGAAGAGTAGCCAGTGCTCTTAACCACTGAGCCATCCCTCCAGTCTCGAGGAAGTTTTCTATTTGTTTGTTTGTTTATTTATTTATTTATTTATCTATCTTAATCACAAGTTATTTACTTTGTATCCTAGCTATACCCTCCTCCCTCATTTCCTCCCAATTCCACCCTTCCTCTCTCATCTCCTCCCTGTCCCTTTCCAAGTCCACTGATAGGGGAGGACCTCTTCTCTTTCCATCTGACCCTAGCTTATCAGGTCTCTTCAGGACTGGCTGCAATGTCCTCTTCTGTAGTCTAGCAAGCCTGCTTCTCCCTCGGGGGGAGGGTGTTGAAGAGCTCGCCATTGAGTTCATGTCAGAAATAGTCCCTGTTCCCCTTACAAGGGTATCCACTTGGATACTGAGCTATCATGGGCTATATCTAGGCAGGAGTTTTAGGTTATATCCGTACATGGTCCTTGGTTGGAGAAACAGTCTCATGAAAGACCCCTGTGCCCAGATATATTTGGTCCTTGTGGAGCTCCTGTCCTCTCCAGGTCTTACTAACTACCCCTTCTTTCATATGAATACTACTCAGCAATTAAAAATGAGGAAATCATGAAATTTTCAGGCAGATGGTGGGACCTAGAAACAATCATCCTGAGTGAGGTATCCCAAAAGCATACATGGTATATACTCACTTATATAGACCTATAAGATAAGATAAATGTACTGAAATCTATACACCTAAAGAAGACAAACAAGAAAGAGGACCCAGGGTAAGATGATCAATCCTCACTTAGAAAGACAAATGGGATGGACATTGGAAGTAGGAGAAAACAAGTAACAGGACAGGAGCCTACCACAGAGGGCTCTGAAAGACTACCTAGCAGTGTATAAAAGCAGATATTAAGACTCATAACCAAACCTTTGGCCAAGGAATTTTTCTTTCTTTTTTTTTCAGATTTTTTTCCTTTATTAATTACACTTTATTCACTTTGTATCCCCCCACCGTGGTTCCCTCCCTCCTCCTGTCCCAATTCCTCCCTTCCTCCACCCTCTGCATGCATGCCCTTCCCCAAGTCCACTGATAGGGGAGGACTTCTTTTCCTTCCTTCTGATCCTAGTCAATTAGGTCTCATCAGGAGTGGCTGCATTGTCTTCTTCTGTGGTCTGGTAATGCTGCTTCCCCCTCAGGGGGAGGTAATTAAAGAGCAGCCCAATCAGTTCATGTCAGAGACAGTCCCTGTTCCTATTACAATGGAACCCACTTGGATACTGAACTACCATGGGCTACATCTGTGCAGGGGTCTTAGGTTATCTCCATGCATAGTCCTTGTTTGGAATATCAGTATCAGGAAAGACCCCTGTGCTCAGTTTTTGTTTTTGTTTTTGTTTTTGTTTTTGGTTCTGTTGCTCTCCTTGTGGAGTTCCTGTCCTCTCCAGATCTTACTGTTTCCCACTTCTTTTCTAAGATTCCCTGCACTCTGCCCAAAGGTTGCCCATAAGTCTCAGCATCTATATTGATAGTCTGCCAGGCAGAGCTTTTCAGAGGTCCTCTGTGTCAGGCTCCTGACTTGTTCCCTCTTTTCTCATTCTTCTGATGCCCAGCTTCTTTGCCTTTCTGGATAGGAATTAAGCATTTTAACAAGAGTCCTCCCTCTTGATTAGTTTCTTTAGGTTTACAGATTCTAGTAGGTTTATCTTATATTATATGTCTATATGAATGAGTATATAGCATGTGCATCTTTCTGCTTCTGGGATAGCTCACTCAGGATGATCTTTTCCAGATCCCACCATTTACCTGCAGATTTCATGATTTTCTTGCTTTTTTACTGCATTGTGTAGATATACCACAATTTGTGCATCCATTCCTCCACTGAGGGGCATCTGGGCTGTTTCTAGCTTCTGGCTATTACAAATAAAGCTGCTACAAACATGGTTGAGCAAATGTTCTTATTATGTACTTGAGAATCTTTTGGACATATGCCTAGGAGTGGTATTCCTGGATCTTGAGGAAGCGCTAGTCCTAGTTGTCTGAGAAAGCGCCAGATTGCTTTCCAGAGTGGTTGTACAGGCTTACATTCCCACCAGCAGTGGAGGAGGGTTCCCCTTTCTCCACAACCTCTCCAGCATGTGTTGTCTCTTGAGTTTTTGATCTTAGCCATTCTGATGGGTGTAAGGTGAAATCTTAGGGTCATTTTGATTTGCATTTCCCTGATGGCTAATGAGGATGAGCATTTCTTTAAGTGTTTCTCTGCCATTTGATATTCCTCTGCAGAGAATTCTCTGTTTAGCTCTGTACCCCATTTTTAAATTGGATTACTTGATTTTTTGCTGTTTAACTTCTTTAGTTCTTTATATGTAGTGGATATTAGCCCTCTGTCAGATATAGGGTTGGTGAAGATCTTTTCCCAATCTGTATTTTTCTTACTGAACATTTTTTTTTTTTTTTTTTTGTGAACCCATCCTTTTCAAGCTTCCACAGATTTCTCTTCCACCTTGGATAAATCATTGCTTACCCCATTTCAATATGGCTTTCAATTCGATTCCATGTTAAAATAGAGTGTGACAAGGTGCTTTCCAATGATATTAGCATTGTTGAGTCCAGTGTACATGTTAACATCCAATTAAAATGTTGACATTTGGCCCAACGACATTTTTTACTCATTAAACACTATTCTCATGGCTTCTACAATACCAGTTGTCTTGCATTCTTGCTTCTTATGGGTTTCCTCTAGTCATCTCATCAGTCTTTTTCTGTTGCAAATACTACATATATTTAGTTCAGGGGTAGCTTTGTCTTAAGGCATCATTTTTTATAATCTTATTTAATTTTTTGTCTTTAAAGTCAAGAAAATCTTTCTGAATCTCTTATCTACAGCTTAGCATCAGACATATTTTCCAAATGGTATGGTTGGCATAAAATATTATAGTTGGCACAAGACTTAATAAGGTGAATATGAGAAAGTGCAAAAGAAAGAAATATTAGTAAAATTCTCTCTCTCTCTCTCTCTCT
Source organism: Meriones unguiculatus (assembly GCF_030254825.1). NCBI lineage: Eukaryota > Metazoa > Chordata > Mammalia > Rodentia > Muridae > Meriones > Meriones unguiculatus. The sequence goes on along the minus strand of NC_083350.1, from coordinate 37,921,480 downwards.
CGCTGCCATTGACTAAATGTACAAATCTACGCCATGGTCTTTAATTTTTAGTTACAGAGGAAGTTCTCTCATTGGAAAATCTTTGCTGAATAACTTGCCTGATTATATATCCAAAAGCAAATTTCATGATTTCCTTGTTTTTAATAGCTGAGTAATATTCTATTGTGTAAATATGCTACAGTTTATCCATTCTTCAGCTGAGGGACATCTAGGTAATTTCAAGATCCTGGTTATTGTGAATAAAGCTCCCATGAACATAGTTGAGCAAGTGTCCTTGTTATATGGTGGAGTGGCTTTCGAACATGTACCGAGGAGAGGCATAGCTGGGTCTTGAGGTAGAGCTATTTTCAGTTTTCCGAGAAAGCATCAGATTGATTTCCAAAGTGGTTGTACAGGTTTACATTCTCACAGCAGTGGAGGAGGGTTCCCTTTGTTTACACCCTCCCAAGCATGCACTGTCTCAAAGAAGAAAGAGTGTTGGTCTGTGTATATTGTTATCTAGAAATTCTTATCTAAATGTAAAGATTGTAAAAATGCTTAGAAAAGATTCACATAAAAGATCAACATAAAAAAAATCAACATCACTAACCATTGATTCCAATGCTTCTAGATGCATGTACACAAATTTTAGGTGGTTATTTCTCTATTTAGTTTGTATACTGTTTCCTTTATAATGTGAATATACTTTCACATCATAAGTTTAGTTAGCAATGCTGTTTATATAATTGCATTTGGTTAGTTACTTTTAGTGAGTAAATATTATTGCATTATTCCATTAATTCATTCAAGGTTTCTACCATTCCTCAATTTAAGTTTTTTCGGGTTATTCCTTTTAAAACATCTTGAATACACATGTACAGGCCGCAGTTGAAATATAATCTCAAATATTCTTTCAAATGGGAACTACAGGCACAGACTACAAATCCGTGTTTGCCTTAAATTTTAATTAATCTTCAGATAAGATTAGAAGCTTTTATTTATTTATATTGAATATAATTTCACTTTGCTCTGACATTTTACTTTCCTTTTTTGACCTCTGCTAATTTTTATATTTAATATTTACTCATTATTTTCATATATAATTTTGGATAACTATTGTGTGTTAATAGTTTCACATTTTGTTTTCATTTATATTCATATTTATATCACCCCTCTCAGTTTCTATTTAAATTTTTTATTGACATTTTAATACTTTTTAAAAAGGATTTTACTAATTTTTTTCTAGATGTTACAAATTTCACTGCTTTTAAAGTTTGCTGTATTTTATTAATAATTATAATTACTTGTAGTTTGTATGCGATCATATCAGACATTTCCCTTTCAGTCTAACCCTCTTCCAACTGATATATTTCAGCAGCTGGGCATTCACTTTTCTGTGCTATTGCGTACTCTGGTGATTTGAGTGAGATGTGCCCTATTATCTTGGGCATTTGAACTGGTTTCTAGTTGGTGCCATTGTTTGTGGAGACATAGGAGGGTGGCAATGTTGAAGGAGGCATGTTACTGAGCCCAGGCAGGGAGGGAAGGAAAGGAGGGTATGATCATAAGTGACTGAGAGAAACAGGAAGGGGTCAGCCACAAGACACCATTCAGAAGCATACCCCAGTGATCTACCTCCTCTAAGCAGACCCTGGTTACTGAAATTTCAACTTCCTCCCCAGATATATCACCGGAGGATCAAGCCTTCAACATGTGAACCCCAGGAATCCAGTTCCTATTCCAACAAAAGCAATGGAGCTGAGAAGAGAGAGAAGAAATCACATCATGAGAACAGTGAGTAGAGAGTGAATATACTGGAAAGCAGAATTAAGGTAGGAGACGTGGAACTTCATCTGAGCCGAAACAGATGACAGTGATGAAGCTTGTAATGGAATGAAGAAACACTGAAAAAATTTTAAAATGACATTTCCCCAGGCCTTGAATGCATGGATGGGAACCTTAGCTAAATTACATAAAAGTATAATTCTAATACCAATACTAGCTACTGCTATTTATTGAGCATGTCTTCACATACTCATATATTTATGAAGCAAGTACTAATATGTTTTACATTACTCACAGGAGGAAACTGAGGCACAGAGAACCCAAAGGGCTAGTGCAAAGGAATGGAGCCAGTGAGTAGCAGAGCAAGGATATGAGGCAGGCAATGAGGTTTCAGATTTGTGTCCAAACTATTGATCCGCAAGCTAAATTTATATTCATATGATACCTCTGCACTGTCCTGCCCACCCTTCTACTATTTGACATTCTAAGCCTTTGATCTGCCTGATCAAATATCAGCAAGGAGGAGACACTAAAGCTCAACTATTGCAGGCTTGGTAAAACAGGAACTAGAAAACACTTTACAAGGTCAGGTACCTGAGATCCTCAGGACATAAAGCCACAAGACAAAGAATTAAAAGCAATATATGCTTTGTGCGTTTGAACAAGCATAGCTCAGCCCACTTGAGTGGCCTGTGGTTCAGGTTACCTGATATCATGAACCACTGAGTAATTTAGTAGTTAACACAAGAGAACAATGGAAAACTATGAATGAACTGGAAAGGGGATGGCTCAGTTCTGTTTGCAAGACTAGCACGACAATGTTTGCCTTGGGGCATTGGTAAGGCAGTGCGGGAACTAAACTGAAAGAGCTAATATTTATACAACCAAAGTAAATTGTTTCAAACAAACATGGAAACCTGGGGGAGTAAAGCTGCATTCATGGAGCGGGTGCTCTCCAGAGTTCATTTGCTTTTGTAATGAAGAGAAATCATCAGAAGAAGTGAGAATCCAGTCTATCTCCATAGATACAGGGGCCTACGTTACCTGACCCAAATTACTATCTCTTCCATGAATTTATTTAGCAATATTTACTCAGATTGCATTGCTTCAGGTGCTGTTCTAGAAGCATCACTTTCAGACAGCTCATATGAAGACAAGAACAAAAGCTAATAAATAAATTATAAACGTAGTTTGCTTGATGGTAGTATAAAGTATAGACACAAGAGATGAGATGAGCTGAAAACACGAAATGTACAGTAGAAAAAGATCACTAGAGATCTGACTGGAGACCCAGAAGGGGTAGGCAAGAATAGAAAATAAAGGAATAAAGGAAGATGTCTCTACTATCTATATGTATCCATAGTCAGTAGAAGACATCAACCCCAACAGACAGGATTCAGGCAACATCCAAATCAGGAGGACCACTGGCAATCAGAGGTAAAGTGGCATTGTATTCCTGAGACTAAAAAAATCCTGCAGTATTTGTTCTCAGATGTTATGCCTTTGCAACATTAACTCACTGAAAATTAACAGAGTCTTTAAATGCTTTTTCATTCCCTGAAGAACTAAGCTTAGGTTGATAAAATATTTACTTGTTTAATTATATAAGTAAGGCCGAAGTTTGTCATAAATTCTTGAGAAAGAAATGGAGTTCTATGGTTAGCTTAATTAGTTACCTTTGGAAAGCTGCACATAACTTGGCCTCTAGTAAATTTAAATTCTCTGAGCAATTAAAGCCTCAAAATAGCCTGAATATGCATATCCTTTATATGTGAATAGCATTTGATTACAAAACTTTCTACTGCTTCAAAATGAAAATATTAGGGGCAAAAAACAATTTTAAAATAAATGCAAGAAAGACTGAGACCATGCTAAAACTATCTGATAAATACTCGTCTTCTCAGACATGGGAAAAGTGCGTGGAGAAGGGAGACCTGTAATCTCTGTATGGAAAGAATGACCATCCATATGATCAGAGAAGAAAAGGGCATCACACGATTAGAAGAGAAGAGAGAAATAATGTTCATTTGCTGTAATAGTTGAAAGCTGTTTGTTAGAATTTCACTTTTGCCGTTTGAATAAAAATGTGACAAAAAGAATAATGAAAATATTATTTTCAGATATAACGATTTTCTTTTACTTTTCTTATTCCATAAGCAGAAACACACAGGCATATTTACACAGAGACACACACCTACAGATATCCAGCATATGTAGTTTTAGACACACCATACATACACAAACACACATGTACTCATATACACACATACACACACATAGTCATACACACTCATGTACACACACACACACACACACACATACATGCACAGGCACACCTTGATGTAACTCTTATTTCTATATTAAATTGTATCTGACAACCTAAAATTTATCATAAATCTTTAAACTGTTTTAATAAAATTTTAAAAAGAAAAAACCATTGTGGTCAAAAGAAAACTGACACACATTGCTAATAGAGGGTACAACTAATTGAATTGTTTCAATTTTAATGAACCTGGAAACAGACAAGCAAAAATGAGGATAAGATATTGTATAAATTTTAATCTGATTCAAAAAGAATTTTAAAATTAGTGAGAAAAAAAAAACCCTTTTTCATGTCCCATTATATTTGTGATGAGGCCGCCATATCTCTTGCGATTTAAAACTTGCCTCTAACAAGTTGAAAAAGACAAACTCTTATCAAACAGTTGTACTTGACAAAGGGGTTATAACAGAGATACTTCCATATTGTTTGTCACCATCAATTCAAATCCTATTATTCCTATTAACACAAAACTTAAATTTACACAGTCCTCTTTGTAACTTAGAACTGATTTGCCTTTTCTTCCCATTTCTCACCTCCACACACTGACACTATAATTTTAGTAAGTGACATTTGGATTTCAAGGCAAACTGAACAATTGATAGAATGAAAATTAAAGGCTTATGAAAAATATCATCTATTTTAGAATAAGAAAAGACCTTTAATTACCTTTTTTTGTGTGTGAAATGAGATAATAAAGGCCAAAATTAAAGGTCAGAGAGGAATTTTATCTGTTTACCTTACACTTTTCTTTATATGCTTTAAAATGCCTGTATAACATTTGTCTATGTAATAAAATTTTCTTTTATTCTTAAAAATTTTTAGCCCTGTGTTTTTCAATTCAAGAACAGATTTTTTCAACCTTTACTCAGACAGCTTAAACCAATGTTTTTAGACTTGAAAGTAAGCACGTATAATGAGAGATGTAGTCATCTTTAAACTGAGGAGGATTTCTCTAAGATAAGCTTTTCTTAGGAAAGTCAGCTGCAGCAGAACTCCGTGTTCTTTTCCTCAGTGATTTAGACCGAACCTGAAGTGTGTCTCTAAAATTAGTTAAAATGATGACTTCTACTCCTATACGCAGACCAATTGGTTTCACAGGGACATCCAGTTAAGGATGGGGACGGGTAGTTGGTGAGGATGCAGCTATTGGCCACATGACCTGATTTAGGGAGATTTTAGGGTAACACTACCTTTTCTCATCCTAGGAATCACACGATTCTTCTGGATGTGGGATAAATGGGATTATGGTGGAAACAGATCTTCAGAGAAGTTCTTTAGCTGCTCCATCAGACCTCTAAAACTCAGCCATATTCCAATTCTGAAAACCTTCCCACATGGAAGTTTATAACTACCAGTAACCACTTTTTCAATTGCAAGGTGTTTTTTTTTTAATTTTTTATTAATTACACTTTATTCATTTTGTATCCCCCCATAAGCCCCTCCCTCCTCCCCTCCTGATCCCACCCTCCCTCCCCTTTCTGCATGCATGCCACTCCCCAAGTCCACTGATAGGGGAGGTTCTTCTCTCCTTTCTGATCTTAGTCTATCAGTTCTCATCAAAAGTGGCTGCATTGTCCTCTACTGTGGCCTGGTAAGGCTGCTCCCCACTCAGGGGGAGGTGGTCAAAGAGCAGGCCAATCAGATTATGTCAGAGGCAGTCCCTCTTTCCATTACTATGGAACCCACTTGGACACTGAACTGCCATGGGCTACATCTGTGCAGGGGTTCTAGGTTATCTCCATGAATAGTCCTTGGTTGGAGTATGAGTCTCTGGGAAGTTCCCTGTGTTCAAATTTTCTTGTTCTGTTGCTCTCCTTGTGGAGACCCTGTCCTCTCCAGCTCTTACTATTTCCCACTTCTTACATAAAATTCCATTCACTCTGCCCAACAGTTGGCCATCAGGCAAGGTGTTTTTTTATATCACAGAAATGATATATCACAGGAATGAGAGGCCCAGCCAGTGCAGCATCACAGAACTGGGGGCCATTGCAGTAATTTTGAGAGATGCAAGCTAGGATAGGTGGCGAATGTGCACATTTGTGTGCATAAGTATCAGTCTAGTGATGATAGTTTCTTTTCAGCAATAGCAGGTAATGGAATAGTTGTGATACAAAAGCAGACAGGCAGCTGTTGAAGATAGGAACCAACAAGAGTAGGCTAGGAGCAGGAGGACACATGGAGTTGGGGAAAGACTACAATAAAAACAAAGCATGGAAATGCAATAATTCAATCTACTAATTTGTACACATCTCTAAGTAAAACTTTAAAAAAATAATATTTTTATTAACTTTTGGAGAATCCCATAAGCTGTTTTGGGTCATATTTATGCTCCCAACTTCTCCCAGATCTACCTTCACCCCCCTAACCAACCAACTTTGAGTTTTCTTCTCTCCTCACTTTCAAACTTTACTCATTTACTTTTTAAACTTAAACTATTTTAGTTTACTCATCCTTTCCAGTTTGTGTTTACTAGCTCTTCTTCAGTGCGGGGCCTGCCCTGGAGTGTGGTCAACCTGCTAGGGATTAAAGAAAACCAACTCTTCCCTTCTCAATAGCTATTAAATGCCAATAGCTCCTCAGCTAGTGTGGGTTATCCTGCCCCATACCTCTTTTCATGCTGGGGTTTTGTTTGACCTGAACTGGCACAAGTATTGTGCATGCTGTCACAATGGCTGTGAGTTCCTGCTTGGAACATCCCTGTTGTGTGTAGAAAGAAGACAGCTGGACAGTTGCCACTTCTGACTCTTACAAACTTTCTGTCCTGTTTCTCAGAGATAACCAGAACTTGGGTAAAGGCTGTGATGTAGACATCTCATTTAGGGCTGAGCACATGATAAGGTTCTAGTCAACAAAACTTTAAAAATTACACTGTATTGATGGTATTGGATGCTTTTTGAATACTTTTATTGAAAAATACAATGTGTGGCAACTTAGAGATGAGATTCCAGGAGTCAGTTTTCTTACACGTTCAAATTTCATATTTGGACAACTTGTCAATAAACACGAGTAAAATATTTCTACTGATAGGTTATTATTATGAAATAACAGGTTAATAATAGGCGATGAGGAAATGTTATTGTGCTCCCTGAAGTAGTTATGAGGTCTGACTTCATGACATGTTAGTTTCTCAGGGGTGGTTTGACAGTGAAGCTTGGGAGTTTGTTATTATATACACCCAACTCTCTCCCTATCATCTGTATAAAGTCAGAACTCAAACTGAAAGTCTGTTTCTCTTTCACTAAGGAGGATATATATTTTTTACTTTAACTCCTTTTTTAAACTTTTTTTCTTGTCATTTATTACAATGTATTCAGTTTGTATCCTGGCTGTGGCCACCTCCTTCCTCTTCTACCAGCCTCACCCTCCCTCCCTCTTCTTCCCCTATGCCCCTCCCCTGGTCCACTGATAGAGAAAGTCCTCCTCCCCTTCTATTTGACACTAGCCTATCAAGTTTCATCAGGACTGGATGCATTGTCTTCTTCTGTGGCCTGGAAAGGCTGTTCCCCCCTCAGGGGTAGGTGATCAGACAGTCTGCTAATTAAGTTCATTCCAGAGAAAATCTCTGCTCCCCTTCCTAGGGACCCCAGTTGGAGACTGAGCCTATGGGCTACATCTAAGCGGGACTTTATGTCCTCTCCATGCACTGTTCTTTTTGGGGGTATCATTCTCTTCAGGGCCCCCATGGCTAAATCTGTTGGTCTCGTTTTGGAGTTCCTGTCCAGTTCTAGGTCTTTCTATCTCCCCCTTCTTTCATAAGATTCCCTGTACTCTGCCCAAAGTTTAACCATGAGTCTCAGCCTCTGCTTTGATACTTCAATCAGTAGACTTTCAGAGTCCATCTGTTGCAGGCTCCTGTCCTGTTCACTGTATTCTCCTGCTTTTGATGTCTATAGCATTTGTCCAACCAAGTAATCCAATCAAAAAATGGGGTACAGTGCTAAACAGAAAAGTTTCAATAGAGGAAAATTGAATGACAGAGTAACACTTAAAGAAGTATTCAACTTCCTTAGTCATCAGAGAGATGCAAATCAAAACAACCCTGAAATTTCACCTTACACCCATCAGAATGGCTAAGATCAAAAACTCAAGTGACAACATATGCTGGAGAGGTTGTGGAGAAAGGGGAACCCTCCTCCATTGCTGGTGGGAATGTAACCTTGTACAACCACTTTGGAAATCAACCTGGTGCTTTCTCAGAAAGTTAGGAATAGTGCTACCTTAAGATCTACCTATACTACTCCTAGGCATATATCCAAAAGATGCTCAACTGTATAAGGACATTTTCTCAACCATGTTTGTAACAGCTCTATTCATAATAGCCAGAAGCTTGAAACAACCCTGATGTCCCTCGACGGAGGAATGGATACAGAAGTTGTACATTTACACAATGGAATACTACTCAGCTATTAACAACAAGGCAATCCTGAAATTTTCAGGCAAATGGTGGGAACTAGAGAAGATCATCTTGAGTGAGGTAACCCAGAAGCAGAAAGACACAGATGGTATATACTCACTCATAAGAGGATATTAGCCATATATTATAGGATAAACATACTAAAATCTATACTCCTAAAGAAACTAAAAACAAGGAAGACCCTAGGGAGGATATCTAGTATTTTATTTACACATTTTTATCTCAAAGTGTCTCAGGATCAACATTTTTCAGATTCAAGAGTGTTAAATACGTAAATGTCAGAAACAGAGAGGCATGAGCTTGATCATCTTTATGTGTAGAATGGAGATTTGACAGCTGTGCAGGGACAGAGGCTCAGCTAAAGACCTGCATGGAAGAAGAGAAGCATTAGATATCTACCGTGCCCTTGTGTTGCCCCAATTCCAGTTGTCTCTCCCAGTACTCTCTCCTCCATCTTCTCCCTACATGATCCCTCATGTTCCCATCCCTATGTGCCCCACAGCCCACCCCTATTATCTGTTCTATTTCCTCTTCTCAGGGAGATCCATGCATCCCTCCTTGAGCCATCCTTCTTACTTAGTCTCCTTTGCAGTTAATATCGACTTAGAAACCTAGTACAATGGAAACTCCCAGGAACCTATCAGGGTAACCTTAGTTAAGAATTCTAGTAATGTGTTAAACAGAGCCACAAACAATCATCTCCCATAGCTAGGCAAGAGTTCCATTGGAGGGATTGGGACATCAACCCAGCCACAAACCTTCGACATACAATTTGTCCTGCCAGCATAATGTGCTGGGTTAAAGGTGGCACAGAAACTGTAGGTGACTAACTAATGACTGGTCCTGCTTTAGACCCATGCTGTGAGAGGGAGCCCACCCCTGACTGAGCCTAGAAGACCAGAAATCAGAGGTAGGATGGCCCAGAGACCTAGGATAGAACCAAACAAAAAATGGCAAAAAAAGTCAATGAAATGATGTCTAAAGATACTCTCTAAACTCATAGACTGGTGCTTAGCCCAAATATCCTTAGAGAGGATTCATCCAGAAACTGATGGAAACAGATGCAGAGACCCACAGCCAAACAAATAGAGCTTGGAGATCCTGATGAAGAGGGAGGGGAAGGATTGCAGTAGCCAGAGGGTCAAGAACACCACAAGAAAACCCACATAATCAACACAGCTGGACTCATAGGGCTTCACTGAGACTGAATCCACAATCAGGGAGCCTGCATGGGTTTAACCTAGGCCCTCTGCATATATGTTATAGGAGTGTAGCTTGGTCTTTTTGTGGGACTCTTAATAGAGGACATGGGGCTGTTTCTAACTCCTCTGCCTGCTTTTGGTACCCTTTTCCTCCTACTGGTTTGCCTCTTCCAGCCTTAATGTGAGGGTGGTGCCTAGTCTTATTGCAACTTGATATACCGTGTGTCTGATTGATGTCCCTGGGTGTACTGCCCTTTTCTGAATCGAAAGGAAGGAGAAGTAAATAAGGAGAGAGGAGGTGGGGGAGGGGTAGAGGAGGTGGAGAGCAGAGAGAGAGGGAGAGGAAACTGCAGTTGGGATGATACATACACACATACAGGAGACGAAACAAATAAATAAATAAGCATTTGGGGTATTCTTTGCACAACTTGCCATTTGTGCCCAATAGCAAGCCAGTTTGCCTTGTCAAGCAAAACTGTAGTGTCCATTGCTTCTACAGAAAGTACGTATGCTTTCCATAGAAAAAGAAAAAATTAGGATCACTCTTCAAGTTGGTCCTCTCTCCTGCTCTACTCCTAGTGTTACAGGGATAATTCTAAATCAGATGTTTACTAAAAAACCTTCCTAGACTCCTGAAGAAAACATTATTTTTTCTTATTTTGGATACTTGAGTCTTTAGTACTGATTCTCAAGCCCCAATCCTTTGCTTTTGGAAGGAATGGAGAGAGCTTACTCCAAGAATGTTACCTTATTGACTACTAGAATTCCAGTCCCAAGAAGCTGTAGTCTCTTGTCGGTCCTTTGTCCTGACTGTGAGAGTCAGTCTGTACATATGCTTCCCAGGGAGTTCTACAGGAAAGCAGGTGTAGGATAGTAAAGGATACTACTATCCAAACTATGAAAAACAAACCTGTTAAATTAAACAGGAATGCATTCTGATTAAACATAGGCCAATGTCCTCAACAAGCATTTCCACAATAGAGGCATATACATAGCAAATAAAAATCCAGAGACACTCTCCACATGCCATACCATCAAATAAATGCAAATAAAATCAGCACTGGCATACCACCGTGCATCTGATAGAATGGCCCAAGCCCAGGAAACTGACTATCTCAAGTCCTGAAGAAATGTGCAAACATAGGAGCTCATTTTCTGTTAGTGGAAATGAAATATGACATAATCATTCTGAAAGACAGATTAACATTTCTTTCTAAATTTAAGGAGATTTCTTTCAGTGAGAGACCTTGGAGCACAACTCTAAACGGGATGTTTCCATCCTTTGTGTATATGTTATGGCTTCCAGATTTGCATTTTTGGGGATTCCTGAGTGTGCTAAAGAGTATGTCCCTGTCACTATCTATTTCTTGTTCATTTTCTTGGTTTGTATTGTGTTTGTATTGATGTATTAGTTTTTGTTTTATTTTATCATATTTCATTTTATTTCACTTTATTATTATTTCTCAGCATTTCTTCTTTTCTAATGAGAGACAGAAAGGGGGTAAATTTGGATTGGAGAGGATGTCAGGAGGAACAACTGGGATAAAAAAAAGGGGAAATTTTAACCAGGATATATCATGTGAGGTAAAAATCTATTTTCAATAAAATAAAAGTGAAAACGTAGCTACAATGAAAAAATAAAGATCTCTTTTTCAAAATGTGGTCTAGCAATCACATTTTTAGTATTTGTCTAGAGGAACTTTAACCTTAAATCCACATAACCTGCATATGGATGTTTGTAATAATTTCATTCATATTGCTGAAACTAGGACATGACCAATATGTCCTTTGGTAGATGGTATTGTATGTAATGTGTCTAGATAATAGTATTAAAAGATGTGTAGTGATCTTAAATATATATGACTCATTTAAAAAAAAAGCCAACTTGCAATGGCGACATACTGTGTGATTCCAACAATATGACACCTAGAAAGGACAAAACATAACATTAGTGGTTGAATACAAGTTTGGGGAGATATGATAGAGGACACTAAGAAAACTTTTATGGCAGTAAAATTACCTTGTGACATTACCATGATGATTATATAATGTATAAAAGTACATACAACCAAGAGCCAATAGCAATGCAATCTTTACACTTATAGCAAAATGCATCTATGTAGGTTTATAAGATTTAACAATTGCAGCGCTATGGTGGAGGTATTGATGACTATAAGGCTCTGCATACACGGGAATCGGTGGCATTGTCTTAGTTAGGGTTCTATTGGTGTGATGATACACCACGACCAAAAAGCAAGTTGGAGAATATAGGCTTTATTTCACTCACAGTTCCTTATAATAGTTCATCATCAAAAGCAATGAGGGCAGGAACTCAAGCCCACAGAAACCTGGAGGCAGGAGCTGACGTAGAGGCTGCCGAAGAGTGCTGCTTACAGGCTAGCTTTACATGGCTTGTTCAGCCTGCTTTCTCCTAGAACTCAGAGCCATCAGACAAGGGATGGCACAACCTACAATGGTTTGGACCCAACCCCATCAGTCACTAATTAAGAAAATGACTTACAGGCTTGACTACAGCCAGATCTAATGGAAACGTTTTCTAAATAGAGGATCCTTCCTCTCATATGACTTTGGCCTGCGCCAAGCTGACATAAAATTATACAGCACAAGTATGTAGGAAATATAAACCAGTGTATCTAATGGTAGCTTTAATCGATTTTGCTAAGAACATAAAGCTGCTCTAAAAATTAAACCATTAAAACTGAGTTGAAAGTTGATATATCCATTAATTAGTTATGGAGTAATTCTTCATGATCTTATGTGAGGCAAAACCAACCAACCAAACAAACAAACAAACAAAAAACAAACAGTTGTTCCTAAATCAATAATAAAACCTAATTAAATAATATTATTTCCTTGCATACAGTTTGAAGGCTATGTGATAAGGCACAGGAATGTTCTTTACTGTGTAGATTCGAGGTTAGATCTGAATGGTCAGTAAGAACTAGAGAATAAAATCCTGGGATGAAGGGAGAGCAATCTTCTCGCTAGAGCTTGATTCTAAGATAGGAACGAGCTGCGTCTGTTCCTAGAGAATAAAATAAAGCCCAATTGTCTGAAGAATAGCACCAAGGCAGTAGTATGGAGATTGGTAACATTTTGGCCGAGTCAAATAAGGAGAATCATCATTGATCTGCGATGAAGTCTGTTTAATATATAACATGACAGAAAACCAAAAACACTGGAGGAAGAAATGAGTTGTGACCTGATACGATTTATGTTTGCCAAAAATCATCTGGTAGTCCAGTGTATCTAATGGTAGATTTTGATTTCCCTAAAATCATTCTGATTTTGGAAAAGGAAGGTCAACTCATGAATTTGTGACTTTACAATTCTTTGTTCTTCATAGTTTAGGAATATATGCATATGTAAAGTTTTCGCATTTTCTAAAGGAGGGGAAGTTTTTCTGTTACCGACAAACTACAAATGCCCTTTGCCGTAAAGGAAATATTTTATCACATCATAAACCAAACAATGCATTTCTTGTCCCTAAAGCATAGATTATTGAATAGTTTTCTTACAAATCCATGGTTATTAGTTCTCCAGAGATAGAACTCATTGAAAATAGTAATTTAAGTTAGACATTGTTAGAAACCAAGATAGTACATAGTAGACAACGTATGTAAACTGAGCATATTAAATCTCCCTCCAAGTCTAAAAGTCAATATTCTAGTTATAAGAACTTTCCTCTTTGAAACACATCAAAGCTTCCTATATAATCTAGAAGTTGTATAGTAGAAAAAATGGCCAGGTCATTAACTGACTCTTACACTGTGAGCCATTAGGTGAGCTGGGCCTGGTTGCTTTTACATAGACAACTGGCATGTCCATTGTCACTGTGATAGTATCAGAGAAACACACGGCAATTGTTTTTCTATAAGCTTTATATATCATTAATGAAAGTAACCTTTCTATTAGCTAATCAACCCAGTTCCAAGACAATATCAAGCCTTTACTCAGAGGTAATATTCTATTCTAAGTCAAGCCTGCAAGTCTTAAGTTAAAGGCTGTGGTGATAAAATGAAGAAAAGTAGATTAAGACCAATAGATATCATATATGAGGAAAAAGTTACATAGATAGTAATTTTCCAAACTACAATACAATTTTTAGTAGTTACATTGTATTTTTAGTATATTCTATTTTGACAGTTATATTTAAAAGGGGGAATATTAATTTGTAGAGTCAAGCATACTTTAGAACTTTAGAAATCATCTGGCCCAGCTATAACTAATTGTATGAAGACAAAACACAAGGGTTTAGGAGCAATGGCAGACAATGAGGTCTAAGACTCTATCTAGTGGTGGTTCTATATCAAAGCAGAACTAGAATAATAAAAATCCTGGCTCCCTGGCATCCTGCAAGAAGTAAAAACGAAACTCTTTTTACTGCTTCCTGGGAGTCAGACATAGCTGGGCAGGGATCTTTCTTTGAAATTCCTCACCAGGCTTAGTGTAATTATTCATCACTACAGTTATAGGTTAGAGTGACAAGGAACTACGTTGTCAATCAAGAAAATCCTGAGGTTGAAGTCCTTTTTTCTGCAAACACTTCCATGTTCTATGGAAAAATGTTAAGTAGATTTTAGGTCATTCAAGACACTCTTGGAGGCTTGGCCATTTCCCAGGCACACACTATAGCATCAATGCTTGCCAAAACAGCATTGCTGTCTTGGATTAAATTGGAAGCTAAGAGAAAGGACATGCAGACTGCTTGTGTTTCTTGCCTACTCTTCCATGGAAAATGGAATTTTGCATCTTTTTTTAAGTGTTTTGGGTTAAGATGGCTTTGAAAGTCATTTGCTGTTCTTCAAAGACAAAGTAAAAAAAGGAAAGGTTGAACTTGAAATGACGTGTATATTTTCCATGCCAAAATCACTTCACAATAAACACTTCTCATAAAAAGAAAGTAACAGAAATATCTCATTAAATTTGTCAGAAAGCCACATGCCTATCATTGTTGTTGCCAGGATCTGAATTTAATTCAACTGTCCATTAATTTGTAAAACAAAAGGCCATCAACAAATGAACACCAAATGCTCATTATGTTTCCCATCATCTACTAGTTTCATCATTATCAAAACAGGAATACAGGACTGGAGAGATAAGTCAGTGTTTAAAAGCATTTTCTTGTCTTGTAGAGGAACAATAAAGCCTAGCCTTGAAAACTATGACCTGTTTGCCTCATGAAGTTTTCTTTATTTTTTTTTTTCACATTTTATCTCCCAGGCGTGTGTTCTGGCCACTCTTGTGATATGGGACATGTAGTAATTACCCCAAATAAATAAGAGGTTAGACCTTGAATGGCCCTGCCTATTAAATCAACAATAGTTTTAGAAATATACAGCATTTTGTTCTTTGTTTTTAATTGTAAATAATTTCTTTTCATATAATAAATCCTGATCATGGTTTCTCCTCTCATAACTTTTCCCAGATTCTCTGCACCTCCCCACCAACCAAATTCTCTTCTTTCTTTCTCTCTTTCTTTCTAAAACAAAAGAGCAAAACAGTGAATGAAAAAAAAGCCCATTAAAGTAAAATAAAAAAGGAAAAGAAAAATCATAAGAAACACACACAATGTCATGTCACTCTTGAATCAGCTGATACATAGGCACTGAAGAAGGAGATATTCTATAAGATAAAGATTTTAGTTTAGCTCGATGGGTTGTGATCTTCAAACTCTAAGGTCAGAGAATACCTTTGCTTTTTGCACACTTGAGTGATAAATGTGTGTGGGTTTATTTCTGGGTCTTCTATTTGATTCCATAGATCCACCAGTCTACGACAGTACCATGCAGTTTTTATTACTGTTGCTCTATAGTACTGCTTGAGATCAGGGATGGCAATACCTCCAGAAGATCTTTTATTGTTCAGGACTTGATTTTAGCTATTCTGTTTTTTTTTTTTGTTTGTTTGTTTTGTTTTTCCATATGAAATTGAGAATTGTTCTTTCAAGGTCTGTAAAGAACTGTGTTGATAAGTTGATGGGAATTGCATTGAATCTGTAGATTGCTTTTAGCAAGATGGCCATTTTTACTATGTTAATCCTGCCAAGCCATGAGCATGGGAGATCTTTCCATCTTCTGATATCTTCTTCTTTCTTCAGACACGTGAGAATCCCAGCACTCATCTAAAAGGCATGTCAGCATACATCTGTCACCCATTGTTGGTCAAGAGGGAGATGGGCCCATCCCAGGTGATCGCTTGTCAACCAGTGGAGTTTCAATAGTAAGTTTCCACTTCAGGGAGAGGCTCTGATTCAACACACACAAAGAACAATCTAGAAAAACATGTAACATCAACATCTGGCCTCCACATATATAAGCATGGTAGAGCACACCTGTGTACACACATGTTCACAGAAAATGTGTGTGCACAAGTACACATGCATGTGTGTGTGTGCGCGCGCACACACACACACACACACACACACACACACACACTTTAAAGCTTCATTCTGTGAGGAGGAATTGAGTTTCCTGAGACCAATATTTATTGGAGTCTACTTTCAGTCACATAATAACAGGATCATGAAAGGATTCCATTAACTCTGTTTCTCATATTTTATATTTTAGGAGTTTAGAGAAAATAAGCAAGTAAGGCATATGGAAAACCGGCAAGGATCACTTAGAAACAACAGGGTTTATATAGTTAAACTAAATTAATCCCTTTAAGTAGCATTTAGTATACCTATATTTTTATATTTAATGTCATATTTCAGTTATCATGCACACAGTTCTCCCTCACAACCCTTCTCTCCATCTTTACCTTCCTCTTCCTGTTATAACAACAACAAAAGTCAGGCTCTTAGAAAGAAGCTAAGGCGTAATTACCTTTCAGTTCTTTATGTAAAGTTTTAGAAGCACATGGTTATAGGCAGTCACAGTGAGGGCCTGAAGTGGATGGTCATATGAACATTTGGGGCCTCAGAAATGAATGAGCCTTCAGTACTTGGGACCCCATCATAGGTAGGATGATGGGTCTGGAAGAGAGAGGAAGCCTTCCATTCCAAAGAACAAACAAGTGACTGTACTTACAGTTGTTTAGGGCCAAAAGGTAGATAAGTTCCATATACATGGATCTAGTCAGTGCTCTGGGTATTATAGGTTACTGACGAGTAAAGCTAAAATCCAAAGTTATCTTTGTCTGGGCAGTAGGGGTGGGGTTTGCCTTGCAGAGATATAGAGAAATGGAGTCTAAAAGTGCCAACAGAGAGAGACATGACAGAAACACTGCATGGGGTAGGTTGTCTGATTTGGGGATAACAAAGTGGGATCATGAAGGTCTGTGATACTAATACTTTCTAACTACTTTTTCTCTTTCTTTTCTTTCCCCCCGTGTCTCACTGTGGCTCAGGCTGGCCTGGAACTAAGCATGTAGTTCAGGCTACCCTCAAACTTATGTCAGTTCATTTGCTCTGCCCTTCACAGCACCGGGGTTATGAGTCTGATCAAAGGGGTTTTGTGCTTTTGTTCTCTCCTATTGTTTTAGGGTTTTTGTTCAGCTATTATGTTACATTTAAAATAATTTTCTTACAGTGACTGTTCCAATAGCTCCATAGCACCAATGCTCAGTAAATATGTGATGTTTGGTCAATTTACTAGGTAAATGTTTGTCCCGAGAAGACTTTCTGGACTGTGGGAAATGACAATGGTTGCACGAGAGGAACAGCCTCAAGAATCTGATTCCTCTTCCTGTGCTATGTCAGATAATTTTCAAATTGTTCTCAGCAGTACAAAGCCACACATAAATTTACCATGACTTCCCCTAGTTTCAGACAGTTGTTTATAGCATTTTTCTTACCCCAAATTCTGCTTTCGCTCATGAATTATCAAAATTAAAATGCATGAATCAACCATTTTTTTCTTTCAGAACTCAGTGGAAGTGATCAAAAATTTCTTTAAGTTTAGTATCAACCTTCACAGTCTTACTTCTTTGTATTAATCTGTAGACCACAAATACAAGCATGGCTACTGATGAAAATCAAACTCTCCTAGCTATAGAAGGAAAGGGTCAAGAGATAAGCACCACTTTTGCTGAGTTGTTCTGCTTTCAGAGCAAGTTATTTGTCCCTTCGTTAAGACTGACAGTCTGGGGTTAAATGCAGAATCATGCCCCATTTGTTCTCTTTCCCAGAATTGATCAATGCTAAGACAGAGCCCCCTACCAAAGTTAATGATGAACATCAAGAAAAAAAATTCTATAAACAGAAATATAAATCTTGAATATTTTAATGTTCATTCTCTGTAATGGATATTAGAGAGTAAACACATATATAATGTCAGTAAGATTCAGAAGCAGTGTTTTATATAATAATCAGTGTTTTTACTTTATAGTACGAGTTGTATGGCTTAGTATATAAAATAGCATATAGTAGATTTTGATGCAACACACACTAAATTTTGCAAAAGGTTTTAGTTACCAAATCTTCCTGGGCCTAGAGTCTCAGATGTCTAATTTTATTCCAGAGAGAACAAGAATCCAGATTTCTAATGTTTGTTTAATGACCCAGTAGTACCTGGATAATGAGACAGGTGAGGTGGAGGAAGCTGAGCCATCTGTCAGAGGAAACTGAGCACTTGTGTCACATTGTTTATTTACAGTGCAATATAGAAGGACCTATGGCTTCCAGTGCTGAAGCAAACAGAACAATAAGCCATTTGTATTCATTTTAAAATTAAAGTCATGAGATGAAGCCAAAACTTCTACTCTTTCTGACAGAGATACAACATTTATCAAGAGCTGAGTGCTTCATTCTTCAAACAGTACACAGTGAGGGTCTGGACTTCTACAAGTCTTGCTCACTCTGATGGAGAAACAATGAAGTTGGAGAGTGAAGCAGTAATCAGATCATCTTGTCTTCATCATCATGCTGATGAGACTGTCATGTATTCGCCTTGCCTGTTTGTTATGATTTCCAACAAAAATGCTGTCCGTTTTTTACCCATTACAATGCAATTTAGCTGTCACCAGATTCTGTTCTCCCTTTTAAAGATTACCTTCATATTCCTAGTGAGTTCTGTAGTGTAAAATATGTCTGATCATTTTTGTTGGCAATGAAATTGACTTGTCATTTGCTGAAAAACCATGATGTCCATATTTAATGTTCTTATTAAGCTTTTTGCACATAGCCTCATCACATGTTAATTCCATATCCTTGTTTCTTTCCCCTTAACTTTAATTGCACTGAATCACATTTTCAAAAGAATAATCTATAAAATCTATGTCATACAAATACATGATTTCTCCCTGTGGTTTAGAAATACGGATCATGTGTAGATTCATGTTGGGTGTTTATGTCCAGATGCACATGTTCTGTAACAGAAGACAGAATAAGGGAGAATCTTCATCTTCAGATTGTTCATTCAACATGGGGAGAAATTCAATTACATAGACTAGAGGATAATTCTCTTATAGCTTTAGTACCAAGAAACAGACTAGGTTTCTGTCCCATGCTTTTAGAGAGCAAAGTCAGCCCAACTGAAACATTTCATCCTGAAAACAGGTGATTGCAGACTCAGGAAGCACTAAGATTAGTTTTCATGGCACCAGAAGGTATTATGAAATCTTCCAAAGGAGGAACATAACCAACAGTTCTACTCAGCTATGATACCTATGAACTACAACAACGACCACCACGGCATGATAACCCTAAGGGTGCAGTAGTGGAAGACACACATGGTAGCAACCAACAGCTCTCTAATTGGACTTAAGATCCGATACAAGAGGGAAATCGTGTCTGGTACTGGAAACCAAGCTAACAATTCTGGCCCAGCTAACAAGCTAAATTCATGGATATCAGAGGAGAACCTACAACTGCAATTTGGGTAAAGTAGCATAATCTCTACCTACATTCCAAATACTGTACTTATGCACACAGACAAGTACAGTGTGCCACGCTCATAAAGGAAATATTTCTTTAGACAGAGAATATTACAAATGACCACGACTAATCAAAACACAGAGTTGAGGACCTCAGTCTCAACTGATACATCTGTGGTACAACTTCCTCAGGGAGGGAACAGAGGGCATGGGAGAGGGTTTGCTAGAGACAGAGGAGAAGAGAATTTGCTGTAAGACTGTGTTTCGTGGTAATGTCAGGAGCTAAACCCATGAACTCTCACCATGACTGCCTAAATGTAAGCTAAACAAAGACAGCAACAGTAAGCCACCGAGGCCTCAGTTTTATGCCGAGAATAGAAAAAAAAACAGTTTTCTTCAGAGAAGGACACCTCAGTTGGCTAACCAGTACAAATGGTCAGTTTTGAAAACATATTCTAACATCATACATATTGAGCAGGATGCATTTATGTATTTAGGAACACATACATACATACACACATACTTATTTATACTTATTTCATATGTGTTTACTTACTATAGATAGCATATTTGTAAATAACAGAGGAAAGGTATATTTGGCACACTGTTTAGATAGTTCAGTCTTTCACGATGGAGCTGATGTTAAGGGTGAGGGCAGTCAGGAAGTAAGGTGAGGGAGAAAGAGAATGTGTGTTCCCAGGAAGCGTCCTTCTTTCTTTTATTTCTCTCACCCTGCTGGGAGATGCTGCTCTCACTCAGGGTAGGTCTTGGCCTCTAAGTTAATTTCTGTGGAGCTCTCCTTACAAACACACCCAGAGGGGCTCTTTTGTATTATCACTTAAGTTGATAATAAATATTTACTACAGTATTTACTTTAAAATAACAGAAAAGAATAAAAAATTCATATTGTTTTATTAGCTCCTTTATATAGTTCTTACTAAATAATTCACTCTATCAAAAGCTTACCTAATAACTCTGGTACTTATATGACCTTTTCTCTAGTAATATGCATATTTGACCCACTTGGAAAACTAATAAATATTATTATACAGTATTAACCATCAGCTGCTTATGAACATCATTAATACAGTCACTCTTATGTGTATCCACTAACTCAAGGAGCCATTCAACATTGTCTTGGAGATGTTCACCCTAACAAATTGTATGCACCTTTCCAACGTATCCTTTGCAAGTTTAGTTTTCTGTAAAAGTTAAATACAAAAAAGGTTATCCTCTCCAACGCCTACCCTGCTCTGAGGAAATCTGAAGTAGAATACTATGCCACGTTGGCTAAAACCAGTGTGCATCACTACAGTGGCAATAATATTGAATTGGTTATCACTGACTCAGCTGATTCTGATATTATTAGAAGCATGCCGGAATAGACTGGTGAAAAGTAAACCAGGAAAGTTTTCCTTTAATAAAACTTTACCAGAGCTCCCCTTAAAAAGCAAGCAAGCAAACAAACAAACAAACAAAAAACCCCAAACAAACAAACAAAATCAAATAACGTTATATCTACATCTTATTGTTATATATCCTTTTAGTATTTTATAACAACCCATATTGTTTTTAATTACATAATTACAGAGATGATCCTTATTTGGAAGTGTGAGGATCTATTTGTATTAGGTTTTAAAGATTTGTGCAGCCTAGTGCTTTTGCTAGGGCTAGCCAAGACCTTACAGCCCATTACACTGACTTTTGACTTATTAATGGTTGATTCACTCCCTGGCCTACCAAACCTATATCTAACTTCTTTTATTCTCTCAGCCATTGTTCCAATACTGGAGATTCTCAGATGAAAAAGACATGGTTTCTGAGTTATTTGAGTTAGCATCTGCATACTTTAGATTTTTAATCTTTTTTCAGTATACCTTGATTACAGTACATGGTCTTAGAAGTTACATGTCCCCCATTGTTTTTTCTTTGTTTGTTTTCTGCGTGCATGAGTGTGTAAGGCTTGTTTTCCTGTGGTATTTTTTTTCTTCTTACTGATTTTCTTTCTTTTACTTTTTGATCTGTTTTTTTTTTAATTTTTTTATTTAACTTTTATTAATTACACTTTATTCATTTTGTATCCCCCCATAAGCCCCTCCCTCCTCCCCTTCCGGTCCCACCCTCCCCCCCTTTCTGCATGCATGCCCCTCCTCAAGTCCACTGATAGGGGAGGTCCTCCTCTCCTTCTTTCTGATCTTAGTCTATCAGATCTTTCTGATCTTAGTTCTCATCAGAAGTGGTCTGTTTTTATTTTGGGGTTTTACTTGTTTTTCTTTTTCTTGAAAGAGGACATGATGTTCGACTTTTGCACTGATTCAATAATATTTTATTAAAAGACTCATAGGCTAGTCATTGAAAGTGTTAAAGTAAATTATCCCATAACAAAGTATGGCTCTTTTAAAAAAATTATTAATTTATTTATTTTATGATAATTTATTCACTTTGTATCCCAGCTGTAGCTCCCTCCATCATCCCCTCTTAATCCCACCCTCTCTCCCTCTTCTCCTCCCATGTCCCTGCCCCAGCCCACTGATATTATTAGAAACTGGACCTCCCCTTCCATCTGACCCTAACCTATCAGGTCTCATCAGAACTGGTTGTATAGTTTTCCTCTGTAGCCTGGTAAGGCTGCTCCCCCTTCAGGGGGAGGAAATCAAAGAGCCAGCCACTGAGTTCATGTCAGAGACAGCCACTATTCCCATTACTAGCAAACCCACTTGGAGATTGAGATGCCATGGGCTACATGTGTGCAGGGGTTCTAGGTTATCTGCATGCATGGTCCTTGGTTGGAGTATCAGTCTCAGAAAAGACCGTGTACCCAGAGGTTTTGGTTCTGTTGCTCTCCTTGTGGAGCTTCTGTCCCTCCAGGTCATTCTATCTCCCCTTTCTTCCATAAGATTCCCTGCACTCTTCCCAAAGTTTGGCTATGAGTCTAAGCATCTCCTCTGATACCTTGCTGGATAGAGTCTCTTAGAGGCTCTCTGTGTTAGGCTCCTGCCCTATTCCCTGTTTTCTCTGTCTTCTGATGTCTATCCCATTTGCCTTTTTGAATGAGGATTGAGCATCTTACCCAGGGTGTTCCTTCTTGAATAGGTTCTTTAGGTGTACAGATTTTAGTATGTTTATCTTACATTATATGTCTAATATCCACTTAAAAGTGAGAATATATGTTTGTCTTTTTGCTTCTGGGATACCTCACTCAGGATAATTTTTTAGTTCCCATCATTTGCCTGCAAATTTCATGATTTTCCTTGTTTTTAATTGCTGAGTAGTATTCCATCATGCAAATGTACCACAATTTCTCTATCCATTCCTCTGTTGAGGGGCATCTGGGTTGTGTCCAGTTTCTGGCTATTACAAATAAAGCTGCTATGAACATGGTTAATATCTAGAATATATAAAGAACTCAAGAAGTTAAAAAGCAACAAATCAAGTAATTCAATTAAAAAATGGGGTCAGAGAATTATCAATAGAGGAATATCAAATGGCAGAAAAACATTTAAGGAAATGCTCAATGTTCTTAGTCATCAGAGAAATGCAAATTAAGTGTTGCTTCCAGCTCCAGCTCGAAGGTTCTGCACAATGTCTCCATGCTCATTTTTCTTTACATCAGACTCATCAGAGAAGAATACTGTGTTCGTGAAATCCAGAGCTTAAAAACAGCATCCCTATGCAGGTCTGAAACAGATCTAGGGTGCTAAAATACTGGAGACCTCTGTTATTCTTCTGGTAGGTATGCTTGACCGTTCACTTGTGAAAGGTTTGAAGGTCATGGTATTTTCAGAACTGTAACTCAGAGGGAAAGATGTTCAAGAGAAATATCAGAATTGTTTTGTACTGGACACTGCTTTACACAATACAATAAGAAACAAATTTTCTTTGGATAAAGCTGATGATATGTTTGTATATGTGAAGGGTCTTATAGTGCTGGTATTGTCAACTTCTTTAAAACTGCTAATATAACATAGGAGTGGAAAGAGATTTGAGAATTAAGCCATAAGCATTTAATGAGCAATGAATTAAACCCTGAGCTTTGCAGGGGAGGAAACAAGGATGAAGTATGTTGCCTTCCTGCCAGATCATGCTGTTCAGATTATACCTACAACTTTTTTTTTTTAAGAAATACAATGGAATCAAAGGAGCAAAAGTCATACTAGAAACCTGAAATGCAAATTTAACGGACAATCCTGTGAAAGCTGACAATTTTTTTTTTTTTTTTTGGTAAATGTCATTACTAAAGATCTATGAGCTGAGATAAAAATGAAGATATAACATGTAATGCATAATGATTCTTCGGCTTCCAACTGAGCAAATCAGGACTTTAATAGTTCAAGAAACTCTTCATATTTTTTTTTCTGATGGGTGCACCTTTGTGGATACACAGCAAAGCAATCACTGTGAGAAATCAGTCTAAAAGTTTCTCCACATTGTTAGAAGTTTTTTACTGTCAAGTTTTACACTGAACTCTTTGATCCGTTTTGATTTATTTTTATTTAGGAAGTATTGCACTCTCTATAAAAGAGTGGTTGCACTCTTTTATATGTGGCTATTTAGTTTTCTCAGGATATTTATTAAAAACCCTAGGTTTTCTCCAATATGTACCCTTAGCAACTTTATCAAAGTTAAGTTGATTATACATTTCTTCTGACCTCTCTATGCTCTTTTATCTACATATCTGCCTACCATTTAGATATTTTTTCGTGTATGTATTCCAAAGCGTTTATATTATTGTATGATTAGTAAACATGTATGAGTGCTTGCACAATGATCGTGGTAAGGAAACAACACAAATGTACCTGAATATATATGAAAGTGGAAAATATTGTGCCATGTAAAATGAGCCAGTCATACACAGAAGTACTTCATCTTTCCATTGACTGTGGTGGTCAAAGCAGGAAGCAGAGAATACAATTGTGGTTTGCAGGGACTGTGGGGAGAATGGAAGAAGAAATGAGAACTCCAAAAATGTCTGTAGAAGGAGTAGTACAAGAAATATCTTTCAACATAAAAATGGAAGAATATGTCATGAAGATAAATGGACAGGATTCCTTCTATAGTGCAAATTTAAGGTCCAGCTATGACATTTCCTTCATTATTTGTCTGTAGAGCTTCAAGGCTGTCAACCATTCAGGAAGGAAGATATGTTTTAAGCACTGCTGAAGAAATAGGACTTACCCTTTAATGGGCTCCTCTGCCTTCCTTCCCAGAATGTCTGTCTTTCACATAGTTACAGCCATGTGGCATGTATTTATATCCAGTGAAATGTCACCTTCCCTTTCCTTATCTCCGTCATGTCACTTTGGGCTTTACTCTTTCTCTCACCTCAACCTTCTCCCCTCCAGGCCATCTGGCTACTTGTCTGCACTATAGTTGACCTCCAATGCCAGCTTAACTCAAGTCAGAACCATGCTTTCTTTTTTTCCTCTTTAAATTCCTCCTCTGGGCAGTTGAAGAGATTTACAATTTGATACCTTAGGGTTTTTCTTTTAAACTTGTCCTAAATATGAAAAAAGTAGGCATCTCAGAGCATTTCCCTCTGAGTCTCCTCACTGGAGGTTTCAAATTCATCCATTTTTCAGAGTGGGTGCTTATCATGGCTGTCATGTTCTTGTTTCATTGGCATGCTCTCTTTCAGTCCATGAAAACTGCAACACAGCAACACACAAATGACCCTGATCAAGAGGACTGAGTACATTTTATCCAGACTGGACTTTGAAATGAGAAAAGAAGTAAAATTGGGCTTTTGTTGTGCCATTTAGAAATGAGATGAGTCTGCCTTAAACACAGGAAAGGGTACACACTCTTAAGTACAGGTCCATACCCTGGCAGAAACTATTTTTTTCCTACACAAAAATAGAAACAAAAGGAAAAAGACCACCAAGCAAATATCTATTCTAAAACTTGAAATAAGGCACAGGTTAGCCTTCTTCCATCATTGTGGGTAGTTTTTAAGAAGTGGCATGTGTTCTTTCAAAGCACAGTCCATGAAAGCATCTCCAATCTTTGATCCATCATAGCTCACTAGGATTAGATAGCGATGATGCCCTCAGATCCATCAGCAGAGTTTGCATCAATATGATCGTGCACCGTGGCAATGTGGAAGAGAACAGTGGCACCCTGAAATCTGCCCTGCATGTGAAAGAGAAATGTATTTATGTTGTTTAGGCTTTTGGTAAGAATAGCTATCATTTCCTGAAATTAAAAGAAACGCTTTAAAGTGCCATTTTCAGAATCAATCATTTATAGATTTATTAATGTTCAGTACCCCATATTCCTCTTCTGAAAGGTTCTACTCTGTGAGCCAGTACAATATACACAGATAGTCAGGCTTTTCATTCTTTGAAGTTATCTATTTTAAGACTTCTGTCAACAGTTTGAGTAAAACCTATACACGTAATGCCATATCTAAATTACTAAATGTTTTTCTAGCTCTCAGGTAAAATGATTCTTCTACATAGATTTGGGAAATGAGTCCATAATGGGAAAATAATAAAAACATACTTCTAAACTCATAATTGGAAGAGTTAGACCTGTATTTAGGCCAACACAATCTGACTCTAAGATTATAATCTTAGCCTTTGAACTGGGCTGTAGTTATAAGAGAAACTTATAAAACTGTTGTCTCAATTACAGTGTTTACAAAATATGCTATATGTTGCTACTATTTATATTGTTAGCACAAAATTATTATGATTTGAAAAATATGGATGAGGTGTGGGGACAAAAAAAAATCACAAAAGAATTTCTTAGTGTCTAAAGGAACCTAATAAAGAATATCAGTGAACAAAGACATCTCTGTGATTCCAAGCAATGTTGAGTTTACAAAAATGTGAGGATTCACATTTATTATGTGGATGTGTAGGGTAGCACTTCATTTGCTTTACCCCAAATTTATGGTTTGTGAATCCTGGGGTTGCGATTCCCATGGGATTAAAACACTATTTCTCTGTAGTAATAGGAAACTTTCCAGAGCTCATAAAATAAAGCACTGTTTCTGGCCCTGAGATTGCTCATAAAATATCTTACATTTGTACACTATGTTGGTGTAACTTTCTTTTACCGTAAAACCTAGTGACATGGTTTGTGCCCTTTCTGCTTATATTTACAAGAATTTTTTTTTTCTTACTTTACAGTACTTTCCCCAGGCCCCTAAATATGGCCCTTTCATTTCTTCCTTGCCTTATGCATTGAATTTGTTCAAGAGGTATTTACCACCTATACAATATTATTGTGGTTTGTATAGATGACTAAGATCTATATTCTGTATTTGAAATGATGCTGGAGACATACACGCCACTAAACAAGTGCTTAGAAAGAAACTGAAATCCATCTGAATCACAAGGAAATCTTAGGGAGCAGATCTTAGGTTGATATCCACAGGACTGCTAGATTGAGTTATAAAGGATGCAAAAAGTGAATGAATATGGAAGGTATGTGTAAACATAATTTTCTAATTAGGGAACAATGTGGTGGTAGAGCCACATAGCAGAGTCACATAGCCTGTAGACTAAATATGTGTCAATAACTAGACAGTATAAGGTCCTGTACTCATCTTGAGTTCTCATACTGCCCATGGCATTAAGAAGCATTCCTTTATCCCTGAGCACTGTGAAATTCTCCTAAGTCACCTTCTGTGAAGGAAGCAAGCAAGAGGATAACTGGCTTTCTTGAGACTCCTGGGAAATCACAGCTAGTTAAATGAGAGCACATAAAATTGAAAGAAAAAAGCAACATCAATTAATTAAGATGGACTGCAAATACTATTCGTCCTTAGGGCCCCATGTATTCTTTTCTTCCAAATTATTCACTTCTGAAAGTAACTGCTGCCAGTCGTAGGTCATAAATGGAAATATACATTGACTCTGCTGAACAGATGGAGGTACTGAGGGACATTATCCATTTATTCTAATCACCTAGATTTAGGAGGTCATGACATTTAAAATGTGTGATTAAATTATGTTTTCTGGTTATAACTGAACTTAATATTATTAAATATATAGCAACACACACATACACACTATAAAGTGATAATTCTACCCACATAGGTACCTTTTAGCCCCCTTTTAGAACTAGTAGTACCATCAACAGGCATGGCTTCATTCTCTGTCTTGACTTTACCTCTATGAGGAGCTCTTTAGTTCATCACTAAAAGATGATGTCAGATTTTGAGAGTCTGATTCTCTAGCCAAATGCCACAGATAAATTAATACAAAGTACAGATCCTATTAATGAAAGAAACTGAGCTCTTGCTCCAGTGCTAGGACCCAGCTTTGTAATGGTATTAATTTTATAAAGGTACTTTGTGAACTTTGAGATTATCTCTGATTACCAAAAATATTTAGAGTCTGTTAATAGTTTCAAAACAACCTAACATAATTTAATTAGAAGCAAGAGATAACTTTTTTTTAGGCCACTGCTATTTCTCTTGAAAGGGAAATAAGCAATTTGAATGTGACACTTCCCCATTGCTAGAGTAATTGGTGCTGGGAGCGGGGACCTAACTCTGTATCCACCAATAATAACATTCTACTCAGACCCACCATCCTTTCAAGAAAAGTGATGCTCCAGGTTGTCAGAAGTTCTCAGATATTGAAAATTTGAGCTGATGTCCAAATGGCTGAAAAGATTTGAGCTTCTTGCTTCGACCTCATGGAAAAGCTAGTTTGCAGACAAAGTTAACGTAAAGAGAGAAGAAGGAAAGAGGAAGTGGAATTTCTGGTCTTGTGGCCTATCAACTCGTCATCTGTGCTGTAAATTTTTGTTTTTCCAAGATGAGTTAGGCTTTCTTCGTACAAAGCTAAGTGCACTCTATCTAATAAAACCATGAGAGTTGTGCAATTAGTTGCTTTGTATTATTTTGTCAGTTGAGTTTTTCTAATTTATTTTTTGATATGAATATATTTTATCTCTTCTAAAGAACCTGAATTTTGTCTGGCTGATGGCTCTGATATCTTTTTTTATTTTAATATTTTTTTATTTTTAAATAATTTCATACATTCACTTGTATCCCAGATGTAGCCCACTCCGTCTTTCCCTCCCAATCCTCCCCTCCCTCCCTTCCTCATCTCCTCCCTGTCCCCTTCTGAGTCCACTGAGAAGGGGTGTCCTCCTTTCTTTCCATCTGGCCTTAGCTTATCAGGTATCTTCAGGATGGTTGCAATGTCTTTATCTGTGGCCTAGCAAGGCTGCTCCTCCCTCAGGAGGGAGGGGAAGCTCATGAGTTCATGTCAGAAACAGTTCCTGTCCCCCTTACTAGGGAACCCACTTGGATACTGAGTTACCATGGGCTATGTTTGAGCAGGGGTTGTAGGTTATATCCATACATGGTCCTTGGTTGGATAAACAGTCTCATAGAAAACCCCTGTGATCAGATATATTTGGATCTTGTGGGGCTCCCTGTCCCCTCTAGGATATACTAATTCCTCCTTCCTTCATATGATTCCCTACACTCTGCCGAAGGTTTGGTTATGGGTCTCAGCATCTGCTTTGATACATTGCTAGATAGAGTCTTTCAGGTGCCTTCTGTGGTAGGCTACTGTTCTGTTACTTGTTTTCTCCTACATCTAATCTCCATCCCCTTTGTCTTTCTAGATGAGAATTGATCATCTTACTCCTGGACCTCTTTCTTGTTTGTCTTCTTTAGGTGTACGGATTTTAGTATGTTTATCCTATCTTATAGATCTATATAAGTGAGGATATACCATGTGTGTCTTTCTCCTTCTGGGATACCTCACTCAGAATGATTTTTTCAAGATCCTACTATTTGCCTGTAAATTTCATGATTTCTTTGTTTTTAATTGTTGAGTAGTATTCCATTGTGTAAAAGTACCACGATTTTTGTATCCATTCCTCAACTGAGGGCCATCTGGGTTGTTTCCAGGTTCAGCTATTACAAATAAAGCTGCTACAAACATGGTTGAGAAAATGTCCTTGTTGTGTACTTGAACATCTTTTGGATATATGCCTAGGAGTAGTATAGCTGGATCTTGAGGTAGCACTATTCCTAATTAGACACAGCAGAATATTGGATCCTGTTTCTGCACCCATTCTGTTAGTCTGTGTCTTTTTATTGGAGAGTTGAGTCCATTGATGTTGATAGATAATAATGACCAGTAAATGTTAGTTCCTATTATTGTGGAGTTGGTGCTGTTACTGTGATTCATTGCTTGTTTTCTTTTGATTTTGTTGGGAAATTATCTATAACCTATGTTTTCTTGGGTGTAGTTGTTTTCGTTGGATGGGAATTTTTCTTCTAGTATCTTCTGTAGGGCTAGTTTGCTGTTCAAATATTGCATAAATTTAGTTTTGTTGTGGAATATTTTATTTTCTCCATCTATGTTGATTGAAAGCTTTGCTGGGTATAGTAGTCTAGGTTGGCATCTGTGGTCCCTTAGAGCCTGCATGATATCTGCCCAGGCCCTTCTTATTTTCATAGTTTCTGAGGAGAAGTTAGTGTGATTCTGATAGGTCTACCTTTATATGTTACTTGGCCTTTTTCCCTTGCTGCTTTTAGTATCATTTCTATGTTCTGTAGATTAAGTGTTTTGACTATGATGTGGTGTGAGGAGTTTCTTTTCTGGTCTAGTCTATTTGGTGTTCTGTAGGCCTCTTGTATGTTTGTGGATATCTTTTTCTTTAGGTTGGGGAAATTTTCTTCTATGATTTTCTTGAAAATATTTTCTGGATGGACCTTGCAGCCTGGAATCCTCTTCTTCATCAATTCCTATTATTCTTAGATTTTGCCTTTTCATGGTGTCCTTGATTTCTTGGATGTTTTGTGTTCGGGATTTTTCCGATTTTACTTTTTCGTTGAGAAATTTCTGCGAGTATATCTTCAGCACTCGAGATTCTCTCTTCTATCTCTTGTACTCTATTAGTGATGCTTACATTTATGGTTCCTTCTCTTTTCTCTAAGTTCTCCAATTCCAGGGTTTTCTCAGCTTTTGTTTTCTTTATTGATTCTAATTCTGTTTTTATGCCTTGCAACATTTCCTTCATCTGTTTGAATGTGGATTCCTGTGTCTCCAAGATGGTCTCTATTTTTTTGTTTGTTTCTTCTCTTAATGTCTCTGCTTCTGCCTCCATTTGTTTGGCTATATTTGCCTGTGTTTCTTTAAGAGCTTCGTTCACTTCATTTTTGTTTCGATTTGGGGGGCCAAATATTTGATTGATTGATTGATTGATTGATTTGTTTCCTCTTTAACTGTCTGAATCTGTTTGGCTATTTCTCTGAGAGATTTGTTGGTTTCCTCTTTATGTACCTCAAATATCTGGATAATCATAGCTTTAAAATCATTTTCTTGTGTTTCTGCTGAGTTAGAGTATCCATTAATTTTGGGGTTGCTGGTGAAGCCATGATATCTTGATTTATGTTGGTTGTATTCTTTTGCTGACCCCTGGACATTTGGTTATCCATAGTGTTCACTGTTTGTTCCTGGATTCTGCAGATCAGACTAGTCTTTCTCTGGTGTCTGGAGAATTCTTCAGGAAAATGAGGGAGGTTTAGTGGTTTCAATGTGTGCGTTGGTGATTCAGCTATACCTGTTGGAGGAAAGTTCGCAGGTGCAGAAGAGGAAATGGAAGAGTATGGAATGGAAATGTGATTGAGTATGTGATTGTAGGTGTGTCCTAAGGGAAAGGGTGTTGGAGAATGAAGAGGCCTTCAGTGTGTGAGAGGGGTGCCTTGTAGGCACTGAAGGTGTTGCAGGTGCTTAAGGGATCGCAAGTGCTGTTGAAGATTGCGGGTGCGTATTGTTTTTGCAGCTCTGCTAGGCTTTGGTGGCTATTCAGCTGGTTATCTGCCACTGAAGGGTTGGATGGCCCATACGATCACTGGCTGGGCAGCTCTGTGTAGTCAGTACTGCCACTTGCAGACTTGGGATCTGGGAAAGATTGTACTGCGGATCTGGGTCTCTGTGGCTAGCACTCTTTGGGTGTGTGCTTTGGTGGGATGGTGCGTGCACTCCAGTGGGGCCAGTGGTGGTGGTGGTGGTGGGGTGTGCTCTGAGGTTCCAGAGCTCAGCAAGAGGGCACTAGGCGGGGCGTGGGCTCCTCAGATGTGTGCTCTGAGGGGTGGCGTTCAGCGGGCAGTTACAGCTCTCTGCTGTGGCTGCGGGGCCTGAAACCCTGTTTCTGCTTTCTTGGGTCCTAGGCACTGAGCTTTGCGGATTTGGGATCCAGGAAGGATTGTATTGAAGAACTGAGTCTCTGTGGTTGGCACTCTGTGGTTGGGCCTGTGCTCTGGCTCTGGCAGTGGGTGCTTTCCGGTGTGGTAGGGTTTCCGGAGGTGTGTGCACTCAGGTGTGACTGGGTTTCCATAGGTGTGCACAGTACCGAAGGGCAGGATTTCCTATGGTGTGTGAGCTCTGGCAGGGCGGGATTTCGGGAGGGATGTGAGCTCTGCTGCACTTCTTGTGGCCAGATCGCATCCCGTGGGGTGGGGGTGGGGGGGAGGAGATGCTCTGCAGGTCTGCAGGTCCAGAGCTTGGCAAGAGGGCCCTAGGCGGGGCCTGGGGTGTGGGCTCCTAGGATGTGTGTCCCAGGGGTGGTGTTCAGCAGGCGGTTACAGCTGTTGCTGCGCTAAGGCGCCTGGAGCACTGTCTCTGCTGTCTTAGTCCCCAGGCTGTGAGCTTTCCGCTCAGCTAGCTACCTGGTGCTGTGCGCAGGTTTCCCTGTGTGGGAGGCCCGGACAAGGGAAGCGCCCCACTTCCTTCCCAGAGAAGTCCGCACCCGATCTAAATCTACAAGCACTCCACGCTTCTGTGGTGTCCCCTCTCCTTTAGAAAGCCCCAAAGTCCAAATCCTACTTTCAACTGTCTCTCCACTCACCAATTTCGGAGATTCATGTCCTCTTCCTCTCCAAAACAGTGCACTCTGTTCAGCGCCATCTTGGAACCAGCTCTGGTATCTTTTGTGCATAAAGACACCATTATTTCATAGTATGTGCCAAACGCTCTAATATTATTTTCTCTCTATGTTTTTTTTTTCATCTAAAATAAAATTAGCAATGCTTTAAATTACTCAACATTCATTTTTTTCTAACAGTTTATTATGAAATTTTATTTTCTTTTATCAATTAAGTGGCTTTTCTTTTTACTCATTGCAATGTTGTGGCTGCAATTATGTTAGGATATGTGAAAATTACAAAGACTGTAAATCAATACTATTGCCAAAAAAACTCCAGTAGAATTAAAGCATTTATATTACTATAACAACTTTATTCAAACTTACTCAAGAATTTTATATGTATAATATACATTGATTTGCCCATCTGCTTAATTGAGGGATGGAATAGCCCATTAATAGAATGTAATTTTTCCTAGTACAAGAGAGACTTTCTGAGGAAAGAAGAATCATATGTGAACAAGAATGCCAAAAATTATTATGAAAAAGAAAAATATTAAGCATAATTGACTTAAAGTTAGACATAAAAAGGTAAAGGCAAGTAAAAGTAATCAAGTTTATTCTGCATTCTGCTTGCTTGTTGCTCTATTCAAAAGTAAAGGAAAACAATCTATAAATATATGGAGCTCTCATATAGTTATAAAGGTAGAAGTTTATTTTAAATGCTAAGGGAGAAAAGAGCTCTTGGACATTTACAAATTATAGTAAAGAAGTGGATGAAGGCAAATACAATGGGAAACCATTACTGCTTCCACTATTCAGTGGAAATTGTGCTTAAGAGAACAAAAAGCACAGAAGGAATTTTGTTTTATCTCAGCTTCCATAATAATGAAAGAAAAAGAAAAACACTTGCCTGGCTGATCAGTTTATATTTAAAAAAAAAAAAGGTTTTGTGGCTCTTGACTTTACATATTCACCATAAACTTTCATAAACAAATAGTCCTTTGATTCGGTGAATAAGCTAATAAGCAACAGCACCAACAGAGTATTCAATTTCAAAGGCACACAAACTTAGCTTTTAAAGCAAACATTTATAATTATATGAAGAGTCCATTTTCTACAAC
Source organism: Meriones unguiculatus (assembly GCF_030254825.1). NCBI lineage: Eukaryota > Metazoa > Chordata > Mammalia > Rodentia > Muridae > Meriones > Meriones unguiculatus. The sequence continues at coordinate 37,887,973 of NC_083350.1, read as the reverse complement.
ATCCAAACTTGCTGCCTATCCAGATCATTGAACATCCTTCTCTGGGGTCCACTCTGGTGAGTCTGTGTGATATTTCTCTTTCACACAAGTTCCTCAACCTGCCAGATCTAGCCCAAGTCCAGTGCCTAGGGCCAGAACAGCCACAGGTGCCTTATCTGAGGTTGGCCTCTAGGATTTGCTGAGACCTACTCTGTGTCCTCTAACCCAAGACCTTTCCTGTCTGTCTAACCTATCAGAACCTGATTTTACTCTTTGAAGAATGTCAACAATGCCTTGTAAGATTTTTATAAAGATTCAGAGCCTAGACTGTTTCCCAGTGATTCCTCCATATGCCTGTTAATGCCTATTTTCTCTGGTTAGAAGAGCTCTCCTCAAGATACTCCTCTCCTTATCAATGTATACGTAATATTTATAATTATTAAGAACAAAAATTTAAGGGAAGTAATTTGGAAAGTAGTATAGGCACTTTGTATTTTAAAGTGAAATGAAACAGGATGATTGAGTTTTCAAATTTAAGCTCTTAACATTCTACCAAAGAGCCTCAGCAAGAGATGCTTTTTATTGGTGTTCCTTCAGAATATCTGTGGGTTTTTTTAAGGCAAATACCAACTGTCTTCTTGATCAGTTCTTTAAAAAATGGTCCTTACTCAACTTATCACGTAAACTCACCCCCTGCGCCAAACAAACAAACAAACAAACAAACAAAAAAAAAAACAGTAGTAGCATATATCCAAAAGATGCTCAAGTACACAAGGACATTTGCTCAACCCTGTTTGTAGCAGCTTTATTCATAATAGCCAGAACCTGGAAACAACCCAGATGTCCATCAACTGAGGAATGGATACAAAAATTGTGGTACTTTTACACAATGGAATACTACTCAGCAATTAAAAACAACGAAATCATGAATTTTGCAGGTAAATGGTGGGATCTAGAAAAAATCATCCCGAGTGACATATCCCAGGAGCAGAAAGACACACATGGTATATACTCGCTTATAAGTGGGTCCTAGACCTATAAGATAGGATGAACATAGTAAAATTTGTACACCTAAAGAAGATAAACAAGGAGGTCCCGTGGTAAGATGATCAACCCTCACTTAGAAAGACAAATGGGATGGACATTGGAAGTATGAGAAAACAAGTAACAGGACATGAGCCTACCACAGAGGGCCTCTGAAAGACTCTACCTAGCAGTGTATCAACTCAGATGCTGAGACCCATAACCAAACCTTCGGCAGAGTGCAGGGAATCATATGAAGGAAGAAGGAGTTAGTATGACCTAGAGGGGACAGGAGCCCCACAAGGTCCATATATATCAGGGCACAGGGGTCTTCTCTGAGACTGTTTTTCCAACCAAGGACTGTGCATGGATATAACCTAAAATCCCTGCTCAGACATAGCCCATGGTAGTTCAGTATCCAAGTGGGTACCCTAATAAGGGGGACAGGAATTGTTTCTGACATGAACTCAGTGACTGGCTCATTGAGCTTTCCCTCCCCCTCCGAGGGAGGAGAAGCCTTACTAGGCCACAGATAAGGACATTGCAGCCATCCTGAAGATACCTGAAAAGCTAGGGTGAGATGAAAGGAGAGGAGGACACCCCCTCTCAGTGGACTCAGAAAGGGGCAGGGAGGAGATGAAGGAGGGAGTGGAGGATTGGGAGGGAAAGAGGGAGAGGGCTACAGCTGGGATACAAGTGAATGTATCAAACTATTTAAAAATGAAACAAAATATTAAAAAAAAACACAGATCAATTTTTTGTTGTCTTTGTTGCAGTAAAAACAAGACAAAGCAGAAAATGTAAAGATGAGCAGAGATTGTACAAGATCACATAGTGAAAAGAGGTAGTTACTTTTTTTTTTATTGTTTGCTTTTTTTCCCCTTCATCCCTTCCTTCTGTTTCTGTGTGTGTGTGTCCCCTTAGGCTGCTGTCTGTCCAAATGTGTGTCTTAGTAAAATGTGAGATCAGATCACAACTTTGAGTGTTGTTCTTCAGGAACCATACACTTTTTTATTCTTTTTAAAGGCAGGCTCTCTCAGTGGCCTGGCCCTTGCAATGGAGGTTAGCCTAGTTTGGCAGGAAATCTCAGCAATCCATTTGTCTCTGCTGCCCTAATGTTGAGATTGCAAGTAGGTTTTCTTGAGCCAAACTTCTTCAAGTGGGTTCTAAGGGTTGAACTCAGCTCCTGTGGTTTGTGTGGTAAGCCCTTTAATAACGGAGCCATCTCTCCAGCTTTCACTTTGTTCTACAGATAGCACCTGGACCAGTACAAACCAAAAAATCTTATTTTCTTTCCTAGCTGGTAGAAGATATAAAACGCTGAGGTCAGGGTGGGTTAAGGAAGCCAGATGATAGGATTAGAAGCCTTTGATAAAGAACTGGAATAACTTAATTGGAACCAATGACAACTGTAAACTAATCAAGAAAAAAACATCAAAGGTCCATATTACCAAGAAGAGGTAAGTGGAATGGAAAAAAAAATAAACAACCTTAAAATAATGTTGAGTAAAATGTAGATTGATGAAGTTTTAAGTCAGACACTTACTTGCTTTTGAATCTATTTTTTTAAGAGTTTGATAGAGGTGACAAGAGAGTCTAAGAAGATTTTGCTTCCTTCTGTAATAATTATATAATCTCCCAGGAAACAAATAAAAATACACAATATTACTCCATAAATCAGCTAATTACTGTTGGTTTTAGAGATACACTGGTTCAATTCCAGTTGGACCTTTTATGGTTTGCTCAATTTCTGGCTTCCAGGAAAAGACAATGTGACATTAACAAGTCATAGGCAACTTTTCTCAAGAACTGTTGGGAAACATGAGTGACTCATTGGGGGAGTAAACAAAAGGATTAAGAAAAGCTACTTCACAACTATAAATGTACATTACAAAACTCGTTCCCACAGAATGTTGTAAAACATTTGGCAAAGAGGAAAAGGAAAAGAAAGAAAACAAAATGATTTTGAGAAAAGCACAGAGGAAATCAGTAAAAGAGTAACTTTAAATTGGAAAATGTTTTGTTTTCAAACCTAGCTGGAAGTATATCAATTTTTTTTTTGGTTGGTTTTGCTATACAACCTTCCCTATTTCTTATTTATATGCTTTGCATTGAGTGCCAGAGACTATCTGGTAACCATATTGACTTAGTCAAAGTCCGGGGATGCTTACTTTTCAATAGCAATGATTTTTTTTTTCAATCTCTTCAAGGTTGCCTTAGCCTGAAAATTATACCAAAGTCTTTTGTATGTTTGAAGTTTGAGGCTCAACATAGTGGATTCATCTAACACGATAATAAATGTCATATAAATTTGATAATTGTATTCTTATCTTCTTAATTTTGAAATAACTTTTGAAATAACTGAAAAAAAAATATATATATAGTACAACCAACCAGGGCCCAGAGTGGCTTGTGGAGACTGAAGCACTGAGGACCATGGCCCATCCGTAGACTTGAACTAGACCTCCTACACAGATGTAGCAGATAGGTAGCTCAGGGTCCATGTGGTTCCCTAATAAGGGGAGGCTGGAACATAGGCTTTGTTGCCTGCTTTTTGATCACTCCCGCCTGGCAGGATTGCTTCACAGGGCCACAGGGTAAGAGGATGAGCTTAGTCCTGATGTGACATGATGAGCTAGGGTGGGTGGTGGGGCTCCCCTTTTCTGAGAAATATGGGAGGGGGAAGGGGAAAAAGAGAGAGGAAAGGAGGGAGGGAGCCTACAAATGGGATATAAAATGAATAAATAGACTAATTAAAAATAAGGTACAAACAGGTGAGAAAAGCTAGATCTTCCTTATCCCAGAAACTCTCACAACTCTCAGTGCTTTGGGACATTTGTTTCATTGTCTTCTCGATCTCTCTCTGTGCAAGTTTTCTTTTTCCTAAAAGAACATCTTGTAACTTTATATGCTCTGCTGTGTACCACAAAAGTAAACAAAACAAACAAAAGACCCAACCAAACAAAAACCATTATGCACTGTCCACACCTCATTCAGAGGATTCACACTGATGGTACTATTAACCAGATCATGGACCCTGCCTCTCTAACAATACCACTGTAAAGTTGCCGTCCAATAAGCCAAGACATGTCCTGCATTAGCTACCAGCTCTCAGCAGGTTCTTGGAAGCTTATCAGCCATTGAGCATATCTCCTCTGCGTGTGTGTCTTAAAGAGAACAGTTGCTCCGTGCTGGGTTAGGATCTTCAACATGTGACTGTCAGTGCTTTCATACAGCCAGGCACAGGCCATGTGTTCTGGGCAATCCTTCAGAGGCACACTATGATAAAGTCACATTCCTGAGGCTATTCAAATTAATCACACATTAAGACAGTCTCCGGCAGATTTATAAACCTTAAATTAATCGTTAGGTGAGTTGCTTGATCAGAAGAGACAGGAATACTGCTGGGAAACTTGATGAATTCATGTGTGCTCTTTAAGCCAAACTGTTTTTTTCTCAGAATTATCTAACATTCTCTATTCTGGTTGCTTTCTTGCTGAAGGCTATTTATTTATTTATTTGCTGTTTTTTCTTCCTTTTTTTCTTTTATATTTTATTATGATTTATTTACCTTGTATCCCAGCTGTAGCCCCCTCCCTTTTCCCCTTCCAATTCTATCCTTCCTTCCTCTTCTCCTTCCACACCCCTCCCCAAGTCCACTGATAGGAGAGGTCCTCCTCCTCTTTTATCTGACCCTAACCTATCAGGTCTTATCAGGACTGGCTGCATTGTCTTCCTTGGTGGCCTGGTAGAGCTGCTTTCTCCTCAGGGAAAGATAACCAAAGAGCAGGCCACTGAGTTCATGTCAGAGAGATGTTCCCATTACTAGGGAACCTACTTGGATAAAGAGCTGCCATGTGCTACATCTGAGCAGGAGTTCTAGGTTATCTCCATGCATGGTCCTTGGTTAGAGTATCAGTCTCAAAAATGACCCCTGGGCGCAGATTTCTTTGTTTTGTTGCTCTCCTTGTGAAGCTCCTGTCCTCTCCAGGTCTTTCTATCTGGAGGCTATTTTTTTTTTTTTTTGCCACTTTCAACAGCAGGTTTATTAATATTTTTTTTAAAAAACTTTCCTAGGTAGCCCCTTCTTTTTTTTTTTTCCCAAATGGAATGGGCATTGGATGTAAGAGAAAACAAGTAACAGGAGGACCCTACCACAGAGGGCCTCTGAAAGACTCTACCTAGAAGTGTACCAAAGCAGATACTGAGACTCATAAACAAAACTTTGGCAGAGTTCAGGGAATCATATGAAAGAAGGGGGAGTTAATATGACATGGAAAGGACAGGAGCTCCACAAGAACCAAATATATCTGCACACAGGGGTCTTTTATGAGACTGTTTCTCTAACCAAGGAACATTGTGTGGATATAACCTAGAACCCCTGCTCGCTCAGATGTAGCCCATGGTAGCTCAGTATCCAAGTTGGTACCCTAGTAAGGGGAACAGGGACTATTTCTGACATGAACTCAATGGCAGGCTCTTTGACCTTTCCCCCGCACCGAAGGAGGAGCAGCCCTGCTAGGCCACAGAGGAAGACTTTGCAGCCAGTCCTGAACATACCTGATAAACCAGGGTCAAGAAGGTCCTCCCCTATCAGTGGACTTGGAAAAGGGCAAGGAGATGAGGGAGGGATGGTGGGATTGGGAGGGAATGAGGGAGAGGGATGCAGGTGGGATACAAAATTAAACTAATAAACTGTAACTAATATTAAAAAAATAAAAAATATATTGTTTGTTGAGATCCTACCAACTAGTCTTTAAGTTCATTGATGATTTCCATTTATGTGGATAACCACACTGATGGTTGCTAAATCATTTATTTCACAATTTTTTATAGTTATTAGCTGTTCTATTCTAAAGATATTTTTCTTCTAAGAAGACATAAGTAATGTATTATGTAATTATATGTAAATATTTGTTTCTGCTTATGAATTTATTTATGAATGTGTCAAGCAATTAAATTATATATTATTCATTGAATCATCATGTAATATTTTTATTATGATGATGATGTTCACATTATCATAGTTTGATGCCTCTACCATGCTTCCAGGTTTTGCTTACTCTCTGATGTAAACTTGTTACACTCTCATCTTAAATGTTCATACTACATTCTCAAGCCTCAGTTCTATAATTAACTATTTCTGCAAGACATCATACTTCCTTTTAGAATACATGTGTTGATTAAAAACTTGGTTGCATATTGTTTGGTTGCATATTAGCACAAGAATGCCATTCCTCATAGTTCCTTTCAGCACAAAAGTGTGTACTATATACAGACATAGAAATATATGTACTTATTATTTATACATATATACTTATGCTTCATAGGCATAAAATCTGTGTTTATACACTTATATTTTTTGTGTACATGTACATAGTTGTGTTTATATCTAGCTTTCATATCTATCTATGACTACACAGTCCTAAAAGTCTAAACTTTTCTTTGACATTTACTTATCATTTTGTGTGTCACAGTTGGGAAGATTATGTATATGCTGTGCCTTGCAAAGCCTGTGGTTCATATAGTTTAATTTGTTCCTTTAGTGTTCCTTTTCTATAGTGTAGGTCCAAGGATCAAATGTTTGTAGCCAAGTTAGACCTCAAGTGCCTTTGAGCCATCCTGCTTATTCAAGCGTGAACTTAATAGGTTTAAAATATTTGTTCTTAAATGGAACACTGAAAACACAATAAAAGTTTCACAGAACTGTAGTTTTCAGTTATTTCCTTCATCTTGTAGGTCTTTTGAAACAAAGGCATAACAAGCAAAAACAAGTGTCCCCATACTGCTGGAGACAGCTGACTAAGTTCATGAAGAGGTGGCTTGGCTTCTGTTTCTGCCCCAAAGGGAAGGTGACGGCAGGGAGAATTACTTGGGTATCTCTTGGTTGTCACTTGCTTAACTTTAAAGTTAATGAAAACCAAAAGTTTTAGCATCTGGAGGCAGAAATAAGGGCTCTCAGCTCTCGGGAGAGTGTTCTAGATTATACCACCCTAGTTATCAGCTAGAACAGTAAGACACAGACGATGAAGAGCACTTAGGATGTCTAGAAAGTCATCATCTCAGTTTCTGGGATAGGAGGGTTGGGTTGCTGTTGGAACCCACATGAAGAAGCTGATAGGAAGTAGTAGGGGCTACTGTGTGCCCTAGGATCCCGGCCTCTGTGAGGATGTTTTGACTACCCTGAACTTCCCTTTGGTGAGAAACCAACTTGTACAGGTTAATGGCCCTCTATCAACAGTGTGTATTGTATTACAGATGAATGAGGAAATACAATGGTTCAGGCCTTGCTTCCAAGCTGAGGTCAAAGGTGAAGGGCACAAGTTTCAGACCTCAGTGGAATCTATGACTTCCCAGTTTCTGCTTACTTAATCTCCACCCTTTCCCAGAGCTGCTAATCCTGATTGTGGTTCCTGACAAATACCCCATACCTCTGGTTGACTTCCAAAAAAAAGGGTTGTCCAGCACTTCACTGACAATGAATAACCTGTCACTCTCCACTTGTCAAAAAAGAAGCCAGTCTTAGTTCTACTTGCACCAGTGAGCACTCTGTTACTGGGAAAAAGGAGGAAACACCTGTAGTCACTTCCTTCTAATGTTTCTATTTTTCTTTGCACTTATTTTCTAAAAGAATGACAGTAATAGATGCATGCTGAGGGAGTAGGGCTCTGGCCCAGAAAAGCAAGTATATATGAAAATGAACAGTTCCATGAGCTGTTAATTCAAGATCACAATCAGTTCTTTCTAAAAATTTATTTTTATTAATTACAGTTTATTCACTTTGTATCCCAGCTATAAACCCCTCCCTCATTCCCTCCCAATCCCACCCTCTGTCCCTCTTCTCCTCCCATGCCCCTTCCCAAGTCCACTGATAAGGGAGGTCCTCCTCTCCTTCTATCTGACCCTAGCCTATCAGATCTCATCAGGACTGGCTGCATGTTCTTCCTCTGTGGCCTGATAAGGCTGCTCCCCTTCAGGTGAAGGTGATCAAAGAGCCAGCCACTGAGTTCATGTCAGGGACAGTCCCTTTCCCATTACTAAGGAACCCACTTAGATACTGAGTTGACATGGCTACATCTGTACAGGGGTTCTAGGTTATCTCTGTGCATGGTCCTTGGTTGGAGAGAAGACCCCTTTGCCCAGATTTCTTGGTTCTGTTGCTCTCTTTGTGGAGCTCCTGTGCCCTCCAGATCGTTATATCTCCCCCTTATTTCATAAGATTCCCTGCACTCTGCCCAAAGTTTGGATATAAGTCTCAGCATCTACTTTGATACACTGCTGGGTAAAATCTTTCAAAGGCTCTCTGTGGTAGGCTCCTGCCCTGTTCCCTGTTTCCCCCCTCTTCTGATGTCTGTCCCATTTGCCTTTCTGAGTGAGGATTGATCATCTTACCCAGTATCCTCCTTCTTGATTAGCTTTTTAGGTGTACAGATTTTAGTATGTTTATCTTATGTTATATTTCTAAATCCACTTATAAGTGAGTCTATACCATGTGTGTCTTTCTGTTTCTGGAATATCTCACTTAGGATGATCTTTTCTAGTTCTTACCACTTGCCTGCAAATTTCATGATTTCCTTGTTTTTAATTGCCAAGTAGTATTCCATTTTGTAAATGTACCACAATGTCTATATCCAATTTCTGTTCTGTTGAGGAACATCTGGGTTGTTTCCAGATTCTGGCTATTATGAATAAAGCTACTATGAACATGGTTGAGCAAATGTCCTTGTTGTGTACTTGGGCATATTTTGGATATATGCCTCAGAGGGGTAAAGCTAGATCTTGAGGTAGCACTATAGTGGATCAAAGACCTCAACATAAAACCAGATACACTAAATCTCTTAGAAGAAAATGTGGGTAAGAGTTTTGAACTCATTGGCAAAGGAGACAACTTCTTGAAAAGAACACCAACAGCATAGACTCTAAGATCAACAATCAATAAATGGCACCTCATAAAACTGAAAACCCTCTGTAAAGCAAAGGACACTGTCATCAGAACAAAACAATGGCCTACAGACTGGGAAAGGATCTTCACCAACCTTATATCTGACAGAGGGCTAATATCCAGAATATGTAAAGAACTCAGAAAGTTAAAAGGCAATAAATCAAGTAATCCAATTAAAAAGTGGGGTACAGAGCTAAACAGAGAATTCTCCATAGAGGAATATTGGATGGCAGAGAAACACTTAAAGAAATTTTCAACATCCTTAGTCATCAGGGAAATGAAAATTAAAATTACCCTGAGATTTTACCTTACATCCATCAGAATGGCTAAGATCAAAAATTTAAACAACTGGAGAGGATGTGGAGAAAGGGGAACCCTCCTACATTGCTGGTGGGAATGGTCAGTTCTTTTAGAGACAACTAAATGACTTTTTAAAGTTAAACATATTTTAGGATTGTCCCTTTAAGGGATTAGAAGCCTATAATATTCATCTACACTCCCACCCTCTCTTCCTGGATTTTGCATCTTGAGTAAAATGACTCATCTGCTTTCTTGGCTACTCATGTGCCAGTGCTCCCAGGCTGAGTGTCCATAGCTAGAGAGCAGGTGCCAATATCATTGGTACATAGGCAATTGTTTTCTAGAGTGATTGATAAATGCCTAGGATTGGCAGAAGGTACTTGAGTATAGAATTGAGAGTATCTATCTGTTAGGGGATTCTAAGACGCTATGGTTATGTACTGTGCTTATCACAAGGTTATTTTTTTCTGAAAGCAACTGAAAAATTGTTATATTCTTATCTGCAAAATAGGCAGCTGTCATCACAAAGATAAAATGTTAAGTTTTTTATTTTTTTTAATTTTAGCACATGCTTGTGCTGCGGAGAGGAACAACGTAGGAATATGAGTACCTCTCTGGTTCAGTATATTGGCTGAAATATGATCGTCGGTTAAAAACTCGCATGCTTTTATTTTCATGACAGTCTGTTCTTACATGTTGTATAAAGTGTCTGAACACAAGATCATTGTGTGCGGGGTGGGGGAAGAACACTCAATAAACGTTTCCCCGATTTTCTTTCAGGTGGTCTGTGTTAACATGATCAAAGGCTATTTTGACAAACATACTGTAGTAGATTTTATAGCAATTTTATAGTTAAGTGCACTATGTCTGAATATATCATTTGTAGCATTTCATAGCTTCTGATTTTTAATCTTAAAACATTATTTAAATGTTTTTTTGTGATTTATGTTCAGTGAAATTTATCCATTCTAGTGTACAATTCTTTAAGTTTGAGAAACACAATTTTATGGCATAACTAAAACCAATATATAAAATAATTCTGGTCCTCTCCCCCTAACCTTTAAAATTTATAATTTTTTTACATTAAATTTGAACTGCACAAATAAATGTATGATTACATTTATGTCATTGAGCAGCTTTATTTAAGACAAATTAGTCACTTGGTTATTAGTTTTGTTTTTGTTTCTTTTTACAAGAAATATTGTTTTCAGTTTGGAATATATTCTTCAAGGCCTTGTTTATCCATGTGCATTTATTAAATTTATTATCAGTGACCAATAAGCATACATATTTACTTTTTATGTTTCTTTTATATTTTAACCCTATATTATCATCATAAATTATTCACAAAAGACTAAAAAATACCTTATATTATTTAAAAGCAGTAAATTGTCCCATAGCAATTATATGTCAAGAGAACTATGAAAAACAAAATAATATAATATATAGAAATAAAGTATTTGATTTGTTATATGATATTATCAACAAGAAATTAAGGAAATAAGAATATATGTCAAAGGACAGTTTATTATGTAGAAACTTATTTTATACTTATCATAATAAGTATCTATTCTCATGGGGTAAATTTTTTTGCTTTTTACCCCTTTTTATCTTTTATGTTTTTAATATTAATTACAGTTTAGTCACTTTGTATCGTGGGGTAAAATTTATCATCATTTCACATGCTTTGGGTCCAGTAAGACACTATAAATAAAATATTTTAAGACATATATAATAAAATCTAATGCATACAGAAATTACTTTAAATCAGTAAAAATGACATGCAAAAGAATTAAAAAATCAAGGGGCACAGATAGAAATCATTTATATCGACATTCAGAACTGATATTTCAGGAACATGTGAATTAAGTGATTATTAAGTTAAGTGGTTCTGTTCAGTGTGGTCATGATTGTAATTTCAGTATCTGTAACAAATAATATACTAGAGGGTGGCAGGGACCATAGCAGATTGAATCCCAAGGGAGTTGCTCAACCCAAAGATAGTTACATTTACTCATTTAAATACAGAATGAATTAAACACATGGGGACTAAATGTGACTTATATGTCTCTCCCACAGTACAGTCTTTGCCTTAAAGTAATAAATTGTTACAAAATATGTTTGAGCTCCATGAAATTCAAAAGTTCTCTCATAGATTAAGGTATCTATATTTTTCTTTCACACGTCCTGAATTCACTCACCTAAAGGAATCCTCCATATTAAAGAGACTTTGATGAATTTTGCCTATTACCTCCTCGGCTTCAAAACTCTCCTGGCACTACTTCAACATACTACTTTTAGGAATCCCCATCTGTCGATGCAAATTTGCTTGAAACCTGGGCAGATCTGCGCAAACTCTTTGAAAACACCCTAGTTTAATGTCTTGTTAATTCTCTAGCATTTCCACATTTGATCTTTCCCGTCCAGTTATGACAAACAAGTGTGTTAGATATGGTTCCGCTTCTGTTTTAATGGTTTTCAAATGCACTGCGGTGCTTCATGCCAGCTTGACGCTTTGCATGGCCTTTGTTTCATCTCCTCTTTTCCTTTCTTTAAGTGACTTTGCAGGTGCTACAATTTAACTCTTCTTTTTTTTTTTTTTTTCAATGCAGTTTATTCAGGAACATTGAACAATCCTCGGACCCCGGGGAAAGCCAGCCCACAGCTTAAATAGCCTCTGGGTAGCCAACCCAGGCGTGCCACGGGGGCAATGCAGATAGGTCCACATACATGGAAGCAAGCCAGATCCTCGGCCTTAGCCAAATGTGGAGTTGTTCGTGACAGAGAGCACTCACCATCGGGAAGGTGGAAGGCGGAAACCAGCTCCATCTTTAAGGCATAGCATTCCGCAGCTCTCTACAGTTCCCCCTTTTTGTTTTAGACGCATCAGGCAAGAGTAGAGGTCTGATCTCTGATATTAGAAATAAATTGGGACTTTGTACAGATGTTCATTTAGGTGTCATCCACCCAAAGAGCATCAGACTGTCCGATACCTTTTTCTCAGAGGCGGGACCTGGGGCATCAACCCGCATGCAATCAGACATGCTCTTCTCTGGGTCCGAAGCGGCTGACCCTGAGTGCAGTGCTAAGCCTCGCATCCTGAGCGTATCATTTTAGCTTTTTATGGTATCCAACCATGCTTGGGGAGAATGTCCTGCTTCAATGGCTGTAAAGGCCTGAATGATCACGGCTGCATCACACTGTTGTGAGACTCTAATCTTGCATATATACCACAGGCAAACCAAGGAGACCAACACCAGAAGGCCTGCTAACACTCCCATGCCCGCCCATTCCTTCAGATGATTCATGGCTGCAGCAATCCATGTTGATAATCCTGTGGCTAGGCCTGCGTCCACTCCGGTACAATTTACTGTGACAATGGCCACTCTCAGTTGCTCCATCGTAGTATCGAATTCTCCAGTCCAATTACCTAAAATATAGCTCGACAATTGTTTAGACAAAAATTGATACCCTATGGCAAATCGCTCAACCTGGCTGTCAATGAAAGTATGCTGGACTTTGTGTCACTAGCATACAACATGAGAATTTTTCCTGCAATTTAACTCTTCTTAAGAAGAGTAGTCTTTTAAGAAGTACCACTATGTTGACTTATACTTCTGCTATTTATTTGTGTGTGTGTGTGTGTGCGTGTGACTGCTTAATTGACTAGACAAGAGAAGAGACAGTATGAATTTCCAGCTTTTCATAGAATACCTGCCAGATAATACAAAAGTTCAGTTTAATGTCTGTAAAAAGTCAATTCTTTAAAAACTAGAATACAACGATAATCTGTTTTATTTTCTTACTGTCTTTTTTTTTTAAACTCTGCTAAACAGGTGGTATGGTTATTATCTTCATTTAAGCATATTGCTTTACTCAAGTACATGAACACTGTTTTCTGGCCCTAGCCAAGCTTAAGACTATAAGGAAAGGAATGGACGCTCAGTCACATTGGAAACAAGATCAGTATTGACAAATTGAATACAGATATTTCTGGACCTTCAGAAAGTTGATGTTAAACAAAAATTGCACATAGATTTTCTTATTTGAGAACAATGAACATTTTTAACTTGAAAATATCAATTCAGTAGTATTTTTTTCCTAAAGTCTAAAGTCAGTGAAACCATCATTTCCAAGGTGACTTGCTGAATCCTTTCTCCCCCAGTAAGCCCTAAACTTTCAATCACTGCAATTCAAAATATTTCTGAATTTTCATTACTGTATAAAATTTTCAAATAGATTTTTCATTTCACAGAAGATGCAGATGCTATCTATCTAAATAATAATCCATCTCCACTTCAGTTTATATTCAGAAGCACCTCAAATATCTTGGGGATCAAAGAGGACACAGAATTGTCTGTGTTTGCAGATGTCAAAATCTCCAAAGGCCTTTTTGTTTAGATCACCTTTGTATTGCCATGGAAACTATTTTTCCCATGTCTAGAAACTGAGTTATGGGAAACTAATGTTGTTCCCATGGAGATATACAAACATATTAAGCATATCCTGGGAGTAATAGGCAAATATAAGATACTTTATTTCTTTTAAAGCATATTAAACATCTAATATACAAAGGCATGAAATAATTACAAACTTAAAGATGTGATGCAGAGATCAAGCTATTAAAGACAACATCATATGGCCAGTGCTTTTATTTATAAAGAGCTAAAAGTCAGTTACAGAGTTTACAAAAAGACTACCTTGCTTAAAAATAAGCGGTTTGCAAAGTGGATAGGCCAGGCAACAGTAGAGCATTTGATATAGAACTAGGAATAAATAACATTTAAGCTGAGATTCCATGAACTATCAGAAGGGGGTGAACTCTGTCTGTGTGTGTGTGTGTGTGTGTGTGTGTGTGTGTGTGTGTGAGAGAGAGAGAGAGAGAGAGAGAGAGAGACCAGAACATAGGTATTTCTGAAAGGAGTAAGAGATCAAATCACTTATTTCTGGCTGAAAAACTTAATTTAATTTTTCTTTTCAGTCCTGACAGTGTTATTCTTTGTCTTTACTCCTTAGTTAGAAGATATTGTGTGGTTAACTTGCTTTCTTGCAATAGTTGGCTAGCATCAGTAACAAATTCCTAAAGCGTCCTGTATCTCTAATGTGTCTTGTGCTGGTGTCACTGAGAACAGATGGATTATACTGATTTGCTTTTTCCATATCTTTTCCCATATCTTGACCTTCTCTGAGAATGCTTTTATCTTTCTATTAATAACAACCAAAACTGTGGTTAACAGAGCAAAGATATGTAACTGTTTACAATGAATTATTCATGTTTAAGCATGGGGATCTGGGACATATTTGTCCATTTACACTTTCGATATGGCTACAGATTCCTCAGAGATGAACATGATGAACCAAAGTTAAGTGAAATTAGACACAAAGCACAGTATCCCTAGGTTTGTATTCATCAGCCATTACCTCTTTAAAACGCACACCAATATGTCTTTTCCAGGAATATGTAAATGTATTCTTAGAAGCCTCTTGAGGAAGAGTTCATCTAAAGAAGAATGAGCATGGGTTGTAAACTGAAGCCAGTGATAAAATCACAACACTTCCTGTTGATCACATAAATTTTTTCAGTGCCCTTGTTGTTATGGCTTAGTTTTAGATGAAACCCTCAGACACAATTATCAGTTTCTTAACTTTGTGGAGAGCAACAAGCATGTAATAAGTCATATGTATTTACAATACTAGTTCTTTAAGATTTAACATATAAACAACCAGAACCTTATCCACAATGAAGAAAATGAATGCACCAGTCACTCCTGAGGAATAGAAGTGCTGGTCTAGCCTGAGCTGGCTTTGGATGTGCGTATAGTAGGGCAAAACCTTGTGCTTTAGCAGTCTTTTGAGTTAATCCATTATTTAATATCTTATTCCTTTAATTGTGTATGCATATAACTAAAATCAGACTCATTATTGGAATGAAAAAAAGCTGTATTCTAACCTGCCATTCAAAACAGATAACTGCCAAAAAGACTCTCCTTAGCAGACTCTTCTTCTTCTTGAACCCCATAAATAAAAGCCACAAACCTTAATTGGGGCCCTTGAGTATTCCCACTCATGAGGTCCTATGTTAATATTGGTATTAAAGGGACAGTGTATTTGCCACAGAGGAGGACTTCGCAATCAGTCCTGAAGATACCTGATAAACCAGGGTCATATGAAAGGGGAGGAGGTCCTCCCCTATCAGTGGACTTGGAAAGGGGCAGGGAGGAGATGAGGGAGAGAGGGTGGAATTGGGAGGGAATGAGGGAGCTGGATACAGCTGGGATACAAAATTAATAAACTGTAACTAATATTAAAAAATAAAACATTAATAAAAAGGAATACTACTCAGCTATTAAAAGCAAGGAAGTCATGAAATTTGCAGGCAAATGGATGGAACTAGAAAAGATCATCCTGAGTGAGGTAACCCAGAAACAGAAAGACACTCATGGATATATTTACTTATAAGTGGATATTAGCCATATAATGTAGGATAAGCATGAAAATCTATAGACTTAAAGACCCAACAAAAAAAGAGAACTTCAGGCCTAACTCTCTTATGAACATTGACGCAAAAATACTCAATAAAATACTTGCAAACCGAATCCAAGAACATATCAAAGATATCATCCACCATGACCAAGTAGGCTTCATCCCAGGCATGCAAGGGTGGTTCAACATACGGAAATCCATCAATGTAATCCACTACATAAACAAACTGAAGGAGAAAAACCACATGATCATCTCCTTAGATGCCGAAAAAGCATTTGACAAAGTCCAACACCCATTCATGTTTAAAGTCTTGGAGAGATCAGGGATACAAGGCACATACCTAAAGATAGTAAAGGCAATATACAGCAAGCCTATAGCTAACATCAAACTCAATGGAGAGAAACTTAAATCAATCCCACTGAAATCAGGGACAAGACAAGGCTGTCCATTGTCCCCATATTTCTTCAACATAGTACTTGAAGTCCTAGCCAGAGCAATAAGACAACTAAAGGAGATCAAGGGGATACAAATCGGAAAGGAAGAGGTCAAAGTGTCACTATTTGCAGATGATATGATAGTATACATGAGCGACCTCAAAAATTCAACCAGAGAACTCCTTCAGCTGAAAAACACCTTCAGCAAAGTGGCAGGATACAAAATCAACTCAAAAAAATCAGAAGCTCTCCTATATACCAAAGACAAAAAGGCTGAGAAAGAAATTAGGGAAACAACACCCTTCACAATAGCCACTAATAACATAAAGTACCTTGGGGTGACACTAACCAAGCAAGTGAAAGACCTGTTTGAGAAAAACTTCAAGTCTCTGAAGAAAGAAATCGAAGAAGATATCAGAAGATGGAAAGATCTCCCGTGCTCATGGATTGGTAGGATTAACATTGTGAAAATGGCCATACTGCCAAAAGCAATCTACAGATTCAATGCAATTCCCATCAAAATACCAACTCAATTCTTTACAGACCTTGAAAAAAAGATTCTCAGCTTCATATGGAGAAACAAAAAACCCAGAATCTCCAAATCAATCGTGTACAACAACAGATCATCTGGAGGTATCTCCATTCCTGATCTCAAGCTGTACTACAGGGCAACAGTAATAAAAACTGCATGGTATTGGCATAGAAACAGAAAGGAGGATCAATGGAAGACCCAGAAATAAATACACACACCTATGAATACTCGATATTTGACAAAGAAGCCAAATCCATTCAATGGAAAAAAGATAGCATCTTCAACAAATGGTGCTGGACCAACTGGATGTCTACATGCAGAAAAATGAAAATAAATCCATATTTATCACCCTGCACAAAACTAAAGTCAAAGTGGATCAAGGACCTCAACATAAAACCAGATACCCTAAATCAATTGGAAAAAAAAAGTGGGGAACAGCCTAGAACTCATTGGCACAGGAGACAACTTCCTGAACAGAACACCAACAACACAGGCTCTCAGAGCAACAATCAATAAATGGGACCTCATGAAACTGAAAAGTTTCTGTAAAGCAAAGGATACCGTCATCAAAACAAAACGACTGCCTACAGATTGGGAAAGAATCTTCACTAACCCTTTATCTGACAGAGGACTAATATCCAGTATATACAAAGAACTAAAGAAGCTGAAAAGCAGCAATCCAAGTAATCCAATTAAAAAATGGGGAACAGAGCTAAACAGAGAATTCTCTGTAGAGGAATACCGAATGGCAGAGAAGCACTTAAAGAAATGCTCATCCTCATTAGCCATCAGGGAAATGCAAACCAAAACGACCCTGAGATATCACCTTACACCCATCAGAATGGCCAAGATGAAAAACTCAAGCGATAACATATGCTGGAGAGGTTGTGGAGAAAGGGGAACCCTCCTCCACTGCTGGTGGGAATGTAAACTGGTACAACCACTCTGGAAAACTATCTGGCGCTTTCTAAGACAAATAGGAATAGTGCTTCCTCAAGACCCAGCTATACCACTGCTAGGTATATACCCAAAGTTTGTTCAAGTACACAAAAGGGATACTTGCTCAACCATGTTTATAGCAGCTCTATTTGTAATAGCCAGAACCTGGAAACAACCCAGATGTCCATCAACAGAGGAATGGGTACAGAAATTGTGGTATTTTTATACAATGGAATACTACTCAGCAATCAAAAAGGAGGAAATCATGAAATTTGCAGGCAAATGGTGGGATCTAGAAAAGGTCATTCTGAGTGAAATATTCCAGAAGGAGAAAGACAAACATGGGATATACTCACTTATATAGACCTATAAGATATGATAAACATAATGAAATCTATACACCTAAAAAAGATAATCAATAGAGCAGACATGGGGTAAGATGATCAATCCTCGTTTAGAAAGACAGATGGGATGTGCATTGAACGTATGACAAGAGTCTACTGAGCGCATCTGAAAGACTCTAACTAGCAGTGTTTTCAAAGCAAAGACTCATGACCAAACCTTTGGCAGAGTACAGGGAATCATAAGAAAGAAGGGGGAGTTAGTCTGATTGGGAAAGGATAGGAGCTCCACAAGGACCAAATATATCTGGGCACAGGGTCTTTTCTGAGACTGACATTCAACCAAGGACCATGTATGGATATAACCTAGAACCTCCACTCAGATGTAGCCTGTGGTAACTCAGTAACCAATTGGTTTCCCAAAGTGAGGGGAACAAGGACTATTTCTAACAGGAACTCAATGACTGGCTCTTTGGTCTCCCCACCCCCGAAGGGAGGAGCAGTCCTGTTAGGCCACAGAGGAGGGCTTTGCAGCCAGTCCTGAAGATACCTGATAAAACAGGATCAGATGAATGGGGAAGAGGTCCCCCCTTATCAGTGGACTTGGAAAGGGGCACAGTGGAGATGAGGGAGGGAGGGAGGGACTGGGAGGGAATGAGGGATCGGGACACGGCTAGGATACAGAGTTAATAAAATGTAACTGATAAAAAAAATAATAATAAAATAAAATAATGTGAAAAATAAATAAAACATTAATAAAAAGGAATACTACTCAGCTATTAAAAGCAAGGAAGTCATGAAATTTGCAGGCAAATGGATGGAACTAGGAAAAGATCATCCTGAGTGAGGTAACCCAGAAACAGAAAGACACTCATGGATATATTACTTATAAGTGGATATTAGCCATATAATGTAGGATAAACATGAAAATCTATAGACTTAAAGAAGCTAAAAACAAGGAGGATCCTATGAAAGAGGTTTAATTATCATTCAGAAGGGAAAGCAGGATAGATATCAGAAATGGCTGTAGAGAGGGAATAGGACTAGAGCCTACCACAGATGTCCTGTAAAAAACTCCACCCAGCAGAGGATTGAGCAGATCCAGAGACTTACAGCCAAACTTTATACACAGAACAGGGAGACTATGGAAGAAGGGGGATATAAAAGGACCCAGAGGGGCAGGAGCCATACAAGGAGACCAAAAAAAAAAAAAATGCATGTATAGAGAAGACATAGATCCCCTGCTCAGACATAGCCCATAGACAGCTCAGTCTCTCTGTGGGTTCCCTAGTAAGGGGAAAAGAGACAGTCTCTGACATGAACTCAGTTGCCTGTTCCGTGATCACTTCTCCTTGATGGGGCATCCTCCCTAGCCCCTAGAGGAAGAGGATCCAAGCAGTCCTGATGGGACCTGACAGCCAGTAGGGTAGGAGGACTTCCCCTATCAGTGGACTAGGGAAGACAGTTAGGGGAGGAAGAGTGAGGGAGGGTGGGACGGGGGCGTGATGGGAGAGGTTACAACTGGATACAAAGTGAATAAATTGTAAAATAATAATAATAATAATAATAATAATAATAATAATAAAACAATAAACCCAGAAAACCCAGACTATAAGAATGACTTTTAATGGAATCGCTAGTGAATAATTCAGAAATGACTGGCATGGGCAGAAATTTTGCATTGTGATAATACTTGGGTCTACAGGTTCAAATTTTCCATATTGTTTTTCTCATCTACAGCTGACTAACAATAAATAATATCAAATTTAGAAGAAATTCTGAATCACTAGTTGAGCACAAATCATGTCTGACAGAGCAGCATTGGCTTAGTTTCAGAGTTAAATCTAGTTTGTTTCTCATTGAATCACCAGATAAAAAGCTTTCTAAAAGAATGAAATCCAACTAATTAGGTGAAATTTTTTTTTCTCTTTGCTATTGTTGATGAGCTTAAAATGTCAACCAATTTTATTTGTATATAAAGTATTTTTTTAATTTTTTCAATATACTTTGAAGGTTAAAAGAAGGAAGTTATACCTGGCCAATTCAGCCCTAACAAGGAATGACTTTGCTATTGATCATAAATCTAGTAATCTGTGAATAACTTGTCTTTGGAAAGATTACAATGTCTGCTTTTTTTTTTTTAACTCAGACCATATACACAGAACATTTTGATGAAACATAATGTACTTGCAGGACTGGAGAGATTGCTAAATAGTAAAGAAAAAAAATGAAAGAATCTCAAAGTTGGATGAGAAAGAATGGGAGGGCAAAGGCAGTAAGGAAGGAATTGATTTGAAGCTACCATTTGTTCTCTAAAGTTATCTGCACTCACATGTACATCTCTACACCACCGCAAAATGCACTTTTTCAGAAAAAAATGCATTCTTGGGATATTGTCAGAGTACACATTTATAAGAATACCATGTATTACGACTTTGGGGTTAATTTTACTATTTGTTATGCTATTTCTAAAAGAATGAAGACATCCTTACCATTTCTTTCTAATAACTGTCTTTAGAGCCATCTTTACACAATTAGTTCATCTCTATCAAATTACTTTTATCATCCAAATAAAATACATGTTATTGTCAGAGATAATGATGATAAAAGACAGAAGGAATATAATTCATACAAACTTGGAAAAGGATCAGTCATGTAAAAACGTTATTCAAATAATTTGGTAGGATTTATGGCCTGATGATCAAAATAAATAATTGTCTTTCTTCTCAATGCCAGTCAGTTGTAGAAAATGTTCATTTCCTGCCCCTGAGTAAAGTAGAATTCCTTCATGCTTTATGTCCACGGTTCACTAAAGAAAACTATCAAATATCATCTAAACATCCTCAGCCTTCTCTGTTTCCACCCTCAGCTTCAGGATCCATGCTGCTCTCAGTGGCTGTCATGTTCCTGACAGCCTTTGTCTCCTCAGCGACTTCCTTTAAGGACCAGCTTCACCTCCTTATCATCTTTATAAATACTTGATGTGAATTCCGTCATCATCATCACTGCAGCAGACCCTTTTAGTGGCAGCTCTTGATGGACCATGGATTGTATTACTCACGCCTCTTTAAGACGTTCCAGAGGCTGATTCGGAGCTGGAGCTTCCAGCAGCCAGCAGTACAGCAATAAGCACGATGCAAGCAGCAACTCAACATTGCATGCAGGTTGAGGCATTTTAGATGAGATTATTTCTCTTATCCCACATAGGCTGTCCAGAATTTTGGAATAGTCAGAAGTAGAAAGAGACAGAGAGCTACAGCAGAGAATGGAGACATAAAAAAAGGGGGGGAGGGCGGGGCTCAAACATACTTCCAGGGTCTTTTTATAATCACTGATGTAGGATGTGATGGCACACAGTGCTGTTGTCATTTTAAGGTGTTACTTTCCAACGTGACTGGAGAAATTGTGGTGAATGTTTAGAATTAAAGCAAAACAAAGCAACAACAGCGCAACAAACAGGTGAACGCTGAGGAAAAGTAGAAGAAGAAAGATGTGCATTGTGTAGAACAGGGAGATGAGTAAGAGGTCAGGTTAGATGCATGGCAGAAATCAAAGCACACCAAACACAGGAATCAGGGGGCTGCAAGTGCAAGACAAAGTGCTGAAGAAAGACATGTGGAGAATGAAAGAAAAAAAAAAAAAAGGAAGGGAATGAAGAAAGCTTAGAACTTTAAGATAGTATAAAAAATGGACTAAAACCAGCTTTTTAGGGCTCAAAAGGGGCTTAAGAAATTAATTTAAGGAAATGATAAGAGAAGGATGTAAATATTCAGGCACAGGTTGGTCATAGGTGTCTACACAAATTTAGTGTGAGGGACCGCAAGATCCCTTACAATTTTCTGTTGTATATTTGAGAGTGTATACACCAGGCTTCATTGGATAGAGCCTAATCCAATGTCATACAAATAACCCTCATTATGCTCAGTGAATCTCAAAACAAAATGAACAGTCATGATCATAAGGAAGAGATTTTCAGGAGTATTCTGGGGTTAAGCACTCTCTGCAGCCACGGTTGCCGCTGCCACCGCGGCTGCCATCTGAACAAGCGAAAGTTCTCCACCCTCAGACCACCACGGAGATTTCCAGAGAAGAGCTCAAGGGTGAAAATGTACATATGTAAAGTTGTCAGAGAACAAACAATTAATGAAAAAAAAAGAGAAAAGGACCACATGAAATTTATTTGAGATGGTTGCCACTGTTTTGTTTTTTTCTCAAGTGATTTTCTGTGTAACAGTGAGCCTTTGAAGTTGTGGAAGTCTTTTTATTTTTATTACAATTTATTTACTTTGTATCCCAACTGTAAGCCCCTCCCTCGCCTCCTCCCAATCTCATCCTTCCTCCCTCATCTCCTCCCATGCTTTTCCCTCAGTCCACTGATAGGGGAGGTCCTCCTTCTCCCTTTCCTTCTGACCCTAGCCTATCAGGTCTCATCATGACTGGTTGCACTGTCTTCCTCTGTGGCCTGGTAAGCTGCTTCCACCTCAGGGGGAGGTGATCAAAGAGCCAGCCACTGATCAATAAATGGGACCTCACGAAACTGAGAAGCTTCTGTAAAGCAAAGGACACTGTCATTAGAACAAAGTGATACCCTACAGATTGGGAAAGGATCTTCACCAACCCTACATCTGACAGAAGGTTAATATCCTGAATATATGTAGAAGTCTTTTAATGATAGACTCTAGTGTAAGGAATGACTCTAGACAAAAAGAAACTGTAATTATCGAAGACAAGCTGTTCCATAGACTTCATCATTTGTGTATGTCTGTTCTAGGTAAACCTTTTTTATAAATGTCAGTATTTATTCCAGATTATTTCTAAATTTACCTGGCTCAGTCCCAAAGAAAGTATCTTTAAAATACTTGTTAACCTTCTACTATAACCTTATCTAGTTAGGAAAACAAATTCACAAAAATACGATTATATTTTACTTAAAAGAAGGTGGTCACTCTAAGCAACATGTGACCTGCAACAGAGAAAAGACCCACATCTATCTATGGAGCCAGAACAATGGCCAAGGACATAAAGTGCTTGCTGCACAAATGCCATGCCTGGAGCTCAGTTTCCTATCACTTGGCAAAAGCTAGGTACAAAAGCCTACATGTGTAACCACAGCACTTAGGCCAAAACAGGTAAAAGCTCAGGTTTAACTGCTAGCTAGTCTCTCTGAAAAGGAGAGCTTCAGGTTTCAATGAGAAGCCCCTTCTCAAGAATTAGGAAAGAATTCACCTGATAGTAACCTCTGTTCTCCACATCCAGAGGCACAGGTGATCACACAAATACACACACACACACACACACACACACACACACACACACGTATAAAAATGACTTCCAATTTTGAGAAAAATAAGTAGCAACTTAAACTTGGAGTTATGCATTTAAAGTGGTAAGGAATGAAGGAAAAAAATCAACCAAAATATATCTCCAAACATGAAGGTTCATGAATATACAGCTTTTGTATAGTCTCTGATATACAAAAGCTGATGGAATCAATCTGTGGCCAGGACTCCAACCTTGAAAAGATTTCTAAATGACAGAGACAATGATGTATGCCAAAATTCAAAAGTACATACAATGTTTTTAATCATTCAAACACATTTTAATGATTTCAATTCAGACACTGAAAATGTAGTGTCATTAAATGGCTTTTTTTCTGCTTAATTTCACAGTGTAAGTTTGGAGGCCATTTCTGGGCAGAAGCATCATGTCCTACTACATATTCAGCTTCTTAAATAAGATGCCAATGTCATGTCTGGAGATGGGAAGGATGGTGATCAATTCATAGAATTTGGTTAAAAGATGAAGAAATAAACAAAAAAATCCAAAACCAATGCAACTGACAACGTAGCTATAGCTATTAATAATAAAACAATAACAAATATAATAAAATTTAAATATTTTGCTGTCAATTTATCTTATCCAAGAAAATTTGTTTCAAAAGATAGAATAATAAACTGCCTACACATTTGTTACAGTGTTACAGTAGTGTAACAAATGTGAATATAACTGAGCTCATATGTGTGCATGAATAAGATTCTATGACAGAACTGTCCAGAGGCAGGAATTGGGAGAATGTTAGGGACATACAAGGACAAGGAATTACAAGAAATCAATTTTAGTAAAGGAAGATACACACATGTTTAAGAATGTCTGAGAGATTCACCTATAGTAATAATGTGAACAATAAAAATTAGACTATTTTAATAGTTCATGGCATTGCATTGCCCATAAGACAGTATAATTTGAGATGAAAGCAAATATGAATTGATTTTAAATGCATATTTTAAGCATGCTGAAAAATTCAAAACAGCTTTTGAACAAGCAAATATAATCAACATGTTATAGCTAACAGAAATGGGCTCATATAAAATGGTTATAAGCCAAAGAAGGAAGAAGAGAAAATGGGGAAGAAAAAGAAAAGCAATAGATTTGATAGATATCAGTTCAGCAAGTAGCAGTCATTACCTTACAACTAAATATTTAACAAACATCAGTAGAAGGAGATAGTCAAGGAAGAATATCAATATTAAGTTTTACCCTTTGCTATCTATGGTAATCATGTTTAAAATGTGATCACGCATACCTATTTAAAATAAAATGATGGATAGGCCAGAAAGATTACTCTGCTGCTAATGGAAAGGTGCCTGCCCCCAAGGTTAATGACCACAGTATGATCCCCGAGGCACACGTGGTGGAAGAAGAAAACTTACTTTTCTAGATCAGGTGTTGCCTGACCTTCATATTAGCAAGTGCCCAAACACATTCACACACACACACACACACACACACACTTAGACACACACACACAATAAATAAATAAATAAATAAATAATGGATGAATGAATGAGAGACCAAGAGATAGACAAATAAATTTAATGAAATATTTAAAAATAAAGGTTGCCATCATCAGAGGAGTTTCCTCCTGGATGGGAACAAATACAGAGACCCTCAGTCAGACATTTTGCAGATAGCTAAAGACCTTGGAAAACTCATCCCTAAGTGGGATGTCTCCATAAAATCCCTGCTCTTGGAGCTCAGGAATACACTCCACCCCCAGATAGCATAGAGAGAGAACACAGGAGAATGAGGCCTTCTAAGCCAACTCACAACCAACTCTTCCAAAGAACTCACAGAGAATGCAGCAGTATGCACAGGGCATGCACCAGTCTATACCAAGTTCCTTTGTATGTATTATGACTTCCAGTTTAGTGATTTCATGGGGTTCCTCTTAAGTGTGAAAATTAATGGGTTTCTGGGCTCCTTTTCTTCTGTTGTTTTCTCTGTCAAACTTGGAGGTGATAGCTTTTGTTTTACCTTATTATATTTTATTTTGCTATAATTAAACATAATTCGACATACATGTAATGTGTAGAAAGAATTACAAACCAGTCGTTGAAATTGTTATAATTGGTATCTATATGGTAGCTTTTAGAAGTACAAATTAGAGGAAGAGGAAAATATATTAAGGATATATTATATAAGAAAAGAACCATATTTAATAAAAGAAAAATGCTAACTAAAAAAAGAAAAGAAAAACACAAACCAGGGAGCTACTCGTTGCTGAAAGTTCTTCAGTTGGTTCAGTTAGGATGAATAAACTCCAACACAAACTATGAAAAGAAATAATGAAGGAAGAAAAGAGGGAAGGAAGGAAGAAAGAAAAAGAAAGAAAGAAAGAAAAGAAAAAGAAAAGAAAGAAAGAAAGAAAGAAAGAAAGAAAGAAAGAAAAAAAGAAAGAAAGAAGAAAGACAGGAGTCTTGGACACATCTGCCTCTGGTAGTTACCTCCCTCGTGTGAAACTTCCATCTTATCCCAGAGCAGGGAGTCATGTAAATGCCCTTCTCAAACGTATTGGACAAGATCACTCTTACACCTAGCCCTGTCCCCTGAAGCAAAGTACCAGAGGGAGAGAATACATATTTCTTCACAATGGGTATTACATCACAAAATGAGGGCAGGGAGACACATGAGTTATAACTACAGGAGCAAATACAGCTCCAGTTCGGCTGCTCACTGATAACGGTGAAGTGACGACTTTGGAGAGCAGTCTTCTGAAGAGATGCCAAGAAAGCGTCCTAGACGTTTGGGCTCTTTGCCCCGCCACCTTCCTCCAGCTTCCCCTGCATCTTATTGTTTATGCTCCCTTCAATTTCTGCCTACTCAAGCTCCTGCCCGTGGACAAGACACACAGACCATTTCCCATTCTGTTTCCCAACTGACCCATTTTCCTTCTATAAAGCACATATCCTTGTTCTCCACTTTAATGGCCTGTTCGCCTACATTTCCCTCTATTGACAAAATTCCCAAGTGCCCTGCTATCGTTTCTCACCACATGCAGAAGATCCGGGTTCCCCCTCCCCCGAACAGTCCTACTGAATCGTTCCCTGTTCTGTCACACTCACCAAGACGAAAGACTAAGACACATTTTGGTCCCAGGAAGTGGATTTAGCAGGTAGGGGTACAATTCCAGATTTTCACAACTGTGGATTCCTGTCAGCCTGATATAGTGAACCCTAGGGAAGGCAGTATGGTGAAGACTGTACCCACTTTGGATGCTTTCAGAATTGATTTCTCCATTGCTCCTTCTTGTTGTATCAGGCTGTCATTGGCATGCTAAAGAATCTAAGAGAAATCAGTGTCTTCTGGAGGCTACAGAGTCACCAGAAAGCCATGTTTTCACAAGACACCTTGGATAGAATTTTACATGATCACAGGATATCATTATGTTCACCGGGTTGCAATGAAGGAATGCCTTGGGACATAAATGCTTTAGCCAAGAAAGAGGTTAGCGATTAAGAGCCCCCAGTGACTATAATTTCCACCTATGAACTAGGAGGCATAGGCTCAATGCAGATGGCTATCAGCTAAGGGATGGAGCAAAGATGACTTAGTTAAATGCTGGGATTCTGAGTAACTTATGTGACTGTAGGCGAAGTGTTAGTTTCATGATTCATTTTCCTTGCAGCTAAACATAGATGTTAGGAAATGACCTCATGAGTTTGAAGCAGATAATGGGGTCGTTCTTGCAATGTGTTATCAATTGATTGTAAAAGACAATGAAAGAGAAATTTGTGATATATATATATATATATATATATATATATATATATATACACACACACACGTATAAAATGTTGTACTTTTATACTTTGCATGATTCTTAGGAATTAAACATCAAAATTTAAATATTTTGGCTATTGCATTGTAGTCCATAATATATAAAGCAAAATATTGTTGTAACAATGTGAATTTCCAGTCCTCTGGCTGCATGTAAACCTAAGGCAAGAACTGGAGTTTACAAAAGTAATCATAATTGACAATGGAAGAGGAGTTATTGAACAGCTTGTTTAAATTTTCTATTTATACCAAGATGGCAGACAACTTGTGGCAGACAAAATAACATACTTCAAGGGTAACTGCTAGTAAACTATAACAAATAATACTCATTCAACTAGTATGAAATGATATATTAAATGATAATACTCTAAATTCATCAATTCCATGGCACAGATTTGAGATTTTACAGGTCTACTCCTACATTATTGTGCATGAACAACTACCTTACTTTAAATGAAGACACACATGTATTAAAATGAAAGGATACTGCCTTTCTATTCAAATTCTATCCTCTGGGGCCATATACTTCACTTTGCCAAAATGGAAAGAAAATTCTATTTCTATTTCCTTGGCATTCATTTAGATCAGTGGTTCTCAACCTTCCTAATGCTGGGATCCTTTAATACAGTTCTTCATGTTGTGGTGATGGCCAACATAAATTATTTTGTTGCTACTTCATAACTATAAGTTTGCTACTGTCATAGATTATAATGTAAATATATGTGTGCAGGATATCTGTTATGAACCCCCCTGTGGGGGGTGTTGAGACCCACCAGTCTAGACGTATCAATGTTGAGAAAAGCCTGTGTGAAATTCATTTATCCATATTAGTGTGCTGATGTTTTCCTATTTCATTAGTTCCTGCTACAGGAATCCTCACCAAAGACATAATTATTTGTCTCTATCTTCAATCTCTGTCAGCTGATAGGAAAAGTGTATTTCACCCAGAGTTAAGACACATAGGCCTAAGTCAATGTATTGGTTGTCTAGTAGGTCAGTGAGATGTGAACCTCTCACAACAGGCATTCAGTTGAGGGATGAGGTGAGGGCTGATCCCTGAAATACATGTCTCAGTAGGTCTGGCACAGGCTCAGCCACTCTCTGATGAAGAGCCAACTTTGGAGGGACTTCTGGAAAGACGACAAGAACATTTCTGATAAATTTTCCATATCAGCCCCTTCTTCCTCCAGTGTTTTTCCTCTCTCCTTGTTCAAACCTCCTTCACTTCATTTCTTGTCAGCTTTCTAGCTGCATAATTGTCTGAAGCCAATATAAATTCTGTTTTCTACCCTATTTATTTTTTTTCTCTTACCCCACTTCAAGGTCCATATTCAACTCTTCCCCTTTTCTGTCTTCCTTCTAAGCAACTTGTTAAATTACTCCTTGTCTTTTTCCTACTTTGGTTTTTACTCCTCTCAAGAGATCTCTTGAGTAACTCACTATTCTCTGATCTCTACCAAGTACCAGAAGTCCTGTGTCAGACATTGAAAAAAGAAAATGCCATCTTGAGCCATCTTAGCTTCTTTGCTAATGTTGTATTTCAGAATTGTCCAGGGCTAGGTTTTCATATGTTGACCTTCTGGGTCAACATAAACTCAGACCAATGATTACTCAACCTAGCAGTCCTTACATTTCTTTGTTAACAGTGAAATATCTGCCCATCATGGAACACAGTAGATTTTCAATGAAATCAGTCACCTAACAATATGAGGCACACAGTACACAGTAATCTTGGTTCTTTGCACGGAAATGACTTGTCTCTTGTTTCTAAAACTCATTCATTGCACAACTCATAGACTTTTCCAGTCTGGAGGAGAGAGAGACACTGGGTTTCACAAAGATTGGAGCCATAGCCTTTGGTAAATGAGCTTCATTTACTTAGCTTACACTGATGAGTACAACATGGAAGTGAAAGTCGGGAGGACAGTATGGAAATCCATATTGATCTGGGTTCAAATATGGACTCATTTTACTAGTTTACTTGGTTACGTAATTGAGCCATTTTGTTACTCATTTGCCTTCTCATAATATAAAAAGATGACCAGAAGTGACTCTTAGGTTTAAGATAGTTGAACAAGGTTTGATTGGTGATACCTAAAATACAGTAGTTCTTGTCAAAAAGGAAATGCCAGATAACTTTAGACCTCATGTGGAAAGAGTTGTTTGTATGGCATAAGAGGATTAGGACTAAAATTTAATAATTCAAAGATAAACACAAAATCCTTAAAGTCAACTTTTTGCTATTACAAACTTTTTGCTAATGCAGGAAGGGAATTAGAAAGGAATGAGAGTGGGAATGGATAGAAAGTATTCAAGTAACTAAATGTGAAATTTAGAAAACATATGGTGATGCACAATTTCTTTTTCATAGAAAATAAAGACCTGATACAATTAAGAGGAAGTTTGCAACTTTGATCTGTCAGCACATCTCATATCCAGCTCAGCACATATGACAAGAAGCAGAGCCTTTGCTGGTCCAGTAATAAACACAATTCAGACCCTTCTGGATACTTCAAATGGAGGTTTGCATTAGAGCAACTTGAAAACTGTCTTTGTATACTCAATTTTTATTTATCATTATGAATTTGGAGATAAAGTCACCAATTGGCACTGGTGTCACTCAAAGAAACAATGCACACCAAAAACACTGAGTAATGAAATTATGGAGTCACAAGACATAATTAAGCTGGTGTTTAAGAATGGTATGGTTGGTTGCTGAGACCAACAGCTAAACACTGGGCAAAACATAAGGAGTCTTGTAGAAAGGTAGGCGTAAGGATAGGAGGGCATGGAAGCGACAAGAGTTCCACAGGAAGACCGCAGAGTGAACAAACCACAGCCCAGAGTGGCTTGTGGAGACTGAAGTACCAGCCAAGGACCATGCATATACCGGCTCCCTACACTAATGTAGCTGATGGGCAGCTCAGACTTCATATGGGTACCCTAGAAAGGGGAATTGGGGCTGTCTCTGACATGGACTCTTTTGCTTGCATTTTGATCACTCTCCCACCTTCCCAGCAGGGCTACCACACCAGGGCACAGGGGAAAAGGATAAGCTCAGCCTGGATGCGACTTGATGTGCTGGAGTGGTTGGGTAGAGGTAGAGGACTCCCCTTTTCTGAGGAATAGGAGATAAAGGATAGGGGAAGAGGGAGGGAGGGTAGGACTGGGAGGGGAGAGGGAGGGGATATGATCTGGTTGTAAAACACATAAATAGATTACCTAAAAAAAATGATGTGGTTTATCCTATATGATAGGTCTAGTATCCACTTAAAAGTGAGTATATACCATGTGTCTTTCTGCTTCTGGGATAACTCATTCAGGATAATCTTTTCTAGATCCCACTGTTTGCCCGCAAATTTCATGATTTCCTTGTTTTTAATTGCTGAGTAATATTCCATTGTGTAAATGTACCACCATTTCTGTATCCATTCCTCCATTGAGGGACATCTGGGCTATTTCCACGTTCTGGCTATTATGAATAAAGCTGCTATGAACATGGTTGAACAAATGTGTTTGTTGTATACTTGAGCATATTTTGGATATATACTAAAATATGTATACCTAAAGAAGCTAAGCAAGAAGGAGGACCTTGGGTAAGATAATCACTCCCCACTCAGAAAGACAAATGGGATGGACATCAGAAGAATGAGAAAACAGGAAACAGAACAGGAGCCTACCACAGAGGGCCTCTGAAAGACTCAACTTAGCAGCATATCAAAGTAGATGCTGAGACTCATAACCAAACTTTGGGCAGAGTGCAGAGATTCATATGAAAGAATGGGAGATAGCAAGACATGAAGAGGACAGGAGCTCCACAAGGAGAGCAATAGAACCAAAATAGGCACAGGGTCTTTTACAACCAAGGTCCATTCATGGATATAACTTAGAACCCTGCACAGATGTAGTCCATGGCAGCTCATTCTCCAAGTGGGTACCCTAGTAAGGGGAACAGAGACTGTCTCTGACTTAAACTCAGTGGCAGATTCTTTGACCTCCCCACTCCCTGAGGGTAGAGCAGCCTTGCCAGACCACAGAGGAGGACAATGCAGCCAGTCTTGATGAGATCTGATAAGCTAGGGTCAGATGGAAGGAGAGGAAGAGCTCCCCTATCAGCGGACTTGGAGAGGGGCATGGGAGGAGATGAGAGAGGCAGGTTAAGATTGGGAGGGAGGGAGGGTAGGGGCTACAGCTGGGCTACAAAGTGAATAAACTGTAATTAATATAAAAATTAAATTTTAATTAATAAAAGAATGATGCAGTTGGTAATGAATAGATTTCATTTGACCAATTGTGGATCACCTGCCTATGAGAAAACCTTGCCCTGTTTAGACAGAATACTGCAAATATCAGTATAGAAAAACAGGAGGTCCTACTCAATGAGAAACTTGTGGAACATATAACATTGTAACACTTATTTAAGATATGACCTTTACATTAATTGAAGTATATATTCTATAAGACAGTCATATATATTTAATGCATTCTCTATTCAATGTCTTATCCTTTTTTATTGCAGTACTATCTAAAATAGACAAATTGAAGAATCAGCATAGGTGTCTACCAACACATGAATGGATAAAGTGAGGTATATACACAACATAGTTTGATTCATATATAAAGAGCAGTATTTTGTCATTTACAAGAAAATTCATGGAATTGGAAATCACCATTGCTAAGTGTATATAAGGTATGCACATATGCACATATATGACATGAAGTAAATAAGGGGCACAATTCAGGATGAATAACAGGACAAATAGGAATGGGACTGCATACTGTCAAATCACCTGGTGTACAAAAATACCATTATAAATATCTATCAGTTAATACAAAAATACAATTTATGAAAGATTCAAATGAAAATAAGACCCTCTGTGGTAGGCTTCAGTCCTGTTACTTGTTTTCTCCTACTTCCCCTGTCCATCCCATTTGTCTTTCTAAGTGAGGATTGATCATCTTGCTCCGGGTCCTCTTTCTTGTTTATCTTCTTTAGGTGCACATATTTTAGTATGTTTATCCTATCTTGTAGGTCTATTTAAGTGAGTATATACCCTGTGTGTCTTCCTGCTCTTGGAAGGATGATGCTCCTGGAACCTCACTCAAGATGATCTTTTCTAAATTCCACCATTTGCCTGCAAATTTCATGACTCTACCTAGCAGTGTATCAAAGCAGAGGCTGAGACACATAACCAAACCTTTGGCAGAGTGCAGGGAATAATATGAAAGAAAGGGGAGTTAGTATGACCGGGAGAGGACTGGAGCTCCACAAGGACAAAATATATCAGGGCACAGAGGCCCTCTATGAGACTGTTTCTCCAACCAAGGACCATGTAAGGATATAACGTAGAACCCCTGCTTGGATGTAGCCCATGGTAGCTCAGTAACAAAGTGGGTTTCCCTAGTAAGAGGAACAGGAACTATTTCTGACATGAACTCAAGGACTGGCTCCTTTACCTCCCCCCCAACCCCCGAATGAGGAACAGTCCTGCTAGGCCACAGAGGAGGACATAGCAGCCAGTCCTGAAGATACCTGATAAGCTAGGGTGAAATGGAAGGTGAGTCCTAGCAGTGGACTTGGAAAGGGGCAGGGAGGAGATAAGGGAGATAGGGTGGGATTGGTAGGGAATGAGGGAGGGTGCTACAACTGGGATACAAAGTAAATAACCTGTGATTAATATAAAAAATAAAAATTAATAAAAAAAGAAAATAAAACCCATATTCAGTATGTGACAATGTAGAGTTGAACTACAGACAGTGGTGATATTGCCTCAAAATATGACAGATTAATAAGAAAATCTGGAAAATCATCATGGAGTATATATATATATATATATATATATGTGTGTGTGTGTATGTATATATTTGTATATGTGTATATGTACATAAACATGTATATACATGTAACATGAACATATACATGCAATATATCAAAGAAGGTACCAGGAAAAGTGTAACATATGGGTTTATCCCTGAGGATCCATTAAAATGAAATATTATAGGAAAAAGATGAGATTCTAAGTTAACATATTATTAAACAAATAGACAGCGTTAAAAAGATTGTGTGTGACCAGGGCAGTGGAGAAAGACTCATGTAGAGTGTGCATAAGGATAGCCGAAGCCTAGAAAACAATATATGAATGGGAATGGCTTGGAATTTATAGGTAAGATGATATACTATTTAGAAGGAAATTAGAAAATACTCAATGAAATGCTGCCTATGCCATACGATGTTTATTTTTTTACTTAGGACCAAATCTAGGATTTTTAAATCCTAAATTCTTAATGTTCTTCCATTTCAACACCCTAAATGTTGATTTGTCCTGTTACTTGATAATTTCACACACAGATAAACACAGTAAATTCCTTTTATGCAGTTTTCTCAGAAGGAAAAAATTATATATATATATATATATATACATATATATATATATATATATATATATATATATATATATCTCCTTGTTATACTTGAATTCCCCATACTTTCCAGACAGAAAAGTCTTTCAGATACTTGAATCTCTTATATGACAGGTTTGAGTATGACTCAGATACAACATTCTATATACTTCCAAATCATCTGTAGAATAGATATGATACCCAATATAACACAAGTGCTCTCACATAATTACAGGTTTCAAAATGTGTTTGTGTGGAATTGTGGAGACAGAACTCATGGATGTGGAAGGCCAACTTTATTCCAAAAGTTTCTTTATGAGCACGTGTGAAACTTATAGCATATCCCAGCTAAACCATATATTCTTGACCAAAGAACTGTCCTCCTCTGTTCTGGGAAGGCATCCCCTTCAACTAATGTGAAGTCTCAAAAGGACACATAAAGGTTGGTGCAAGGGGAAAAAGATACCCATGCAGCCAGCCAGATCAATCAAATCAAACTTGGTCATAAATGGGCTTACTCGTCACAGAAAGATCGCCTCCTCCAGTAGTCTTACCCAGCTGTGATGCCTAGAATCACAATAAACAACATGACAAGATACCTCCAAAGGTGAAATAACATCATTTATATCTTAGATATAGCCAGGAGCTGTCTAATTGGAACTAAAGCCTGATCAATAGGAGTAAAGCCTGATCAATAGGAGAGGACTCGTGCCTGATATTGTAAACCTAGCCAAATACCCATGTATGGTCACACCTGGGTAGCTGAGAGTAGAACTTACCACTGCTACTTTCCTCAAAGTATAGTAATCTCTAACTTAAATGCCTATATGCATTATATATGCGTCTTTATTTTTTTATTTTTTTATTTTTTTTATCAGTTACATTTTATTAACTCTGTATCCCAGCCGTGTCCCAATCCCTCATTCCCTCCCAGTCCCTCCCTCCCTCCCTCATCTCCACCGTGCCCCTTTCCAAGTCCACTGATAGGGGGGACCTCCTCCCCATTCATCTGATCCTGTTTTATCAGGTATCTTCAGGACTGGCTGCAAAGCCCTCCTCTGTGGCCTAACAGGACTGCTCCTCCCTCCGGGGGTGGGGAGACCAAAGTATATGCGTCTTTATACTCACAGATGAGTTTATTTCAATTTTTATCAAAGTAGCCTCTTTTTGCTATAGACAGAAAACATAATGACAAGCCACAACTTGTCAAAATGCTGAGAATTGACCATGGGGAACCCAGTCCCAATTGACACATCTACTACTCACCTGAGGCTTACAGGACATGACTGAAAAAATGGAGGTGAGTAAGAGTCACAGGACCAGAATCTTGCTGTAAGATTGCATCTTCTATACAAGACTAGGTGCCATATTGCCTTGGCTCTTGTTGATTATGTTCTTAGGCTGTCCGTTAGCCATCTGGTCGTTTCTGGATGTTCCTGGTGCAGCAGTCATTGGGAAGACAGGCCTAACCTGGATGATCCTGGCAGCATAGGCATCCAATAGGCAGCCTTATGCTGGATGTCCCTGAGGCAGCAGACTTGATCCTGGAGTAGCAGCTAGAAGTTGCACCCGTGAAACTCAACCATATGGTTGACTAAACAAGACCTGAGCAATGGCAATACCAGCTAATATGCCAACAAGAAAATCTCACAAGCCCCCACCACTAGATGAAGTGCTTAATGAATGCTGAGAGGAGGGAATCCGTCTTCCTCAGAGATGAACCCCGGAATGATTATCTAATACCATATGGTCAGTTTTCAAAACACATATATTCAAGCAACACTAAATGAACTCAGTAGGCTATATTTATATATTTGCTTCATATAATTCCTTTTTCTTTTTTATTGTTATTATGTATTACAATTTATTCACTTTGTATCCCAGCTATAGTACCTCTTCATCTCCTTCCTGTCCCACCCTCCCTCTCTCTTCCTCCCCAACTACCTGAAATTAGCTTATCAAGTCTCATCAGGACTGTCTGGATCTTCTTTATCTGTGGTCTACTAATTCCACCTTAGCAAAGGGAGGTGATCAAAGAGAAGGCACCTGTTTCATGTCAGAGACAGGCCCTGCTCCCTTTACTAGGGAACCCCCATAGAAACTGAACTGCCCATGTGCTACATCTGAACAGGGGGTTATAGGTCCTCTCCATGCATGGTCCTTGGTTGATTCATCAGTCTCTGCAGGACCCCCTGAACCAAGATTTTTGGCTCTGTTGGTCTCC
Organism: Meriones unguiculatus; assembly: GCF_030254825.1. Taxonomy (NCBI): domain Eukaryota; kingdom Metazoa; phylum Chordata; class Mammalia; order Rodentia; family Muridae; genus Meriones; species Meriones unguiculatus. The sequence continues at coordinate 37,852,260 of NC_083350.1, read as the reverse complement.
TTGTGGAGCTTCTGTCCCCTCTAGGTCTTTCTATCTTCCCCCTTTTCAATAAGATTCCCTGAAATCTGCCCAAAGTTTGGCTATGAGTCTCAACATCAGCCTGCTGGGTAGAGTTCTTCAGAAACCCTTTGTGGTAGGCTCCTGTCCTGTTCCCTGTCTTCTCCTACTTCCAATGTCTATTCTGTTTGCCCTTATGAATAAGGATTAAGCATCTTCCCTAGGGTCTTCCTTGTTGTTTAGCTTCTTTAGGACTATGGATTTTAGTATGTTTATCCTATATTATATGAAAATATCCACTTATAAGTTAGTATATACCATGTGCGTCTTTCTGCTTTTGGGTGACCTTGCTCATGATGATCTTTTCTAGTTCCCACCATTTGTCAGCAAATTTCATGATTTTCTTGTTTTAAATAGATGAGTAGAATTCCATTGTGTAAATGTACCACAATTTCTGTACCCGTTCATCAGTTGAGGGACATCTAGGTTGTTTCCAGATTCTGGCTATTACTAATAAAGGTGTTATAAACATAGTTGAGCAAATGTCCTTGTTGTATTCTTGAGCATATTTTGGATATATGCCTAGGAGTGGTATAGCTGGATCTTGAGGTAGCACTATTCCTAATTGTCTGAGAAAGTGCCAGATTGATTTCCAAAGTGGATGTACAAGTTTACATTCCCACCAGCAATGGAAGAAGGCTCCCTTTTCTGCACATCCTCTCCAGCATGTGTTGTCACTTGAGTTTTTGATCTTAGTCATTCTGGTGGGCATAAGATGGAATCTCAGGGTCCTTTAGGTTTGCATTTCCCTGATGACTAAGGATGTTTTTTAAGTGTTTCTCTGCCATTCGATAGTCCTTTGCTGAGAATTCTGTTTATCTCTGTATCCCATTTTTTAATTGGGTTACTTGGTTTGTTGCTTTTTAACTTCTTGAGTTCTTTATATATTCTGGATATTAGCCCTCTGTCAGATATAAGATTGGTGAATATCTTTTCCCAGTCTGTAGGCTGTTGTTTTGTTCTGTTGACAGTGTCCTTTGTTTCACAGAAGCTTTTTAGTTTCAGGAGGTTCCATTTTTTGGATGTTGATCTTAGAGCCCGTGTTGTTGGTGTTGTGTTTAGGAAGTTGTCTCCTGTGCCAAGGAGATCAAAGCTCTTCTTGACTTTTTCTTCTAACAAATTTATTGTGTCTGGTTTTATGTTGACCCACTTGGACTTTATTTTTGTGTAGGGTGATAAATATTTGCTTTTTTCTACATGTAGAAATCCAGTTAGACCTGATGATCATATTTAATAATACTTGAAAAAGTACAAGTTTTCAAGGATTATTAATGTTGTTAACATGTGATCTAACCAACACTCTAACATAAAATTGATGACATATGTGTAATATGTATAATTTTCCTTGTATTAATTTATGCAGTCTCCTTAGCTATAACTGGGACTCATGTGGAAGAGAAGGCAGATTTTCATTTCTAGACTAAACCTATCAGTATCTGGACTCAGCATGGGCACATTGCAAACTGAACTCAAACATAGTAAAGATGAATAGGGAATGGATAGTGGAAAAAGAGGTGATAGAATTGCCATGATATGAAAATGATATAAATAGCCATGCTTTTGTTGTACAGTGAGTGAGAATATAGCAATTAAAAGTCAAATAATAAATAAGTAACAAGTATCATATACCAAGATATCAACAAATTGGACAAGTACAGAACTTAGTAGAAACAAGAGTAGCCCCTTTGGGAGAATAAACAAAAATCATACCTACAAGTCAGGTGTTTATACTATCCAACAGAAATGACCATGTGCTGTGAAAATATCTTATTATAATTCCAAATTGGTAGATTTCCAGACAGAACAGAGGGTTAGATAGAAGACATAACTTCCGTATACTTGTTCAACTACAAGCATTTTTATAGCATAGGATTAACAATACTAACCTCTGCTGGAAACAGATCACCTTCCTGCTATCAAGGCTACCAGTTTTTGAAGCTCCTGAGCAATATACTATTCACCCTTTCTGTGTAAGAGAGGCAGGAGCAAGCCTGTCCCTGGAAATATTTAAGGGAGACACTTGAAATAAATGTAGTTGAGTCTGAGAGGAGAGAGACCAACTTTTGCTGTCAGGAACAATCACGACTATATAATAGAATCTCTAATATAAATTACCAATATGATTCAGGTCCCAAGGACCTCTACCACAGGTCAGAGATTAGTTCAGAGATGCAAAACTAATCTGGAGGTTTGTGTAGAGTGGAGGCAGAGGATGAACTTTGGGGAATGGTGGTGTGGAGCACATGAAAAAAGATCATGAACATGACCATCGCCAGGGAGAATCTAACATCTGTCCAAGCCCGACTTTGAAGGGCAGCCTCCATTCGGTGTGAAGGTATTAAACAGAAAGAAGGAAAAATAAAAAGAAAGCTTTACTTGTTTTTCCTTGTTATTACCGGATTGTGTAATTGCTTTAAGTTCCTCATATCCCCATGAGACAACTTAGAATTGTTTCATGGGCTTCCTAATTTAATTTCTACTGAACATTCACACTTCCTCAAATTCTTTGCTTTCTTTTGCATACGCTGTGAGAAAGAATGTAGTTGTGTGTTGCCTTTTAGTTATACATATACATTTTTTAAAACTTACACAAGCTGAGTTCACACTCAGAACTTTGTGCCACTAGTTAATGCTTATTTTACTGGATTTTTAAAAATTTCCTTAAGAAAACAAACAAACAAAACAAACAAACAAACAAAAAACCAAACAAGAAAAAACCCTTAATACCAATACAGCCACTTGGGAAACTGAAAACGGAATAATGAGTTGACCGGGGCACCAAATCTGTCATGCATAGCATTTGGAATACTAGGCTATAAAGTTCTGTTTTGATAATCTCTAAGCCAACAAATAACAAAAAGTATGTAGAGTGATTTTGATACATGGAGTCACCTATAGCTATATCTTGAGTTGAAATATTTGCCTTTTATTTTGAATTTTCACACTTTTAAAAACTGAAATGGAGTTACACCACTTTTCCTCCCTCCCGTGAGCCTCTCCTGGCTACACTCCCTCAAACCCATTATATGCCCCTCTACAATCAAGTTAATGTTCCCTTTTTTAAATTTTTTCATATTTGTGTGTATATGAACCTGTGTGTGTGTGTGTGTGTGTGTGTGTGTGTATGGTGTGGTGTCAGGACTGACCACTTTGTACTGGACAACTGGTAAGGAGACTCATGCAGAGGACAGGCTAATTTTCCTTCTTCCAGCAGACTTTTATTGCATACAGTCCTTTCTTCCTGGACGGATCCTTGTACAATTGTCCCCTTCCATGTTTACATGATAACTGATGTGACTGTTCCAGTTTTGCATATGCAGCCATTTCTAGGGTCAATTGTTCCACAGCAGGCTTCTTAACAATATTTATTATTGATGTAGTCCTTGGTTGCTTCTCAGGGGTTGAAGGTGGACACTTATTGGTCATGACATCACATGCCTAGGTCACAGAGCTCAGATGATTTGAGCTGGATATGATAAGCATCTTTTCCATGGTTCCAGAAAATATTGTGTAAGCTGTCAAAGGAGCGAAGCAATTGAACAGCCTTATCCGTGGGTAATGTCTAGAAACCATGATGATTACCAGGATGGAAAGATATGCATAAAGGTACAACAAGTGGCACTTACATAACCATAGCAACCAAGAGCTCCCTATTTGGACATAAGGCCTGCTCAGTATAAGGGAAATCATACAGGGTACTAGAAACCTAGCCAGCCTCCCAGGTCTAGTAAGGTCTTGGACATTAGAATAGAATTTATCACCACCACTTTGCTAGACAAGCATGATTCCTTGATACTTTCTAAATCCTGTAATAACATCCACAGATAAGTATAGCTTTCACCCCTCATCAAAGAAGCCTCTCTGTATGGCAAATGTAGAGTACCATAGAAAACCAGAAAAGCATCTGGACACAGTCCAGATACCAAGAGATTTTGGGACCCTGGACCTGATGGTTTAATATACATAAAAGCTTCTAAAACAGTGGCTCAGGAAACATCATTGAAGAAGGGGTAAAAGGATTGTAGGAGAAAGAACTGTTTTTTTTAGAGGGTTTTAAAAATCATTTATTTTTTGCATACAGATACAGAACTTCCACATATATGACATTTACAATGTCTCCATTTTGGATTTATGTTTGAGTACTTGTACTTTTTCTTATAATTATACTGGTAATTTTTAATTTTCAGTATAACTTTGACTTGTAAGGAATTTACATTTTTAAATCAGACAATATGTTACCTAAAAATAAAGTTTTAAAAAGATTTATTTTGAAAATAAGTTGTCTCTCCATGCATTTGAGTTTCTAAATATTTTGATATGTAACAGTTATTTTTTAAATTTTATTTTATTTTATTAATTACACTTTATTCACTTTGTATCTCTCCATAAGTCCCTCCTTCCTCCCCTCCCAGTCCCACCCTCCCTCCCCCTTCTTCAGGCATGCCCCTCCCCAAGTCCACTGATAAGGGAGGTCCTCCTCTCCTTCCTTCTGATCTTAGTCTATCAGATCACATCGGGAGTGGCTGCATGGGGGAGCAGCCTTACCAGGCCACAGGAGAAAGAACTTCTTAAAGTATAATATGAATATCTACTATAAAGCCTTGTGTTTTAAGGAAACAAAACACTCCTGAATCAAAACTTTTGTCAGGGTACTCTTGCTCAACTCCAAATATAATATACAAATGAGCACAGAATGTAAATTAAATTTTTTAGGCATAAAAAATAGATCTAAACACAAGCAGACAGACTAGGTTCCCAAAAGTTAAAGAAATATTTTTGTCAGTTCATTCCATGTGACAGTGTAGGGTTTAATCTGTTAGCTCCTGAAAATGGCTGAAAGATAAGTCATGGAAACTCCAAGCCCAGTGCATTGCTTTTCCCAGGACACTACCCTTAAATGAGAAACACGATTACAGTTCCACGTACAGTGCATACCATGACAGACACATCTGCTGGATTAACCTTCCAAATTGTAGTTCACAAACCACGTAAAAAGAAAGCCAAGCCCCTTGTCAATACTGCAAGAAGTGAACAATGGAAAAAAAGAAGTGAACAAATGGAACTGTTTTAAATGTTACTGTTAGCCTTATTTTAAAATAACAAAATCCTATACCTTAGGGGCTGGAGAGATAGTTTAAACCCTTAAGAGAACTGACTGTTCTTTCATAGGACCTGGGTTCAATTACAGGCACCCCCATCATGCCTCACAATCATTTATAATTCACTCTCAGAAGATTCAATGCCTTCTTCTTGCTTCCACAAAACTGCACGTTCTTGGTGCACATTTAATCATGCACACATTTAAAAATAAGTCAATTAAAAAATTCTATGCTTCAAAGTGAATGGAAAGGCCAAATGGAAACACAAACAACTTCACCAAACCAAACTATCACTCACACAGAGCTGTTTCTAGTATCTTCAATACAGTCCATGGGTTACAAATTTGCAAATATGTGTGTGTTCCTCTGCCTATTTCACATTACATGAGTTGGAGACTGTAAGTACATCTCTTTCTTTATATCCAACTTTACCCTTAAGGAAAAAGATATTTCTTTTTTATTAATTAATTAATTATTAATTACAGTTTATTCACTTTATATCCTAGCAGTAGTCCCCTCCCTCATCCCCTTCCAAGGAAAAAAAAAATTTCTAACTGTCTTGGTGTGATCAGATAACTTGACAAGAAGCAACTGGTCCTATTATAACACTTCCAACACATAATAACTGTACAGTAAATCCCCAGGGAATGCATAACTATGAATAGATATAAGAGCTGCTTCAAAGAGTATTAATCTTGTCCTCAATTATACAGAGCCCTCATAACTCGAAAGTTTATATGTTCTTGAGTCCAAGAATGATAAATGCTTTCTGGTAATTAAGAATAATAATTAATAAAAATATCTTTTTAATTGAAACACTAAGAAATAAAGTAAGTTTTGTTTGTGTTTCTCCACAACTTCCAAGTCATTAGCTTCTCATTACATTCTTGTAGTTGTTCTGGTTTTGGTCTTTCTCTAAACTTGTTAAATGTTATAGTCTCAGTGACTCAGTTTGATTTTTCTTTAACATTTTTTTTTTATTTAGATTTGCTTATGTTATGTGTATGACTGTGTCTTAGTTTGGGTTTTATTGCTATGGGGAGACACTTGTGACCACAGCAATTCTTATAAAGGAAATCACTTAATTGTGGGTGGCTTGCAGTTTCAGAGGTTTGGTCCATTATCATCATGGCAGGAAGCATGGCAAAGTCCAAGCCGACACTGTGCCTGAGAAAGAACTTAAGAGTTCCATGTGGAGGGGGGAGCCAAGATGGCAGCATCAGGAGAGCATTGTGTCTGAGAAGCAGGACAGCGACCAGGAGACTGAACTCTGGGTCCTAAAACTGCAGCGATCCTGTTTCCCAGGTGAGGGAGGCTCCCACGGCATGGGAATCGCTCAGGTCTACTCTCAGCTGCCCAGCCAGAACCCGGAAGAGATCCCGGGTAACTCGGGCTTTGGGTCTCCAGGCTGGAGCCGCAAGCCTGCTTGTCCCGATCATTTTCACAGGCTGATCGTGAGCACAAGGGTGCCTGAGACTGGCAGTCCCAGTCACAAGAAAACCCCACAGGGAAGCAAAGTTGTGAGTCTGATCACAGGTCACCCAGTCTTTCACTGGAAGATCTCACGGACCAGGGGCACCCGCCGCCATCACAACTGAGCTTCTGCCTCATGGAGAGCTGTGCACCCAGCTCACCATTACAGACTAGCTGCGTGCCCCAGTGCAAAAGAAACTGGGAATCCCCGTCCTGAGAGTGCCCCACAGGAAAAGAAGAAACCGTGCTGCTGGGGTCACCTAGGCTTTGCCCAGGGAAAGTCTAGCAGACCATAGACGCAAACAGGCGAGTACGCCCAACCATCACAGATCCGGGCCCAAGCAGGGGGCACAGAGGTATTGGGAACCCAGCTCCCGCAGACTAGCAGGCAGGCTCACGCTCCGCCAGCCCAGAGGCCTGCTTTGTACCAACTACTCCTTACAGACAGAATTGTGTGCCCCAAGACACCAGAGTCTTAGAGTCACTGTCTGGAGAAACCCTCACAAGGAACAAGGAAAGAAGCAAAGGGGACGGACTTAGGCAACCCAGTGTATCCCCAGAAAAGGTCCCACAGACTGACCCAACCCAGGGAACTGCTGTGCCCCAGATAGCCTGCTGTTACCAGGAGAGCAGTACTCACCCGCCACAGATTACCTCTTGGGTTCTGGGGCACAGAGCCCCAACCTCAGACCTACAAAAGACCGGGAACCCTGAGATCAACCCCCAGATACTGCTCCAAGGGGCAACCAGTTATCCCTAACAAAAATGACCAAACCACGAGACACACAGGTTACAGCAGCTGATCACTAAATTTACAGCAAGAAACCAGAAGGAGGGCAGCTGTCTCCAGGACTTCTCACAGTGAGAGGAGAGCCCTCTTGACTAATCAGGACCACAGTTACCACCCAGGTCTCTATGCCTGAGGTGAGCTGTAGCAACTCCTGAAAAACACAGGCCATCCAGTGACTATACCCAAAAAGCTGAGAAGGCTTCCTTCAGGAAAAAAAAACAAACAAAAAAAAAAACCAAAAAAACATCTTCCTGCCAAAGGGATTCTCTCCACTACAAGAGTCCAGGAACAATCAGAAACTAAATTAAAAAAACTAAGATAGCCCAATGGGTAGAGGACAGTGTAAAAGTTCAACCAACAAAAGCCAGAGTAACATGGCATCTCCAGAAACAAGTTATCCAGGGCCAAATAGCCCTAGACACCCCAGCATAATTGAAATTCAAGAAGATGACCTAACATCTATGCTCATGAAGAAGATAACAGAGGAAACAAATAAAATATGAAAAGAAATAGAGGAAGCTGCAGCCAAACACTTTGTGGCCTTTAGAAAGGAAATGCTTAAATCACTGAATGAAATAAAAGAAAGAGTGGATTATTCAAACAAACAGCTGAAGGAATTGACGGAAAAACATGAAAATACAGTCAGATAGGTGAAGGAAACCAACAAAATAGCTCAAGACCTGATGATAGAATTGGAAAAATTAAAAAAAAAAAAAACAAATGGAAGAAATGGTGGAGAGAAAGAACTTAGGGAAGAAAGCAGGAACTACAGAGGTTAGCATAACCAATAGGCTACAAGAAATGGAAGAAAGAATCTCAGGTGTGGAAGATACAATGGAAGAAATTGATGTATCTGTCAAAGAAAATGTTAAATCCAAAAAATTCCTGACACAGACCGTCCAAGAAATCCAAGACAATATGAAAAGACAAAACCTAAGAAAAATAGGTATAAAGGAAAAAGAAGACTCCCTTCTCCAAGGCCCAGAAAATATTTTCAACAAAATCATTGAAGAAAATTTCCCCATCTTAAAGGAGAGGCCAATAAGAATACAAGAGGCCTATAGAACACCCAATAAATTAGACCAGAAAAGAAAATCCTCCCGCCACATAATAATCAAAACCATAAGAATACAGAACAAAGAAAAAATACTAAAAGCTGCAAGAGAAAAAGGCCAAGTAACATATAATGGCAAAGTCATTAAAATCGTACCTGACTTTTCAACAGAGACTATGAAAGCCAGAAGGGCCTGGACAGATATCATGCAGACCCTAAGAGAACACAGATGTCAGCCCAGGCTACTATACCCTGCAAAACTCTCAGTCCCCATAGAGAGAGAAAACAAGATATTCAATGACAAAAACAAATTTCAACAATACCTACAAACAAATCCAGCATTAAAGAAAACACTAGAAGGGAAAATACAACCCAAGAAAACTAGCTACATCCAAGAAAACACAGGGAATAAATAACCCCACTACAGTAAAACAAAAAGCAACCAAGCACACAACCATATGACCACAGCCAACATCAAATTCAAAGGATCTAACAGCCACTGGTCATTACTCTCTCTCAATATCAATGGACTTAATTCTCCAATAAAAAGACACAGACTAACAGAATGGATCCGTAAACAAAACCCAGCAATCTGTTGTATACAAGAAGCACACCTAAGTCACAAAGATAGACATTACCTGAGGGTAAAGGGATGGAAGATGGCTTTCCAAGCAAATGGATGCAAGAAGCAAGCAGGAGTAGCCATTCTAATATCTGATAAAATAGACTTTCAACCAAAATTAATCAAAAGAGATGGAGAAGGACACTTCATACTCATCAAGGGAAAATTCCACCAGGAAGACATCACAATCCTGCACATCTATGCCCCAAATACAAGGGCACCCACATTTGTGAAGGAAACATTGATAAAACTTAAACCACACATAGATCCACACACACTAATAGTGGGAGACTTCAACACCCCACTCTCAAAAAGGACAGGTCAACCAAACAGAAATTAAACAAAGAAACAATCTCTAACAGAGGTCATGAATCAAATGGACCTAAGAGACATTTACAGAACCTTATACCCAAACACAAAAAAATTTACCTTCTTCTCAGCACCTCATGGAACCTTCTTCAAAATAGACCACATAGTTAGTAACAAAGCAAGCCTCAACAGATACAAGAAGATTGAAATAATCCCTTGTATCCTGTCTGATCACCATGGAATAAAGCTGGACCTCAATAACAACATAAATAGCAAAAAGCCTACACATACATGGAAACTGAACAACTTGCTACTAAAAGACAGCTGGGTCAGGGAAGAAATAAAGAAAGAAATTAAAGTCTTTCTAGAACTCAATGAAAATGAAGACACAATATATCCAAACTTGTGGGACACAATGAAGGCAGTGCTAAGAGGAAAGTTCATAGCACTAAATGCCTTCAAGAAGAAATTCGAGACAGTGCATTCAAGCAACTTAATGACTCACTTAAAAACCCTAGAAAAAGAAGAAGCAGACACACCAAAAAGGAGTAGATGGCTAGAAATAATCAAACTCCGGGCTGAAATCAATCAATTGGAAACAAATAAAACAATTCAAAGAATCAATGAAACCAAGAGCTGGTTCTTTGAGAAAATCAACAAGATAGACAAACCCTTAGCCAAGCTAACTTAAAGGCAGAGAGACACCACCCAAATCAACAAAATCATAAATGAAAAGGGGAACATATCTACAGACACTGAGGAAATCCAAACAACCATTAGGACTTACTACAAAAGTCTATATGCCACAAAATCTGAAAATCTAAACGAAATGGACAATTTTCTTGATCGATTGACTTACCAAAGCTGAACCAGGACCAGGTTAATCAATTAAATAGTCCTATATCCCCCAAAGAAATAAAAGCGGTCATCACAAGTCTCCCAACCAAAAAGAGCCCAGGACCAGATGGCTTCAGCTCAGAATTCTACCAGACCTTCAAAGAAAAGCTAACACCAATTCTCTTTAAACTATTCCACAAAATCAAAACAGAAGGAACATTACCAAACACATTCTATGAAGCCACAGTCACCTTGGGACCTAAACCACACAAAGACTCAACAAAGAAAGAGAATTTCAGGCCAATCTCCCTTATGAACATTGATGCAAAAATACTCAACAAAATACTCGCAAACCAAATACATGAACACATCAAAGATATCATCCACCATGACCAAGTAGGCTTCATCCCAGGTATGCAGGGGTGGTTCAATATATGGAAATCCATCAATGTGATCCACCATATTAACAAACTGAAAGAAAAAACCACATGATAATCTCCCTAGATGCTGAAAAAGCATTTGACAAAATCCAACATCCATTCATGTTTAAAGTATTGGAGAGATCAGGGATACAAGGCACATATCTAAACATAGTAAAGGTGATATACAGCAAATCTATAGCCAACATCAAACTGAATGGATAGAAACTTAAAGCAATCCCACTGAAATCAGGGACAAGACAAGGCTGCCCACTCTGTCCATATCTCTTCAACATAGTTCTGGAAGTCCTGGCTAGAGCAATAAGACAGTTGAAGGAGATCAAGGGGATACAAATTGGAAAGGAAGAAGTCAAATTATCACTATTTGCAGATGATATGATAGTATACATGAGTGACCCCAAAAACTCTACCAGGGAACTCCTACAGCTGATAAACACCTTCAGCAAAGTGGCCAGATACAAAATTAACTCACAAAAATCAGTAGCCCTCCTGTATACAAAAGACAAAAGGGCTGAGAAAGAAATTAGGGAAACAACACTCTTCACAATAGCCACAAATGACATAAGGTACCTCGGAGTAACCCTAACCAAGGAAGTCAAAGACTTGTATGAAAAAAATTTCAAGTCTCTGAAGAAAGAATTAGAAGAAGATATCAGAAGATGGAAAGATCTCCCATGCTCATGGCTTGGCAGGATTAACATAGTAAAAATGGTCATCTTACCAAAAGCAATCTACAGATTTCAATGCAATGCCCATCAAATCACCAACACAATTCTTTACAGACCTGGAAAGAAAAATTCTCAACTTCATATGGAATAACAACAAACCCAGAATTGCTAAAACAATCCTCTACAATAAAAGATCTTCTGGAGGTATCTCCATCCCTGATCTTAAGTTGTACTATAGAGCAACAGTTTTAAAAACTGCATGGTGGACAGGGGGCGGAGCCAAGATGGCAACTAGCACACACAGTTTCTGAGTGGTGGAATACCTGAACTTCTGAGTTGGTGAATGGAAGGACCTCTAACCCAGGAAAACGACGGTGAGGCTTTCTAAACAACAGGGAACATCGCAGAAGGTGAAAAACTTTGGTCTCATGTCACCCCGGGGACTTGTTTGGGGAAGGAGAGAAATGATCCTTTGATCTTGCAGCACTCCCTTCCCCCAGACCTCCTTCCTCCTCAGCACAGTGGCACAGCGGACTCATCTTTCTCAGCTCAGACCTAACTGCCTGGGGTATACAGTTGCTGAGGCAGAGCCCCAAGCCCTTTAGTGGCAGGCAAAAGCCAGCAATACATGTTCTGGAGTTCCAGATTTGCTTGGCTGCTGCACCATCCTCCCAGGGCGCGAATCTGCTAGATGCCAAACTAGCTTCGCAGGATCGCCATCACTGATGGTATGGCCCTCCCAATCCCTCAGTGACAGAGAATATGCTCTATACTCACCAAAACCAGGCAGAAATGTCATACAACCTGGACACATCAGGCGCTGGGCCTCCCAAGCTTGGAGAGCACAGTGAAGAGACCCCAGGACTTCCCAGAAAGCATCGGGACTAGCGACCCAGTCTCCAGTTACAGCAGGACTTGGCAGAGGAGCAGCACTGAGCTGGCGGGGCACAACAGCCTTCCAGTTTAAGACTAACCAGGGCCAAACCAGAGAACAGAGAGCCTGGTTACCCCATCCCTGCTGAAGTGACCACCCTGAAATCTCCAGCTGCAGCAAGACCTCAGAACCTGGCAGTGACAGCAGCACAGAACTGGCGGAGCACATCAAAGAAGCAGGGCCAAACCAGAGAGCAGAGAGCCCGGATACCACGTTCTCTGCCAAGTGACCTGCCTGTACAGCTAATCCTCAGCACACGCTGAGAGTTCTCAGCTTCCTGAAGAACTCTCCAGATGCCAGAGAGAGACAGTACCAGTCTGATCTGCAGAATCCAAAAACAAACAGGGAAGGTTTTAGATAAGCCAATGGCCAGGGGTAGGCGAAAGAACACTTCCAACATAAATCAGGACATCATGACTTCACCAGCAAACCCCAAAATCCATGGATACTCCAATTTAGCAGAAGCACAGGAAAATAATTTTAAAGCCATGCTTGCCCAATTATTTGAGGCTCATAAGGAGGAAATGAACAAATCTTTCAAAGAGATGGCCAGTCAATTGGAGGTAAAGAAAAAAGTAATAGACAATACCCTTAAAGAAACACAGGCAAACATAGACAAACAAATAGATACACAAGTAGAGGAAAAATTAGTGGCATATAAAAAGGAAATGAACAAAGAAATAGAGGTCATCGTAGAGAGACAGGAATCCAAATTCAAACACATGAAAGAAATGGTGCAAGGCATGAAAACAGAATTAGAATCAATAAAGAAAACACAAAATGAGAAAACCCTTGAGCTGGAGAACTTAGAGAAAAGATCAGGAACAACAAAAGTAAGCATCACCAACAGAATACAAGAAATGGAAGAGAGAATCTCTGGAGCTGAAGACACACTTGCAGAAATTGATACTTCTCTCAAAGAAAAAGTAAAATCAGAAAAGTTCCAATCACAAAATATCCAAGAAATCAAGGATGCTATGAAAAGACAAAATCTAAGAATAATAGGAATTCATGAAAAAGAAGACTCCAGGCTCCAAGGTCCAGAAAATATTTTCAAGAAAATCATAGAAGAAAATTTTCCCAACTTAAAGAAAGTGATGTCCATAAATATACAAGAGGCCTACAGAACTCCAAATAGACTAGACCAGAAAAGAAACACATCACATCACATCATAGTCAAAACACTAAATCTACAGAACAAAGAAAATATATTAAAAGCAGCAAGGGAAAAAGGCAAAGTAAAATATGAAGGTAGACCTATCAGAATCACACCATACTTCTCATCAGAAACTATGAAAGCCAGAAGGGCCTGGGCAAGTATCATGGAGACTCTAAGAGATCACAAATGTCAACCCAGACTACTATACCCTGCAAAGCTTTCAATCAACATAGATGGAGAAAACAAAATATTCCATGACAAAACTAAATTTACACAATATCTACACAGCAAACCAACCCTACAGAAGATACTAGAAGGAAAACTCCAATCCAACGAAAACAAATTCACCCAAGAAAACAGGGCATACAGATAATATCCCAACAAAAATGAAAAGAAAACAAGCAATGAAACAGGGTTAGATCACCGACTCCATTACAAAAGGAACTAACATGCATTGGTCACTATTATTTATCAATATCAATGGACTCAACTCACCAATAAAAAGACACAGGCTAACAGAATGGTTACGGAAACAGGATCCAACATTCTGTTGCATCCAAGAAACACACCTATGCAACAAAGATAAACCCTACCTCAGAGTAAAAGGCTGGAAAACTGTTTTTCAAGCAAATGGTTCCAGAAAACAAGCTGGAGTAGCCATCCTAATATCTAATAAAATAGACTTTCAACCCAAGTTAATCAAAAAAGATAAGGAGGGCCACTATATTCTCATCAAGGGAAAAATCCACCAAGAGGACATCACAATCTTGAATATCTATGCCCCAAATACAAGAGCACCGACATTCGTAAATGAAACATTATTAAAGCTTACACCTAAAAAAGATAATCAAGAGAGTGAACATGGGATAAGATGCTCAATCCTTGTTTAGAAAGACAGATGTGATGTGCATTGAACATATGACAGGAGTCTACTGAGCGCATCTGAAAGACTCTAACTTAGCAGTTTTTTCAAAGCAAACCTTTGGCAGAGTACAGGGAATAATAAGAAAGAAGGGGAGTTAGCCTGATGGGGAAAGAATAGGAGCTCCACAAGGACCAAAAATATCTGGGCCCAGGGTCTTTTCTGAGACTGACATTCAACCAAGGACCATGTATGGATATAACCTAGATCCTCCACTCAGATGTAGCCTGTGGTAGCTCAGTAACCAATTGTTTTCCCAAAGGGGAACAAGGACTATTTCTAACAGGAACTCAATGACTGGCTCTTTGGCCTCTCCACCCCCAAAGGGAAGAGCAGTCCTCTAGGCCACAGAGGAGGGCTTTGCAGCCAGTCCTGAAGATACCTGATAAAACAGGATCAGATGAATGGGGAGGAGGTCCCCCCTTATCAGTGGACTTGGAAAGGGGCACGGTGGAGATGAGGGAGGGAGGGAGGGACTGGGAGGGAATGAGGGATCAGGACACGGCTGGGATACAGAGTTAATAAAATGTAACTGATAAGAAAAAAATAAAATTAATAAAAAAAATAAAAACTGCATGGTACTGTCATAGAAACAGAATCGTGGATTAATGGAACCGAACAGAGGACTCAGAAATAAACCCATACACTTATGGACACCTGATCTTTGAGAAAGATGCCAATACCATACAATAGAAAAGAAATAGCATCTTCAACAAATGGTGCTGGTCCAACTGGATGTCTACATGTAGAAAAATGAAAATAGATCCATACTTATCACCCTGCACAAAACTGAAGTACAAGTGGATCAAAGAACTCAACATAAAACCAGACACATTAAATCGGCTAGAAAAAAAAGTGGGGAATACCCTAGAACTCATTTGTACAGGAGAAATCTTCCTGAACAGAACACCAACAGCACAGGCTCTAAGAGCAACAATCAATAAATGGGATCTCATGAAAGCTTCTGTAAAGCAAAGGACACTGTCATCAAAACAAAGCGACTGCCTACAGATTGGGAAAGAATCTTCACCAACCCTTTATCTGACAGAGGACTCATATCCAGTATATATAAAGAAATAAAGGAGCTGAAAAGCAGCAAACCAAGTAATCCACTTAAAAAATGGGGAACAGAGCTAAACAGAGAATTCTCTGTAGATGAATATCGGATGGCAGAGAAGGACTTAAAGAAATGCTCCACCTCATTAGCCATTAGGGATTTGCAAATCAAAACAACCCTGAGATTTCACCTTACACCCAAGATCAAAAAACTCAAGTGATAACACATGCTGGAGAGGTTGTGGAGAAAGGGGAACCCTTCTCCACTGCTGGTGGGAATGTAAACTTGTACAACCACTCTGGAAATCAACATGGTGCTTTCTCAGACAACTAGGGATAGAGCGTCCCTAAGATCCAGCCATACCACTCCCAGGCATATATCCAAAAGAGGCTCAAGTACACAAAAAGGACATTTGCTCAACCATGTTTGTAGCAGCTTTATTTGTAATAGCGAGAAGCTGGAAACAACCTAGATTCCCCTCAACTGAAGAATGGATGCAGAAATTGTGGTACATCTATACAATGGACTATTACTCAGCAATGAAAAATAAGGGAATCATGAAATTTGCAGGTAAATGGTGGGACCTGGAAAGGATCATCCTGAGTGAGTTGTCCCAGAAGCAAAACGACACACACGGTATATACTCACTCATATAGACATACAGCATAGGATAAACCCACTAAAATCTGTGCATCTAAAGAAACTAAGCAAGAGAGAGGACCGTAACTAAAACGGTCAGTCCCCATCCTGAAAGGCAAAGAGGATGGACATCAGAAGAAGAAGAAAACAGGAAACAACCTAGGAACCTTCTACAGAGGGCTTCTGAAAGTCAGAAGAAGAAAACAGGAAACAAACTAGGAACCTACCACACAGGGCCTCCGAAAACCTCTGCCCTGCAAACTATCAAAGCAGATGCCGAGCCTGATGGGCAACTGTTGGGCAGAGTGAATGGAATTTTATGTAAGAAGTGGGAAATAGTAAGAGCTGGAGACGACAGGGTCTCCACAAGGAGAGCAACAGAACAAGAAAATTTGAACACAGGGAACTTCCCAGAGACTCATACTCCAATCAAGGACTATTCATGGAGATAACCTAGAACCCCTGCACAGATGTAGCCCAGGGCAGTTCAGTGTCCAAGTGAGTTACATAGTAATGGGAAGAGGGACCGCCTCTGACATAATCTGATTGGCCTGCTCTTTGATCACCTCCCCCTGGGGGGGAAGAGCCTTACCAGGCCACAGTAGAGGACAATGCAGGGACTTTTGATGAGAACTGATAGACTAAGATCAGAAAGGAGAGGAGATCCTCCCCTATCAGTGGACTTGGGGAGTGGCATGCATGCAGAAAGGGGAGGGAGGGTGGGATCAGGAGGGGAGGAGGGAGGGGCTTATGGAGGGATACAAAATGAATAAAGTGTAATTAATAAAAAATTATAAAAAATAGTTCAAATAATAAAAATATAATAATAATAATAATAATAATAATAATAATAATAATAATAGAGTTCCATGTGTGGATCTGAAGACAGCAGAAGGAGACTCTCATCCCACACTGGGCAGAGCATGAGCATAGGAAACCTTAAAGCCCATGTTCAAAGTGACACACTGTGTCCAACAAGGCCACACCTCCTAATGTGACACTTGGTGAGTCAAAAATTCAAACACACTGAGTCTGTGGGGCCAACCCTATTCAATCTACCTTAGACAGTTTTGTAGGTCTGTGGGTAACACATGTGTGCCTGGTTCCTGCAGAGGTCAGATGGGCATCAGAACCCTGGAACACAGAGTCACAGATGGTAA
Source organism: Meriones unguiculatus (assembly GCF_030254825.1). Lineage (NCBI taxonomy): Eukaryota > Metazoa > Chordata > Mammalia > Rodentia > Muridae > Meriones > Meriones unguiculatus. The sequence goes on along the minus strand of NC_083350.1, from coordinate 37,835,040 downwards.
CAACACGTCACATGGATGCTGGGAATCAAACCTAGATTTCTGCAAGTGCAGCAACCTTAACCACAGAGGACTCTTACAGACCCACGATTGAGTTTTCTACACTTTTCAGTGAACTAATTCTCAGAAATCAAAAAATCCTAGTCAAAGTACCACCCAGTGCCTTCCTTGATGACTATGTCCCAGTGTGATCATCACTTTCCAGAAACATAGGTTTTTGTGTGTATGTGTGTTAGTGACTGATGTAAGACCTGGGGTCTCACAGCTCAGGAGTTCAATCGCGCCCTTCCCAGAAACTCCCCCAGACCAAGACTCATTGCAAAAGCAAGAGGTTTATTTACCATTGTACAATGGGGTCACCCCCGCTGGTCAGCAAAGAGTGGCACCAGGAGACAAAGGCCTTTAGGTTTTTAAAAGAAAAATTGCGGGAAATTTGAAGTTTAAGTTTTGGCAATTTAGGATTGGATGAGGAAGCTATAAAGTAAGATAATTGGTTAGGCTTAGATGCTCAAGCTTGGCCAGTCCTGCCAAGTGTGGATGCAGCTGCAATTTAAGGTAGGGGTGGTTAGCTCATCCTTGAAGATTAGGGGCTGCCGACTCTTGGCTGGAGGTCAAAAGCTAATCAGAAGAAGTTTAGGTTCGTTGCTAAGAAATGCTATCTCAAGGACAAGGGTCTGGTCCTTCTTTTGCTGAGTGAAGGTCATTGCTTGCTTGCCCTTTTTTTATATTTGTCCTCACGGATAGGGTCACATTTCTTCACTCTCTGGAAAGGTACTAAGAGACTTTAGCTTAACCTGGACTTAAAACTCAAAACTATAGGCTTTAGAAGACATATAGGTTACAAAGTTAGCCTAACCCTTTCACTGAAATACTGTAACCTGCGTCAGGAACTGAAGATTTAAATTTAAAATTAAATGGAGTGACCCCAGGTATACAAATATCATATAAGTGATTCTATTTTTCAATAAAATGATAATGCACATAAAAAATAAGTAACCACGAAGTTGTTAACAAGAATTGATTGAGTGAGGTTTTATTGGTAAGTGAAATTATCTTAAATGTTCAGATTTATTTTGAGTTGACATTGGGATCATTTAAAAATCATGAAATATGCAAGTCCTGAGTGAGTCCAGATGCTTAATTTCCCAAGATTATTTATAAATCACTTTTGTTCAATAAGTAAAATTACCTTCTCTGCTAAATTTGAATTACCAGACACTTCCAAAATATTTCTGAAACTAACAACTGTTTTCTTATTTGTAATTTGGCTTATATTCAAAAACTTTAACAGTTGTAGCAGTGTCTCAGAGTTTTCATCAAGCATGTTTTAGAGATTTGTTTTCCAACTATAGCAGAATAAATTTAGAGCAGACAGCATCTTTGCAAATAATTCACAAGTGTGGCATGCCTAATAATGTCGCTGTGCACAACTAGCCCCAAATCCAAGAGCAGGAAACAGTTAAATGACAGAGCAGCAAACAGCTGCAACCAACATTGGAACATGATATGGTAGAAGTATTAGCTCTAAAGCCACTACTTTAATTAAACACCCAAGGGATATTGATGTTCTCCTTTTGGAAGGTCTGATACCATAGCCACACTTAGATAGCCATCAGAATCCCCATCGCTGGGACAGCATTGAAATATCAAGCTCTCTGGGCTCTCTGCCAAACAACATTGTTCAGGAGACCTTGGAACCAAAAATCTGTATTCTACATGAAGTTCCTTAGTTCAAAGTTTCTCTGTTTACCTGTTTAGGCACAATCAGAATACATGAAAAAGGTCATATGATTATCTTAAATAACAATCACATTTGATGCATTTATTTTAATAATCATTACTATAGTTTAATTTTGTGTATAGAACTAAATAGGTTTGATTATAATATAAACTATTGTATTATTATACAGACACACCCTAATTTGCAGGACATGATGGTTCAGAAATCTCCCTGTAAGTAAATCGGGAGATAAGGTTATAGACTAGGACAGGAATATGCCTCATTTGGGGTTTACATTTTTTGTAAATATATATCAATGGTATCAAATTTCTGTCCTTCTCTGCTATTCTTGCCCCAAAGAAGGATTTAAAGTCTCAGGCAAAGCTAAACAGTTCACATTCTGAAGAAAGAAGAAACAAGCTCTTCCCCACCCTCTAAAACCAAATGCTACAGAATCAGGAACAGGAGAGTCAGTGTTGAATATATATGGAAGGAAGGCTTCAGATCGTAGGGATATGCACAGTGGCAGCTTTGAGCTTAAGTAGCTGTAGCCAACACTGACAGTGACACACACTTGACTTGGAACTACTTAACCTCTTATTACTTTAGTTTTTTTTTATTTATTTCATTATGAGTATTGATTACCATTTTGCTTTAGTCCGTTTAATGGGAAATGTACATGAAGAGAGTTAACTGGCTCATAATTCTGGAGCTAAGCTGCCCATCATTTCCATTTCCAGTGATATCTATGTTGTGGGAAGACAGAATCATGATCCCACTGTGGACAATTTGAAGTTTCAAACTATGACTGCCTAAACATGAACTGAACAAAGAAAGCAATAAACATATCAAAGTTGATGGGTAAAAGACCATGAGGCCTGAGCCCTACGCAAAGAACTATAGTCAACTGAGGAATGCTGACAGTGGGAGAAATAAGCTTTCCCAGAGAAAAGCACACCAATTGGCTATCCAATACCAACTACTAAACAGGTAGTATTTTGGAATATATGTGTACACACACACATACACACACACACACACGTGTGTGTGTGTGCATGAGTTTAAAAACAATAAAAAAGGCCATAAACTTGAAAGAGAGAAAGAAGAGAGGTATATGGGAAGGTTTAAAGGGGAAGAGCAAAAAGATATATTCTCAAAAAAAAAAAAAAAAAAAAAAAAAAACAGAACAACAACAAAAACTTGATATCACCTGAATCTAACATCTCCAAATTCAGCATGGAGTTCAGATGACCATCATATCCATGTCATAAAGGCTGCTCATTGCATGTTCTACCTACCCACTAGGACATAGTGTCATTCAAATGTATGACAGAAACTCCCCTAGATCTTTGCTGACTACCTCTGTCTTGGTGGTCAGTAAAGGTACTTTGTTATGCTTCCTTCCTCTCTCTCTGCTTGAACTCCTGGGCACTAATCCTGTTTGGCTCTCTGCACAGCATAGGGAAGTTCCTTTCTTAAATACACTTCATTTCCCATGCCTCTCCAAGCGTAATTACTACAGGCAGGTTGTAATGATCTTTAAAGATCCCATAAGAGGGAAAGACCTTAGCTCCTCACTGTATTAGTCTTGGATAATGCATTCACACACACACACACACACACACACACACACACACAGTAGGACATTGGCAGTGAATCATGACTGCTCAAGTCAGAAACACTCCTTCAAAGAGCTCGACTGTGGTATGGAAAACATATAAAGGATAGGGATATTTTGAACTTTGAGAATCAATGTGTAATGACATGACATCATGGCACTAAAAGTCACAGATCCTCACACTAAGTATGAACAGCAGTGGTCTTTGGAAAGGCTCTTGAAATGCTGCTTAATCTAGGCTCACCTCTCTGGGATTCAGACCCTACTCTCTGAGGTGACTTGAAGCCCCTCTCCCCATGAATTTTATATACACAGCATGCTGCTTTTGATGACCTGATGATGATGGGTTTCCTTTCTGAGAATCATGAACTGTGGCTCAGAGCAAATGAGCTGCCAGTGAAAGGTTTTAACTAGAGCACTGATACCCAGCCTTGACTTCTTGCAGTTAAGTCTCAGGAAAATGTGGAAAATGGTGGTCATAAATGATCTCTGAGGAGCTAGTCCGGAGCCCGTCTTATGTAGCCTAACTCATGTTCCACTAATGTTCTATGCTCCCGAGTGCTCATCTCTGCAATAGCATTGATAATGGAATATTTGGAGACTGGTAACACACTTAATGTGTCATGTGTACATTATAATGATAAAAACTTACTGTCACCAACAACATTCTTTTGTTACATCAGACTTTTCAAAGCATAGCTCCAAGAATAATGTATTTCTCCAAAATTCAATTACACGGAACATAAGGATTTTTTATTGTTTTATTATAAAAGGGTATATTTATGTAATACATGCTAACTTTGAACTAATAAGATTCCTTATTGAAGCCTAAGTTTACATGCAGGCACCACCATGGCTTATGGGCTATATTTTATTTTAAAATATTTTATTATATATTATATATACAAATATTATATAAAAATAAAGTAGTATGTATGTTACACACATATATATTCTATGTATGTATGTATATATGTATATATATATACATATATATATATATATGAGTGAGTGTGTGTGTGTGTGTGTGTGTGTGTGTATGAGGTGGGTAGATACGTGAACATTAGTGCTTTGAACTTGTAAGACACCTGCCTCAAACTTTTGAAGGCTAAGATTATGGTCATACACCACTGTACTTGACAGGATATATTTTACTTTAACATATTTATTATTTTAAATTTTCTTTTTGTGTGTGTGTGTGTGTCTGTGTGTGAACATGAGTTCAGGTACCCACAGAGGTCAAATGTATTATTCCCAAGAGCTGCAGTTATAGGTAGTCATGACCTGCTTAAAGTCGGTACTGGGAATAGAACTTGAGTCCTCTAGGAGAACAATACAACCTCTTAGAGAGCTATTTCTTCAATCCAGGGATATATTTTAAATACATGCAAATAATTATATCTCATGTTCAGATACAAATTTATATTCATGCAAAAATCTCTTAGTTTCTTGATAAAGTAGACCTCCTTCCTTGTACAAGGTCATATTTTACATAATAAGACATTTAGTGAGATTATTATTCAATTATGCAACATTTAATCAGAGATATGACTATTTGGCTACTATAAAGTAACATTATTTAGAAAGTCTCTTGGAATCAAATGTGCTTTTATTCAAAGCAGAGTCACAGAAACAATGCGTAGACCCCTGACAAAGAGATGAGCAGAGAAAAGTTTGAGTCACTTAAAGTATAATTACCACAGCATATGGAACTCAATCTCTATAGCTTTAAAAATAATCTAATACAAGAATAGGTTAGACAAACCCTGGCTCATTATAATAACAGATGCATAATCCAGGAATCCACAATCTGTCTGTACATTCATTCTTTTTTAGCATCCTGCATTTAACACACTATTGCTGAAATACATTGAGCCTTGGCAGATTTGAAATACTTCAGAAATAGGCACACACATTCTTTAGTTAGCAGGACTGAGTCATCTTGACCCTCAGCAATCGAGATGCTATCACAAATGTATTAAAGCAGTTCATTTCCCCAATGGCTCTATACCTCAAACTAAAATTCAGGAAAGGATGGTTACAATATTTTCTTGACATCTCTGAATCTTACCAAGTACATAAGAAAGAAATCTTTAGCTTATTCTGTCTTTCAGACATAGAACAAACTGGAGGTAGACACTTCTCATATGCATTCCTCCAAGCACTTAAACATACTGTTACTTGTTATTGCTCAGGGTGGGGTGGGCGTTGCAGGAGAGAGGTGAGACAGAGATAAAGAGAGGGAAAGAGGGAGAGACAGGAGGGGGAGGAGAGTAATAAGAGAGAGATGAGAGGGAATTTTTTGCTTCCAAGAAAAGGAAACCTGGGCTGTATAGTGAGTTTGAGAGCAGCCTGAGCTATAGAGTGAAATCCTAGTTTTAAAATTAAAGTTGATGAAACACATCTACAGAACAAATGAGGAAGACACAATACTTGGTGCTAAGTTCAGTATTCCCCACACACAGGACATGTGTGTGCCAGTTGAACAGAAGAAAAAACTTTAAAGCACAATAACCACAAGGCCTCTTCATAGGGAAACATCAAAATGGAAAGAAAGTGTAGAAAAGTCAAATACCACAAACTGAATTGTTTAAAAAAAATCTTAGCAACTCTTGGCCCTACCTGCTCATTCGAAGGTGCACCTCTACCCCCGTCCTCTTCAACTGGTCACCATTTTGTCACGACACTTATGGACTTACGTTCTACTTTTAGGCCTTGCATGGTTATTTTAGATTTGCTATAAGAACTTATTCTGACTCCAGCCCTCTGGCTTGGGTTCATATGTATCCCCTATTTTCAGATGAGGAAGTTGAAACATTGTATCTTACAGAAGGGCTGTTTTTGTGTTTTTAACTTACTGCCTCTTCTATCAGACTTACTTTTTTATACTTTTCATTGAAATTTTAGGATAGAAAACTACCAATTATATTTCTGGCTTTCTCCAGGTTTCATTAGAATGAGTCAAAGAAATCATTAAAATAAAAACCTTAAAGCTTGAAAATAATCACATTATGTTAGGGAGTGCTCTAGAGAATTAGAAGTGAAATCATTTTGACATATCAAAACAGATGCAGAGCCATTGGTTTTATGTGCATTGATTGACTTTTCTTGGCATTCTCTTTGGAATTTTCCTCATGTGTATTAAATTTAAATTTAAATGAAGTGTATATTCACAAACTACAGAAATTTCTTCCTTCTATCCTTCATACGATTCAGATTAATTATCCTCATGGAGTTTTTGAGCTCTTGACATTATGGCATTTTGAGCTCTTGACATTATTTCTATTTCAGGAAGTACCATTCTGCAACAGCACGGCCATTTCAAAACTGAGTTCCTAATATAGAAGATAAAATACATTCCACAAATACCAATAATCCAATGAAAGTCAAGCCTCCATAATGTAGACACTGGGTTTGGGAAATTCAAATCCATCCTCTTAAATTACTTCATGTGACATTTCAACATCAAAACCAGAATTTATCTTTTTTTTTTAACCATTTAACATTAATTAAATTATTTTGGAAAGAAGGACTTAGCACTCAGACACTACGTGAGTATGGCATATGTCCTCGTTTTATTTCCTGGTGCTAAGTTAAAACACCATGACAAAAACAATGTCTGGTAGAGAGGGCTTATTTTAGCTTCCAGTTCCGCTACTGTTGATCATAGCAAGGACTTCCAGGAAGCAGGGACTTCAGGCAGCTACTCACGTCACAGCCTAAAGGAGAGAGAGAATGACTGTAGGCATGCCTGCCATCACTTTTTCTCCACCATTGCAGCCAGTTCATGGAATGGAGTTGCCCACATTCTGGGTGGCCTTTCCTACCTTTATCTAGCTAAGAAAATCCCTTTCTGACATGCTCACAGGCTGACTTAATACAGAGGATTCTTCATTCAGAATGACTTCCCAGGTAATTGTGCGTTGTTGCAAGCTGGCAAACCATCCATCACAACAGGGTTGAAGTAAATGAATCTACCTTTGTGTGCTTGTGAGTGCTGGCTCACAGAGAACCTTAATGATGCTCTTACTCTTTGATTAAAGATTAACCTAGATTGTTCTTTTCCTGTGTGACTCTTCTTGTTATTCGAAAACACATTTGTTTTCTCCAGTGCAGTCTTCATTCTGTAAACAGCCCTTCCAAGTAAAGGTTTCCTTAAGTTATTCTGTAATTTTTGGATGAGAGAAATAATTGTATAGTTTCTCCTGATGAAAAATTAAGCAGAAGAACAAACCATTTTTGGCCATGTTGAGATTTTTCAAAAAATAATGTGACTGTGGATTATTATGAATGATTTCTCCAGACGCCTCCTATTCCCACTTATTGCTATAGTATGACAAATTGCACAAAATAAACCACTTATTTCAAATATTGTTTGTCTTTGAAAAGAAAAGAACAATTTCATAACATTCATGAAGATGTTATTAATGTTCTGTTTTCGGCTTTATATTTTGTAAAATAAATTAAATTTAGTTATTTATTTTAAGATTTTGGTTGTAATTGTTTTTATTTCTATTGTTTAAAGTTGTGCAAATGCACCTTCTACTTTAGCCAACTTGTGGAAAGGAAACACCAACGGGTTTCTTGCAGCATTCCCTTCCTAAATCCCTTCAGATCAAAAAGTACCACAAACCTTGTTTTTATCATAACAAGTAGCAAACTGGCTTACTTCTCCTGATGATAACACACATATAGAAATGTGCATACATTATGCACACACATAAGCTCACTCTGAAATTAGAAACACTTCTCAACTTAGACAAAACTCTTAGTTTTATAGACCCAAGTACACTAGACACAATCTTTCTGCAAAATACAAGCACTTGTTCTTTAGACATTCACTAGCCTGTGATAAGAATGGTTACTTTTTTTAGTTCTACAACCTGGAAATAACAGAATAAATCAAAATATGAATAAAATTCGCATGTACTACTATATCCACACAGTTGATCTTTCATAACTACCACATTTAGCCAAAATATTGTTCTTTTTGTAGCTCATTTTAATTTTATAATTTTAATCAAATAAATGCTACCTAGAGGCTGATATCTGGAATATATAAAGAACTAAAGAAGTTAAAAGGCAATAATCCAAGTAACCCAATTAAAAAAATGGGGTATGGAGCTAAACAGAGAATTCTCTGTAGAATATAGAATGGCAGAGAAACACATAAGGAGATGTTCAACATCCCTAGCCATCAAAGAGATGCAAATCAAAATGACCCTGAGATTTCACCTTACACTGACCAGAATGGCTAAGAAAAACTCAAGAGATAATGTGTGCTGGAGAGGATGTGGAGAAAGGGGGACCCTCCTCCATTGCTGGTGGGAATTTCAACTGGTACAACCACTCTGGAAATCAATCTGGTGCTTTCTCAGACAATTAGGAATAGTGCTACCTCAAGATCCAGCTATAACACTCCTAGGCATATATCCAAAAGATGCTCAAGTACACAACAAGGACATTTGCTCAACCATGTTTGTAGCAGCCTTATTCGTAATAGCCAGAACCTGGAAACAAACCAGATGTCCCTCAGTTGAGGAATGGTTACAGAAATTGTGGTACTTTTACACAATGGAATACTACTCAGCAATTAAAAACAAGGAAATCATGAATTTTGCAGGCAGATGGTGGGATCTAGAAAAAAATCATCCTGAGGTATCCCAAAAGCAGAGGGACACACATGGTATATATTCACTTATATAGGCCTATAAGATAGGACAAACATACTAAAATATGTACAGCTAAAGAAGATAAACAAGAAAGAGGTCCAGGGGTAAGATGATCGATCCGATCCTCATCTAGAAAGACAAAGGGGATGGACATTGGAAATAGGAGAAAACAAGTAACAGGACAGTAGCCTACCACAGATGGCACCTGAAAGACTCTACCTAGCAATGTATCAAAGCAGATGCTGAGACCCATAACCAGCCTTCGGCAGAGTATAGGGAATCATATGAAGGAAGGAGGAATTAGTATATCCTAGAGGGGACAGGGAGCCCCACAAGGTCCAAATATCTGAGCACAGGGGTCTTCTATGAGACTGTTTATCCAACCAAGGACCATGCATGGATATAACCTACAACCCCTGCTCAGACATAGCCCATGGTAACTCAGTATCCAAGTGTATTCCCTAGTAAGGGGGACAGGAACTGTTTCTGACATGAACTCATGAGCTTCCCATCCCCCCTTAGGGAGGAGCAGCCTTGCTAGGCCACAGATAAGAACATCGCAACCATCCTGAAGATACCTGATAAGCTAGGGCCAGACGGAAGGAGAGGAGGACACCCACTCTCAGTGGACTTGGAAGGGGGTAGGGAGGAGATGAGGGAGGGAGGGGAGGATTGGGAGGGAAAGAGGGAGTGGGCTACAGCTGGGATACAAGTGAATGTATAAAATTATTTAAAAATAAAAATAGTAATTAAAAAAATTAAAAAATATAAATGCTATGAAGATCATTCATGAGATATCAGAGTTTGAACTGTCCACGCATCTACAAGTGTTTTTTTTTTTTTTCTTTTTTTGTTGGTGGTGGTGGTGGTGTGAAATGGGATTTTAATAGCAATATACCTTGGAATCATACGAGTTGTGGTTGCAAGAGACCAGAAATGAAATCTCATAACTTACAAATGGCTGGCAGCCTTGGCTTTAGCAGAATTGTTGACTGTTGCCATTATTTTTAAATCTGAAGCTCAGCTGCTCCTGGGTTCCTTTCTGTTAAATTTCACCTTCTCATCAAACCAGTTTAAAAGGTTTTACAAGTGTTTTTAAAAGGAATAATTTTTTTAAATTTTGTTTACATCCTTGTTGTAGCCCCAACCCTCCTCCCCATCCAGTCTATTTCTCCCTGTCTCCACCCTCTTACCTCCTCTTTTCCCCAGAAAAGGGGAGCTCCCTTTCCCATCCACTCCAGCTCATCAAGTTGCATCAAGACTGAACATGTCCTCTTCCCCTGTGGCCTGTTAAGGCAGTCCCACCAGGGGAAAGTGATCTAAAAGCTAGCAATTGAGTCTATGCCCAATGCAGTCCTAACTTCCCTTACTAGAGTACCAACTTGAAGCCTGAGTTGCCCATCTGTTACATGTTTGTAGGTCCAGTTCATGCATGGCCCTTGGTTGATGCTTCAGTCTCAGAAAGATGCTCTGGGTGAGTTGGCTCTGTTGGTCTTCTTGTGGAGCTCCTGTCACCTCCATGTCCCTTTCTCTTTACTCTCACTTTCTTACAAGACACTATGTATCACCCTTAGAGTTTGGCTATGAGTCTCGGCATCTGTTTTGAGGCAATGCTGGGTAAAGCCTTTCAGAAGACAACTCTGTCAGACTCCTGTCTACAAGTTTAGCAGAGCATTGTTCATAGTGTCAGGAGTTAGCATTCTGTAATAGTGTGGGTTTTCGGTTGGGTCAGGCATCAGTTGGGCATTCTTTAATCTCTGTTCTATCTACTCTAATCTCATCCCTGCACATCTTGTAGACAGAGTAAATTTTAGGTAAAGGTTTTTAAGGGTCTTCTCTGCTAGGAGACTAGTCTAGTTAGTGTGTGTCCTCTTCAGTCTCTATGGCCTCTGTTACCAGGAATCTTTGCTTGAGTCCCCCTCATACCCTTCCAGTAGCCTACCCTGATTTAGGTCTCCAGCTTGTCACAGATACCTCCACCCTCAGTTTCTCTTTCTCTACAGTTCTTCTGTCCTCTCACACTTGCTCTCCCAAGTTCTATTCTCTACCTCTTAACTCTCTTCAATCCCTCCCCTACCTTGTTCCCTCTCTTCAGCTTCTACCTTTGTCTATTCTATTTCTCTTTCCAAGGGAGATTTATACATCCTTGGATCCTCTGTTACTTATCTTCTTTGAGTTTGTGTCTTCTAGTATGCTTATTCGGTACCATATGACCATATGGCTAAAATCCACTTACAAGTGAGTACATACCATATGTGTCTTTCTTGGTCTGAGTTAACTCACTCAGGATGACCTTTTCTAGTTCCATCATGCAAATTTAATGATTTTTTTTTGTTACTGAAGTTAAATTATTTCTTTCTAGCCAGATTCAGTGGCACACACCTTTAATCGCAGCACTCAGGAAGGCAGGTGCAGGCAGATCTATGTGAGTTTGAGGCCAGCCTGATCTATAAAGCAAGTCCAAGACAGCCAAGGCTATACAGAGAATTCTTGTCTTGAAAAAGAAAAAAGAAAAAAGCAAATAAAAGAAAAAAGAAAAAGAAAAAGGAGAGAAAGAAAAAGTATTTCTTTCCATGCATAGTGTTAAAAATTATGTGAAGCCTGCCACAACACAGAAAATAGCATTATCTATTTAAGATGCATTTTTAGGTTTCTTTGAATTGAACCAAACTTCACAATCAGTTAAGTCAAGCACACTTTTATGTGTAGTTTCTTGGTTAGAAACTTTTAATGTGTTCTTTTTTCTCTTGATTTTTCTTATCTTGATATATGAGCTGATCTTAGGCATGCTAGAAAATAAAAGGCCAAGCTTAGCAAAGCTGATGTTTTTTTCATCGTGCCGTGGTCTACTTCAATCCTTTTTCATTTCTATCCTTGCAAGCATGGCTTTCTCATTGGCTGTAGGTGATAGTTTTCCTTATCCCCAAAGCTGATATAATATTGTGAGGTCATAGAGTTGTGTGGACAATGAGATTTCCTGAGATATTCCCAATAAGGGAAGGGGTGGGGGGATAGTCAAATCTGTAAAGCGATGATTGCCTTGCAAGGAGGAGGACTGCAAAGATTATGATCGATTTCCAGGACACATATAGAAAAGGATGGCAGTGGTAATGTGCTCTGGTTTTCTCAGTGTCCCAGAAGCAGAGCTAGGCAGATCCCTGGGATTCACTGCTCTGCTAGCCTAGCATATTTGGAAAGTTCTAGGCCAGTGAGTGTTCTCACCTCAAGAAAAAGGTAGATGGTAGGTTGAGGAAAACGCCCAAGATTGGCCTCTGAACTACAAACACAAACATACACTTATAAACTGATTTATGCACGAACACACAGAGGTTATTTAATGTTTAAAAAGTGTTAGTCGCATATGTCATTGTTTGGCAGAACTGTGACCTCACTTCTGTACCAGCCTCATGAAGCTTCACTACCACCAAGAAACAAAAAAAATACCCATCTAGAATGTCAGCATATTCAGCTTATTTAATTGACTCTGGGTTAGTAATGAAATGCTCTTCAAACAAATAAAGGCTGATTTGAATAAAACAACTGAAAACGAGGCCACAAAAATGTGTGAGTTCATGTCTGAATCAAATATTTAGTTTGATTTTGTTTGCTTATGTTCCACAGAGGACATGAGAATAGAAATCATATTTAAGTGGATGATTCATATCTTGGTTCATAATACTGTAACCTTTCCCTGGGCCAATTTATGTTTCATTTTATAAAGACAGAAACATGAGTTTTCTGTTAAGGCAGAATTTAGGTGTCTTGTCAAGATGATTTTCACTTTGGGGTGAGTATTTCAATGCATGTCTGCTTTACATAGTTTGCATACCCTTAAAAGGACGGTACATGTGAGAACATTATACTTAAGACCCTATCAGTGGACTGGGGAAGGGCATGGGAGGAGAAGAGGGAGTGAGGGTGGGATTTGGAGGGGACAAGGGAGGGGGCTACAGCTGGGATACAATGTTAATAAATGGTAATAAATAAATAAAAATTAAAAAAAGATTCTACATACACAAATTTTCACATACATGAACAGAACATACCTAATGTCTTCAGTTTCCAAGAATCATCAGGGCAGGTTGAAGAGAAAGCAACAAAATTTTAGCAACAACTGGGCATTAGCAGCCTGTTGGTCTCATGGTTACAGTTTCAGAAGAAGGCTATATAAATAATAAGTCTTTTGTGGCAGCTCAGGGTGGCTTAGCTGGGCCTTTGTCACATTATGTTCTGAGCAGTCTGAATCACTCTTTTTCAAGAGGGTTTTCTGAGTTAATTCTGTTCTAGTCTCAAGGGCAAATGCTGTAGCTCCAGCTTCAGATGGTGATGTTTGCTTTTAGTTGTCTTAAATATTTTTTACAACAAATATAATTCAAGTAAGTATCTAAATCACCATTCACTCCATATATATTATATATACGTGCATGTATATTATAGATACCATACATATTATATAATAAAAATTAAACACCAGTACTGCTGCACTATCTGAAATAAAAATCTCAGCATTTTGTTAGAATCATGTCCTCCCAATACAACTTTAAAGACCTTTCTAAAGGAATTTTAGGTTAATTATATCTATTACTGGTTTGTAGATACTAAAATCTCTCTCTCTCTCTCTCTTCCTTGCTGGGGTTGTTGGGGTTTTTTTTCTCCAGGAGGGAAGATACTACCCTTGAATCACATCAGCCTGGAGTAAAATCTCTTTTTTAAAACACATATTTTAAAAGCTAATTTTCATTTGTTCTTTGAAAACTTTGGACAGAAAGGACATAGTTGTTGCTCAACAGCTATGGTTGTCTGCATGAAAACTTTATAAAATCAAGGTAAATAAATATTCTACCATGGATGGAAGAGGACCTTCAGAGTCCCTGCCGCTAACTGAAGAATTATCGCAATTGATGACTACCATGGGAAGATGCATCACTTTCCCTGTGTGTGTGGCTACAGGTAGATTGCTCAAGACCCAGTGATGACCCATACCCATTTGTGTATATCAGAACTTACTGGACTCAGAGAGCTCTATTAAAATGGGGGGACAATGTATTGGGAGTGGCTGGTGGGAATTGCATGGGGAGTGTGCAAGTTGAATATGGTCAAGATATTTTAGTCATCTATTAAGAGTTTCTTTCCATTGTAACTTAAAAATATATACCCAGAATTTAAAGTAAGTGTCCTCTAAACATGGGGAAAATAGTCAGTATGGATACAGAAAATCTGAAATCATGTTAGTTTTTAAACTGCAATCAGAGTGGTTAAGAGAGTTTGTACCAGAATAATGTGTTACAACTTTTATGAGTTCTAGTTTAGTTCTCATCACTTATTCATCTTGTGGTTTCAGGCACATCTCTACATCTCTCTGAAATTCACCTTTCTTGGCTGAAAGTGGTGAGAATAATTTATAACTCACAAAGCTATGATAATTAAAAGAAATTGCACATTTAGAGTTTTTTTTTAGATCTATAAATTCCCAGTAGTTGTGAGATGTTGTTTATTAAATGTGGTGGGAGAAACAGGAGATTTTAAATGATCACGATCAAAAGGTCTGTAGCATAAAGATGGCAGAAATGAAAACCGTCATCTCGTGCTCTCCAGAAATTAAGAAGGTGCCGTTCAAAACAGAGTGACTCCGAAAGGAAGAGGTTAGGCTTATGATGTCTACGTACAAGCCCTGTTCTAAAATTGTATACAGACTCATAAGACTGACACTATAAAATACTCATGGGATACATGGTAAGACATCTGTGAGAACCGGAATATTAATGTGGTTGTTTCTAGATTTGTTTCTTACTTTAAACCCTCAGAACAATTGATATATAAAAGCTATATATAAATTTGCATGCCATTCATTCATAGATTTGAATACATTTTTACATTATATTTAAAAGCACTATAATTTTCAGCTTCTTGTATTTAAAAAAAATCACATAAACAATAAGAACTTTCTTGGCTTGATTTGAATTAAGATTTTTTCTTTATTATTATTATTATTATTAATTACACTTTATTCATTTTGAAGATTTTTTTAAATTTTTTATTAATTACACTTTATTCATTTTGTATCCCCCCATAGGCCCCTCCCTCCTCCCCTCCTGATCCCACCCTCCCTCCTCTTTCTGCATGCATGCCACTCCCCAAGTCCACTAATAGGGGAGGTTCTCCTCTCCTTTCTGATCTTAGTCTATCAGTTCACATCAAAAGTGGCTGCATTGTCCTCTACTGTGGCCTGGTAAGGCTGCTCCCCCCCAGGGGGAGGTGATCAAAGAGCAGGCCAGTCAGATTATGTCAGAGGCAGTCCCTCTTCCCATTACTATGTAACCCACTTGGACACTGAACTGCCCTGGGCTACATCTGTGCAGGGGTTCTAGGTTATCTCCATGAATAGTCCTTGATTGGAGTATGAGTCTCTGGGAAGTTCCCTGTGTTCAAATTTTCTTGTTCTGTTGCTCTCCTTGTGGAGACCCTGTCGTCTCCAGCTCTTACTATTTCCCACTTCTTACATAAAATTCCATTCACTCTGCCCTACAGTTGCCCATCAAGGCTCAGCATCTGCTTTGATAGTCTGTAGGGCAGAGGCTTTCAGTGGCCCTGTGTGGTAGGTTCCTAGTTTGTTTCCTGTTTTCTTCTTCTGGCTTTCAGTAGTCCTCTGTAGAAGGTTCCTAGGTTGTTTCCTCTTTTCTTCTTCTTCTGATGTCCATCCTCTTTGCCTTTCAGGATGGGGATTGACCGTTTTAGTTAGGGTCCTCTCTCTTGCTTAGTTTCTTTAGATGTACAGATTTTAGTGGGTGAATTAAGATTTTTTTACATTAACTACATTTTATTCACTTTTTATCCCAGCTCTAGCCCCCTCCCTCACTTCCTCCCAATCTTACCCTCCCTCTCTCATTTCCTCCCATGCTCCTTTCTAAGTCCACTGATAGGGGAGATCCTCCTCCACTTCCATCTGCCCCTAGCTTATCAGGTCTTATCAGGACTGCTGCATTGTCATCTATGGCCTGGCAAGGCTGTTCCTCCCTTGGTACTGGGGTGGTCAAAGAGCCTGCCACTGAGTTCATGTCACAGTCAGTCCCTGTTCCCCTTACTAGGGTACCCACTTAGAGAATGAGCTACCATGGGCTACATCTGAGCAGGGCTTCTAGGTTATATCCATGAATGGACTTTGCTTGGATTATCAGTCTCAGAAAAGACCACTGTGCCCAGATTTTTTGGTTTTGTTGTTCTCCTTGTGGAGCTCCTGTCCTCTCCAGGTCTTACTAACTCCCCCTTCTTTCATAGGATTCCCTGAACTCTGCCCAAAGTTTGGATATGAG
Source organism: Meriones unguiculatus (assembly GCF_030254825.1). Classification (NCBI taxonomy): domain Eukaryota; kingdom Metazoa; phylum Chordata; class Mammalia; order Rodentia; family Muridae; genus Meriones; species Meriones unguiculatus. The sequence goes on along the minus strand of NC_083350.1, from coordinate 37,818,723 downwards.
CCTCAGCATATGCTTTGATATACTGCTAGGTAGAGTCTTTCAGAGGCCCTCTGTTGTAGGCCCCTGTTCTGTTTCTTGTTTTCTCTTTCTTCCAATGTCCATCCCATTTGTTTTTCAAAGTGAGGATTGAACATCTTACCCAGGGTCCACCTTTTTATTTAGCTTCTTTAGGTGTACAGATTTTAGCATGATTATCCTATATTATATGTCTAAAATCCACCTATAAATGAGTATATACCATGTGTGTCTTTCTGCTTCTGGGATACCACACTCAAGATGATATTTTCTAGATCTCACCATTTGCCTGAAAATTTCACCATTTCCTTGTTTTTAATTGCTGAGTAGTATTCCATTGTGTAAATGTACCACAATTTTTGTATCCATTCCTCCATTGAGGGACATTTGGGTTGCTTTCAGGTTCTGGCTATTACAAATAAAGCTGCTAAGAACATGGATGAATTAAGAATTTTTGTTACTCAGAGTTGTTAGAAAATGACAGAGGTATACAATCATTGTTAGATTCATTCTGCCTTGTCTAGAGAAACAGAACCAGCATAAAGATATTTTTTCCAAGGAATATTGACTCCCTTAATTATGGAGGCCAAGAAATACAAGCTCTCAAGATTGCAATCTGTGGACACACAGGATAATAATGTCCTATTTTTAGTTACAGTACTAAGACCTGAGAAATGGGATCATCAATAATGTATATCTCTTCACAAGATCACAACTAAAGGCACAAAATGACCAACACTTAGATCAGTAGAGAAAAAGGAATTACTTGCTCAGCCTGTATTCTGGTTAAGTATTGAAATGATTTGATAATGTTCACTTATACTGTGGATGAGGCATCGTAAATTTCTTTTACCATCCCATCTTTTACCAACAATCATTAAATGGTCAATAAAGGCCAGCCTAAAAGTTGAAAAATGTACTGGGTCCTTTCTGTGGTCTATTTTAAAGAAATCTATAGCTAAAGCTTTCATTTCATCCTTTAGGGTTACTACTTGGCCATGTAAAATTTTTGAGTCATTCCTTATCTGCTAACTCTCTTGACTAGAAGATATTTAAGATAGATTTTGTTTTTTATAATGTGGAATGGATGATTTTCAAAGGGACCATTTGGCACTTAATACTTAATCATCGTAATTATTGGATATTCTGAGACAGGGCTCATTCTTTTAACTTCTAATGTTATTATAGAGTCCCAATGAGAGATGACCCTACATACATAATAGATACTTTTTAAAGGGTTCAATTAGCTAATGCTTGTCCTCCATTCTTTTGCATGGAACCTCAGGAATCTTGCCTCTCCAAACTTGACTGCATTGAAAGAGAGAGATCTGGGTATGGATTGCTGTGGTAGTCTGGAATTTCCTGGCACTTTTTTCTTCAATTCACTGAAAAGTTAGCTTCAGCTTTCAGCACACTCATTCAGAATGAAGACTAATAGCATAAGAGAGAGCCTAGATATCCTGAATCTAAGCAGATCCCATGCCAGGAAGAGATAATCAGTTGCCTTCATTGTGTATGTACATATGTTTCTTTTTTATTTATTATTTATTACAATTTATTCAGTTTGTATCCCAGCTGTACTCCCTTCCTCATCTCCTCCTATGCCCCTCCCTTAGTCTACTGACAGAGGAGATCCTCCTCACTTTCTACCTGACCCTTACCCATTAGGTCTCATCAGGACTGGCTGCATTGTCTTCCTCTGTGGCCTGGTAAGGCTGCTCTCCTCTCAGAGGGAGGTGATCAAAGAGCCAATCACTGAGTTCATATCAGAGACAGACCCTGTTTCTATTACTAGGGAAACCACTTGGAGACTGAGCTTCCATGGGCTACATCTGAGCAGGGGTTTAGATCCTTTCCATGCATAGTCCTTGGTTGGAGTATCTTTCTCTGCAAAGACCCCTGGGCCCAGATTTCTTGGCTCTATTGGTCTCCTTGTGGAGCTCCTATCCCTTCCAGATCTTTCTGTGTCCCACTTCTTCCATAATATTTCTTGAACTCTGCCCAAAGTTTGGCTATGAGTCTCAGCATCTACTTCAATACCCTGATCAGTAGAGTCTTACAGGGGCCTTCTGTGGTAGGCTCCTGTCCGGTTCCCTGTTTATTCTCACTTCTGATGTCTATCCTATTTACTCTTCTGAATGAGAAATGAGCATCTTACCCAGGGTCCTCCTTCTTGCTTAGCTTCTTTAGATGGACAGATTTTAGCACATTCATCCTATATTATATGGCTAATAGCCACTTATAAGTGAGTATATACCATGTGTGTCTTTCCACTTCTGGGTTACCTCACTCAGGATGATCTTTTCTAGTTCCCATCATTTGTCAGTAAATTTCACAATTTCTTTGTTTTTAATTGCTGAGTAGTATTTTATTTTGTAAATGTACCACAATTTCTGTCTCCATTCCTCAATTGAGGGACATCTGTAATAGACAGGATCTGGAAATATATGTTTCTTTTTTAAGCCCTCAGAGCTTATTTGTGTATCCACACACTGTTCACTCATAGATGTCAGTGCCATTTTTACATCTAGACGGAACACACACACACACACACACACACACACACACACACACACACACATATGATTCTGTGTTGGTTAGTTTTTGTCAACCTGTCCCAAACTAGAATCATTTTGGCCAAGAGAATCATATTTGAGAAAACACCTCCATCAGACTGGCTTGAGGACAAATACAGTTTTTTTTTTTAAACTTTATGATTGAAACAGGAGGTCTCAGCTCACTGAGGATGGTGACAACCCAGGCTGGAACTACTGGTCTGTAGAAAAAGCAAGCTGAGGAATACACTGAGAAGAATCTGTTAATCAGTGTTTTTCCATGTTATGATTCCCACCTTTGTTTCTACCTGAGCTCTTGCCCTGACTTTCCCTCATGATAGCCAGTAATACAAATATTAATTAACATGGTGTCTTTGGTACAAACAAGGAAGGAAAGTTTATGGTTTGATAGTGATATGTTTGTGTGTCAAGTCTGTTAATAGTTTATTTATTTTTAGCTGTAAGACGAAATAAATTTATGCTTCCCCAAGTTTCTTTTGATCATGGTCTTTCTACAAGCAAAAGGAAGCAAACCAAAATAGAAATTGATACCAGAGAATGGGTTAATTTCTGTGGAAGAATGGAGTTTGTTGTTTTTAAAAGACTGTAGAAATGTTTTTAACTTTGGCCTGGAAAAGCCACTAATGCTTAAAGTATAACGGGGTGTTCTGTGGGAGATTTGAAGATAAGAATTCTGAGAAGTAAAAATGATTGAGATCTGGACTGTGAAGTGCCAGAGTCCCTCAAAGACCATTCATGTGGCCATTCATACGACATTTCATATTAATCTGTTTTGTTGTTGTTGTTCAGCTGGGGCTAAAGAGTCAGCTATGATTAATAAGAAACCAGCAATACTAAGATGAAATCTTCTGGGAAATGTTCCTTGGACCCAGCACACAGAAACTGTGGTCCAGGGTTTGGGAAAAGGTGCATGTCAGGCTGATAGCTTTACTTTGTTATGTGTTAGCATCTTCTGCATGGTACTGGTTGGAATAGGTCGTACAGAGCAACTGAACCTTGGTACCCGGTGGCAAGGTTAGAGTGCCTGATAGGCCGTGATAGGTCATTGGTGAAGGTTCAGCCTCAGTTTAAGTGGAAACCCTAGGATTGAAAGGGCACAGAGACTGGCTGAGGCTTGGCATCATGTGGCACTTTGGCAGGTTTTCAAGTGAGGCCAGAAGAGGCCAGTTGCAGTAGTTACCCACGCATATTGAAGATGCCGGGACTTTAGGTTGGCCACCAAGAACAGCAGCAGACGTGAAGTAGAGCCAGTCTGAGCCAACAAGCCATATGAATTGAGGATGACAGAGCCAGTGAGGCAGAGCTGCCCGAGCATTTGGAGCTCAGAAGTTTCTGAGCAATTCCCAGATATTGGACGTAAAGCCATTTATACTGTTTGTCTTTGGTTTTGCTTTGCTTTGATCGTAACTGTTCCCTTAGTCTTCTGTCTTGGCATAAGAAAGCAAGTAGACTATTTTGGACCTTATAGGAATCCACACTTAAGAGACTTGGTATATTTAAGGAGGACTGAGGCTTTTAAAGTGTTGGAAATTTTAAAAGATCATGGGACTTTTAAAGTTTTAGCATGTTTTATATTGATATTAAACTTTACATATCAGGGATAAGCAAAAAAAAAAAGAAAAAAGAAAAGGTTTTTTTTTAACAGAAATGTGGTTTCTATCAAGTTGACAAGGGTTTTTTTGTGTTCATTAGTCTTTGTCAACTTGACACAAACTATATTCATTTAGGGAGAAGGACGTTCAATTAAGAAGATGTCCTAAGACTGGCCTACAGGCAAGTCTGTGGGGCATTTTCTGGATTAATTGTTATGGGAGAGCACAAGCCTATTCTGGTTAGTGCTTTATCTAACACTTGGGATGTCTGAAAAGTAAACTGAGCCAGAGTAAGCAGGGTTTCTTTGTGTTCCCACTTCAGTGCCTGCTTCAAGTTCCCTTCCTGAGCTCCTGCTTTGGCTCTTCTGGATGCTGAACTGTGACCAGAGCATTTAAGCCAAATAAACCCTTTTAAACCTCAAGTTGCTTTTGGTCATGGTTTATATCATAGGCACAGAAAGAAAACTAGGACAAATGATAATTAAATACATAAATAAATAACAAAATTAATGATTTTTCCATAAGTAGATTTAACTTTTTTCTCTCCAACAAACTATATGTTTAAAAACCCATTTCTCATTTTTATCCCTATTAATAAAAATAAAACAAAAAAAAAGCTTTTATTCAAACATTTGTGAAATTTAAAATGTCTGGAACCATGAATCACATTCCCCTAAAAATTGTTGTATTTACTTTTGTGACCCATGTGAATAGATATGTAGTTATTTCCAGTCACCTGCAAAAAAGAGATAAATCATGTTAATACCATGTAATTATCCTCAAAACAAGAAAAACAAGAAATGATTGAGGATGAATGGGAATCTTTTTCTTTCTTCTTCCTTTTTTTTTTGTAGCTCACTCAGTGCAAAGTGGACCAAAAGAAAAAAAGTGTTTTGAACTTATCAATAACATTTATCTAAGAAATAGATAGTTTCCATGATTCTAAAATAATTTTTTTCTTTAATTTTACAGCTGCTATCCAAATTACCAACTATAGAAGGTTCAGATGAATGAAAGTGGGCCAGAAATCATTTACAGTAGAGCCTGGCCACTGACAATCTACTCTGTATAATCAAAAATGAAGTATGAGAGGATGGTCTTCATTAAGTCTCAGTGTGAAAACCACAGGTGAACAGTAAGTCTCCATGAGGCTCTGAGAAAAAAAATACAATTTCTTGCAGGCTTATCCTCTTCAAAATTCTGTGGAAAGCAGCTACTCTCAGTCTTTGAGGCAATCAATCCAAATGCAGGCTGAGGTGGCAGCTCAGACCACAAGTGAAGAGGCTCTGTCACAAGTATTAAATTCCATTCGCCTGATCATTGATGTAGAAGAGCTCCAGTCAATAAATGCTGAGGCAGTAGAAAAAGGATGACATATCTGGCATATCTTACTGCTGTTAGGACGCTGGGCTTGGCCCCAACGCCTTGAACGTGGCTGGAGAAAAGCCAGCCCTTCTTCAATTAAGTTGCTTAAAAACTACACAGTCTAAGGGTCAGGATTCTGGTACCAGCTTCTGATGGCAAGCTCTCCTAGACCTCTGACCCAAGTCTTGATGGTTAACTTGGAACTTGAAGCCCCAATAAATATTATTATCTGAAGACCTGTTCTTGCCATATAGCCAATGTCTTTGTGTGCCCATGTAGGCACATTTATTTCATTATTGGGAGAAATATGAATTGGTGCAAATACGACAATGTTAAGTTAAGGTAATTTGGCTTTAGTCATGAAAGTTCTAATAGATATTTTAATTCAGTATTTAACTGTTAGAAGTTTGCCTTATAGACAGATTTGTACTTATACATAAAAGGAATTATCTGAATAATTTATTATATCATCATTTCTTTTTTATAATTTTTTATTTTTTTAATATTAGTTATAGTTTATTAACTTTGTATCCCAGCTGTATCCCACTCCCTCATTCTCTCCCAATCCCACCCTCCCTCTTTCATCTCCTGTCTGCCCCTTTCTAAGTCCACTGATAGGGCAGGACCTCCTCTCCTTTCATCTGACCCTGGTTTATTGGGTATCTTCAGGACTGTCTGCAAAGTCCTTCTCTGTGGCCTAGCAGAGCTGCTCCTCCCTCTGGATAGGGGGAGGTCAAAGAGCCAGCTATTGAGTTCATGTCAGAAATAGTCCTTGTTCCCCTTACTAGGGTACCCATTTGGATACTGAGCTACCATGGGCTACATCCCATGGTATAAAAACTGCATGGTACTGGCATAGAAACAGAATGGTGGATCAATGGAACTGAACAGAGGACGCAGAAATAAACCCACACATCTATGGACACCTGATCTTTGACAAAGATGTTTATGCTATCTTATAGGTCTATATAAGTGAGTATATACCATGTGTGTCTTTCTGCTTTTGGGATACCTCCTTCAGGATGATCGTTTCTAGGATATCATCTTTTCTTATTCTAATAAACTTTAACTTTAAGTTCCAGCAAAAAGTATCTGGGTATAATTATATAAATATAAATATTTGAATATTTATATAAATATATATATTTTTTCAGCTGTTAAAAATAAAATACAGAAGTTCTTTAGAGTAAAATAGCCAACACATATTCTTCAGTGTATCTTTGATAAGAGATAGATACAATATAATTTTAATAATATTTCAAAAAGTATTATTCTATTGTAAAATAGAGAATTAAAAGGACTTGACAATTAAAATGTTTGAGAGTATATCTCTAAGATAAAAATATTCATTAAGTAAGGGGCCACAAATATTCAGTATTATTTATGCTTCTGATACATTTCCAAGTTGAGATTAAAGTTATGTTTAAGATACTCATAAAGGAAAACCTCAACTAAATACACTGTGCAAAAAGTTTACAAAAATAGGACGTGTCATAAGAAATGTCGATTTATAGACTGATGCACAAAGTCTTTCAAGATTAAATTCCAGTGCTTTTCATGATCAGTACGCTCTCAGGAGTTTAAACAATTGCATCTATAGTTATGGCATGCAATCTGATGCTCAGAAATGCACCGATCTGTGTAGTGTGGGCACCCTTGTTTTCCGGGTTACAAGGGAAAACATCACAAAGCTAGTTATCAGGCTGCCCGACACCTATGACATTTTGGGACTCATATCTTTGTGGAAGAGAAAAAGTGAATAAATATAGTTTTCTTTGGTCCAAGCTTTTAAAATCCCAGGTGACATATTATATATCCAGTATATCCTGGATATTTTTCACCAAAAGTACTTTTAAAAGTATAGTATTAACCAAGTAAAAATGTGGTAAAATATTTTAAGATCAAACTATAATTAAAACAAACAAATAAAAACACACAGTAGAAGCTTAACTGATACTGCAGCGTTAACCAAGTAGTTGTTTTGTTTTGAGATTATTGCTACTATCAAATCTGGATTTGCTGAGGAACAGAATAGAAGGAAGTCCCATCTGCAGGTGAACGTAGCAGTGATAGGATGAGGCAGTGTGTGGTTGAACGGCAGCTCCCTCGTCTATCTGTGCATAAAGATACTTTGGAAAAAGCCTCTGCAGATAGGGTGAAATTAAGATCCTGAGATGAGCTCCTCTTGTTTATGCAGCCAGGGCTGAAATACAATGAACAATTTCGTAGTAAGACAAATTCAAGTTTTACTTTTTTTGAAATTTCAGGCATTTTAATGAATATTTGTAATCAATTGATCAGATTGGTGTCTGTAAAGGTAGTTAGACTATCCATATATAAAGTGTTTTATTCATACATGTTTTATTAGTACAAATTGTCATGTAAAGAGCCACAGCTAGAACTTATTCTCTCCATGCTACAGATTCAACACACTTATTTGTGTTGCTTTTGGCTTAAATAAATTACAGCTTCAGTCTTAGAACCGTGGTCAGTAAATTCGTACATTAATTACATTCTCTCTGCTGCTGAACTAGTACATATGTAATTACATTTTAATTTCATTTTTTTTATTTTCAAAATGAGTATAAGCCTTATAGAATGTTTTTGCAGCTTAAAAGAAACCATTAGCATGAACTGTGTAGAACTGTGTTTGGTTGGTTATAAAATCAATTGGTATTGGACTATAAAGGAATAAGGTTCCACTTAAAAAATCTGTCTCTAAACAAATAGGTCTTTAAACAAATTTTCTCTCTAAGAAAATCTGTCAGATACGTTTATAGTAGGTGATCTTTTAAGGGATGCTTCAAAGTGTTAAAAAATAAAATATAAAATGTTCTTATATTTCAGGCAATGGATTTTTAAGAATATATATTTTTAAAAGTGTTATATATAGGACAAGGTATCACCAGTGAAAGTTAAGTTGATAGTTCTAATTCCCTAAGTTCCATATACTCACAGCTCTCATTATTCGCTCTTCACCATCTTCGTTCTCATACTCTCAGTCTCTGATGTTATATTTCCCAATCTCTGTCTTCTGGCAAGTAAGCTGCTTTTGAATATGTGTATTAAATAGCTTAAAAGTTAGGCTGCAGATTCTACAAGGTTATCTAAATGTGAACTCAACTTCTCCATTTCTTTCTTGGTAAGGCAAGTTTCTTCATAAGTGGCTTACATTTGCATTCTCAAGGAACAGCTACTGCTGACTATGTCCTGCACCTCACACCTCCAGAGCCTATGCTAAGTCAGTCCAATCTACGTTTAAATATCATAAGAACCTGTCCGTACACAACCATGAAGCATCAATAATTACAGCAATGAATGTAATTCTCCCATAACTCATGATGTTCTACACACATACTGTCATAAGTTCCCCTCTCTGCACTGTCTACTTCTCAAACATTGACTCCGCACCTACTATCTACCGTTTCTAAATTCCAATCTACTTTCCCTTCAAGCTTCTCACTGGAGTTACTATAGTCCCCAGGTTAGTGAACTCTCGAGAGGCCTCCTCTCCATGAAGGCTAGGGAGATTTGTTCCGTCTTCAACTCTTCTAATCTCTAAATGTCTCTGACACAGACTTTTTCCATCTTTTGGGAGGGAAAATGAGTAGATGTCAGTGTCTCTCAATAAAAACAGAAAATAATGAAACTGTAGGCTGTTTTTAAATTTTCTTTAAAGATTTTCTTTTGAATTATGTGCAAGTGTGGGTTCAGGCCTAGGACCCACATGGTGGTTGATTACTGTTGATAATACCAGTTACAGGGGGAACTGAAATTGTCTCCTAACCTCCAAGGGCATCGGGATAATATACTCATACAAATAAAAAATTAAATGAGTCTTTAAAAATATAAATTACTGCAATTTGCTTTCTTTGGATGGCTGATTCAAACGTGTAAAGTTTATAGACTGTGTAACATGATTGTGCGTTTATCAAACTCAACTCGGTAATGTGCACAAACCAACTCCCTACTAAACACCATATGCTAACCGAAAGACTGGGGGCCAAATTGTATGAATAAATCATTCATTGAACTGTATTTTTAAAAGCGCATAACTAACAATGGTAACAAGAACTGCAAAAGAGATAAGCTGTTTAAAGCTACTGGATGCATGATTAAACATTTGTAAGTACAATGGAATTTGAAGTACAATGGAATGAAATTTACTCATCCTTACAATCATGCCTCATAGCCATTGTATAAATCACCTACATATGGAATAAGAAGTTAATTCTTACACGGTACTCAAGTACTTTACAAAATACCAAGGTAAGTTTCCAAACTGTCCCATCTATCAGAATGATAGAGCAGAGATTCAGAGGAGATAATTGCTCTAAAATTTCTCTTTTTTCTTTCTCTCTCTCTCTCTCTCTCTCTCTCTCTCTCTCTCTCTTTCTCTCTTTCTTTCTTTCTTTCTTTCTTTCTTTCCTCCTTCCTTTTCATTTTACAAATTGATAATGTTAGTATGCTGAATTAGTTTTTGATACCGCAACATTGTATTTACTTTTAGCAGTTACAAAGAGGCCTCCAGAGCCTATACCACCTGTTACAGCCTGTACACCTGTCACCAAAACAAACAAACAAACAAACATAGGAACTTGATCCATTTCATAACAACACAACAGAGAGAGCTGTGCGAAGACTGTAGTCTGATTAACAACAACAACAACAAAATAGTGACAAAAGAAAAGTTTCCACTTAGTACCCTCATTTCCTCCCATTCCCCTCTCCAAGTCCATTGATAGGGGAAATCCTCCTCCCCTTCCATTTGACCCCAGTTTATCAGGTCTCATCAGGACTGGCTGGATTGTCTTCTTCTGTGGCCTGGCAAGGCTGTTCCCCCATCAGCAGGAGGTGATCAAAGAGCCAGCCCATGAGTTCATGTTAGAGACAGTCCCTATTACCCTTACTAGGGAAACCACTTAGGGAATGAGCTGCCATGGGCTACATCTGAGCAGGGGTTCTAAGTTATTTCCACGAATGGTCCTTGGTTGGAGTATCAGTCTCAGAAAAGACACCTGTGTCCAGATTTTTTTTTGGTTCAGTTGCTCTCCTTGTGGATCTCCTGTCCTTTCCAGGTCTTACTAACTCTCCCTTCTTTCATAAGATTCCCTACACTCTGTACAAAGTTTGGTTATGAGTCTCAGCATCTGCTTTGATAACCTGCTGGGTAGAGTCTTTCAGAAGCCCTCTGTGGTAGGCTCCTGTCCGGTTTTCTGTTTTCTCCTTCTTCCAATGTCCATCCTGTCTGTCTTTTTGTGTGAGGATTTATCATCTTAGCCAGGGTTCTCCTTCTTGCTTAGCTTCTTTGGGTGTACAGATTTTAGTATGTTTACCCTATGTGATAGGTCTAGTATCCACTTAAAAGTGAGTATATACCATGTGTGTCTTTCTTCTTCTGGGATACCTCACTCAGGATGTTCTTTTCTAGATTCCACCATTTGCCTGCAAATTTTTCTTATACTTTGTTTTTCTCTTACTTCATTACATTAGTTGTATATTTTTTCACTTTTTTATTATTTATTACTAGTATTACTATTACTACTATTACTATTCATTGCTATTATTTTTATTATTTATTTATTATTGACTTTGTATCACAGTTTTAGCTCCCTCCCTCATCTCCTCCCAATCCCACCTTCATTCCCTATCCTCTCCCTATGCCCCTTCCCTAGTCCACTGATAGGGGAAGACCTCCTCCCCTTTCATTTGACCCTAGCCTGTCATGTCTCATCAGGGCTGGCTGCATCATCTTTCTCTATGGCCTGACGAGGCTGCACTTAGTGCATTCTTTTAAAAGTTGAGGAAGGGGTTTTACAGAACTGCATCATTTTGGATCTAATTCAGAATCAATAGAATAAGATATGTACATGAAGTTTAAGTATCAGATATGTTGGTAATAAATATCAGATTAGAGAAATTAACTTCAATGCAAAATTCAAAAGCACCTCCCCAAGATATACTGTCACCTGTCAAACACTGACAAGGGAAAATCCCTGTTCAACTACATTTTTATCATGTTTCATAAACTGAGCACTAATCTACACATAGAGTCAGATCTTTGCTATTTCCATGAAAAGATACAGTGAAGATGGCGGAAAGCTTACACCTTTGTAGTCAAGGACTTCACAAAAAAGTAGAATTCCCGCATTTTAGCTGAGTGCTACCGCCTCATAGCTTATGAAAAGATGCCACTTTCCCGAAAGTTGCAACTTCATTGCCCTCACCAGTAATGTTCAGGGACAGTTTTTTAATAAAAAATACGATATATGTGTTCATTGTTTGCATGTAGAACACATTTTCATATTTTTTATGATTTTTATTTTTTAATTTTAATTACAGGTTATTCACTTTGTGTCCCAGCTGTAGTGCCCTTCCTCATTCCCTCCCAATCCCATCCTCCCGCCCCCATCTCTTCCCTGCCCCTCTCTAAGTCCACTGATAAATTTTCATAGTTCAATAAGACACCAATTTAATGTTTTGATATAGAGATATATACATATACATATGTATGTACACACATACATATATATATATATATACATATATACATACATGTGTATATATTTTGGGGTGTGTATGTATGTATGAATAGATAGATGGCTGTATAAAAGAAGCACCAATCATCTAGATTGTTTTGGCTTCAACTTTGCCAACACAGAAGGAACTGATTGCTTCCCTAATGCACTGTGGCTCAAGCAGCTGTCAGTTTTTGGTTTGATTTGTCCATGAGACGAGAACAACTATAGACGTGGTTTCTCCTAGATGTCTTAAAATCTAAAGACATCACAGGACCCTGAATAAAATCCTGTTATTTCCCAACACATTTGATTTCACTTTGCAACATTGTAACAAGCTACAGAAAAGAATAACAATATATAGTATGTGCTTTTGCCTACAACTTTGATAACATAAACCTTCAGAGGATGGCCATATTTGTCTTTTCAGTATATATTATGGATGGGCATGGTGGTGCATGCCTTGAAGCCTAGAATTTGGGATGCAGAGACAAGTGAATCTCTAAGTTTGAGGCTAGCCTTGTCTACAGAGTGAATTTTAAGACATGGCTACATAAAAAAAAGGTCTAAAAGAAAGTGAAAACAAAGAAGCAAACAAAAACAGAAAACCAATAATAAAAACAACAATAATATATATTGTGTGTTGTGTTATCCAGTGTGTAGTACTTAAGCACAAACCTAAGAAAGCTGAGATTAAATACCACAAAGATTTTATTTTGATAGTAAGGACTGTATGAATAAACCAGTGTGGGTCCCTAAGAGTCAGGAAACCAGATGATTAGATCAGAAAGTCACCTTACTGTCTACATTTCATACTCATAATTCATTTACCTCATTTTATGCTCATGATCTCATAGTCATAGTCACAGAATTGTCTTTGAAATTAAAAAAAAAAAAAGAAGCCTGGGCTTCAGCTTCAAAGATCAGTGAGAATTTGGTGTATTAAAAAAAAAAACAAAAAACAATAACAACAAACCAAACAGAAACAAAACACTGTCCAGAGGGATAGGAAAGAAAACAAGCAATGGACTTAGGTTCTACTTAGAAACAAGCACTCAGAGACTCAATGCGTTCCAGCTCTTCTGTGGCTGTACCCTAGGCTCCAGTCTGCCATTTCCCACGTGTGCTTTACATCAGCACCAGCCATGTGTGTATGGTCATAAACGCTCCCAATCATCTGCATTTTACAGAAGCAGGAAATTCCTTAAGTTTTATGTCACAGATAATTTGTCAGTAAAAAAAGAAATGGCTTTTATTTTCTGCTGTTACTTTTTGGGTCTTAAATAGGTTGTAGACACTGTTTTTAACAACAATTTTAACAGCAGATTTGAGGATTTTATTTTAAAATCACATTTTTATAAAACACGTTTTAGAATGCTTCAAGGAGAGGATTCCTAATCACTTACAATGTACTTGTGAAAACGTGGAGTACATAGCTGCTCACTTCACACCATACGACAACCATCTCTTGCGTGTGCTATAAACTCAATCCCTAGTAATATGCATTTAACTGAAAAAATGTGATGATTGTCATAAATCCATGATGGCTCTTTTTGTTTTGTATAGTCTCAGGTAAGCTCTCTGTACTTTAACTTTTCAACTTCTGCTGGAAACCACAGAGAATCGCATTGGTAAATGTAATTCTGCCTTAATTTTTCTGGTGTGTGTGTGTGTGTGTGTGTGTGTGTGTGTGTGTGTGTAAGAGAGAGAGAGAGAGATGGAAGGAAAGAACATGTTTTCAAACAGGAAACTTTTAAGATAGAAATAAAGATCAAATTAGAGATAATTAATTTCCTTAACTCCTTGTAAACAGAATGTTAAAATTCCTTTTACATGGGAGCAATTTTCCTCGTTTCCTTCCATACCTGAGGTGTCTGCTTTCACATCAATACTCTGGCACGTGTTTAATTATAAGGGAGACAATATTCCTTACTTTGCTTCATAATTGGAAACTATTTTTAGGTGCTGACTCTCACATTCACATCTTTCTTTTTTTTTTCTAAGTGATTTTTTATTCTAAAATCAGATATAAAAATTTCAGCTAAATATATAGAGAAATGCGGTACTCTATGTTACATCACAGGAAGCGGCAGGAACAAGGCACTGGCTGGACTGCGACCAAGAACCTAGTTTAAGAGTCGGGAAAGAACATTTCAGATTTTCCAAATAAATCCTGTGTTTGGGTATACTGACCTTCTTTCTCTGTGTGTGGGAAATGCAGGTTGTGAAGTTCTAGATCAAAATACTGAAGTCAAATTTAGAAACTGAAACTCTCCCTGAACACAGACAACTTCCACTTTTCTGGATTCAGAAATTTGTTCCTGCAGTTTGGATATTGACTTTCCTCATTTGCATATGTTTTGTCTTTTTAAAGTTTAAAAATTATTTCTAGTTAAGTGTGTGCATCTGTGCCTCTGTATATGAATATGGGACCATGAGTGTGTATGACCACATTCATGGCTAGCAGCTTCGGATTCCCTTGGAACAGGAGTTAGAGGGGATTGGAAGTTGCCAGACGTGGGTGTTGGGTAAAGAATCCAAGCCCTCTGCAAGAGCAGTTCAAGCTCTTAGACATTGAGCCTTCCCTGCAGCCCTAATCATGTTTTAAGGTTTGGTCTGTCCTTCAGGTGCCTAAAAACGTCTCTTGATGTTGTTGCTGGCTCAGCCGTCAACCATGAGGGAGACTTGGCATGTGGGTATAATAAAAGCAAATGGAAGATGGTTAAAACTTTCTGCCCTTGCTGAAACAAAGGTTGACGCAATTAAAATAATCTACAATTTATAAATTAGGTTTCTGTTCACTTGATAGTTGTAATATCAACCTTTACTTTCTGTCTTATAGTTCACATAATTTACCTGAGTCAATCAAGAGCCTAAACAAAGAAATGAAACTGGGAAAAGGAAATCATCTAAATGTGGCCATTTGTTAAATTTACTGGATGAAATTTCAGATAGCAATTGAGTTTAAATATAACACTATCAATGAACATTATAAAAGTTTCCCAAGTTCAATATGCAATGTTAGCTTCATCCCATATCATAAGTTAAACATAAGCTATTTCTTTCTCATAGCATTAGGTTGATTTAAGAACTCCTGGAGGCAACACCGTCCCTGATTTCAAGCTGTACTCCAGAGCAATAGTAACAAAGACTGCATGATATGGCACAGAAACAGAGAGGCTGACCAAAGGGATCAAACTGAAGATGTACAAACAAACCCACATAGCTACGGGCACTTGGTTTTCGACAAAACCATACAGTGGAAAAAGCAGCAGTTTCAACAAATGGTGCTGCTCTAACTGGATGTCTACATGTAGAAAAAATGCAAATAGATCTATTCTAGCACCTTGCACAAAACTCAAGTCCAAGAAGATCAAAGACCCCAACATAAAACCAGATACACTCTATCTAATAGAAGAGAAAATGAGGAAAAGCCTGTGATTCATTGGCATAGGGACAACTTCCTGAACAAAACACCAACAGCTCAGGCTCTAAGATCAACAATTAACAAATAGGACCTCATAAAACTGAAAAGCTTCTGTAGAGCAAAGGACACTGTCAATAGAGCAAATGACAGGCTACTTATTGGAAAAAGATCTTCACCAACCCTACATCAGACAAAGGGCTAATATCCAAAGCATATAAAGAAATTAAGAAATTATACAACAACAAACCAAATAATCCAATTAAAATATGGGGTATAGAGCTAAACAGAATTCTCAACAGAGGAATGAATCTTATAGAAGAAAACAAGTAACAGGACAGGAGCCTACCACTGAGGTCCTCTGAAAGTCTCTACCTAGCAGTATCAAAGCAGATACTGAGACTCAAAACCAAACCTTTGGCAGAGTGCAGAGAATCATATGAAAGAAGGGGGAGTTAGTATGACCTGGAGAAGACAGGAGCTCCACATGGGCCAAATATATCTGGGTACAGGGGTTTTTTGTGAGACTGATACTCCAACCAAGGACCATATATGGATATAACCTAGAACCTCTGCTTGGATGTAGCCCATGGTAGCTCAGGGAAACAGGGGCTATTTCTGACATGAACTCAATGGCTCGCTCTTTGACACACCACCACCCCCCTACTGAGGGAGGAGCAGCCCTGCTGGACCACAGAGGAGGACTTTGCAGACAGGCCTGAAGATACCTGATAAGCTAGGGTCAGATGAAATGGGAGAGGTCCTCCCCTATCAATGGACTTTGAAAGGGGTAGGGAGAAGTTGAGGGAGGGAGAGTGGGATTGGGAGGGAAGGAGGGAGCTGGATAAGTTAATAAACTGTAACTAATATTAAAAAAATAAAAATTTAATTCAAAAAAAGAAGGATATGAAATTTTTCTTATAGCAGACAATCTGAGTTCGTTTTCTCAATGAGCAAACAGAACCACATTTTCTTGTCAGCCTAGAGAAAGTGACATTTTTATGGTCATCATGCATTATTTGACTTATGTTTCTTTGTTCCAGTATTAAATCATTCCTCATTACTTAGCATAAAACAGATACTGGCTTTGTTTAGCTTGCAGTGTGGCAAATTAATAGAAGCTATCAATTCTCCTGACAGGTGTCTTCCTCTCAAGGGAAACAGGATACTTGTCAAAGTATATAATTCAAATTTGTTTTTAATTCCTTTTGAAAGCACTATCTTCTTAATTTAAAGCAATTATTACAATGACTGTTTGTCAGCTCCTTTTTCCTATGGATAGCTTAGTGACATTTTCTAGGTCTAAAATCACTGCTCTGCAACCTTCAAGCATATGTTTCTCTGACCCCATTCTGTCCTGCCATAGGCCTTAAATGGATTCCAGCAATGTATGAGAATTGAAAAGACAAGTATATGGTTGATTGGAGGACTGGAGCATACATGGGCTCTAAGGAAACCAAATTTGATTTTTTTTTCCTTAAAAATTTTATCTCATTTATTTTAAGAATAGCTTTATAGACGAGAGAGCCTAAGTAGTGATGTCATTTAATATTGAAACAGAAAGGCAACAGATGCACCTTTTTCAAGAAGGGAAAGGAAGGTCTTGAACAATACCAAGGCATAACTGGTGTAATACAGCAAACATGTTCATTAAAACCACACCAGCCAGTATTCAAACTGTTCTTTAGGTGAAACATAATGTATATGAAATAAAACTCTGTAACACCTAATGACATCTTCTTTATCCTAATGAGATCATCTCAAATCTCTCTCTCTCTCTCTCTCTCTCTCTCTCTCTCTCTCTCTCTCTCTGTCTCTCTGTCTCTCTCTCTCACACACACACATTTTTGTAACAGCCCTTCAAACATAATTTTATTCATCATGGGAAAATGTTATCATGACAGATTTTCTTCTGTTATTCTTGGTACATTCTGCATAGGTCTATAAATATAAAGTCTGTATTTTAAGCCAACATATTCTTTTTCTAAATGTTTAGCCTACCTGACTAAGCAAGATGGGGAAAATGTAGGCTCTAGAAGTAGCTCCTTTCCCAGACAGTCAGTAACCCTTCCTTTGGTTGCTCTTCCATTTTCCAGATGCCCTGAATCTATTCCCCAAAATGAGAACAACTAAGACATTCTCAGGTCAGAAACAGCTAGATTTCATCATTAATGTCAGCCTTCATCTTATTCACTTGCTAGCACATTCAATAAACATACACGCCAAATACTGCTCTGTCCTATATCCATCATATGCTTTTCTAGCAAACTCAAATCACAGAAATGGACAGCATCCATTTGAACTTCATTTGTTTTTCCTTCAGTCACCATTTCCTTGGAAGCATCTCCTCCTGATCTAGTGCTTCCTTTCTAAAGTCTAGCCCTAACTCCATGGTCCTTATTTTACTAATTGGTGTTTCAAGCTAATCTATCACCTTCTGTCTTTACTTTGTTCACAGCTAGGATGCATCTTTATTTTCACCTCTTGTGCAAATCTAAATTATCTTTCAATTCTAAGGAAAATCTGCCTATTCCTAAACAGCTCTACCTGTTACACTGCCATGGAGCTAAAAATCACTCTTTTGTTTTGATAAGGCCCAAAACAAAATGGTCTATATCGTGTAGAAAATCCAGAATCTCAACAGTTCTGTGCATGATGTGCTATAGCTTAGATATAGTTTACTCCTGTTTTGGGCACTTGACTATGGCAGTGTCAGTGTTGAGGGTTACATCTCGGGGCAGATGGGAAGGACTCTGGAAAAGATCATTGCTGTCTGGTGGTATTCTAGTTTTGTTGGGGCAAGATTAGTATTGACAGGAGTGGGTTGGTGTGAATGATCTTGGCACCTCCTTGGGTCCTTCTTCTGGGCATGCTGCTCTCACACATGCTCTCACTATGTGATTCCATCTGCCATGCCTTCTGGTCATCTTGCCAGCCAGAAGACTTTCACTTGAAACTAAACAGATGGAGTTATTCAGTCTTGGACTTTCAACTTGGATAGCTACATGCCAAATAAACTTCTTGCCTTCACAAAGTACACAGTTTGAGGTATTTTGTTCTAGCAACAGAAAATAGACTAAAACATGTGAGACACCAAGTCTTCGTAGACTTCTCTGTCCTCGGTCTCCACTGAACTCCAGAGCCAATGGATTACCAATACTGACAAAAAGAAACTGCAAAGTAGAAGAAGCTTGCCCCTCCCCAAAGTCAGTTCCACCTAGGTTTGAGTACCAGATGCTTTGCAAAATTGGAATGCAATTGTAGGAAATTTATAAATGCTAATTTTGGGGGCTTATTTTGCAAAAGTTAAATATTGTAGTCTCTAACCTGACAAAATTGGCTCTCATATGGGCAATGTATAACTTCTTTGGGTTTATGCAGGACTCACATGACTGAAGCTATTTATTATTGTCACTGCCTCCTAACACCATAGTGAAAAGGACCTTACAAGATCCCTATTCTAAAATCTTAGATTTGGGGCAACATAAGAGCTACCGGTACATGGTGATGGCTCTAACATGGTGAGAATAAAGGAAAGAGGAAAGAGGAAAGAAAACAGTATAAATATTTTACAGAGGTATCAAAGACTACATGTTCTGTTCTACTGCTCTAACAATCAAAAGTAGGAGGAGGTGGCTGGAGAGATAACTCATAGGTGAAGGGCACTGGCTACTTTTCCAGAGGATCCAAATCCAGTTTCAACATGTTCTCGGAGGCTCACAAACATCCGAACCTCCAGACCCAGGAGAACCAATGATATTTTTCTGGCCTCTTCAGGCACTAGATAAACAAGTGTTGTTCAGACATACATGTATGCAAAACACCCGTACACATAAAAGATTAAATTTTAAAAATTATACTTAAACCTGAAGTAGGTGTTTTGATAATTCATCAGTGAGTTTACCCGAGGGGGTGGGAGAGGTTTCTTGTTGAGGGAGATACATGAACTGTTGGCAAATAAGAGTAGGCATCTTTTTGTGTTAATTATAAAACAGTATATGTGCTGTGCACAGAGGTGCATGCCTGTAATCTCAGTACTTGGGGAGGCAGAGGCTGGTGGATTGCTGTGAGTTCCAGGTCAGTCTGGAGCCAAGGCTAAAAAGAGAAAGGCTGTCTTTAAAAACCAAAATAAATTAATGAACAAAGGAACAAACAAACAAATAAAACAGAATAATTTAGTTAAAACTGGGAAATATGCATTATGCTGTCATGGGCAGGAACACTGGTATTTTTCTTGGTGGTTAGTTGGGAAAGATAATGACTTTTGGAGACTCCTGAAAACTCAAATCCAGGAGTATGCACTTTGGATAAATGATTTTATTGTACAGTGCCAGAAATTGCACATTTAAGTGTGAAGGGTGATTATGAGAGAGTATCTCTTGAGTCATGTTAATAAGTGTCTGAATTAGGCTAATTGCAATGGCAGACTTCCTGAAATGCTGTCCCAGAAATGGCTGTTAGTAATCCTTGGAACCGGATACAGACTTACTCTAAAACAGAAATGATCTGCTTAGGTCAAACATAATCATTTCAAACTTAGTAGAAGAGAATTTGCCTGTGCTGGTGGCAGAAGTGAAAGTCTAAGGTTTTGAGCATAGACATGACTTAAGAATGCTGTTGATGGTTTGAAATTGGCAGGTGAGCAGGACTGTAGCCAGCTTGATAGAGCCCCCATCTGACAGTCAGCACAAAGACTGGGGCCTCAGATCTGAAGCAACAAGGAATGGGATTTGTCAGCAACCTTAGAGCTAGAAAATTCACTCTTTCTACATGCCTGCAAGTAGAAACCTGGCCAAATCAACATCTTGATTTTGGCCTTAGAAGGCCATTAGCACAGAACTCAGCCAATTCCCCTCATATTTCTAATCTACAACTGTGAGATAAAAAATGAAGGCTGTTGTTTGAAGTCACAATGTTTTGATTTTTTTATACATCAGTAAAGAATATGAATATGAATATTCATTTTCTAAATATTGTAAAAAGAAAATATATAAGATTCAATGTTTTATATTTTGTAGTGGTTATTAGAAAGAATACTCTCTCTCTCTCTCTCTCTTTCTCTCTCTCTTGCTCTGTGTGTGTGTGTTTCTAATTTCTTGGAGGATGAGGTAGCAAGACTGCTTTCTCTGTAGTAATCATGGAAAGATCTAACTGGCCCCTATAAAAGTAGTTGTTTTGCTTTCAATAAAGTAAGATGAAGTCTTTGATGTGCTTTGGGGTTTTAAGTTTCAGTCTCTGAAGTTGAGTTAATGAAGTCTGGAGCCTAAACTGCAAGGTCTAACATCACCTATCTTTCTTTAGTTGCTGTACTGAAAATATATTAAAGTGGGCATGGTATGTTGATAGTATGTATATTTTCTTTCTTTGGAAATCATGTATTTTCAATGACTTCCCAGGTAGAAACAGAATCTAATTTACTAGGGATGAATTGTGTCCTACATCTCCTTCATCAGTATTCTGAACTATAGGAGAGGATTCAAAGAAAAAAAAACAAAAAAAGAAATGATGCAATACAAAGAAATGATTCTAATTCCTCTACATGGAATCATAAAAAATTAAAACTGAAGGTTGGTGAAGACTAAGAAACAATGTCAGTGACGTAGCCAGAGGTCAGATGACATAAGGCCTGAAAACCAAAGGAATCCTAGATTCTGACTTTATTTAAAAGGAATATTCTTGTCATAGTATGGCTAATGGACTGTAGAAGGACCAGATGGAATGGAGATAAAAAAAGAGTCTATTCACAGCAGTTCACCGAAATAATGATGACTTAACTTGCTACTTACAAAAGCAGAACTGTACATATTCAAGATACTGAAGATACGACGAAAAATGTTTTGTTGAAATCAGTGCCATTTTCCTTTCCTCCCAACATTCTGGTAGTGGGGGACACACAGTAATGGAGAGAGACTGGAGGAAGAGAAGACAGGATAAAGAGACATGACTGACTCTGGACAAAGCATCAACAAAGCTAGAGCTAATACAATGTGATTCCACTGTTTTCAAGCCTTTCTAAACTTTTCTAGCCTTGTTGGGTAAACAGTGACTCCTCTTTCTGAGTCACTTAACAAAAACTTGCCCATACACCTCATCACCAATGATGTTTTCAGTACCAAGTTCAGAGCTTTAGTTCATCTAACAAGCCACCGATTTCAATTCCTTGAAAACCCCGATGAGAGTTTTGTTTTCCTGAGATAAGGATATAGTTTCCTAGTTGGTAATTTTCATATAAAATGAGTTTCTTTTTTCTATTCCATACCCACGTCTGTGTATGTGATTCTTCATGTGGATCCCACGGTGCTCACTATGGGTGCCTGCAACATTACCAATGCTTATTAAAAGGTTGCTGGGCATTCTAATGTTTAGATATCCCAAAGGGCCCAGATTCAACTTTAAGCATATTCTTTAGGGAAGCAGTTAAACAAACATAAAAAAAAGCAATGTTCCAAACTACAGCTTTGAGGTTCCAAACCCATGCTTTGAAGCATTGTTTTTTACATTGGTTTTGTTTAAATCTGACACTTATTAAATATGCTTTCAAGCCTATATGAGACTCACTATTTACATTTTGTTTTCACGTGGCCACGCTTTACCATTGAAAGTGTTTTTGAAGTTAATGGCATTCTATGACTTAGGGTAAAGTGTTTCCATTATTCTGTTATTTGCCAACTCATTCTTTTTCTTAAAATACTGAATATCCACCATCTTCATTAAAACCAGTTAGATCAGTGAGTCAAGAACATGCAGATAAAGACTATGCCTTTTCTTAATTCAAATCATTGTGAAATGAGCATATCTGGAATAAGAATGACTTTGTTGGCATTGCCGCTTGCCATCTTAAGCAATCTCAATTCTGAAATTTCTGTGTGGGTAAAAGGCAGTTGTGAACTAAGAGGCAGATGTGGACTAAGTGTAGGAACAGACCTCACAACCATGCGATTATTTGCAATGGTTCCCTATCTGCCTAATGCAGTGACCCTTTAATACAGTTCCTCATGCTGTGTTGATATCCCAGCCATAAAATTATTTTGTTGTTACTTCATAATTGTAATTGTGCTACTGCTATGAATCATAACATAAATATCTGATATGCAGGATATCTGATATGCGGTCTCCCTCTATGGGAGCAGGATACACAGGTTGAGAACCATTGCTATATACCCTTAACTTCTTGAGTCCCATCAGGCCCCAAAGATAGCAGAGCATGACCACTTTCTTTAAAAATCTTAATTATTTCTACCGATGAGACTTCTCTTCTCTCTGCATGCCCATGCTCACATATGGGGTCTATTTGGGCACACAGGAATCAGTACAATCAAACACAGAATGTACCTTCTACTTCTCACTTCATCCCTCCCCCCATCCCTCTCTATTTCTCACTGCCTTTCTTCCTCCCTGCCTTCTACCTCTCCTACTGGCTATGAAGCTCCCTTACTGACATACTCAATTTTAACCACTCTCCATCAAGTTTGACCATCACTTTCAAGCCCTTCAATTCCTAGCCAACTAAACTCTTATTTTAATGAAAGCAAAAAATTTAGGCAATCCATATTTTTCTTCAAATATCTGGCATTGTTCGAGCCAATACGCACATACATCCACGGATATGCAAAGAAATGCACATATATATGCAAATGAATCAAAGTGCCTACTTATAATTAAGAGCAAATTAAACTTTAACTTAATCAAATTAAGGAATAAAAATAAAACTTCCATTTTACTTTTTATGCCTTCTGTTTCTATAAAAATTTTGCTTTTAGTATTGTTGCTCTATAGTACAGCTTGAGATCAGGGATGGAGATACCTCCTGAAGATCCTTTACTGTAGAAAATTGTTTCAGCAATTCTGGGTTTCTTGTGAAGGTGAGAATTTTTCTTTCAAGGTCTGTAAAGAATTGTGTTGGTAATTTGATGGGAATTGCATTGAATCTGTAGATTGCTTTTGGTAAGATGGCCATTTTTACAATGTTAATCCTGCCAAGCCATGAGCATGGGAGATCTTTCCATCTTCTGATATCTTCTTCTAATTCTTTCTTCAGAGACTGGAAATTTTTTTTTATATAAGTGTTTGACTTGCTTGGTTAGGTTCACACCAAGGTACTTTATGTCCTTTGTGGCTATTGTGAAGGGTGTTGATTCCCTAATTTCTTTCTCGACCCTTTTGTCCTTTCTATACAGGAAGGCTACTGATTTTTTTGAATTAATTTTGTATCCAGCCACTTTGCTGAAGGTGTTAATCAGCTGTAGGAGTTCCCTGGTAGAGGTTTTGTGGTCACTCAGGTATACTATCATATCATCTGCAAACAGTGATACTTTGACTTCTTCCTTTCCAATTTGTATCCCCAGTATCCAAGTGGGTTCCATTGTAATAGGAACAGGGACTGTCTCTGACATGAACTGATTGGCCTGCTCTTTAATTACCGCCCCCTGAGGGGGAAGCAGCACTACCAGACCACAGAAGAAGACAACTACAACACAGCCACTCCTGATGAGACCTAATCGACTAGGATCAGAAGGAAGGAAAAGGAGCCCTCCCCTATCAGTGGACTTGGGGAGGAGCATGCATGCAGAGGGTCGAGGAAGGGAGGGATTGGGACAGGAGGAGGGAGGGAACCACGGGGGGGATACAAAGTGAATAAAGTGTAATTAATAAAGAAAAAAATAAACTCATTACCCTATAAAAATTTTTGCTTAACATTTTTTTTTTTGCTTTTCAATATTTGTCCAATATCAAGATTTTTGTTTTAAGACAAGATTTCTCTGTGTAGTCCTAGCTGTCCTATTTTTAGACCAGGCTGGCCTTGAACTCACAGAGATCCTCCAGCCTCTGCCTTCCAAAGTGCTGGGATTACAGGTGTGTGCCACTTTAAAAGATTATTTAACCAAGGGATGTAAAAGCAGATGATATAAGAACTAAAAACCTCTATTTCTGATTTTTATTTTCCCAGCCTTCCTAAGTCTCTGTTGTATAATATCTAGTCACTGTTATATTGTTGTGAAGAGACATCATGACCAAGGAAACTCAAAAAGGAAAACATTTAATCATGGTTTCCTTTGTTTCAGAGGTTTAGTTCGTTATTTTCATATCAGGGAACATGTGCCAGACAGCATGGTGGCAGACAGGTATCATGCTAGAAAAGTAGCTGAGAGCTACATCCTGTTAGCCTGATCCACAAGCAAAGATAGAGAGAGAGAGAGAGAGAGAGAGAGAGAGAGAGAGATAGATAGATAGATAGATAGATAGATAGATAGATAGATAGATAGAGATCTGCTGAGCCTGGTTTGAGCTTATTGAAACCTGCAAGCCCACACCCAGTGACACACTTCCTCCAACAAGGTCATGCCTCCTAATACTTCTAATCCTTCTCAAATAGTGTCACTCCCTGGTGTCTAAGCATTCAAATATATGAGCTTATGGGGGCCATTCTTATTCAAGCCATCACTCACAAAGTGACATCATCTGTCTGCTGGGTTGCTGGGCATCACATGATAGCACACTGCACCGATTCTCTAGCTCAGATTCTGGCTAATAGAGGCATCAAGTGCTTCAGGATACTTTGAATGGTAGCTCCTTTGTCTCAGTAAGAACATTGTGTTATCACATCCCTATCCTGAAATTCCAATGCTGTAATTTTCTTTTGTAGATGATAGAATAGTAAAAATTAGGGATTCATTTTTTAAATTATTTTTTAATGGTCAAGTATAATTCAGTTATAGAGTGAGACTCTTCTACAGACATAGAAATGATTAAGTGGAGAGTTTAGGTCTGTTGTGCTCTGATTCATTAGTAGAAAACTAACAAGAATGGACACATCAACAATAAGGGGTAACAAAAATCAGTGAATACAAGGTAGCTACTCAGATGTTAAAGGAAGAACTGCAAATTAAGATAGCACTGAAGCATTAATTCCGTCATAAGACTTACACAGGTGAGTGAAACTGTACAAAATTGGCAAGTGGAGGCTGGAGATAAATTTTATGTTATTGGTAGGCATGTAATTAATATACATATGTTTAGAAAGACACAATGATAAAAATTCACAGTTGCTCTTATCCTTTAAACTAGGAATTTCTCTCCAAAGAATGAATCATATGGACTTAATATGTGTACTAAAATTTACTTGCAAGGTTGTCTTTGCAGTTTTGAAACAGAAAAAAATGGTGCAGACCATATGTGATTGCTAAGAGTGATGAGGTTATTTATAAAGTTATAAAGTAACTTTGAAGATACCTATAAATAATCAATGAACTTTTAGTCAGTAGGCTTATCACCAAACCTTTCATTTTTTTATACTGGCTATTAAGACACCTTCTTTCTAAATAATTCTGATAGGCAGGTGTGGCCATAATCAGATGATTATGGAATGAGAAAGGAAATCTTGTATGCCTGTAAAAAAAAACTCCCACATTTTATTTAAATCTGTGTTCTTTGTTTATTTCTTTAAAAAATTTTTATATTAAATTGTTTACTTTGCATGCTGAGGATGCCTTCTTCCACACTCCCAGTCCCCCTCCACTTCCCCTTCTTCCTCTTTCACTTCTCCCTTTTCTCCAAGAAAAGGGGAGCCCTCCTCCTGTCTCAACCTTCCCCAGCACATCAAGCCACATCAGGCCTGAGCATATCTTCATCCCCCTGAGATCAGGCAAGGTAGCACTGTCTGGGGAAAGTGATCCAAAGCAGGCAATAGAGTCTATGTTAGAAACAGCTCCCCCCACTTGCCAGGTGCCCCATATGAAGACCAGGATGCCTGTGGGCTACATGTGTGCAGGGGGCCAAGTCCAGATCAGGCAAAGTCTGTTGTGTATGTATATGTGTGTGTGTGTGTGTGTGTGGTGTTGTTGTTGCTGTTTATACTACAAGATAAAACCAGGCCTACTGTTGTAGCCCTCAAACTAAGAACATTTTATATTAAAGCTCAAAAGTACACAGGTACCATGTCCACTTTTCTGCTTAGAAATGAACATAAAATACTTTTCCTATGCACAGACTCAGCTTGTTGAGAGTATAAACTTAGATAAAGGGAGAATCTGTCTGTTTCTTACTTTATAATATTAGTGCCCTTTCCGATTACAGAAAAGAAGCCATGGCTTTTGGGATTCATGAAAAAAAAAATTATACTTTATTTATATTTTTCAAGTAATTTATTCATTTTTAGCTGTGACCAAAACCTGAATGTCACCTACTGCAACCCTTCTTCCTCATTGCCACTCCAGCATGTGTGAGAGCTCAGAGAGCTGCATGGGGACAGGGACAGATGCCCAGTGTCCTCCTCCTCCTCAGTCTGATATCCATTTCTTCCTCTTTTCACTCTGTTGCTTTAGAATTTCTTCCTCTGTCCGTGCTGCAAGACGTATGAATGCAGCATGCTCACACCAACTAAGAAACAGCATGCAGCCACATGCTAGGTGTAATCCCGAGAGAACAGTGACTCTTTCCAGAGAAATGCACAGTGCATATCACATTATCTTGTGCCCTACAGTTGATTCCTAGAAAACTTCAGGTGCTTCTTCAACAGATGTATCCCAAATTCTCTCATTATTGGAGTCCTCTCATCTCCAGGTGATTTAGAAGTGACAAGTTATGACAGCCCATCATGAATTATTGTCTGTTATATCTATTTGCCCTGTTAGAAACTCATACATCTTCCACAGAAAATAGTGATAAAACAGAAATTCTCCATGTCCTTCCTCCTGCTTCTCTCTACGTTTGTGGTGCTCTAAGCAAGAGGTGGGCTTCTGTTTATCCAGAGCATAAATGCCAAGTTGCTCCATGAACTCTTTAAACTTAGTAATGGATTCAAAGAAGAGCAGGAAACATTCATTCAATATGAGGGATGCTGGCCTCCCTTGCAGTCTCCTCCAAGTACTAGTGGCCTTCTGTAAATAGTTTATCAGTCAGCCTGAGGAGTGTGAGTGTATCTTTTCTTTCCCCCAAGGTAGGGAACAGAAAAAAGGCAACATTACCCTTTCATAGGTCCAATGCTGTCAACTACCCTGAAACTTTTCTTTAATCACGGGTTGTAGCTGAGTACCCTCTTATATACTCTAATGATAAGGGATTGCAATAGATTCTGGACTGACTGAGCATTTGTATCTCAGTATATCTTTTCAGAAAGAAAGAGCATACGTTTCATTTTCATTTTTTCAGACTTCATTAAAAATTAAAATTTATAGGAAAACAATTTACCCTGCATTTTATTTTCATTTTTCAGACTTTCTTCAAAATTAAAGTCTATAGGAAAATAAGGGAATATTCAAACAAGCAGGTCTGCATCTGTGTAGTTAGACTCTTATAAGGAAATGCTTTGGGGAATGGTATTCAACAAATAATCAGAAATACAAGAGACAAAATTTTTATTTGTTTTTTTAGAATATGCCCTATGGGTAGATTTGTAGTTTTGTGTGTTTTCTAATGTCATGAGATTAAATATCCAGCTGTGTCCTTTCTCCACCTTACACTTCTTAATTTTTCCCTCAATTTTAATGTACGAGGTACTGAATCCAGGACTGTGCACATACTAGGGAATCACTCTGACAAGAAGCTGCGTCTCAAGCGCGGCTTACTTTTATTTAAAGGGAAGAGTTTTCACTAAGATGTAGACAGTACCATCCTCTGCGTTCTCAGTTCACACACTGGCTCATGGCCACTCTTAAACCTGCTCATATGGCCTGGACAATAATCTTGAAATCTTCAGCCCAAGAATTTCCCCAGAGGTATGTGAAATCAACAGTGCCATAAGAAACGCAGATCTCAGTCCTGTCTGTGCTGTAGGCTCAGCTGTGACAAATTCTGCTTATTTGTTTATTTTTATTTCAATGATCAAGTCTTATACCTCCTGATGATTCTCAGACCTCTGCTAGTTTAAGAGGTCCCTGGTGCATTCACCTTGCATCTGAGACTCAGACCCATTAGAGAATTCTAATTAGGGCCCTGAACTTGAGACTCGTTGGCAGGGTGGATGATTCCTTTACACAAGCAACACACTAATCCTCCAGGCTCTGTGGCTTCTCTAAGAGAGAGTGCAGTCCATCCAACCGATGTCAGCCTTTCTGTGCGTCTGTGTTTGTCTCTGCTTCCTTCTGTCACCTTTCTAGTAAATCCAGACCCCTGGTGACATGCGGCAGGTAGCACATAAATGCAATACAACACACAGAAAACAAAATACTATGATGTAAACCCTAACATTAGCTTTAGAGTAACCGAATCATGGTTCTCATTGCAAGGCAGAGAAAGAGATCTCTTTTGTGTGTAACTGCCTAGTCTAGGACACTTTGCTCTATCAGCTAGAACTGGCTTAAGATAATGAAGTCCATGAGTAACAGGCTTTAGGGGGTTAAAAACTAAGACTACGGAGAGAGGCTCCATACTACATACAATTTCAATTCATTTCTGACTTCAGTGGGAGAGTTTAAGAAATATAATGAGACAAAACATATGACCCTTTATAAGTTTGCACTGAGGGAGCACAGCTCAAAGCATGATCAACATACAAATACTGTCTATATAAATTCAAGTAAATGAATAAATACATGCAAATTATAATAAAATGAACATAAATTACAGTGATTTTTTTCTTTTTTATTTATTTCAGTTTATTCACTTTGTATCTTGGCTGTAGCCCCTCCATTGTCTCTTCCCAATCCTGCCCTCCCTCCTTTTTCTCCCCCGTGCCCGTCCCCCAGCACACTGATAGGGGAGGTTCTCATCCTCTTCCATCTGAGCCTAACCTATCAGATCTCATCAGCTCTGGCTACATTGTCTTCTTCTGTGGCCTGGTAAGGCTCTTCTCCTGTCAGAGAGAGGTGATCAAAAAGCTAACCACTGAGTTCATGTCAGAGACAGTCCCACTTGGAGACAGGGTCTATATGCTACATCTGAGCAGGGGTTTTAGGTTATCTCCATGCATGTCCCAACCAAGTACTGTGATTTTTAACACTGTATTTCTAGTCAAATATTTGTCAAAGAACTACATTTGTTATTAAAAGGAAAATAAAACACAAAGAGCTATAAATGATAGGAAAAGGTTGTACATTTTACAGCTTACTCAAGCTAAAAATACCTTCTCAACTTTTAAGGAGAAGAGAGCCAGTTTTACCTGATTACTTATAAATTATCATAGCATTTCCATAAATGTTTTATTGTTCAATAATGGAAGCCAGAAATGGTGAGTTCCTTGCCACACTGTCTGCAAAGAAACATCAACATTTTCCAGGCTGTTCATCATTTTTCATGCTCTTCTTACCATCTCCAATATTCTGCAGTTTTAGACTATCATTTGAGTATCATTAAGGTATGTGTTAGCACACACTGGGTTCTTTTATAATATCATGTTTGCTTTATTGTCTGGTAAACACTTGAAATATTTCACGTTTTTTGTTTGTTTGTTTTTATACCCCCTTGAGTCTTTGTGTAGTATGACCACAGTAACGACCATCACACGGTTTTTAATAAAGTCCTGTGCAGATATTTCCTTTGCTTGGCTTAGTGTTCTGCTATTGCTGTCACGGAGTGCTTATTCTTCTTTAGAACTATTCAAATTTTTTTTCTTTCTTCTTTTTTTTTTTTTTTTTTTTTTTACTGGCTCCGCAGATTATATATTGGGTGCTAGGCATACTGGAAATACTTGAGGATGTACACAAACACACACAAATACACACACACACATATCACATATATATATATGATTATATGATATATACATGACATATGTACATATATATGACACTGATGGAAACTCTAAGACTTCAGTGCTTATTCTCTTAGCTAATATGGACAGCCACTGAAGAATCTTTCAAAAGGAAAATATTGTCTTAATTTTGATAGTTGCTATGAATTTTTCCTTACGCCCCAAATATATATTAATCTGCTAACAGATTATGTAATGCATTTTGAGAGCATCTGATTTTTCAGTATGTATGAATCTTTGTGTAATTTTCTGGCATCTTTTTTTTTTAACCACTTATGATAAACTTTACAAATTAGTGGGAAACTGATTTAATCATTCAACACAGTCTTGGTTGGGGTATTGTTTAGTGAATAAAATCCTCTGTATCACAAGTGTTTGGCTCAGATAATTCTTTTATTTTCATGAAGTTCATAAAGAAAAGATGCGAGGTCAAGAGTTGAGTGGTCACAAGCTAATAGTAATGCACAGACCTAATGTCAAATCTTACACAGCAGCTTCCAGAGATGTCGGCTTTACTATTGTTTAGATTGTAAGACACTACAAGTAGAGGAAGGACTAGTGACAAATGTTCATAGTGATAAAGACCTGAAGGCATTAATCAGAACTTTCTCATCATAACTAAAATATGATTCAATTCAGCAATTCTGAAATTTAGATTAAGTTGACAGGAGGTGTTATCTGCTGCCTGAGGAGTACAGCTCAGCAAATTCTGACATAATTGATCTGGAATGTAGCCTGGAAATCTGCATATATTAAAACCTCCTCTACGTGCCACATTTGAGAAAGGAGAGAGAAATGCTACCGAGGTTTATACAGAAAGACAGCTTATTTCACAATTGCTCAAACTGCAAGTCTCATCACCTGTAGATGTACAGCACATCAACTCACACTCACTGAGGCACGCGTTTCTCGACTGTGCCAACCGCAGAACGATACTACTCTATCAAATGCACGTTCATATCTCCATACACTATAAAGGGCATGGTGGGTAAATTCTGTAAATTCACGTATATTTTTAGAACACAGCTACTTGCCGAAGTTATGACAGCATTATTTTAAAAAGATAAAAAAAATAGAAAACAATGAATATAGCTTTATTATTTTGCTTTTATTATTTTGCACCAATTTTAGGCAAAGATAAAAAATCTAGACATTGTTGGGGGGGCGGAGCCAAGATGGCGACTAGCACACACACTTTCTGAGCGGTGGGATACCTGAACTCCTGAGTTGGTGAATGGAAGGACCTCTAACCCAGGAAAACCACGGTGAGGCTTTCTAAACAACAGGGAACATCGCAGGAGGTGAAAACTTTGGTCTCGGGTCACCCGGGGACTTGTTTGGGGAAGGAGAGAAATGATCCTTTGATCTTGCAGCACTCCCTTCCCCCAGACCTCCTTCCTCCTCGGCTCAGCAGCACAGCGGACTCATCTTTCTCAGCGCAGACCTAACTGCCTGGGGTATACAGCCACTGAGGCAGAGCCCCAAGCCCTTTAAGCAGCAGACAAAAGCCAGCAGTACGTGTCAGTGGGTCCCAGACTCCCACAGCGGCTGCACCATCCTCCCAGGGCCCGAATCTGCTAGACACCATACTAGATCCGCAGAATCGCTATCACTGATGGTACGGCCCGCCCAATCCCACAGTGACAGAGAATACGCTATATACTCACCAAAACGAGGCAGAAACGTCATACAACCTGGACACACCAGGTGCTGGGCCTCGCAAGCTTGGAGAGCACAGTGAAGAGACCCTAGGACTTCTCAGAAAGCATCTGGACTAGCGACCCAGTCTCCACTTACAGCGGGACTTGGAGGTGGAGCAGCATTGAGCTGGCGAGGCACAACAACCCTCCAGTTTAAGACTAACCAGGGCCAAACCAGAGAACAGAGAGCCTGGTTACCCCATCCCTGCTGATGTGACCACCCTGAAATCTCCAGCTGCAGCAAGACCTCAGAACCTGGCAGTGACAGCAGCACAGATCTGGCGGAGCACATCAAAGAAGCAGGGCCAAACCAGAGAGCAGAGAGCCCAGATACCACGTTCTCTGCCAAGTGACCTGCCTGTACAGCTAGTCCTCAGCACACGCTGAGAGTGCTCAGCTTCCTGAAGAACTCTCCAGACGCCAGAGAGAGACAGCACCAGTCTGATCTGCAGAATCCAAAAACAAACAGGGAAGGTTTCAGGTAAGCCAATGGCCAGGGGTAGGTGAAAGAACACTTCCAAAATAAATCAGGACATCATGACTTCACCAGCAAACCCCAAAATCGATGGATACTCCAATTCAGCAGAAGCACAGGAAAATGATTTTAAAGCCATGCTTGCCCAATTATTTGAGGCTCATAAGGAGGAAATGAACGTCTTTCAAAGAGATGGCCAGTCAATTGGAGGCAAAGAAAGAAGAAATAGACAATATCCTTAAAGAAACACAGGCAAACATAGCCAAACAAATAGATACACAAGTAGAGGAAAAATTTGTGGCATATAAAAAGGAAATGAACAAAGAAATAAAGGCCATCGTAGAGAGACAGGAATCCAAATTCCAACACATGAAAGAAATGGTGCAAGGCATGAAAACAGAATTAGAATCAATAAAGAAAACACAAAATGAGAAAACCCTTGAGCTGGAGAACTTGGAGAAAAGATCAGGAACCACAAAAGTAAGCATCACCAACAGAATACAAGAGATGGAAGAGAGAATCTCTGGAGCTGAAGACACACTTGCAGAAATTCACCCAAGAAAACAGGGCATACAGATAATATCCCAACAAAAATGAAAAGAAAACAAGAAATGAAACAGGATTAGATCACCGACTCCATTACAAAAGGAACTAACATGCATTGGTCACTATTATCTATCAATATCAATGGACTCAACTCATCAATAAAAAGACATAGGCTAACAGAATGGTTAAGGAAACAGGATCCAACATTCTGTTGCATCCAAGAAACACACCTATGCAACAAAGATAAACACTACCTCAGAGTAAAGGGCTGGAAAACTGTTTTTCAAGCAAATGGTTCCAGAAAACAAGGTGGAGTAGCTATCCTAATATCTAATAAAATAGACTTTCAACCCAAGTTAATCAAAAAAGATAAGGAGGGCCACTATATTCTCATCAAAGGAAAAATCCACCAAGAGGACATCACAATCTTGAATATCTATGCCCCAAATACAAGAGCACCGACATTCGTAAATGAAACATTATTAAAGCTTAAATCATACATTGATCCTAATACCTTAATAGTGGGAGACTTCAACACTCCACTCTCACCAAGGGACAGATCAACTAGACAGATGCCAAATAGGGAAATAAAAGCACTCACAGAACCCCTAAATCAAATGGACCTAATAGATGTCTACAGATCGTTTCACCCAAACTCAAAAGAGTACACCTTCTTTTAAGCACTGCAAGGAACCTTTTCCAAAACAGACCATATAGTGGGTCACAAAGCAAGCCTGAACAGATACAAAAGGATTGAAATAATCCCTTGTATACTATCTGACCACCATGGACTAAAGCTAGACATCAACAACAACAGAAACAACAAAAAGCCGACACGCACATGGAAACTGAACAACTTACTACTCAATGACAGCTGGGTTAAGGAAGAAATAAAGAAAGAAATTAAAGACTTCCTAGAATTCAATGAAAAGGAAGGCACAACATACCCAAAT
The DNA here is from genome assembly GCF_030254825.1 of Meriones unguiculatus. NCBI lineage: Eukaryota > Metazoa > Chordata > Mammalia > Rodentia > Muridae > Meriones > Meriones unguiculatus. Next base: position 37,784,873 of record NC_083350.1, on the reverse strand, counting down.
TTATGGGACACATTGAAAGCAGTGCTCAGAGGAAAATTTATAGCACTACGTGCCTGCAAGAAGAAATTTGTAAAAGCAGATACAAACAACTTAATGGCCCAACTGAAAACCCTAGAAAAAAAAAGAAGCAGATACACCCAAGAGGAGCAGACGGCTGGAAATAATCAAACTAAGGGCTGAAATCAATCAATTAGAAACAAATAAAACTAGCCAAAGAATCAATGAAACAAAAAGCTGGTTCTTTGAGAAAATCAACAAGATAGACAAACCCTTAGCCAAACTAACTAAAAAGCAGAGAGAAACTATCCAGATCAGCAAAATCAGAAATGAAAATGGGGACATAACCACAGACACTGAGGAAATCCAAACAATTATTAGGTCATACTACAAAAGCCTATATGCCACAAAATTTGAAAATCTAAATGAAATGGATAATTTTCTTGAAAGATTCCATCTACCAAAACTAAGTCAAGATCAGGTAGAAAGACTGAATAGCCCTATATCTCCCAAAGAAATCGAAGCAGTTATTAACAGTCTTCCCTCCAAAAAAAGCCCTGGGCCAGATGGCTTTAGCGCAGAATTCTACAAGACCTTCAAAGAAGTGCTAACTCCAATTCTCCTCAAGCTATTCCACAAAATACAAACAGAAGGAACACTACCAAACTCATTCTATGAAGCCACAGTCACCTTGATACCTAAACCACACAAAGACCCAACAAAAATAGAGAACTTCAGGCCTATCTCTCTTATGAACATTGACACAAAAATACTCAATAAAATACTTGCAAACTGAATCCAAGAACATATCAAAGATATCATCCACCATGACCAAGTAGGCTTCTCCCAGGCATGCAAGGGTGGTTCAACATACAGAAACCAATCAATGTAATCTACTACATAAACAAACTGAAGGAGAGAAACCACATGATGATCTCCTTAGATCCCGAAAATGCATTTGACAAAGTCCAACACCCATTCATGTTTAAAGTCTTGGAGAGATCAGGGATACAAGGCACATACCTAAAGATAGTAAAGGCAATATATAGCAAGCCTATAGCTAACATCAAACTCAATGGAGAGAAACTTAAATCAATCCCACTGAAATCAGGGACAAGACAAGGCTGTCCATTGTCCCCATATCTCTTCAACATAGTACTTGAAGTCCTAGCCAGAGCAATAAGACAACTAAAGGAGATCAACGGGATACAAATCGGAAAGAAAGAGGTCAAAGTGTCACTATTTGCAGATGATATGATAGTATACATGAGCGACCCCAAAAATTCAACCAGAGAACTCCTTCAGCTGATAAACACCTTCAGCAAAGTGGCAGGATACAAAATCAACTCAAAAAAATCAGAAGCCCTCCTATATACCAAAGACAAAAAGGCTGAGAAAGAAATTAGGGAAACAACACCCTTCACAATAGCCACTAATAACATAAAGTACCTTGGTGTGACTCTAACCAAGCAAGTGAAAGACCTGTTTGAGAAAAACTTCAAGTCTCTGAAGAGAGAAATCGAAGAAGATATCAGAAGATGGAAAGATCTCCCATGCTCATGGATTGGTAGGATTAACATTGTGAAAATGGCCATACTGCCAAAAGCAATCTACAGATTCAATGCAATTCCCATCAAAATACCAACTCAATTCTTTACAGACCTTGAAAAAAAGATTCTCAGCTTCATATGGAGAAACAAAAAACCCAGAATCTCCAAAATGATCCTGTACAACAACAGATCATCTGGAGGTATCTCCATTCCTGATCTCAAGCTGTACTACAGGGCAACAGTAATAAAAACTGCATGGTACTGGCATAGAAACAGAAAGGAGGATCAATGGAACCGCATAGAAGACCCAGAAATAAACCCACACACCTATGAATACTCGATATTTGACAAAGAAGCCAATTCCATTCAATGGAAAAAAGACAGCCTCTTCACCAAATGGAGCTGGACCAACTGGATGTCTACATGCAGAAAAATGAAAATAGATCCATATTTATCACCCTGCACAAAACTAAAGTCAAAGTGGATCAAGGACCTCAACATAAAACCAGATACTCTAAATGAATTGGAAAAAAAGTAGGGAACAGCCTAGAACTAATTGGCACAGGAGACAACTTCCTGAACAGAACACCAACAGCACAGGCTTTAAGAGCAACAATCAATAAATGGGACCTCATGAAACTGAAAAGTTTCTGTAAAGCAAAGGACACTGTCGTCAAAACAAAATGACTGCCTACAGATTGGGAAAGAATCTTCACTAACCCTTTATCTGACAGAGGACTAATATCCAGTATATACAAAGAACTAAAGAAGCTGAAAAGCAGCAAACCAAGTAATCCAATTAAAAAATGGGGAACAGAGCTAAACAGAGAATTCTCGACAGAGGAATATCAAATGGCAGAAAAACACTTAAAGAAATGCTCATCCTCATTAGCCATCAGGGAAATGCAAATCAAAACGACCCTGAGATATCACCTTACACCCATCAGAATGGCCAAGATGAAAAACTCAAGCAACAACACATGCTGGAGAGGTTGTGGAGAAAGGGGAACCCTCCTCCACTGCTGGTGGGAATGTAAACTGGTACAACCACTCTGGAAAGCTATCTGGCGCTTTCTAAGACAATTAGGAATAGTGCTTCCTCAAGACCCAGCTATACCACTGCTAGGTATATACCCAAAGTTCGTTCAAGTACACAAAAGGGATACTTGCTCAACCATGTTTGTAGCAGCTTTATTTGTAATAGCCAGAACCTGGAAACAACCCAGATGTCCATCAACGGAGGAATGGGTACAGAAATTGTGGTATTTTTACACAATGGAATACTACTCAGCAATCAAAAAGGAGGAAATCATGAAATTTGCAGGCAAATGGTGGGATCTAGAAAAGATCATTCTGAATGAAATATCCCAGAAGGAGAAAGACAAACATGGGATATACTCACTTATATAGACCTATAAGATATGATAAACATAATGAAATCTATACACCTAAAAAAGATAATCAATTGAGCGGACATGGGGCAAGAAGATCAATCCTCGTTTAGAAAGACAGATGGGATGTGCATTGAACGTATGACAGGAGTCTACTGAGCGCATCTGAAAGACTCTAACTAGCAGTGTTTTCAAAGCAAAGACTCATGACCAAACTTTGTCAGAGTACAGGGAATCATAAGAAAGAAGGGGAGTTAGTCTGATGGGGAAAGGATAGGAGCTCCACAAGGACCAAATATATCTGGGCACAGGGTCTTTTCTGAGACTGACATTCAACCAAGGATCATGTATGGATATAACCTAGAACCTCCACTCAGATGTAGCCTGTGGTAACTCAGTAACCAATTGGTTTCCCAAAGTGAGGGGAACAAGGACTATTTCTAACAGGAACTCAATGGCAGGCTCTTTGGCCTCCCCACCCCTGAAGGGAGGAGCAGTCCTGTTAGGCCACAGAGGAGGACTTTGCAGCCAGTCCTGAAGATACCTGATAAAACAGGATCAGATGAATGGGGAGGAGGTCTCCCCTATCAGTGGACTTGGAAAGGGGCACGGTGGAGATGAGGGAGGGAGGGAGGGACTGGGAGGGAATGAGGGATCGGGACATGGCTGGAATACAGAGTTAATAAAATGTAACTGATAAAAAAATAAAAAAAATCTAGACATTGTTATGTTAAAAAAACAAAACAAAACTCCCTTGACAAAATAATCAGGAACAAAAAGCTCAGGCTCTGCTTCTTGTAAATGCTCTTCTGAGTGGCTTAAAATACTCCTACTAGAGGGATTGAGATGGGAGGAGGAAGGGAGCTACAGGTAAGATACAAAATGAATAAACTGTAATTAATAAAAATACAAAATGAAAATTAGATAAAAAAGAAAAAATACACCTACTATTCTTGAGCATAGTATTGGGTAACACACTCATTTATCTATTAGTCTGAAGTTTATTCTAGAAGTGTAAGGAGGTACTCATCAAAACCTACAAAATAAGTAGCATTAATAGAAATTGTATAGTAGTCTTAATTTGAATGCCACTTCACTAGATGAAATTCAGTTCAATGACATTTAAAATTCCACCAGGGCATAAATTTGTCAAATATTTTGAGTCTGGAAAAAAACTAAAAAATTACCAAATATAAGCTATGATTTCACTTATCCTCATGTGTTTGTGTTCATATCTTAATAATTTCTAAGATGGGTAGGGAGAAATACTGTTGTAATTTCAGGCCAGGGGATGCTGAAACCAGATCACCACCGACAGCCTGAGCTACAGAAGAAGGTCCTGCCATAGTCCACCCGGGAAGAACATAAAAAACACATAAAGAGGTTTCCTCCAAACTTGTGCTGCACTGAAGATGCACATTCCTCTGCCAACCAGGGCATACTCTCCGCTTCCTTCGTAGACCTCCAGAAACAATGGCAACACTTTGCAAGTCAGGTCAAAAAAGAAAGGGAGACAAGAGAGAGGGAGGCAGAAACATGTCAACAAAAGTAGGATTCATTTCTTATAAATGGTCCTTTTCTTAAAAACACAGAAGGAGAAAATCAGTAACTGGCAGAAGGTAAGAGACCAAGAATGTAAAAACCTCTGCCCTCACTACCCTCCACTCACTGCTTAGCATTTGGGGATCCGGACGATAATAGCCATAATTTTGGACGGAGAGTATGGACTCAATGTTTCCTAAAACAATGTGATGTTTTCCTGAACCCTTTGTGAAATCTCAGTTTGTGTGTAACCATTGGCTTTACTCTATGACATTACTGCCAGATAAAATATGGTAGCTAAATGCACAGGAGAAAAATGAAAAGAAAGCTTCTACAGTTTTCTATATTTGACCTAACCCTCACCAAATGGACTTTAACTTCACTGAACTACCATGGGACTTACCAGCAGCTATAATTGTTTCCTTTCAATTCTGTGGGCAGAATCTCAACCATTTGACTGTCTGAATCTCCCAGGTAGAGGGTTTGAAGAGCTTTAATATTGTAACTGAAAACCTAGACTCACCTTCCATTATAAAACATTGTATAAGTAAGGTTATAAATAGTAAAGTCTCAAATTTTAATCATTCTCTTACAGCACAGCAAAGAACATTCTTTGTTGATTAAAAGGATGATAATGGGCACATTTCTGCTCGTTTCCATGGAGAGAGGTAACAAGGTAACACAGTTATTGTGTACCACTGATGTTCTTGCCACCCTTCGTCTTTTCTATTAGAATTTTGAGAGTAGCAGAGGTAATCAATCAGCACAGGCCTGGTCACGTCTGTCTTCTGTTGTGTGGAGATAGGCAAAGAAGGAAAATTGTGAGATATATATATATATATATATATATATATATATATATATATATATCAAATCCTACAATCTCTGAGTTGTCACCGTGAAAAATAGGTATGCGTTGCAAGAACTGACCCTTTCAGGCTTCATGAAAAAGCACTTGTTCTTCTGTCAAGGCACATAGCTATTAACAAAAGATCCTAATAAATCAGAAAGCATCACAGCCAGAAAGAGCTTTAGCTCAGGCAATTCCAAGTACTATGACTGAGTGATAAGAGAGGAGTTGTTTCGGCAAAATGACAACTTGTTATGTTGACTTACAGGGAATGTCTAAATCTCCTCAGCCTCAAAATGACAATTTCTCATCATACCCGTCTTCTCCGTAAAACAGCACAGCAAGAACGTTCTGGCAGAGGAGAACAGGACTGGCAGGCGTGAGGCCAGACATTACCCTCGGTCAGATTAAGACCTTATGCTACAAATCGTGCATTTTAATGTGTGCTATACCAGGTGCTCTGGATTATGGGCCAGTTGGGTAAAGGTACCTGCACTAAATGCATGAGGACTTCAGATAAAAATTCTCAGTAAAAGCTGGGCATGGCTATCCATGCCTGTAACTCCCAGGAACAGATAGGAAAACAGGTATGATGCTCTTTAGCTTAGCCAGCCAAGCAGAAATAGTCAGCTTCTGGTGCTGTGAGACCCTGTCTCAAGACTATTAATGCAGTCAGTGATAGAGGAATAACATGTCTTGCTGTGAGGTTGGCTCTTTTTTCTCTCTCTCTTTCTATCTCTTTCTCTTTCTCTCTCTCTCTCTCTCTCTCTCTCTCTCTCTCTCTCTCTCTCTCTCTCTCTCACACACACACACACACACACACACATACAGACATGTACCTGACAGTGTATAACTCTCCAGTGTTATTCTCAATTAGAAACTCACTGTCTTAGAGTTTCTACTCTGTGAAAGACAGCACAACCATGGCAACTCTTTTTTTTTAACTTGTATTAATTACACTTTGTTCACTTTGTATCCCCCCCATAAACCCCTTACTCCTCCCCTCCCAATCCCACCTTCCCTCCCCCTTCTTCATGCATGCCCCTCCCCAAGTCCACTGATAGGGGAGGTCCTCCTCTCTTTCCTTCTGATCTTAGTCTATCAGATCTCATCAGGAGTGGCTACATTGTCATCTTCTGTGGCCTGGTAAGGCTGCTCCCCCCTCAGGGGGAGGTGATCAAAGAGCAGGCCAATCAGATTATGTCAGAGGCAGGGCCTCTTCCCATTACTATGTAACCCACTTGGACACCAAACTACCATGGGCTACATCGGTGCAGGGGTTCTAGGTTATCTACACGCATGGTACTTGGTTGGAGTATGGGTCTCTGGAAAGACCCCTGTGTTCAAATTTTCTGGTTTTGTTGCTCTCCTTGTGGAGTTCCTGTCCTCTCCAGATCTTACTATTTCCCACTTCTTGCATAAGATTCCATGCAGTCTGGCCAACAGTTGGCCCTAAGTTTCAGCATCTGCTTTGATAGTCTGCAGGGCAGAGGCTTTCAGAGGCCCTCTGTGGCTGGTTCCTAGGTTGTTTCCTGTTTTCTTCTTCTTCTGATGTCCACCCCCTTTGCCTTTTGGGATGGGGATTGAGCATTTTAGTCAGGGTCCATGGCAACTTTTATAAAGGAAAACAATTAACTAGTTCTGGCTATAGTTCAGAGATATAGCCCATTAGTGTTATGGCACAAACCATGACACGTATAGGCAGACATGGTACTGGACAAGTAGCTGAGAGTTCTGTATCTGGAGCTGCAGCCACAGTGACTTTGGGACTGGCTTAAGCTTCTGAAAACTCAACTCCTGCTCACAGTGATACACTTCCTCCTGCAAGACCACATCAACTCCAACAAGACCACTCCACTTAATACTGCCACTCCCCGGTGACCAAACATTCAAACACACCAGTCAATGCGGGCTAGTCCCGTCCATCACACTCACTGACTGCTGGAAGAAAACACAGTTACTGTTTTCCCAAGCTCCGCCCTCCAATAAACCAAATTTTTAGCCTCGCTTGGGAGCAGGAAATTAGTCTTTAGTATTAATTTTAACAGTAAATGTATTAGTATTATATTCACATAAATTAAAATGTAAATAACACATTCCAATCTGTACTTATTAAACATGATTTGTACTGTTGCAGCGTGTGTATTAAGCCAACATGTCCTCCTTTTTTAGTAAGGTATAGCAGTGCTGTATTGGCTTATATGTGTGACTTTTACACATGAAGAATGAAACAATTATTTTCTATATTAGTTTTTCTTAATGTTATTTCTTAGTGATATTTAAGAGAATATATGTTTAAGAGAACATATATAGGATATATATATATATATATATATATATATATAGTCTTTTTCTCTGCATTATGTTTTTGTTTTGACTTACTAAATTTAATTCTCAATGCATTTCTCTTTTTGAATAGGACTATTATATAATTACACATATATTCTGTATCCGTGTGTGTGTGTATGTGTGTATGTGTAAATGAGATTGCTTCTTAGTTTCTCAATCTTAGTTTTCTATTTACCAAGTATAACAATGCTTGATAAGTATAGCTTTGTCTTCTGGGAATTCTATTTTTTATGCATTTTAAAAGAATAGAAGAAAAGATTATAACACTAATAAAAATTAGGTCATATAAGTAGTTATATGCTACTTTTATTTTAATACTTATAAAATAAGTATTAAATATTCATAAAATAACTATTTTAAGTACTTATTTATATTCTATATTTTTAATTATAAAAATGTCTAAATATACATTTGATATAAAAATGTCAACCTTACATTGCTGTAAGACCAAGCATAGATGCTGGGCTACTGTGTGTGCACGTAGACACCCTTAGAAATGTACTGTGATGTGTTTGATTCAAATTATAATCAGTTAAACAGTTTTTTATTTGAATAATCCCCCTTTTTTTGCCTTGAAATTTGTTTTGAAAAATCAGTTAATGTTGGTACAAATGGATCTATCTCATCTGGTAATCTAGCACATTCTTTTCTAGAACATGGATCAACTACATTGTACTAATCTGTTTTCATTACTGGTAGGTGTCCTGGGATGACAAATTTCTAAAGTTGCAAAAAACAATCCACACTGCAGCAATCCATGTTGATAATCCTGTGGCTAGTCCTGCGTCCACTCTGGTAGAATTTACTGTGACAATGGCCACTCTCAGCTGCTCCATCGTAGTATCGAATTCTCCAGTCCAATTACCTAAAATATAGCTCGACAATTGTTTAGACAGATTTGCAGCACAGGAAAAATTCTCATGTTGTATGCTAGTGACACAAAGTCCAGCATACTTTCATTGACAGCCAGGTTGAGCGATTTGCCATAGGGTATCAATTTGCTCCTGCACGAGGTCAATCCTCTGATTGAACACCATCAAGCTTCCTTTTAGTTGAGCATTAATTCCTTTATGTACAACTAAGGCATGAGCTACATTGGCTAAATGATTATGAATCATCCGAAGGAATGGGCGGGCATGGGAGTGTTAGCAGGCCTTCTGGTGTTGGTCTCCCTGGTTTGCCTGTGGTATATATGCAAGATTAGAGTCTCACAACAGTGTGATGCAGCCATGATCATTCAGGCCTTTACAGCCATTGAAGCAGGACATTCTCCCCAAGCATGGTTGGATACCATAAAAAGCTAAAATGATAAGCTCAGGATGCGAGGCTAAGCACTGCACTCAGGGTCAGCCGCTTTGGACCCAGAGAAGAGCATGTCTGATTGCATGCGGGTTGATGCTCCAGGTCCCGCCTCTGAGAAAAAGGTATCAGACGGGTCTGATGCTCTTTGGGTGGATGACACCTAAATGAACATCTGTACAAAGTCCCAATTTATTTCTAATATCAGAGATCAGACCTCTACTCTTGCCTGATGCGTCTAAAACAAAAAGGGGGAATTGTAGAGAGCTGCGGAATGCTATGCCTTAAAGATGGAGCTGGTTTCCGCCTTCTGCCTTCCACCTTCCCGATGGTGAGTGCTCTCTGTCATGAACAATTCCACATTTGGCTAAGGCTGAGGATCTGGCTTGCTTCCATGTATGTGGACCTATCTGCATTGCCCCCGTGGCACGCCTGGGTTGGCTACCCAGAGGCTATTTAAGCTGTGGGCTGGCTTTCCCTGGGGTCCGAGGATTGTTCAATGTTCCTGAATAAACTGCATTGAAAAAAAAAAAAAAACAAAAACAATCCACACAATATTCTCAATGGTACTTTGTACCTGTATTCAAATGCTTAATTCTGGATTTTATTTATAAAGGTGGATTATCAGATGTTGACTTATTTGAAAACTTACACAGTCTCAGAGATGACAAATAAGTACATATTGGCTGCATACATTTTTGTTTCCAAAACACAGTGAATTCATTTATTTTTAACATCATGAGTACAAAATAAGCCAACTCAAGTTTGAAATCTACTTCACAGTACTCAGTGACAAATATGGATATGTTTAATGGACTGGTGCAGACTATGCATTTAACTCACCACAAATATTCCAGTTTACACTACTGTCCAAGATCTTTCTGGCATCTGTAGGTACTCACATATTGTTCCAGTACTTATAATGGCATCATGAGTCATTGTTCAAAGTACAGCATATCTGAGAGCCACGGAGTGTATCACAGGGACAACAGAAACGCACGTGGGACAGCTATTCAAAAAGGAAAGTGTGTTCACACTACATGCTTGAATAGTTTGTCTTACTATCTAATTCTACCTTCTTACCTGTTGGTAGAACTGATCATATCCATACAGGTATGCTAGTCATGTTAGTTCTTAGGTACCTGCTTCAGTTTTCCTATTGGTTTGTTTTTTTAATTAAAAAATTGGATTTCTTTTAGTAAGAGCTTAGTTATTCTATTGGCTTTTCATGTTATTTATTTTGCTTCTCTCATATGTATAAGCTTATCTAAGTTTATGATATGTCAATATCAACCACATATTTGAACAGAAAGAACATTGCAACAAATTTAGAAAAACTGAACTATCATTCTATATTCTACTTGACCACAGTAGAATAGAGCTAGAAATCAACATCAATAGAATCTACAGAGAGTTCACAAACTCATGGAGACTAAAGACACTACTGAATGAAACTTGGGCTAAGGAATAAAGCGCGAAGAAAATTAAAGATTCCTAGTCTTGAATGAAAATGAAAACACAACATACAAAAATCTATGGAATGTAATGAAGGCTCTCCTAAGCACTAAGTTCCCACATTAGAACATTAGAAATATGTCAAATTAATAACTTAGTCATGCACTTACAGGACATGGATAAACAAGAATAGCTCAAAGTAATAGATGGAAAGAGAAAATAAAAAATGGGACTGAAATGAATGAAATAGATATGAAGAAAATGCAGAAAATTAATGAAATGAAGAAATGGTTCTTTGAAAATATTAACATAACTAATAAATAGTTGGCCAGATCAAACAAAAGAGATTTTTTTTTAATTTATAACATTAGAGATGAAAATTGAGACATTATAACAGGTGTAAAATGAATTCTTATTTGCCCATTTTAATTGCTGTCTTGGAGGTTTACTGCCTTCCTCTGCTAACTTAGGCCTAGTCCTGAAAGCTTTTAGCCTCCATCTAACATAGTTCTAGAATGTATTCAGCCTCTGAAACTTACTGCTTAGTAAGCTCACACTTTCTAGATCTTTCTGAGCTCAGAGCTGGTTCCTTCAATTTAGCAGTTCTGGCTCAAACTCCACTCTCATTATTCAATCTGGCTTTTTTTTTTTCTCAGTCTCTGAATTGCTCTACTTGGCCTTAAACTAACTCCAGCAATCTTTTTCTAATCTTTTGGCTCCTTCTCATTCTCTGGCTTGTTCTGTCTTCACTTGTGTCTAGTGTGTTCTCTCATTCAAACTCTCTCTGCAAAACTGCTCCTCTCCTCATTCTGTGTTGCTCCCTTAAAAAGCTTCCCTTTCCTCTCTGTTCTTGTGAGAGTTGGACATATCCTATACTGTTAAAATTTCTCTGATTCCTCACTTTTTCTGCCACTCAATCAAACATCACTTTTAAACATGTGTGTTTTCTTGTACAAACTAACTTTACCTTCATTGTTTGGGATTAAAGGCATGTACTACCATACCAAGACCTAAGATTTTCTTTATCTGAAACTTGCTTTATAGCAGGATGGCCTTGAACTCAGATTGGCTTGGCTCTATCTCCTGTATTAAAGGCCTGCTTGTATTCCAGCTGGATCACATAGACCTAGAAGGTCTTTGGATGTGATCTCTTGCCAGAGCAGCCATGTTCTAAATTAAAATTCTTTTACAAACAGGCACTAAAAGAAGTGAAAGAATCATAAAGAATATTAATTAAACTCAACATTCCAGGAGAGATGTGACACAGAGGTCTTAATCAAACAGGCTTAAGATGGCTACAGAACCTTCACCCAAACTCTAAATAGTATACATTCTTCTCAGCACCCACAGAATCTTCTCCAAAATTGACAAAATAGTTGGACACAAAGCAAGCTTCAACAGATACAAGAAGATTGAAATAATCTTTTGTATCCTATCAGACCACCATGGCCGAAAACTAGACATCATCAACAATTGAAATTACATACAATTGTCTAGCTATATTTTAGGTAATTGGATTGAAGAATTCGATACTATGATGGAGCAGCTGAGAGTGGCCATTGTTGCAGCAAATTCTACCAGAGTGGACACAGGACTAGCCACAGGATTATTATCATGGATTGCTGCAGCCATGAATCATCTGAAGGAATGGGCGGGCATGGGAGCGTTAGCAGGCCTTCTGGTGTTGGTCTCCTTGGTTTGCCTGTGGTGTATATGCAAGATTAGAGTCTCACAACAGTGTAATGTAGCCATGATCATTCAGGCCTTACAGCCATTGAAGCAGGACAGTCTCCCCAAGCATGGTTGGCTACCATAAAAAGCTAAAATGTTAAGCTCAGGATGCAAGGCTAAGCACTGCACTCAGAGTCAGCCGCTTTGGACCCAGAGAAGAGCATGTCTGATTGCATGCGGGTTGATGCCCCAGGTCCCGCCTCTGAGAAAAAGGTATCAGACGGGTCTGATGCTCTTTGGGTGGATGACACCTAAATGAACATCGGTACAAAGTCCCAATTTATTTCTAATATCAGAGATCAGACCTCTACTCTTGCCTGATGCGTCTAAAACAAAAAGGGGGAATTGTAGAGAGCTGCGGAATGCTATGCCTTAAAGATGGAGCTGGTTTCCGCCTTCCACCTTCCTGATGGTGAGTGCTCTCTGTCACAAACAACTCCATATTTGGCTAAGGCTGAGGATCTGGCTTGCTTCTGTGTATGTGGACCTATCTGCATTGCCCACGAGGCACGCTGGGGTTGGCTACCCAGAGGCTATTTAAGCTGTGGGCTGGCTTTCCCCAGGGTCAGAAGATTGTTCAAGGTTCCTTTATAAACTGCATTGAGAAGAACAAAAAAAAAAAAAAAAGATCAGAAAGAAGGAGAGGAGGACCTCCCCTATCAGTGGAATGGGGGAGAGGCATGCATGCAGAAAGTGGGGGAGGGTGGGGCCAGGAGGGGAGGAGGGAGGGGCTTATGGGGGGATACAAAAGGAACAAAGTGTAATTAATAAAAGTTATATAAAAAATTTAAAAAAAAATTAAAAAAAAAGAAATTACATAAAGCCTACACAGGCATGGGAACTAAACAACTCTCTACTCAAAAATATCTGGATCAGGGAAGAAATAAAAAAATAATAAAATAAAGACTTTCAAACATTCAATGAAAATGAAGGTACAACTTATCCAAATTTGTGGTACACAGTGAAAGCAATGTTAAGAGGAAAGTTCATAACACTAAGTGCTTTCAGAAAGAAGTTTGAGACATCTCATAAAAACAACTTAATGGCACACCAGAAAGTACTAGAAAAAAAAAAAAGAAGCAGATATACCCAAGAAGAGTAGACAGTTGGAAGAAAATCAAACTCAGGGTAGAAACAAATAAAATAATTCAAAGAATCAATGAAACCAAGAGCTGATTCATTGAGAAAATCAACAAGATAGACAAACCCTTAGCCAAACCACAAGGGAGAAAGAAACCATCTACATAAGCAAAATCAGAAACGAAAAGGGGGACATAATGACGGACATTGAGGAAATTTGAAGAATCATTAAGTCTTACTTCAAAAGTATATATGCAACAAAATTTGAAAATGTAAATGAAATGGACGATTTTCTTAATAGATTCCATTTACCAAAGCTAAAGCAAGATCAGATAGGTAGATTAAACAGTCCTCTACCCTCCAAGGAAATAGAAGCAATTACCAACAATCTCCCTGCTAAAAAACTCAGGGCCTGATAGTTTCAGCATAGAATTTTACCAGACCTTCAAACAAGAGCTAACAAATACTCTTCCAACTATTCCACAAAAGAGAAACAGAAGCGATATTACCAAACTCATTCTCTTAGGCCACAGTAACCTTGATACCTAAACCATACAAAGACACAACCTCTCTGAAGAAAGAAATAGACAATATCAGAAGATGTAAGGATCTCCCATGGTCATGGATTGGTAGAATTAACATAGTGAAAATGTGTGTCCTACCAAAAGCAATCTACAGATTCAATGCAATTCCCATCAAAATACCAACACAACTCTTTACAGAACTTGAAAGAACAATTCTCAATTCCATATGGAAAAACAAAACACCCAGAATTGCTAAAACAATCCTGTACAATAACGGATCTTCTGGAAGTATCTCCATTCCTGATCTCAAGCTATACTATAGAACAACAGGAATAAAAACTGCATGGTACCAGCACAGAAACAGAATGGTGGATCAATAGAATTGAATAGAAAACCCAGAAATAAACCCACAGTCCTACAGATACTTGGTTCTTGACAAATAAGCCAATGGAATACAAAAGAATACAATGGAAAAAAAAAAGATAGCATAATCAACAATTGTGAAGTCTAACTGGACAGCTACATGTAGAAAATGCAAATAGATCCATATTTATCACAATGCACAAAACTAAAGTACAAGTGGATCAAAGACCTAAAAATAAAACCAAACGCACTAAATCTGCTGGAAGAAAAAGTGGGAAAGAGTCTTGAACTCATTGGCACAGGAGACAACTTTCTGAAAAGAATACCAACATCACAGGTTCTAAGAGCAACAATCAATAAATGGGACCTCATGAAACCGAAAAACTCCTTTAAAGCAAAGGACATTGTAGTCAGAACAAATGACAGCCTACAGATTGGGAAAGGATCTTCACCAACCCTATATCTGACAGAGCTATAATATCCAGAATATATAAAGAACTAAAGAAGTTAAAAAAGCAACAAATCAAATGATCCAATTAAAAAATGGGATATAGAGTTAAAAATAATTCTCAATAGAAGAATATTGAATGGCAGAGAAACACTTAAAGAAATGATCAACATCCTTATTCATTGAGGAGATGTAAATCAAAACAACCTTGAGCTTTCACCTTACATCCATCAGAACGGCTAAGATCAAAAACTCAAATGACAACACATGCTAGAGAAGATGTGGAGAAAGGGGAACCCTCCTCCAGTGCTGGTGGGATTGTAAACTTGTACAACCAAGTTGGAAATCAATCTGGCACTTTCCCAGACAATTAAGAATAGTGCTTCCTCAAGATCCAGCTATACCACTCCTAGGCATATATCCAAAATATGCTCAACTATACAACAAGGACATTTGCTCAACCATGTAGGTGCTTTATTCATAATAGCCAGAACCTGAAAAAAACCCAGATGTCCCTCAACAGAGGAATGGATACAGAAATTGTTGTACATTTACACAATGGAATACTACTCAGCAAAGAAAACGTGAAATTTGCAGGAAAATGGTGGGACTAGAAAAGATCATCTTGAATGAGGTAACCCAGAAGCAGAAAGACTCACAGGGTATATACTCACTCATAAGTGGATATTAGACCTATAATACAGTATAAATACACTAAAATCTATACTCCTAAAGAAGCTAAACAACAAAGAAGACCCTACGGAAGATGCTCAGTCCTCATTCAGAAGGACAAATGCGATTGACATTGGAAGCAGGAGAAGACAAGGAACAGGACAGGAGCCAACAACAAAGGGCCTCTGAAAGACTCTACTTGTGGTATCAAAGCAAAAGCTGAGATCATAGCCAAACATTGAGCAGAGTGCTGGGAATCTTAGGAAAGAAGGGGGAGAGAGAAAGACCTGGAGGGGACAAGAACTCCAAAAGGAGACCACCAGAGACAAAAACAAACAAACAAAAACAAAACAAAACAATAAAAGACAGCCCTGGGAGCCCTGCAAAGACTGATACCCAAACCAAGAACGATGCATGGAGAGGACCTAAAACCCTGGCTCAGATGTAGCCCATAGACTCAGTATCCAAGTGGGGTCCCTAGTAAGGTGATCAGGGGCCTTCTCTAGCATAAACTGAGTGAGAAGCTCTCTGATCACCTTTCCCTGGTGGGTGCAGCCATGCCTTGTCACAGAGGAAGACAGGGAAGCCAGTCCTGATAGGCTAGGGTCAAATAGAAGGGGAGGAGGACATGCCCTATCAGTGCTATCAGGGAACTAGGGGAGGAGATAGGGGAGAAGAGGGAGGGAGATGCGAATGGGAGGAGATGAGGGAGGGGGCCACAGCCAAGATACAAATTAAATAAATTGCAATTCATGATAATAAAAAAATAGCAACAATTAAAAAAAATCAAACCTATGTTTACATTGTTTGGAAATGGGAAAAAATTAACACATAAAATCACTAACTTTCATATATATATATATATATACATATACATAGATATATGAGAAAAATATAGAGAAAAGATTCAAAATGACAACTCCATTCAAAATAGTCTTTTAAGTATTTTGGAATAAATCTAACCTGGAAAGTCAAATATTTATATAATAAAAACGTTAGAATAACAAAGAAAGAAATAGAAAAAGACAGAAAGATCTCTGATGTTCATGATTTAGAAGGATTATATTGTGATAATAACAACAAAGTATTTTACAGATGAAGAATAATTCTCATCAAAAATTACATTGCAGTTCTTCACAGAAATTGAAAAAAGATTTTAAAATTCATATGAAAAGAGAAATGACATGGAAGCATCAAATTCATCTTGAACAATCAAACATTATTGGAGGCATCACCATCCCTAAGAAACAAGCTAACTACCCAGAAATAAAAAAATAGAAAACTATTGTTTAAAGCCAGCTTTATTCTGAAGATATTTTTCAGTTCTGAGAATGTACAGGAATTTAGCTATCTCGAAGCCTTTCTGGAAATAGACTGCTCTTACGAAGTCAAGCAATGAGTTGCTTTTGTTAGAAGTCTCAGAGGACGTGGCTTGGCTAACCTGAAGGAAAGAATGTTACAGAATAGGAAGCCCTTAACCTAAGCAACAGGCCTCTGAGAGAAGGCAGAGTTTTCTGAAATGTTCTAAAACAATATATAGATTGAAGCACCCTCCAGAGGAGAGGGCTTTCCAAATAGAACCCCCAGCTTCCAAAGACTGTTACAGCACCATCACTACTGAATTTCAAGCAGTTGCTGTTACAGTGTTTTCCGGGCAGGGCAGGCCTACACTGCAGGATCTAATAAATCAGAGACATCCTAAATTATATACAAGTATGAAGGAGATCTAAGTGAAATCCCTAAGTAAGGGGGCAGGGGTAGGCTTAGCAGGGCAGAACCCCAAATGGAACTCTCTCATCATCAAACAAAATTTCAGTACTAGCAATGGGTTACATCTAATTGAGTAGTTGGCCAAGGAGTCCCATAGTGACCACCAAATTACCAAGGCTGTTGAAATGGCTATAGGCTGCTCTCCAGAAACTGATGGAAAGTCCCTATTGCTGAAATTAATACATACACAACTCACTGAACATGGAGAAGTGAAGCTGGTGTCTACCTAGAGCCTTCCCTTATACTGGCCAGTGTTCTGGGTACCAGAAGGTTACTCTACACGCCACCAAAGAAGAAAAAAAAACCTAACTACTGTCTACTATTTATCATCTATCAGCTATCTATCTATTTATCTATGTAGTATCTATCATCTATATAATTATATTTATTTTACCTTACAGGTCTTTTGCATGTATATTTTGGCTTCTGGCTTTGTGTTTCTATGAGGTTCCTGAGTGTGCTGACAAGTCGACCTCTGTGGTTACATGTGTTTCTTATACCCTTTTTTGGGCTCTTTTTTTTCTATAATTTTATTTTTCTCATTAGTTACATTTTGTTAATTCTGTATCCCAGCTGTCTCCCTCATTCCCTCCCCAATACCATCCTCCCTCCCTCATCTCCTCCCTGCCCCTTTCCAAGTCCACTGATAGGGGAGGACCTCCTCCCCTTTCATATGACTCCCTTTTGCCAGGTATTTTCAGGACTGGCTGCAAAGTCCTCCTCTGTGGCCTAACAGTACTGCTCCTCCCTTGGGAGGTGGGGAGGTCAAAGAACCAGTCATTGAGTTCCTGTTAGAAATAGTCCTTGTTCCCCTTACTATGGGAAACCAATTGATTACTGAGCTATCACAGGTCACATCTGAGCAGAGGTTCTAGGTTTTATCCTCTCATGGACTTTGGTTGAGTGTCCATCTCAGAAAAGACCCTGTGCCCAGATACGTTTGGTCCTTGTGAAGCTCCTATCCTTTCCACATCAAACTCCCCTTCTTTCATATGATTCCCTGCACTCTGCCGAAGGTTTGGTTGTGAGTCTTAGTATCTATTTTGGAGCACTGCTAGGTAGAGTCTTTCAGATGCTTTCTGCAGTAGACTCCTGTCATACGTTCAATGCATATCCCATTTGTCTTTCTAAATGAGGATAGATCATCATACCCTGTGTCCACTTTCTTGATTATCTTCTTTAGGTGTATAGATTTCATTATGTTTATCCTATCTTGTAGGTCTATATAAGCGAGTATATTCCATGTTTGTCTTTCTCCTTCTGGGATACTTCACTCAGAATGATCTTTTCTAGATCCCACCATTTGCCTGCAAATTTCATGATTTCCTCCTTTTTGATTGCTGAGTAGTATTCCATTGTGTAAAAATACCACAATTTCTGTATCCATTCCTCCGTTGATGGACATCTGGGTTGTTTCCAGGTTCTGGCTATTACAAATAAAGCTGCTACAAACATGGTTGAGCAAATGTCCTTTTTGTGTACTTGAGCAAATTTTGGTTATTTGCCTAGCAGTGATATAGCTGGGTCTTGAGGAAGCACTATTCCTAATTGTCTGAGAAAGCAGCAGATTGACTTCCAAAGTGGTTGTACCAGTTTACATTCCCACCAGCAATGGAGGAGGGTTCCCCTTTCTCCACAACCTCTCCAACATGTGTTGTCATTCGTGTTTTTCATCTTGGCCATTCTGATGGGTGTAAGGTGAAATCCTAGGGTCATTTTGATTTGCATTTCCCTAATGGCTAATGACGTTGAGCATTTCTTTAAGTGTTTCTCTGCCATTCTATATTCCTCTACAGAGAATTCTCTGTTTAGCTCCGTTCCCCATTTTTTAATTGGATTACTTGGTTTGCTGCTTTTCAGCTTCTTTAGTTTTTTATATATACTGGATATTAGCCCTCTGTCAGATAAAGGGTTGTTTTCCTTCTGTTCGTTTTTTTCTATTCTGATGTGTTTGTTTTCGTTTTATGTTATTTGATAATATTTTATATTTATTATCCCTTAGATACCTGTTTGTTTTCTAAAGACATACAGAAAGTGGGTAGGTTAGGATGGGAGGGAAGGTGGAAGGAACTGGAAGAAGTAGAGAGAAGAAAAAACAGTAATCAGAAGATATTGAATAATAATTTTAATAACAGAAAAATATAGTCCTATTAAAGGAGTAGATTTCATGACTGTATTAAAGAAAATCAATACAATGTCAATTATATAGACATAACTCAAACATAAAAACCAAGAAAACTTAAAAGGCAAAGAAAAGACATATTTTGAATATTAACCAAAGCAATATTGATAAAATATTAATTAATATGTGAAAGGACAAAAACTATGTAAAATATTTTACAATAATGATTTAGCCTACCTTAAACATATCAGAAAAGTTTAAGTCTGTATGCACTAGTTAATAAAGTTTAAAGAGTTTTAAAATAAGAGCTGTTAGAGAAAGTCCCTGCTCAGCATTGCATGTTCACAGAAGAAGACAATGCAACCAGTTTTGATGAGACCTGATAGGCTAGGGTCAAATAGAAGGGGAGGAGGTGCACCCCTTTCAGTAGACTAGGGGAGGAGCATAGGAGTAGAAGAGGGATGGAGGGTGGGATTGGAAGGAGATGAGGGAGGGGCCACACTGTAGATACAAATTGAATAAATTGTAATAAATGATAATAATAAAAAAGGAAAAAAAGATGCCATCTTTTTTCCATTGTATGATTTTTAGTTGTCAAAAATGCAAATAGATCTATATTTACCATCCTGCACAAAACTAAAGTCCAAGTGGATAAAAGACCTAAACATAAATCCAGACACATTAAATCGGTGAGAAAAAGTGGGGAAGAGCCTTGAACTCATTGGCACACGAGACAACTTCCTGAACAGAACATCAAATGCACAGGATCTAAGATCAACAATCACTAAATGAGACCTCATGAAACTGAAAAGTTTCTATAAAGGAAAGGACACTGTTTTCAGAATAAATCAACAGCCTACAGACTGGGAAAGGATCTTCACCAACCCTGTATCTGACAGAGGTCTAATATCCAGGATACATAAAGAACTAAAGAAGTTAAAAAGCAACAAATCAAATAATTCAATTAAAAAATGGGTACAGAGCTAAACAGAGAATTCTCTGTAGAGTAATATAGAATGGCAGAGAAACATTTAAATGGTCAATGTCCTTATTCACTAGAGAAATGCAAATCAAAACAACCCTGAGATTTCATCCTACACCCATTAAAATGGTTAAGATAAAAAACTCAAATGACAGCACATGTTGGAGAGGTTGTGGAGAAAGGGGAACCCTCCTCCACTGCTGGTGGGAATGTAAACTTGTACAACCACTTTGGAAATCAATCTGGCGCCTTCTCAGACAATTAGGAATAGTGCTTCAAGATCCAGCTATATCACTCCTAGGCATATATCCAAAAGTTGCTCAAGTACACAAGGACATTTGTTCAACCATGTTCTTAGCAGCTCTATTCATAATAACCAGAACCTGGAAACAATCCAAATGTCCCTCAACGGAGGAATGGATACAGAAATTGTTGTACATTTACTCAATGGAATACTACTCAGCAATTAAAAACAAGGAAAACATGAATTTTGCAGGCAAATGGTAGAATTTACAAAAGATCATCCTGAGTGAGGTATCCCAGAAGAAGAAAGACATACATAGTATATACTCACTTATAAATGGATATTAGATATATAATATAGGATAAACATACTAAAATCTGTACACCTACAGAAGCTAAGCAAGAAGAAGGACCCTGAGTAATATGATCAATCCTCACTCAAAAAGACAAACAGGATGGACATTGGAAGAGGGAGAAAACAGGAAACAGGACAGAGGGCCTCCTAAAGACTCTACCCAATAGGGTATAAAGCAGATGCTGAGACTCATAACCAAACTTTGGGCAAAGAGCAGGGAATTCTATGAAAGAATGGGAAGATATTGGGACTTGGAGAAAGGAGGAGCTCCACAAGGAGAGCAAAAGAACCAAGATGCAGGGGTCTTTTCTGAGACTGATTCTCCAACCAAGGACCATTGATGGAGATAACCTAGAACCCCTGATCAGATGTAGCCCATGGCAGCTCATTCTCCAAGTGGGTCTCCTAGTAATGGGAACAAGGACTGTCTCTGACATGAACTCAGTGGCTAGCTGTTTGATCACCTCCCCGTGAGGGAGAGTTGCCTTGCCAGTCCACAGAGGAGGACAATGCAGCCAGTCCTGCTAAGACCTGATAAGCTAGGGTCAGATGGAAGGGGAGGAGGACTTCCCTTATCAGTGGACTTGGAGAGGGGCATGGGAAGTAATGAGGGAGGGAAGTTGGGATTGGGAGGGAATGAGGGAGAAGGCTACAGCTGGGATACAAAGTGAATAAACTGTAATTAATATATAAAAAAGAATGTATGTTCTCTCTTTTTTAGTTTTTTTAATTTATTTTTAATTAAGAATATTCTCAAAAAATGGAAAAAACAGAACAAATAAAGAAAAATACACAAATCTAAAGTTTTAGTGGAAGACACAAAAACATCACTCTCAATACTCACTGCAATACAAATTTAAAATAAATTAAAACACAGAAAATAAAATTTTTGAGTTACAAAATCCAAGATTTACCCAATGACTATCACATAGAGCACTTCACAATGCAGGAGATAAATTCCCCTCCACTAACATTCTTGTAAAATTTATATTATATATAATATATTATGTAGAAATTTCAAAGTAGTTCAAAACTTAATATTTTGAGGTTATGTTTTCTGAACAAATAAAAACATTCTTGAAACTAAATATATATATTTTTTTAAATTTACAAGTGCTTGGGAATGAAGAATATCTTTCAAAATGGTCAAGTTATCAAATGCTGAGACAGTCATCATACCCAAATCTAAAACTGATATGAGGAAACTTTTAAGTATAATTATATTTCCCATAAGTACAAAAATGTTAAGCAAAATAACGGAGTCATAACAACACAGGAAAATGAGTAGTATATCCCACCACAGGTCTTAACGTGTCTTGACATCTAAAAGTTAATGAACTTTAGCTTGTTAACCCAAATCAGGAAAATACCACTTCTTTAGATGCATTTGATAAAATTAAGGATCTATTTCATGATACGAATTCTAAGTTGGGAATTGAGGAAACTTTCATGGGACAGTTATAGAAGCCTTTAATATCACAAGGGGCCGACCTAGATTTATTTGTAGTGAAATAAGAAATACAGCTATTACAGTAAGTACAAGGCCAGACTGGCCTACAGAGCTAGTTCCTGGGCAGCCAGAACTATATAACAAGACTGTGAATCAATACAAGAAAATGGAAAGAAAAAATGAACCATTTGAGTTGTTATTATTTTAATAATCACTAAGAAGATAAATATACAAATAGCATTTTTTCTTTTTGTTTATTCTTCTCTAATACATATATCCTGACCATAGCCTCCTCCCCTCTACTCCTTACAGTTCCCACCTACAAATAACATTTTCAAACCTATATAAAATTTTTTGAGTCTTGACATTTTATTATCATTATTATTATTTGCAATTTATTCACATTGTATCCAGGTTGTAGCCCCCTCCCTCATCTCCTCTCTGTCCCACCCCCCCTCCTTACTCCCATCTTCCTCTCCCCCAGTCCACTGATAGGAGAAGTTCTCTTCCCCTACTGTCTGATCCTAGCCTATCAGGTCTCATCAGGACTGCCTGGATCCTCTTCCTCTGTGGGTTGGCTAGGTTGCCCCACCAGGGAGAAGTGATCAAAGAGCAGGCAACTGAGTTCATATCAGACACTGTCTCTTCTCCCCTTATAGGAAACCCACATGGTGACTGAACTGCCTATGGACTAAAGTTATACACAAATAAAAACCTTAAAGTTATTCTATTTGCAAAAAATAAAAGACATGACATGTGTGAAGTGCTTCTCTGATAGCAATGCTATAGAAAAAACTTCAGAGGAATAGTATATTTAGGGTTGTATAATATCCATAAGGTTGAAGATTCAATGTGATCCACAAATTTCTTTGAAACCCAATCAAAGTCCTAAGAGATTTTTGCAATTCAATATGCTAACTATACAATTTCTATAGAAATGTAAATTAACAACAATCTATACAGTGAACTCTGCATAAAGTAAAGGACTTCCATTAGATGTCAAAGCCTACTTTAAATCCATACTAATTTATTAAGCATGGTATTGGCCAAGCTAGTTGTCCTGCAGAGCAGAATAAATATCAGATATTTATATATCAGAACAAACTCACAGAAGTATGTTCACCTGACTTACATTAAAGGTGTCTCTTTGGTGCAAATGATGGTACTCAATTGTTAAAAGTGAATTTCTATCTGTACAGTATTTCATATCCACATTGATTCCAGAGGGGTTAGATTAAAAATCAAAAGGTTGAAAAGTATACCTTTTTTTAAAAAAGTACCAACAACTACAGTGAAAGAGGCCAGAAATTTGAAATCAAGGAAGGGCATGGGATATATAGAAAGGTTTTAAAGAGAGGAAATAGGAAAATAAAATTACTTAATTATAATTTCAAAAAGTGGAGAAAGTTAGTTATTTCAAAAAAGATAGAAAATAGGATGTGAATAATGTTGGCGGTTATATAACCCTTCACCCTATAAAAAAGTGATTTTTACCTTCCTGAATCAGCTCAGCGGTATATATAGAAAAAAATATGAATTTGGTAAAAAAAAAATGTTGAGGGAGAGATAGAGACAGTTGGAGGGGCAAATAGGAGGGTAATATGATCACAATTAAAATAGATTAAATCCTCAGAAATAAAGAAAAACTTAAAAGATTATTTTAATGAAATGAAGATACAAAAATCTTTCTTAAATATATGTAAAATAGAAAAATGACAGAGGTCTTTGATCCACTTGGGATGAGTATGGATCTATTTGCATTTTTCTACATGTAGACATCCAGTTAGAGCAGGACCATTTGTTGAAGATGCTATCTGTTTTTATCCACCATTCTGTTACTATGCCAGTACCATGCAGATTTTATTACTGTTGCTCTACAGTATAGCTTGAGATCAGGGATGGAGATACCTCCAGAAGATCTGTTATTGTACAGAACTGTTTTAGCATTTCTGGGTTTCTTGTTATTCCATATGAAGTTGAGAATTTTTCTTTTAAGGTGTGTAAAGAATTGTGTTGATAATTTAACATGAATTGCATTGGATCTGTAGATTGCTTTAGAGGAAGACATTGCAGCCAGTCCTGATGAAACCTGATAGGCTAGGGTCAGATGGAAGAGGAGGAGGACCTCCCATAGTAGTGGACGGGGGTGGAGCCTGGGAGGAGAAAAGGGTGGAAGAGTGGAATTGGGAGGGGACTACAGCTGGGATACAAAGTGAATAAATAATAATAAATAAAAAATAATTTAAAAAGATAAAATTATTACTATTAAGGAAATAACAATAAAAAGACAAAATGGAAAGAATATAAAAACAGACTATTGAATAAGTAAACTTAAGATGCTCAACCTCAGTGAATGTAGAACACCACTGAAGTGCTTTTATTTGTCAATGGGAAGTCTCCAAATAACCCAGGGTAAGGGTTAACATGTACTTCTTGTGAAGTGCATTTATTCCTCACTCCCAAGAGGAATGACAACTTTCCTTGTGACTGTAGATAACTTCCACTGTTTTTATTAAACTTATGAGTGTGTAAAAAAATGGCAAAGAAAAAATTTGATCCCAGTAATATCTCAACAAAAGTGTTAAGAAAGCAGAGTATCCAAACATGGTCCTTGGTTGGAGAATCAGTCTCAGAAGTCCCCTGTGCCCAGATATATTTGGTCCTTGTGGAGCTCCTGTCCCATGGCAGCTCAGTATCCAAGTGGATTTCCTATTAAGGGGAATAGGAATTGTCTCTGACATGAACTCAGTGGCTGGCTCTTTGACTTCCCCTCTCCCCCTGAGAGAGGAGCAGCCTTGCTAGGCCACAGAAGAGGATATTGCAGCCAGTCCTGATGAGACCTGATGGAAGGGGAGGAGGACCGCCCCTCTCAGTGGACTTAGAGAGGGGCATGGGAGGAGATGAGGGAGGGAGAGTAGGATTGGGACGGAATGAGGGAGGGGGCTACAGATGGGATACAAGGTAAATAAACTGTAGCTAATATAAAAAAATAAAAAGAAAAAAGAAAGCAGAGTGAATGTTTCCTCTGTGTACAATTAAATATCTAAATAATTGCTCATATTTGGGATATATTAAAAGAACTCCCTACAAATTAATAGAATACATTGTTATCCCATTATCTTATTACTAATATTATCAATAATATTATTATAAATTACTACCAATGGTATAAAAGTTTTGACTATCACTCAGAAAGGGAAATGGTTTAGTGGCATACACATGATGAAAGGCATTCCAAGGAACTAACAAAAAACACACACAAAAAATAAAATTGCATAAGTTCTCTTCATGTTCACCAGAATATCTAAAGCACACATTGACCAAACTTAAATGTAGGCTAGGACTTAATGTAGTAAGAAATCTTGCACTTTGCTGGTTGAAATATAAATTGGTACAAACTTTTGGATAAAAAATTTCTGGCAATGTGTTCAAAGCTGCATGTGTGCATGCATGTTGACACCCAAAGAATCTTCAGCTGAGTCAAATATGAAAAGCAAACAGAAACAAATGTTTTTCACAATACAAATAAGTATGCAATCAAGATAAACCTTGCCAACTTAATGCCAACTAAACAGTGAAATGTCTCACTTAATGGCATGATTCCATTTTATAATTTTTAAAAACTTTCAGAACTTATCCACAGTATGAAAGTTTGTGGCTAAGGTCATTTCTGGAGCTCAGGTAACGCTGTCTTCCTTTAGGTGCTGTGGAGTTCAGCACACTCGGTTTTACAAACCGTCTTCCCGTATAAATGGAGCGGTGTCCTTTCCAATAATTCATAGCTATCCAACAAAGTCTACAGAAAGCACTAACACATAAGTAGCTTCCAGTCTTAGTTGCAAGCTACTCATAAATTCGGTAAAAAATTTGTGTGTAATTATTTGAAACACAAACTGTTTCCTTTGGCAGATTAAGCCGAGCTGGATGCTCTCAAATTGGTAACTGCCTTGAAATGTTTACATACAGTGTTTCTTGTTCTGGACATAGGCTCTAATGTAAATGCTATCTGCTTACATCTCAAATGCTTTGGTTTCTCTCTTCTGTTTTGTCAGAGTTTCTGATAATTTGGTGGGGAAAATACTCAAACATGGAAGCCTTCTAAACACACATTTTTTACTAACCAGTACATATTTAAACAATATGTTTCTTTCCTACTATGCTAACTCCTAGAGTCAAGGGTCAGTGAGTCATACAAATGCATATATTTAATAATTATTATTTTCCTGTTGGATAATGTGATGAAACTGCCATTCCTCTGGTGGATGTAACATAAACTTACAGAGAAAATGAAACTCATCCACTTTCACATTCTCTATTTCTGAAAGATTTCCCATTATACTTAACACTAGGTTAAGACCTTTCCTTGGGTATGTCCTCCTATTGCTTTTAGGGATAATATCCTTATCTTCTCCATGTCTCTAGGAAGAAAATAAAAAAATAAATAAAAAAAAAAACCTGTGGGTTTTATGGTAATTAAGTTTGAGTAACATAAAGAAGAAATGAGGACATAGTGAAATTCTTACCTTTGTGAGTAGTAAAGACAATTTTATTAAGGGATCTTGCCTCACATTTTGCAATTATTACCTACAAAGACCAAGCATAATAATTATTAGTTTTGATATATTTTTTCATGGGTTGCCATGGGAATTTAGGAGAATATGTCTCCAAGGAATTTGTGGCAATTCAATACTCACTTTCATCCTTGTATGTACAAATAATCTTCATATTTACCAGCCTGATGCATTCACCGGGTACTAGGCAGTGATTCTATATCATACTCAATACTTTGCTTAAAAATATGGGGTCTTCCCAGAGACTCATACCCCAACCAAGTACCAGGCATGGAGATGGCCTAGGGCCCCTGCGCAGATGTGGTCCATGGCAGTTTAGTGTCTAAGTGGGTTACATGGTGATGGGAGGAGAGACTGCCTCTGGCATAGTCTGGTTGGCCTGCTCTTTGATCACCTCCCCCTGAGGGGAGGGGAGCCTTACCTGGCCCGGAGGATGACAATGCGGCCACTCCTGATGTGATCTGGTGGACTGGGATTGGAGGGAAGGGGAGGAGGCCTTCCGTATTGGTGGACTTGGGGAGGGGCATGAGTGAGGGGGGGGGAGGGGGAGGGTGGGGCTGGGAGGGGAGGAGAGAGGGACTTATGGGGGGATGCAGGGTAGATAAAGTGTAATTAATAAAAATTAAAAAAGTAAATTGTTAATATACAAAAAATAATACATTCAAAGCAATTCTGAGTTTTTTAAAAAATTTTATATTGATTACAATTTATTCACCTTGTATTCCAGCTGTAGCCCCCTCCTTCATTTCTTCCCAATCCCAACCTCCCTCCATCATCTCCTTCCATGCTCCTCTCCAAGTCCACTGATAGGGGAGGTCCTCTTCCCATTTTATCTGACTCTAGACTATCAGGTCTCATCATGCCTGGCTGCATTGTCCTCCTATGTGGCCTGGCAAGGATTCTTCCCCATCAGGGGGAGGTTATCAAAGATCGAGCCACTGAGTTCATGTCAGAGACAGTCCCTGTTCCCCTTACTAGTATACCCACTTAGAGACTGAGCTGCCATGGGTTACATCTGTGCAGGGGTTCTAGGTTATCTCCATGGATGGTCCTTGGTTGGAGTATCAGTCTCAGAAAAGACCCTTGAATCCAGATATTTTGGTTCTGTTGCTCTCCATATAGAGATACTGTCCCTTCCATGTCTTCCTATCTCACCCTTCTTTAATAAGATTCCCTACACTCTACCCAAAGTTTGGTTATGAGTCTCAGCACCTGCTTTGATACACTGCTGGGTAGAGTCAGAGGCCCTCTGTGGTAGGATCCTCCCTCTTCCGATGTCCATCCTGTTTGCCTTTCTGAGAGAGGATTGATCATCTTACCCGGAGTCCTTCTTCTTGTTTAGCTTCTTTAGGTGTACAGATTTT
Organism: Meriones unguiculatus; assembly: GCF_030254825.1. Classification (NCBI taxonomy): domain Eukaryota; kingdom Metazoa; phylum Chordata; class Mammalia; order Rodentia; family Muridae; genus Meriones; species Meriones unguiculatus. The sequence continues at coordinate 37,756,765 of NC_083350.1, read as the reverse complement.
AGTATGTTTATTATATATATGTCTAATATCCACTTATAAGTGAGTGTATACCATGTGTGTCTTTATGCTTCTGGGATACTTCACTCAAGATGATCTTTTCTAGGTCCCACCATTTGCCTGCAAACTTCATGATTTCCTTGTTTTTAATTGCTGAGTAGTATTCCATTGTGTAAGTGTACTAGCTACTCAGGAGGCTGAGACAGGAGGTCCCTTCGGTCCAGGAGTTCTGGGCTGTAGTGTATTATGCCAATTGTGTGTATTCACTAAGTTCGGCACCAATATGGTAAACTCCCGGGATTGGGTTCCACATGGTTGCCTAAGGAGGGGTGAACTGGACCAGGTCAGAAACGGAGCAGGTCAAAACTCCTGTGCTGATCAATTCTCAGTTTTGAAACCTTATGTCAAAAATATATCACATGCCAATATATTTTTCATTAGCTAATAAAATTTTTTCATTAATTAATAAAAATTATAAATGAGTATTATGTTCCTGATTTAGTTAATACAAATTTATTTAGACCTCAGCTTACAAGAATCTCAGTGTTATCAGCCTATACCTGTTTTTTACCTGTGAGCATGTTGCTTTAGGAAGTATCTCAAGACTTTCATCTTGGACATCCAAAAATATATTATTTTTGAGTTTTGTGGAAGAGTCGGAAGGAGGATAAAGGAATGAGAGGAGTCAAGGATACCACAAGAAGTCCTACAGAATGAACTAACCTAGGCCCAAGGGGGTACACAGAGACTGAGCCACCAACCGAAGAGCATGCATGGGCTGGATCTAGACTCTGGATCTAGACTCCCTGCACTTATGCAGCAGATGTGTGGCTTGGTAAACCTATGGGTCCTCTAACAATGGGAGTAAGGGCTGTCTTTGACTCTGTTTCCTGTCTCTGGATCTTTCCCCTAGCCGAGCTGCCTTGTCAGGCCTCAGTGGGAGTGGATGAGCTTAGTCCTGCTGCAACTTGAGGGGCCAGCATGGCCTGGTACCCCTTGGGGGCCTCCCTTTCCTGAGGAGAAGAGGGAGTAGGGGGAGGAAGAGTATGAGGGTATGAGTATGAGGAAGAGAGGGGGAAAGGGACTGGAACCAGGCTGTAAAGTCAGTCAGTCAGTCAGTAAGTAAGTGAATAAATAAAATGTTATAAAGCAGTAAATTGTATCTGGATTTTTAGAATTTAGAGGCACAATACATCTGAACCTAGAAGTAAAGAATGGAGAGTGTTTTGGGCAGGAGCCCAATACCTGTGATACCTAACATAGCAATCATCCAGCTCATTGTCTCAGTGCAGATAATAAGTATGGAAGAAAGAGTGAAGGTATATATAATTGCTTAAGAACACTGGGACAGATTTTAGTGTATCTGTCTTTGCTTTCAAACAGCAGAATAAAGAGAAAGAAAACCCAGAGAAAGCACAAACATTGTTAACTATGTCGCAACATCAATGGAATTCTTTTTTGCTTGAAAAGAACCTGTCATTTAGTTCTATCTTGATGCCAGGTTGCCTAGCAAAATTTACATGTTATGAATGAAAAAAATGGAGAGAGAAATAAATATTGTTATTCAAATAAAGTGAATTTCTTTTGGAAATAAATTTTTATTTAAAATGTCAGGAGAACTTGATGTTCATATGCTGTACTGGAAGATACCCCACTTGCTGAGATCAAAAAAGTAGACCAAAAAAAAAAAAATCTACCTAGGCCCTTAATAACTACATTTTAAAAATGGGTTTTCATTTTGTTTCTGAATCGTCCTCTGGCTCAATATAATTATTTAAACCCTTCAAGGTTGCATTTCATTTTCTTTTGACTGATCTGGTTTCTGATCAGCAGAATTCTAATATAACATTAGCAGAATGCTGTTATATTCTTTTCTCTGAGTCCGTTTATCTTTTTCTTTGCTTGCTTTCCAGATAGTCTCTGTATTTTGGATCTTTCAACAGTTTGACTATGACATGCCTATGGGTGGATGTGTGTGTGTTTTTATAGAAAAGGATAAATTCCAATCTGTAACAGTTTTTAAATAAATAGAAATTCATGAGAAGATTTAAATTGCACACAGAAATAGAAAGCATCCCTGTCAACGCCCCCCCTTTATGAGGCAACTATGAGTCTTACATCAATTAGCACCACGGCTCATTGTTTTTGACTTGGGTGTGTGATTTTACCTCATTCTGCTTTACTTCATGCTATCACTAGTATTTTGGGGACTTTTATTTCCTCTGATCTACCTCAAGAGGTCCACTTTGGAGAAATCACTTATTTGGCATATTCCCCTTCCCCCTGAACAAATTAAGCCAACATCCTACGCAGGATGACAGTTCTAACATTTTCAAACACATTTTACAATTCTGAAACAGAGCAGGATGGCTGGATGAGTGAATTCTGCTGCAATCTATGTTTCTGTACACATTTATACTTGCCATTTTTTATGAACTACCTTAAATTATATCGTAAAATGGCTTAATATGACTGTGAACCTCAGAAATTTAAAAACTGAGTTTGGAGCAAATATCCCAAAAGATATACTCAATAGAAGAGTTGTGTCCTAAGAGGAGACAATTTAAGAGAATCACAGAAAGATGTAAGTCATGATTCTTTACATTCCCAAAGAAACTACAGGAGGTATTGCTCTGTATTCTAATCCTCTAAGGAAACACCCGTCAACAACTCCATCTTCTTTCTGTGGAACCAAGGACACCTCAGATGACACAGCATCCCTGTCTTCACTCTACTTAATATACAAACTTGATCAACTTGTTTACTGATAAATATGATGTAGATACTGAATCAACTAATCTATAATAAGCAGTGAATTTCTAAACAAAGGCCTTTGCTCTCACAGATTTTACATCTAGTAGTGGTTTTCAAAATTACATTTTATAATGCAAACACATAGACACATAAGTTTAATAATTTCATTTTTTTATTCCCTGAGAGCAAAGAAGTGACTCACACTTAAGTCTTCCTATTCTCATTTTTCTTTTTGAAAGAATGCAGTCTTTGTTCATTACATCACACTGATCATGTTATATGGCAATCCTTCCATTACTGCACCGTAGTAATTAATATAGAAAAACAGTGCTGATATAGATTCCCTTGCCATTTACTTTGTGTAAAATCTGGGTCTACATGTTTGTCACCTAAAGTCTAAAAGGTTCAGATGTTAGTAAAAGAATAATTCATAAGTGTTGCCTTAATGCTAACTAAAAGACAACTATTTAACCAACCACACCGCATAATTTCAAGTATTTATATAAACTTGAATTTATAAACAAGTTAAAAAATAAAAACAACCCTGTTCTTTGAGGACAGAAATTTAGAAAAGTAAACTAGAAAGAGCTCTTTTCAACTTACTTTTGCGGTTAGTGTCTAATAGAGTTTGTAGTCATACCAATTATGTGACTCACCAGTATTTGAAGACTATTTCTTTTTGAATAGTTTTTCTCAGAAATCCTATATGTACAGAAGATAAAATACTGGAGTGGAAAATTATTTTAATTATACATTTGCAACAAATATTTCAGATGGCCGTTGTTTAATATATTATTTTAAAAATTATTTTATATATATTATTGGGATGAGTAATAGTTACAATGGTTCTGTTAGGTTCTCCTAACCTTTATTAGAACCAACAAATGATCTCTAACAGTCTAGATATGCTTCCAGAGTTATAGATCTAGTACTTAGATAAAAAATATATAAGCTCATGTTGATATTGTAACTAGGATTCTGAATTTATTATATCATATGGAACTTGCTGGTGTTTATGCTATAATTTATAAAGATGAACAGCAAAAACATGTTGTTCTTGGTAATGATTTATATTTTAATTCCTATATAGTGCCAACTATAAATATTGGGGTGGTTAATGAAACTCAGTACTTAAGTGGAACTGTGGCTTAAAGACTAAACCAAGAAATGGGTTGTTATAAGATGGACAGTGGCTTTCAAAGATATCAGGTCCTAATCACTAGAATCAGATTTCTAATTTACTCAGAAACAGTTTTTACTGACACTTTAATTTAAGAATCTGGATATGGAGAGATAAACCTGGACTATTGGTATAAAGAGTAAATGAAATCACACATATCCTAAAAGTAAAGAAATGTTTAGCTTTAGTGAAAACAGTCAGAGAGAGATCTGAAGATACTATGCTGCTGATATTGAAGACCAAGAGAGCGGCCACAAGCTAAGAAATGCATCCCAGAAATTTTAATAGGTTAAAAAGCAAACACTGGGACAGATTTAGGTGCCAACATAAACAGAGAACTTACTATCAAATGCCAATCAAGTAATCTATACAGATACTACAAGCAGTACATTATCTTGCTTTAACTTGTCTCAAATGTTTAAAAAAGTCTCACAAATTATAGAAAACTAAGTTTACTAGTATAGTTTAGTATGAGCATAACTAAGGGGAGTAATAATGTCCAAAGAAAAATTTTTGTTCTGAGACAATTATGTGAAGTGATAAAAGGCATAGCAAATGAATTTTCCCAAAAATCCTATGGTTTTATAAATATAAGATCTGAGCTAATCTTAGAATTATTTCCCTAAGTACATAGTCATTCACAGGGTGAAAAGCAGCTAACCATACAAAAATACAGATTACCTCCCACTCTTTACTGTAAAGATGTTCCAGAAAAATCTAAAACAACTCAGGATGAATTAAATATACTCTAGCCCCAAGAAAGCCAAGGATAGGTTAAACAGCAAATGTAGGAAGTTTAAAACTTTACCTAACTTGAAAGTCTTTTAAATATGTCATCTAAATAATACACATTTCTTCTTTGTGGCTATTTATAGGGTTCATGCTGCAAAGACTGAATGTACAACTGAGAAAACAAATTACCCCTGGATGGTCTGCACCTTCAGAACTGACCTGTAAAGTAATTTGGTGCCTAATATTGACGCCATCCTGAGACAGTCACCATAGCACCATAGCACCTGTGGTCTCCTTTCTGTGGTGCTATTGAAGTCAGTAAGTGATAATCTTAACACCACAAACTGACCCAAATTTATTCTAGCAGCTTACTGAAACTACAGGTTATGGTCCTGCTAGAAATCAGACAGCTTCTGAGCATAATTGCCTGAGTGAGAGTAGAGAAAATAACAGTAATCTAGAGTTGGTCTGCATAATTTGCAAACATAATGAGTTCTAATGGCCAGGTGGCAAACTCTAGGGAAGAAGATGCCAAATCTTCCTTTCTGCCCTGGTTGGGATTCCAAGCATGTTAAACCTGCTGCTTCACTAGTGACTCCCCTTGCAAATGGAGTATGCTTGCTCACACACATAAATCACACAACCATTCTGAGAGTAAGGACTGGGCAGCAGAATCGTGATAGAGGGTGGCAAACAAGAGGAAGTTGAGATTAGGTGATGTGAGTAAGATGGCTGACAAAAGAATCCTTCTGCACTTCACTTCACACACACACACACACACACACACACACACACACACACGGTACCAAACAGGGATGTTTGACAAAGAGAGTAAGAGGTCGTAGAGACATGGTAGAAATGTCACAGAGCACAGACTCAGAAGGTTTTATAAGGAAGAACAAGACAGCATCTAGCCCTGTAGCTCTAGTCAGGTTTGGCTATATACAAACTGGGACCATGATAGTGTGGAACAGGCACTCAGGGAACCTCTAGCATTTTCCATTACCAATTATTTGCAAGGGATGAAGCTGTGAAACCCTCACAGACCCTGTTTTTTGAATTTACTGGGATTTATGTATAGCTATATTATTATCCCAAGAAAGAGCCAACGCAATGAATGATATGACTTCCTGGGACAAGGCTAATGCTGCAAGTGACCCTGTCTATTTGCAGTTTTGCAGAACAGACAGGCCCCTTCTCTTAGGTTTCTCAGGCGCAGCTGCTCTGAGAAGCAGTAAACGATCCCACCGACCGAACACAAACCCTCAAGCAGCTAGCCATCTGGCTGCAACCAGTCACCCACAGCCTGAGCAAAAAGCTACCAACTCAACTGCAGATCCACAGCTACTTCATGTGTTCGTGGTTCCTAATGGCCATCTGTTTATCCATTCCTCGTCAGGAGAAGCTCCTTCTCAGTTACGATGGACCCCAAGGGGAAGATGACCTGGAACATTATGTGTACTTTATTCCTTTCTTTATAATGCCATATTGAGTCTTTCCTTCTCATCTCTCAGTTCATGTTGGCTGCCAAAGCTCACCCTTAGGAGTACTATGTCCCACAAACCCTTACAGTCTAGCCCTCTGAAGCACTGTTAGGAACTGGAGGAGTTGATTACAGCTGAAGTAAACACACATAATCATTACTTGCTTTCATGGGGTGGTAGAAGCCAATATGGCTTAAAAATTGGTGGCCTATAATTCACCTGTAGGAAAAAGTTCCATAAAACAAAAAAACCGCTATTTTTTTAAAAAAAGGCAACTAATGGACCCAAGATGTGAAAATATGAACACACAGTCATAACAAATACGAAGAGGCAGACTAAGCTAACCATTCCTAAAGCGTACTACCGTTCTACACCAGGGAAACTTAGAGCAAAGGAAATTTATAAAATGTCTTTTTAAAGATTAGACACACACGGTATATACTCACTCATATAAACATACAACATAGGATAAACCCACTAAAATCGGTACATCTAAACAAACTAAGCAAAAGAGAGGACCCTAACTAAAACGCTCAATCCCCATCCTGAAAGGCAAAGAGGATGGACATCAGAAGAAGAAAACAGGAAACAACCTAAGAACCTGCTACAGAGGGCCTCTGAAAGCCAGAAGAAGAAAACAGGAAACAACCTAGGAACCTGCCACAGAGGGCCTCTGAAAGCCATTGCCCTGCAGACTATCAAAGCAGATGCTGAGACTTAGGGCCAACTGACAGGCAGAGTGAATGGAATTTTATGTAAGAAGTGGGAAATAGCAAGAGCTGGAGATGACAGGGTCTCCACAAGGAGAGCAACAGAACAAGAAAATTTGAACACAGGGAACTTCCCAGAGCCTCATACTCCAACCAAGGACTATTCATGGAGATAACCTAGAACCCCTGCACAGATGTAGCCCAGGGCAGTTTAGTGTCCAAGTGGGTTACATAGTGGTGGGAAGAGGGACTGCCTCTGACATAATCTGATCGGCCTGCTCTTTGATCACCTCCCCCTGAGGGGGGAGCAGCCTTACCAGGCCACAGAAGATGAGAATGCAGCCATTCCTGATGTGATCTGATAGACTAAGATCAGAAGGAAGGAGAGGAGTACCTCCCCTATCAGTGAACTTGGGGAGGAGCATGCATGCAGAAAGGGGAGGAAGGGTGAGATCGGGAGGGGAGGAGGGAGGGGCTTATGGGGTTATGGAGGGATACAAAATGAATAAAGTGTAATTAATAATAAAAAAAGAGAAAAAAATAATAAAAAAAGATTTTGAAAATGACTATCTTAGGAAAATTCAATATGATATTAACATTACTAGAGAGATCTCAACAATGTCATGGAAAATAATACTAACAATTAAAAATGTGAAAATTAGATATAAAAAGGCACCAAATAAAAAAATAAAAATCTTAGAAATGGAGACTTTTAAATATTTATTGTAAATTTTTTCTTTTTTTTATTCTTTATTAATTACACTTTACTCATTTTGTATCCCCTCTGTGGTTCCCTCCCTCCACCAGTCCCAATCCCTCCCTTCCTGCACCCTCTGCATGCATGCCCCTCCCCAAGTCCACTGATAGAGGAGGTCTTCTTTTCCTTCCTTCTGATCCTAGTCAAATAGGTCTCATCAGGAGTGGCTTCATTGTCTTCTTCTGTGGTCTGGTAGTGCTGCTTCCCCCTCAGGGGGTGGTAATTAAAGAGCAGGCCAATCAGTTCAAGTCAGAGACAGTCCCTGTTCCTATTACAATGGAACCCACTTGGATACTGAACTGCCATGGGCTACATCTGTGCAGGGGTCTTAGGTTATCCTTAGGAATAGGCCTTGGTTGGAGTATCAGTCTCAGGAAAGAACACTGTGCCCAGATTTTTTGGTTCTGTTGCTCTCCTTGTGGAGTTCCTGTCCTCTCCAGATCTTACTGTTTCCCACCTCTTCCATAAGATTCCCTGCACTCTGCCCAAAGGTTGCCCATAAGTCTCAGCATCTGCATTGATAGTCTGCAGGGCAGAGCCTTTCAGAGGTCCTCTATGTCAGGCTCCTAACTTGTTCCCTCTTTTCTTCTTCTTCTGATGTCCATCCTCTTTGCCTTTCCTGATAGGAATTGAACATTTTAGCAAGAGTCCTCCTTCTTGATTAGTTTCTTTAGGTGTGCAGATTTTAGTAGGAACCCAGAATTGCTAAAACAATTCTCTACAGTAAAAAAATCTTCAGGAGGTATCTCCATCCCTGATCTTAACCTGTACTATAGAGCAACAATACTAAAAACTGCATGGTACTGGCATGAAACAGACTGGTGGATCAATGGAATCAAATAGAAGAGCCTGACATAAATCCACACACTTATGGACACCTGAATTGTGACAAAGATGCCAAAACCATTCAATGGAAAAAAGACAGCATCTTCAACAAAAGGTGCTGGTCTAAATGGATGTCTACATGTAGAAAAATGCAAATAGATCCATACTTATCACCCTGAACAAAACTAAAGTCTAAGTGGATCAAAGACCTCAACATAAAAGCAGATACACTAAACCACTTAGAAGAAAAAGTGGGGATGAGCCTTGAACTCATAGGCACAGGAGACAATTTCCTGAACAGAACACCAACAGCACAGGCTCTAAAAGCAACAATCAATAAATGGGACCTCATGAAACTGAAAAGCTTCTGTAAATCAAAGGACACTGTTGTCAGAACAAAATGACAGCCTACAGATTGGGAAAGGATCTTCACCAACCCTATATCTGACAGAGGACTAATATCCAGTATATATAAAGAACTAAAGAAGTTAAACAGCAAAAAAATCAAGTAATCCAGTTAAAAAATGGAGTACAGAGCTAAACAGAGACTTCTCAATAGAGGAATATCAAATGGCAGAGAAACACTTAAAGAAATGCTCAACCTCATTAGCCATCAGGGAAATGCAAATCGAAACTGGAAACTTTGATTAATGAAATACAAAATGAAATTTAGAGTGTAAAGAGTTGAAGAACTAAATTTGAAGAGAGGTCTTTTAATAACACAGTCAAGCAAAAAGTGAGAAAAATGAATAAAGAATAATGAATCAAGCCAAATAGGGACACAGTAGACTAAATATTTATATTTATAATAGGACCACAATGAGATATCACCAACCACATGTTAGTATTGCTATTATAAAAGTGACTAGGAAATACTACTATTTAAAAAATAATAACTTCATGTGTACAGGTGTTTTGCCTGCATATATGCCTTTGACCTCCTGTGTGACTGATGTCCATGAAGGCCATCAAAGGGCATTAGATTCTCTGAAACTGGAGTGACAGTCAATTAACTTAATTATGCCAAACATGACCAGGATATTACATTGTATACCTTAAATGTACACAGTTTTAATCAAGTACATAACACCAATACAGAAGGAAACAACTTTGTCATATATTTTCTTACCTACAAAAGTCACTCGGAAGATGATAAGTTTTCAACTATTCTGGTCCAGCCCTGCTGACACACTTCAGAACAAGATCTTTCTGAAATGCAAATCAGATCACATCTTTCTGCTGCTTTAAAATTCACGATCAATTCCTGGTGGCCCAGAGGACAAAGTTCATTGTTCATCATAATATCTGAAGTTTAAACAAGGATTTTGTTTGGTTTGTGATGGTAAACATGGGAAGGACAAATAATGGAGCAGAAAATTTGGACAGGAAAGGGAAATAAGTCTATAAAGGCTACCTTAAAAATAAATGACCAATACGGGCAATTGAGGCTTCATCTCCTTGCAAACTACCTGTGCCTAGAATATACATTAGTTACTATGTAAGACATTTATTCATTTTCTCCTAAACTACTTGCAGAATGATCTGTTATGTACCTTAACACTGCTTCCAAATTGTTCTTCTGAAAAATAATTCCATGTGCCTTGATATCTCAGGCAGAAAAGAGGGAAATGGGTACCTTAGATATGGAGACATATGTTCTATAACCTGCCTCAGAGTTTGTAGCTTCAGATGAACAAACAAAGAGAAAAGGTTGACAGCATGCACTTGTGAACTTATTCTACATGGCATAGAATACTTATGATCTGACATAGACCTCATGGTCTGAAGCCTAGCTCCTTGTTTTCTTTGTATGTATGTGTGTAAGTGTGTGTGAGTATGTGTGTTTGTGTGTGTGTGCGTGCACATGCAAATGGCAATGAACATATGGGTAGATGTCAGAAGTAAATGCTGTATGTTTTCCTCTATCTGTTCCCATTTTGTTTTCAAGAAAGTCTTCACTGAACCCCCAACTCACCAATTTTACTACCTTGGGTGGTCACAGAAACCCTGGAACCCTCCAGTCTCTGTTTCCTCCAATGTTAGGCATACAGAATCACATAGCCATGCCCACATATTACATGGATGTTAGGGCTCTAAACTCAGAACCTCATGCTGTACATCAAGCACTTTTCCCACTGAGGCACTCATGACCCTCCTACCTCTACAAAATTATGAATTTACTACAGCATGCTCAAAAAAGATTCTCTCTGCTTTTAGAGAAAGTATTTCATATTTCACTAGCTCATGGGCATAACAGTAAGAACCAGGGGTAGCCCCCAGGTAACTGGACACCAACTCAGACATAAGACCCTCTACCTACCATCTCTGTCCTGCCTACAAGATATGCTGTGGCAATGGTGCCACAAAACTTATGGGAGTGTCCAACTGATACATGGTTTAACTTAAGGCCCATGCCATGAGAGAGAGAGTCCATGCCCTATACTGCCTGGATGGCCAGGAATCAGAGACTGAATAGCCCAGAGAACCATGGTAGAATGAAATGCAACTGATAAATAAATTAATGAAATGATTCTTAATGATGTTCTGGGAAACTCATAAATTAGTGCCTTGTCCAGTTGTCATCAAAGAGGCTTCCTTGAGCATCTTCCTTGAAGATGGTGCAGAAGACTCACAGCCAGACACTATAGAGAAAGTGAGTCTACATTGGAAGTCTTCATCAGGTCCTTAGGCTTGGAGCTCTGGAAACCCCAGGGAGGAGGGGGAAGAAAAAGTGTAGGAGTCAGAAATGATAGATAACAATAGGAGAAAAATTTCCACGGAATCATTTAAGGCAAGGCTCATATTGGCTCACAAAGACTGAGGCAGCATGCAGAGGGCTGGCAAAGGTCTGCACCAGGTCCTCTGTGTATATATTATGGCTGTTAGTTTGGTGTTTTTGTGGAACTCTTAACAGTAGGAACAGGTATCTCTCTGACTCTTCTGTTTGCTCTTGGGATTCTTTTCCTTCTAATGGGTTACTTTGTTCATTCTCAACATGAGGGTTTTTGCCTTGTCTTATCATATCTTGATTTGTAATGGTTGGTTGTTATCTCTTGGGTGCTTGTTATTTTCTGAAGGGAAGCAGAGACAGAGTGAATCTGGGGGAGAGGGGAGGTGGAGGGATTCTCGGAGTAGTGGAGGTAGTGGAAACTGTGGTAGGGAAAGAAAAATATATTTTCAATAATAATAATAATTATTAATGATAATCCATATACCAAATAAAACCCAGAGATTCCATAGAAAGAGCATGTAAATATTTGAAGACTGGGTAACAGAAAGAACAGAACAATTCCTTGGTTGGTACTGAGATTACTGAGAAAGTGATAGAGCACTATTGTCTGATGGGTTGACTTGAATTACTGTTTACAGGGGCAATCAGAGGGCCTTGTCAATGTGATAGAACACAGTAAAGTTCCACCAGACAATACTTAACAAAAGATGAACCAAATAGATATAGTTTGCCCCTTTTAGTTTGTGTTTGTGATCTGCTGAGTCTATGGATTGTAGAAAAAGACCAGAAAGGGTGTCTTCTTTTACATAAATATCAGTTTCAGCATCTTGGTAGATCAGAATCATTCCGGTTCTAAGAGAAAGTCCAAAGGAACCTCCGTAGAAGAATTTTAAATCAGGAACATGGCTATTCTGTCAAAGGATCATATCTAAAGACCCTCTGGGTCTATGTGATCCAGTTGGAATATAGGCATGTCCTGGATTACACATTTGGCTGGAATACAGAGATGCCCTAGTGCGTGCCTTTAGTCCCAAACAATGAAAGTAAGATTAGTTTATGGAAGGAAGCAGGCATGTTTGAAAGCGACATCTAATTGAGGGGCAGACAAAGTGATGAATCAGAGATAGGATAAGCCCAAGTCTCAGGAGAACAGACAGGAAAGAGAGGCTCCATAAGAGCAGTGCAGGGAGCTAGAGGAGTGGAGCTCAATTCAGTGCAGTCCAGTTGGATGCAGCTGAATTCAGGCAGTTCCATTCAGCTTGTGTAGTCAGTCTGCGGAGTTCAGAGGCAGTGCTTCCACGCAGAGCAATTCAATGAGAAGCTGAGAGAAGCCAGTTTTAATCTGTCAGCTTGAGGTGAAGTTTGAGCCAGAATAACTGAGTTGAACCAGCCAGCCAGAGTTCATGAAGAACTAGAAAAGGTGAACTTATTTAGCAGTGAGTCTTGGAGGCTGAAACATTCTAGGCCTAGGTTAGCATATGGAGGCTGGAAGCTGAAGGCTTCAAGGTTCAGGCTTGCAGAAGATTAGGTTGTATGCAGGCTGAAAGCTTCTAGGCCTAGGCCTAGAAATAGTTAGCTAGAAACACACTGGGTTCAACCCAGGCCATACATTCACACAGCTTGGGTACAGCTCTCATCTCATCCCTTCATCTGAGGAAATAAAAGCAACATTTAGAGTGCTCTGTCCTCTTGTAGATGTGTGTACAGCATGTAAGACCTGTGCTCGCAATTGTTATGTTATGAAAATGATTTTTTTTACTGTAATCATCTCTTTTTCCATAAACATGTAGTGAGTTAGAAAAAAAATTAAAGAAAAAGGTGAAATGCAAGGTTCATTAAAGTGCTACAAGAGTCAGGATGCACTGTGAGAACCATTTAGCTAGATTATAATCCTACTTGTCTTGTTTTTAGATGTTGAAAGCAGGTAACGTGGCTTTTTTTTTCTTTTCTTTCTTTTTTTTTTTTTTGCACCTGTCTGAATCTTGCTATCTATCTCTGCCCTTAGTCTTAACAGGAATGTCTTCTGTATGTCAGTTTTCATGGGACATTTCTATTCAGTTTCTTCCTATTCAAGGGATATTAGAAAGTTGTAGGAATATCCTTTGTAAATATTGCAGTTTATGGTGATAAGTGCAGAAGATGTTGGAATCATTGGATCTAAAATTCATCTTTGTCAGAAGTGAAAGCAATCTCTTCAAGCCAAGCTGCATAGCCAATGAAATAAAATTATTTTTATCTTGTATTTGTAGGCAAAAGTTCATTTTGCCACATCAGCACATGTATTCAAACAAATCTGTTAGGTATCAGGGTCTTGTGTTACATACTAAAGGGAGGTATATATTCAAAGCTTTTCTGAGCAAACAAAAATACAGCACCATTATAATGGTGCATCTCAAATAGGAGCTGCACAAGATGCTATGTGATACAGTGCTAAAAATGAAAACTCTCCCAGTGAGGCACAAACAAACCACAGCAGATAAATGTGACACATGGATCTATTGGCTGACACTGGAGAGGGAGGCCAAGGCCTTGAACAAAATCACATATGTTATTTAGACACTGTGTGGAGCCAAAGGTAACAGGAACACATGACCTGATGTTTGTGCTAAGCAAATAAACACAGAATGCAATCAACTCAAATGACTGTGTTTCCAACTCTGGAATGTTTGGGAGTTATAGAACAAAAGGCCAACACAGAAAACTGTTTTACCAATATGCCTCTTAGTGTTCAAATGAATGTTAATCATCTGCATTTATAGAGTCTCATAAATGCATATGGCCAAAAGAGAACAGAATGTGTTAGTGACTAAACTCTGAATCATCTCTTTCACTCTGCACATGGAGTCTGTTGCCAGGACTTACCACTTCTCTCTTCAAAATGTCTCCTATAATTATACCTCCTTTCTCTACTATCTATTGTCATTACAGCACATGTATGCCAGAGCAGTGGTTCTCAACAGCAACAAAACACCTTACAGGCTAACAAATCTGGCAGTAATTGTTCTTAAGATGTTCATCAAGTAGAAAACATTGTCCTCAATTTCATAATTAGAAGGTGACTAGCAAACACTAACCAGCTCTCTAAAGCTGTGAGTTCACAGCTACACATAGTCCTGTTCATCTTCTAAGACTTGACCATCTCTCCTCTAGGCAGCTATGCTTTGCTCCCTTCCTTATCAAGATCTCCCTGGCATCTTTCTTCAGCTCCTTCCCGTGTCGTTCTCTTCTTTAACTGACAACAATGAACTTCTTTGCTCTTGTGGCCACAGCCAAGGTGTTCAGCCTCTTTCCTGCATCTCCCACTAAAGGCTGAAATGTGCGAGTCTAGCCACATCTTTCCAGTACATTTCCATCTCTTTTATATAATACTCACTCCTAGTCCCAGGGTCTTCCTACCCTGAGGTGTCTCAAAGCTGTCTTATGTGGTAACACATTCATTTTATCTCATCCTACTTAGCTGCCTCTGGTACTGTCTTATCCTCCTTTCTTCGTTTAAACAATTAAGTCCATCGCCCAAAAGCAGTTTCCAAAGTTCTGATTTTATGTGGCCTAGTCCTGCGTGCCAATACAAATGGAATGTGAATGATATTTGTTGCCAACAGCCAGCTCCTGCAGGGCAATGACAGAGCGTAATTACCAATACTGTGTAGAACACAGAAAATAAGACCAAATCTCTGTTAAATAAAGTAAAACAAAGTAAACACGGGGTCCCATCTCATAAAGCAAGCATTTTAACAACTGCATGTTACTTGATGTTTTTATAATTATTATTTTTTTAGCTTCATTTTGTGCAATGCAAGCAGAAAATAATCTTGTATTTGCTGGGAAAAGTTACCCTAAAAACTGTGCTATTCTTGGGAATGAGATTTTATGCATGTTTTTCATGGGTGCTTGTTCATTTGTATGTGAGTTCATGTATGTATGGAGGCTAGAGAACAGCTTCACGTTCTGCTCGCGGGAAGGTAATCCACCTAGACAGGGTCTCTCACTGGCCTAGAGCTCACAAAGTATGTTGAACTAGCAGCTCCCACAGAGCCTCATGTCTCTGCCTTTCTAGCATGAGGACTCCAAGGGCCTGTCATGTTGCCAAGCACTTACTGCATGGGTCCAATGACTCTCGTAGATTTAATGTCCACCCTCACGAACTCTGTGCCAGACTGGTTTCAGAGTGAGTTTTTGGCCAGCTAGTGCTACCTAGTGAGACCCTGTCAGAAAAAGAATGAATAGATAAGTAACACAAAACAAAATATAGAAAACAGTGGGCTTTGTTAGTTGGTGCACTTAGTTGACATGGAAGGAATCTTCAGTAACTATTCATGTGGAAATTACAGAAAACACTTAGGCATTTGTTCAGAAACTATTAAGACTCAATGAAGTTTTTACTATGCAATTGTAGTTACATGCTCTACCTACTCTGAAAGGTGAGGGTATTAGTCAGATGGCAGCTGATCTAAGCTACTTCAGCCCTGTCTTCCTCTGTGCTACTTTCAAAAGCATATTGGAAGTGACTGGTGACAAAACCTACATGAAGGCTCTGGCTTTCCTGAAGTTCACAGATGGTGACACCTGCTCCAAGAATATTCTTTTTATGCATTTGTCTGCATATTTTCTCATTTCAAACCAACCTCCAAACTATAGAATTTCCCTCCTATACAGTAACTGAAAATTCTATGTGTATGTGTGTATATGTATGCTGGGTGTTTTCAGAGGCTAAACAGAGCTCAGATTTCCTAGAGTTGAAGCTGCAGGCAGTAGTATTCTGCATGGCAATTAAGTGACAGAGACCAAATCCTGGTCTTCTCCAAGATCAGGAAGTGCTCAAGACACTGAGTCATAACTCTTCCCCCCAAATTTCTTTTAACTGTGCCTCATGACCAAGGGCAGGACCCAACTTTTTATCAGTCAGTGCAACAGATTCTTTAAAACTTTCTTGACTCTACCATTCTGTAACATCATTTCTGATGCTGTCCAACACATTCTTGTTAACCAAGTGGATTCTCTTGCTACCCTCACCAAATTGTTTTATCATGTACTCAACACAAATCTTCTGTCTCTCACTTTTAGGACTTTCTGTAATTCAGGCACTGTGTTTAGTTTTTTCTTAGGAGGCCATGACACTAGCTGACATGCTAACATGAAAGTAAGTATGTCAACCACAGACAAAAATTAATTCAGAGAGTTGTTTTTGTTGTTGTTGTTGTTGTTGTTTTGTTTTGTTTTCCGAGACATGGTTTCTCTGTTATTTAAGAGTCCTGCCTGTCCCGGACTCACTTTGTAGACCAGGCTGACTCAAACTCACAGAGATCTGCCTGCCTCTGCTTCCTGGGTGCTGGGATAAAAGGAGTGTGCCACCACACCCAGCCCTGGCACCATTCTTAACCTCTACCTTTCTGTTGCCATCCCTGCCCTTTGTATTTACCCTGTGGTCAGTCTTTTTCTGTGATCTAACTGTAACTCTCAGCTATAAATCTCAGTGCTAGGCCAGTCCTCACAGACTATCGTGAGCATATGTTGTTTCCTGGGGTTTGCTTGTAGTACAGTGCAGTGATTAGGGGCACAGATTGCTTCAGTTCAAAGCTTAGCCTTTCCAGTTATTACTTGAATAAACCCAGCCCAAGTAGCTGACCTCTCAGTGCATTCCCACTTTCATTTCTGATTTAGGGGACAATACCAGTCTCTACTGCATTGGGCTATTCCAAAGATTAGATGAGTTGGCAGAAAAGCTCAGTGCTGTGTGGACAGAGGAAGTGTTGCAGAAGTGATAGCTGGATAACAATGGCAACCACAAAGGCTGGATCCTAATTTATTGCAAACAGGAGAACCAGAATAGTCCTTTAAAGTATGTCATATCATATTTTGATTGCATTTTGCTTAAATTTTCCAGAGACTTTTTTTTATTGTACTTACAGCAAGATCCAAAATCTCTGAGATACTATTTTTTTGTTTGTTTGTTTTCAGACATGCTGGCCCTCAACTCATAGAGACCATGAGTACTGGGTATAAAGGTGCATGCCACAACAGCCCAGGTAAATCTTAGGTCCTTAATTGTCATTTTCTGATGTCTTTTGTGGATGTGTCCATTGCATTTTGAGATATTTGTTCCCTTTCTTGCTTTTCTCCATGAATTCAGCTTCCATTACTTCTAGCAATCATTAAGCTCTTTCCTTGCACTTATTCCACCTACGCTCTTACTTGTCTTACTTGTTACTCATTGTCCTTTAGTCAGTTCCTGACATGACTTCATTAACTGCCTTGCCTATATCTATCTCCAGTACTCATGGTTGGAGAATCTGCTCGCTTCTGTTGTTACTATTACCATCATTTACCACATACTTACTTGCTTCTATTATTTTTTCACTCAGAGTTTTATTTACTACATCCCACTAGTAAAAGCCACAAGAGCAAAAAGGTTCATGCGATTCTTGTCCACCTCTGTACCACTAACACTGACAGCTTAGAACATGAACTGGACAGAGCATAGGACTCATACTCTATTATTGTTTACTGATAATCTGTCAATAGTTTTATTTGCTTTTCAGTGAAGTATTTCTCAACGCTCCCAGATGTTCGCCTTTTACTGTGTTCAGGACATTTGAGTTCATGTCAGACAAAAAGAAATGAGCAAACGGTGATATTCAAAATCGCAGGGGCTTGTACTGAAGCTCTTGCCTTGGAAAAGGAAATGAACCAATTTTAATGAAAAGAAATCAAAGTGTGATTTATTACTTAATGTTCTTAAAAAAAATGAATCATCAATTCAGTTCTTGGCAAATCACTTTTTAATAAAGTATCCCGTGATTAAACCATCATGTAAGCCCTGGCCTGGAAGAATCAGAGACCCAAGGATGTCAGTTTCTATACCGGTTCTGATAGGAGCAGATGCCAGCCACACAAGTGTCTTGTGGAACTTGTCTCCATATGGTCTCCAGTAGGTTTTGTTCCTGCAATTTTTAGAGTCTGGAATACTTTAAGAACTTAAGTGTCATTATCACCCAAGCAAAACCAAAGCCTCACAAAGTCTTACAAAACTCACAAAAGAATCTTCTTGGATAAGGGGATGAATTTTTAAAAGGATATTATGATGTAAAGATTATAGTTTGGCTTGCATAAATATGTATGTCTTAACTTCTTCCAACATAAAACTGTCTAATTAGAAATACTTATTAATGTTCTCATTTGATAAATATAAAATATATTTAAATGAATAGTTAAATTTTAGTTAAGATGCTAGCAATGCATCTTGAGGAACAAGAGTATTGTATTTTTAAGAGTTATATAATTTTAGAGAAAAAAGCATTAAGACACATATAAATGCTATGATGTGAAGGGTCAATGAAAAGAAGAGTTTTTGTAGAAAATAAAAAGGTTTAAAAGTAACCTTTATAAACACGTAAACCCTTCAAGAGCCAGAGGAAAATGTACATTTCTGACCAGGTCTATTTCTTCATATCAACACAAAGGGCACTATAGCCCTAGCTTCTCCTATATATTGTGCCTGAGAAAAGTTTGAATGAAATGTGTCCATGATATTCATAACCAGTAAAAAGAATGGACCACCAGCTCTTTGTCAGACATAAAACTAAATGCTAGGGCTCTTGATGCATAGATAAGCTTCATTATATTACTTGCATAATCTTGGGTCATTCATTTCTGGTAGACACAAGCATAAATTTTTTTTTCAGTTTGCCTAATATTTTCATGATTTAGCATTTTTTTATTTCTATAATACATTAATATTAAATGTAATAAAATTATTTTTATCAAATAATAAAAAGCTTTCATCAAATTTTATACACTACTGTTATATGAAAACACATTGTGAACAAAATGAAATTTTGAATATTTCTGAAATTTCTTTGCCTTCAGATTCCAAAGTGCTGATGGTCAAGGAATACATTCTAATGTAAAATTATCTTCTGTGCTATTAAAAACTTGCTTTAATAATTGGTATTTACTATTGGGTTTTGGCATTCCCTTGTAAATTGCAGAAAATTTGTGCATGTGTGTATGTGTATTTGTGTGTGTGTGCATTTTTGTTTAAAGTTCTTATACTCAAATATTATCAGAAAACTACACCATATCTGCTTAAATCTCAGCAACTGTATAACATTCTAATATCAAATGTGTTGAAATAATTAAAAATACATAAACATATATATGCTTTTTATAAATACAGAAATATGTATATTTTGTATAAAATGTAAGCCAGGAAGTTTACGAATGTACCTCTCTCAGAAGAGTGCTTGGCTAGCATGGATAAAGCCCAGGGTCCAGTTGCCAACATTATGTAAAATACGCATTGTGGCACAGAGCTGTAGCTCCAGGTCTCTGGAGAGAGAGTCATGAAGATAACATTTCAAAGCCATTTCTGCTTCATATCGAGTTTGAGTCTAGTGTAGGATATACAATACACAGTTTAAAAAAAATAAAAAATAAAAATAAGGTACTTTTTGAGGAACATTTGTTAGATTTGTTACATTTTCTGAGTTTACTCATAAGGATTCTCAAGGGAGATCTTAGTCACAGCTATGGAAGAATAGAATATATGATGAACTCTTAAAAGAAGAGCTTAAAAGAAGGTAGCCAAAAATGCACTTTTATCAGAACCTAAGGTAAAAATAAGAAATGGGATCACCATCAAAGCTCTCTATGTCTGCTGTTTGCTGAAAAATGTTTCTCAGAAGGGAAACAGTCTGAGACTGCCTACAAAACCAGCTTTGCCAAGAGCATAAACTTAGCAACATAAAATCCTAGATCTTGTGAAGAATTTGTAGAACATTTGCTCTTAGTAGAGGAAAATAATGCCAGTTATCACTGAGATAAACTCCAGAACTCAGACCACCTGAGTCCTTTGCTATTGCTCTTTGGGTCACATGACACAAGCCTTCAGGAGTCACCACTGAAATCAGAGAGCAGAAGCACCTTTCTCTCTTAATGAGGTCCTACCTGACACTGAAGAGTATCATGTTTCAGGATATATGATCATGCTGTAAACCCCGATATTGTGCCACTTACTTGAAAAACCCATTACTAGTTGTGATGTGGCTCAGCCCTATCACACACCCTTAATCTAAGTTAGGTCAAGAGGTGGAGCAATCAACCAGTAGACAGAGAGTGAACACAGAGAAAAACCATACAGTAGGACAAAGTCAGTAGGCATAGAGAGACACACAGGATATAGAAGGGAGTGACATCCAGTTTGGGGCTTTTTTGAGATGACATGGAGAAGGAGAGTTTCTTTTTGGAGATGGTGGCTTGGGAGGAAGGCCATTTGGGTGCTTGCTCTGCCTTTCTGAGCTAGTAGGCTTTTACCCCAGCACGTAACTCCTGAGTCTTTATTAGTAAAATCAAATTATTTAGCTTTTGTTAGAAACAACATTTGGTACTCCCAATGTGTGATACCACTACATAGATAGAGAAATCATGTCAGCTAGGGACAAACTGAGAAGCCATCAGATTTGGTAAATTACCCGGGAAGTCATTGAGGGGAGAGGTAAGGGTGGGAAAATAAGGCTTTAGGACCATGTATTGTGCTACTTTAGATGGCTTGAAAGTAGGAACAGAAAATAAATTGTCTTAGTACTGAGTATGATTATTATTGTTAGGGTTCAGGAATAGCCACACACTGACCACTCAAACATCAGACTCAGACTGATGGAAGTTGATTGAATATTGAATAAAGACTGACCAGTCAGGGATACAATCTGGGCTCAGGAGCCAAACTGACACTAATCTGTTTTTCAGGTAGACCTTTTATTAAACAAACAAACAAACAACAACAAAACATAACCAGGTAGCAACCAGGTAGGAAGCAAGGGAGACACCATCATATCATTTTGACTAGCTAAGCATAAGAAAAAATGGTTTTATTCCAAGTACATTGTCTCCCGGTAGCTAGACAAAGCATTTTAAGCTTATTGGTTAGGACATAGTCTTGGAAACTTTCCAGTTCACTACTGTTCAGGTGAAAAATAACATAGTAGTTTATTGTGGTTTTGATTAAGTAGAACATATCATTAATTCAAGCAGAACATTCAATATAAGAGATAATTCAAGTTCTCAGGCAGGTAGAGCCCAGTAACTTGAATTTAATTTTAATAGAGGAACTATAGTTATGGTAAGAACTAAAGTAGGTCTCAGTGGAGAGACTGTAGTTATGCAAAAAAGTTTAATCTGGTCATAACAATTATCATTTTGATATTTTATATTTTATCCTTAGTAGCCATAGAGGATTTCTGTACTCTTTCAAAGAAAGATTTAGAGATACAGAAAAAAGAAAAAATGTGAAAGGTGAATTGATAAGATGTAAGGCTTAGAAGAAAAATTAGAAAGACTTAGAAGTAAAAATGGGAAAAATACTCAGACACAGAGAGAGGAATTTAGGAAATAACCTACTATACCATGGCATGATGAAACTAAAGAGGGGTAGACCAAGGTTGTTAGAAAACCATCCTTAGTTTATCCAGTCACTATACAAGACCTACCAGGAGACAACAGGTAACCCCGAGGTTATGGAGAAATTAAATGGAATCTGACAGACATGTTAGATTGGAGGAAATTTAAGGAAGCAGTCATTCCCTATGGTTTGAATTCACACCAAGTGAAGCAAATATTGAATTCATCAGTAACTCTGAAGAGAATTATTCCCCAAGACTGGAAAGATTTGGCAACAGCAATATTGGAAGCTGGTCCTCAGTTACAATGGTGCATGCGGTGGAAAGAGGAAGCAAAGGTCATAGAATAATAAAATAGGACTAGAGGTATTAATATTTCCAAGATCAGTTGCTAGGTGAAGGTTAATATGCTGAGTTAACAAAGGTAGCTTGAATCTGATAATCATACCTTGGCATTATGTTGTTTATGAGCTCTAAAGGCTTGGGATAAAGTATCAGATTCAGAGGTGAGAAAAATACAAATTGAATCTTTGGCTTTTGAAAATGCTAACTTAGAATGTAAACAGGTGATTAGACTTTTAAAGGTAAGATCAGTACAAATAGATGAATGGATTAGAAATATGGCTGAATGATGTATCTCACATTTATGAGCTCCTCTGATAGGAGAAGTAATTTCTGTAAGTTTTTTTTTGTTGTTGTTGTTTTGAAATAAAAATGTCAGATGTTTAATTGTGGTAAACAAGGTCATTTGAAAAGCAACTGTAGGGAAGGAGTTCCTAGAACAATGTTTATCTACAGATAATTCAAAAAGAAGGGCTCAGCCTTCTTAAATATGCTGAATGTGTGGCAAAACCTGGAAATGGACTAATGAATACAGAACAACAAGGAACAGGCAAGGTTACCCCGTTCCATCATGAAATGCCCTAGGAGGTCTCCTGCAGGCCCTGATATCAAATTTGATTCAATCCTTCCCTGTCAGTTTCAGAGAAACTCATCTGCAGAGCAATTAAAAGATTTAATGTCTGTTGTTGAAAACAACACTGCTCTACATGTAATTAAGGACAGAACAACTTCATCAGATAAAAAAATTTCAAAAATTTCAGAGGCCAAAGGGGGGAAAATACAAATAAATGACACTGAAACTGAAGGTTTAGTAGACACAGAAGCAGATGTAACCATGATTTCACCAAAATCTTTGTATCTAGATTGCCCTCTTCAGGAGGTAAATATTCAGCTTCAAGGGATTGGACCTTTATCTCAGGTAAAACAAAGTGCAAGATGGGTTGAATGTAGAGGGCCAAAAGGACAAATAGGAAAATAAAAGCTATATGAAGTTAATATAGCCATGAATTTATGTTGATGTTATTTGTTGTAGCAATGGAAAACACAGATTAACATTCCTCCAACCTCAGAAACAAACAATAAAATAATGAATGCTCCTGAAAAAAATGTTAAAAGTATTACAAAGAACAATCACAAACCATTGCTATTGCACACAAGCAGAACACAACAGATGTTTGTCTTTCAAAGGTACCAACTGCCCTACCAATAAAATTTAACCAAGCATAAAAAAATAAAATAAAAATATTAATATTTCTGAATGATAATTTAACAAATGAACACTTGACTTACTGTTATATAATGAAAAATAGGTTCAATTAAGCCACATGTCTTAATTCCAGGTTACAATGTTAGATTGTAGATTGCCACGTGGCCTATGCCATCTCGGACATCAGCTTTCTTCTTAAAAAAAAAAAAAGGATATTTTTGATGCTTAGTATTAAAAACAAAGTTAAGAGCTTTAGAATGTTTTAAGTAAATTCAAAGGGTTACTACAGTTCAAACGTGTTTTCTAAATCTTTGAGTTGGAGTGATTCGGAGGTAAGATAAAATATTTGACCAGGGTAGTTGTAACCCTTGTCTTTAATCCCAGCAAAGTCAGGGGTATCTCTACAGGTTAGCTGTTTTCTAACTCTAGAGTTGCAGTGAACAAGCTGGTAGTGGCACATGCCTTTAATCCAACCACACAGGGACAGAACTCAGATACAGCTCCTAACTGGTATGTTTGCATACCACAGAAATAAAATACCATATTTATAGGTTATTATAAAAATTCTCTGCAGGACTACAAGAAAGGCAGCTAATTTCTAATGAGAACAGGAATAAAGAACAGCTTTTGTGACTGCCCATGTGCTCATCTTTGTGCATGCAAACCTGACCAATTTGAACTAGATGATATACTAATTATGGATATCATATTAATTGGCAACTGGGTACTTTTCATGAAGCAAAAAGGAGTCTACAAACATTTGCATGTTGGCTTCTGTTGCAAATGCTTTCCATATATAGCAAATAAATATTCTCTTTTTGAGAAACAAATCTGGACATTTTATGAGGCATTGAGAACCTTATATGCAGTCACTGCCAACCATGCTATGCTCAGAAGGGTGCCCCTTACAATGATGGCTTGGATCCTTTCCAAAGCAGAATCTTTCATAAGCATAGCCATTGAAGGAAAAGCATTACAGTTGAACTGGTACCTATCTGAACCCCTTCATGACCAGGAAGTGGTAACAAATGGGGTCTGTGCCGTTCTACACTGAGGAAATAGCTTAATTGCTTATAATCCTTAGCCCTAAACCACTCACCGCTTCCCTAAAGAGGCACCTATTGAACTGTGGGGACCACAGAAGGTTCACAACATTTGGCTAACACATGGTTTATGGATGGAACCAAAGCTAGTGGGAAATGGCCACCTGTACACCAGGAGATGGAATGACCAATATGGAGTAAGGAAGCACTATCGGCTACAAGACAAACCACTAGGAACATAAAAGTAACATATCTCTCAAATTCATGATGCATGTGTAATGGTATAACTATAGGTCATCAAAATGGAAAACCACTAACTGGCAGATAAAAAATGGCAAAAATATGTGGTCATGGGAGACATGAACTAAATTGGCAAAACCTAGCAAAACTTAACAAAGACTTCAAATTTTATATATATGTAGCTCATACAGGCAACACAGACAAAATGTCTGAAATAGTAAAATAGTGGGATCCTGTTTGACTAAGACTAGACTATAAAAGAAATTTGCCAGGGAACAAATTTAGAATAAATCAGCAAGAATGACACATTTGAAAAACTTACAAGTTTACTCCAACTAACAAATAGGGGAAATGGAGAATCAAATTAAACCAGGACAACTCTATGAGAATAACTATTATAAGAAATCCACAGCCAGACTATGGTTCATACATTTAATCCTAGCACTTGGGAGGCACAGGCCTTTATACTTGGGAGGCAGAAGCAGGCACATATGAATTACAGTGATGTAAATTTAAAAGCTGATTGTAAAAGGCAGGCTGAAAATCAAAGTGGATGTCCTTTGTAATTTAAAAATATACACTTCAACCTTGAATTTATATGTAAAGAAAAAGAGGAATGTAGGTTAATTTATCCACACAATCTAAGGCATATTTAGTTTCTAAATTTTCCAAAAATTTAAATTAAATTGAAAAGTGATATTTTTTTTCTGTTCTAAAATAACCATGTTTCCTTAGAAAACATATAGCTAAAAGGAAACCCCCTCTAGGGCACTGTTTTGCTTTTATCTTTCCAGAGGATAAAAGCATCCAACTAAGGAATCTGGAGACCACTGGACAAATCATACATCTAAAGAAAAAGTATCCTCCCCTCAAAAAAAAAGAGCAATTGGCCAAATGTTATAGCCTACCTCCAGCTTGTCTCCTCTACCCTGTACAGAAGTGTCAAATGATCTTTATGACATCCCTATTCAATTAAAAATTAAAGCTGGCTTTGGGGTTGGAACGTGGCTCTCTCCTCCTTTTTTTAAATAATTTTTATTTTTTATAATAATCACGTGTTATTTCCTTTATATACCAGCTGTAACCCCCCCCCCCCATTCCCTCCCAATCCCACCCTCCCTCCCTCATCTCCTCCTTTCCTTTTTCTGAGTCCACTGATAGGGGAGAGCCTCCTCCCCTTCCATCTGACCCTAGCTTATCAAGTATCTTCAGGACTGGCTACAATGCCCTCCTCTGTGGCCTAGCAAGGCTGCTTCTCCTTTGGAGGTGGGGGAGAGGTCAAAGAGCCAGCCATTGAGTTCATGTCAGAAATAGCCCTTGTTCCCCTTACTAGGAAACCCTCTTGGATACTGAGCTACCAGGGCAACATCTGAGCAGGAGTTCTGGGTTATATCCATATATTGTCCTTGGTTGGAGAAACAGTCTCATAAAAGACCCCTGTGCCCTGAACTTCCTGAATAGAACACCAACAGCACAGGTCCTAGAACAACAATCAATAAATGGGACCTCATGAAACTGAAAAGCTTCTGTAAAGCAAAGTACACTGTCATCAGAACAAAATAACAGCCTACAGACTGAGAAAAGGTCTTCACCAACCCTATATCTGACAGATGGCTGATATCCAGAATATATAAAGAACTAAAGAAGTTAAAAGGCAATAAATCAAGCAATCCAATTAAAAAAGGGGGTATGGAGCTAAACAGAGAAATCTCTGTAGAAGAATATAGAATGGCAGAGAAACACTTAAAGAGATACTCAATGTCCTTAGCCATCAGAGAGATGCAAATCAAAACGACCCTGAGATTTAACCTCATAACCACCAGAATAGCTAAGATCAAAAACCCAAGTGACAATACAAGCTGGAGAGGTTGTGGAGAAAGTGGAACCCTCCTCCATTGCTGGTGAGAATAAAAACTTGGGTACAACCACTTTGGAAATCAATCTGGCGCTTTCTCAGACAATTAGGAATACTGCTTCCTCAAGATCCAGTGATACCACTCCTAAGCATATATCCAAAAGAGACTCTCTCCTTCTTTAAACCCATGCATTCTTGTTAAAGGAAACTCCAAAATCTCTGTCTGATATCAGAAGAGCCACCTGGTATGGGTCAAAATAAAACCAAAAAGTAAGTACCATTCTGTTGTTACTAATCTCATAATCTTTTTGCTTTCATTTGACTCTTTAAAACTATTTTTAAAGTATAAATATTATCTCAAAATCTATAAGACTATTATGTATATATGAACTTTCTGTAGTGATACTAATATTCGTACAGAGTATTATCTAATTCTAGAGTTAGGTTTCATCTAGCTTCCTGTAAGTGTTTTCAGGTTTGAGTCTGAAGCACGTAACTAAGAACAAAATTTGTGTGCCTCAGATGTACTTAATATATTGTGTTGCTCAAAGCTTTC
The DNA here is from genome assembly GCF_030254825.1 of Meriones unguiculatus. Classification (NCBI taxonomy): domain Eukaryota; kingdom Metazoa; phylum Chordata; class Mammalia; order Rodentia; family Muridae; genus Meriones; species Meriones unguiculatus. Next base: position 37,729,958 of record NC_083350.1, on the reverse strand, counting down.
AGAGATCTGATAACATTTAAGTTTTCTACAATAAACAGTGACCATTCCAGAGAGGTCTACAAAAAGATGGTGGAGTCCTGAATTCATCTAATTGTGGTAATGCTAACCACTTGGGTAAAACTGCCTCATGCCTTTTTAGTTGCGATTTTCTGTGCAAACAGTAGACATGTTTGAGTTGACTGCTGCGTTCTTCCTAGCCAGGATTGCCACTAAACTGACAAACACTACCCAAAGATCAGCTTCAAGCTTCAAACTTCGCAGATATTCAAATTTCACAGGAGACTCATTTCACAGGAGACTAACATGAACATTTTACAGAACTTGGCACTCAAAAATAATTCTAAGACTGCCAAATACAACCAAGTTGGATATTATGGAAAGCTTGGCAGAAATGTCTTCATTATTGTAACTACTTTTACTGTATTAGAGTTAAAAATCTTCCCTTTTTATATAGACAAAAAGGGGGAAAAGTTGCAAGAGATCTGATCACCCTCTGAACCCTGAGATTGTGTTCCTTACTGGAAAAAGCTATTTCTAGTTGTTTCTAGCCCTAGCACACACCTTTAATCCAAGAACTTTCTGCTGGTAAACAGGATTAAATAAAATCAACCCTTGGTCAAGAGGAAGAGAAAGAAACCTCTTTCTTTCCAGTTGATATGGAGTAAACATAGAAAAAATAAAAGTAAAAGGACGTCAGAAGGATAGAGAGATGCATAGGAAGTAGAGGAAAGGGACATTAAGTCTGAGGTTTCCTGAGAAGATGTGGAGAAGATTGCTCCCTCCTTTTGGGATATCCCCTGAGTAAGAAGGTCAGCAGGGTGCTTTCTGTGCCCCTCTGAGCTAGAAGGCTTTTACCCCAGCATCTGGCTCCCGAGTCCTTATTGGTAAAATTGAACATTTGAGATTTTGTTTAAAACAATACACTTAGATCCATAAGGCTCATCTGGATTGGGCCCAAACAAAAAGAAATAAGGAAAATTCTGTTTGGAAAGCACTCTGTAAGTTATCAAAAGAGAAGCAAAGACAATAGCCCAGTCACAAATCCTTTGACCTATAATCTTTCCTGCCTACAAAATATTCTAGAGCAATGGTGGCAGATAACTAGTGGGTGTCGCCAACCAATGTCTGATTTGCTTTAATGCCCACTCCACAAGAAGGAACCCACACCTGACACTGCTTGGGCAACCGAGAATTAGAGGCTAGGGAGCACAGAAACCTAGGGTAAAACCAAACACTGCTAGTCTTAAAAAAATAATAAAATAATTCCTAAGGATTTTCTACTGCACTCATAGATCAGTGACTTATCCAGTCACCACCAGAGAGGCCTCCTCTGGTGGCAAATGGAAACAAATGAAGAGACCCACAGCCAGACATTATGAAGAAAGTCTAAATCTGGAGTCTCCATCAAAACCCTCTCTGCAGCACTCAAGGAATCCTGTGGAAGATAAAGAGAAAAGAGTGTGGGAGCCAGAGAGGACGGAGAACAACAGGAGAACAAGGCCCTCTGAATCAACTATGCAAGACATATATGAGCCTACAGAGACTAACCCAGCAAGCAGATGGCCTACCTGAGTCTACACCAGGTTCCCTGAATATATATTATAGCTTTTAGCTTAGTGTTTTTATGGAACTCCTGCCTATGAAAATGAGAGGGTCTCTGAGCCTTGTGCTTGCTCTTGGAACTCCTTTTTTTCCTGTTGCGTTGTCATGCCCAACTTCAATAAGATAGTTTTTGCTTCATCTTATTGTATTTTGTCATATTTAGTTGTCTCTTAACAGCCTGTTCTGTTTGAATGAGAGACAGAAAGGGAATGGACCCAGAGAGAAGGAAAAGAGGGGAGGAAGTGAAATGAATAATTGAAGGAAAAGTATAATTAGGATATATTGTATGAGAAAAGATTCTGTTTTCAATAAGAGAAAAAAAACAAAGAAATATAAAACTTGAAATGATGTTACATTAAGGATAGTTAAAAAAGTCATGGGATATTATATGTCTAATATCCACTTATGATTGAGTGTATACCCTGTGTGTCTTTATGCTTCTGGGATACCTCACACAGGATGATCTTATCCAGTTCCCACCATTTACCTGCAAATAGGATAAACATACTAAAATTGTACACCTGAGGAAGCTAATCAAGAAGGAGGACTCTGGCCAAGATGTTCAATACCCATTTAGAAGGGCAAAGGGGATGGACACCCTAGGAGGGAGAAAACATGGAACAGGACAGGAGCCTACTGCAGAGGGGCCTCTGAAAGGCTCTACCCTGCAGGGTATTAAGGCAGATGCTGAGACTGATAGCCAAACTTTGGGCAGAATCTTATGAAAGAAGTGGGAGATAGTAAAACCTGGAGAGGACAGGAGCTCCACAAGGAGAGCAACAGATCCAAAAAGTCAGAGCACAGGAGTCTTTTCTGAGACTGATACTCCAGCCAAGGACCACTCATGGAGATGACCTGGAACCCCTGCACAGAGGTAGCCCATGGAAGTTCAGTGTCCAAGTGGGTTCATAGTAATGGGGACAGGAACTGTCTCTGACAGGAAATGATTGGCCTGCTCTCTGATCACCTCCCCCTGATGGGGAAGCAGCCTTACTAGGCCACAGAGGAAGACAATGCAGCCAATCCTGATGAGACCAGATAGACTAGAATCAGAGGGAATGGGAGGAGGACCTCCCTTATCAGTGGACTGGGGGAGGGGCACAAGTGGGGAAGAGGAAGGGAGGGGAGATTGGGAGGGGAGGAGGGAGGTACAGGGGGAATGCAAAGTAAATAAACTGTAATTAATAAAAATAAAAATAATTTTAAAAAGTCATGGCAAAAACTTTTTTATGTTTAATTAGAAATACATACGATATATGTATATAGATACAAATATACACATATTTGTATTTAAATACATATATAAAAGCACACAACTATATAATTTATGTATTTATATATAATGTGTTTTATATAATAAATATATAATTAAGATATAAAATAAATATGTAAAATAAAATATATAAATTAAAAATTTAAATATAAAATAAATAAATGATAAAATATATAAAATAATTAAGTTATACCACTTGGTAATAACGCTTACCCAAAAGCCACATACTTTCAAACAAAAACTCTACTTTCATGCATGGGAAATTTCTCTTAACATTGTTGAGTGGAAACCACCACCTCAGCTTCTGGTTAGGGAAGTACAAGGGACCCTCAAAGTAGATAGGCAATTGCTATTGTCCTTAGTTGTCTCCCAGAACTTGAAAGTAAGTCCATATTCCTGAAAAAATCATGTCCGTAGGACACTGGTTTTATAACCATCAAGTTGCAACTGATCTGGAAACTTTTCTGAGGACTAGCTTTCATAGTATTTGAAAGTGCTCTATAAGCTGTCAAGGGAGAAAAGCACTCAATAGTTGAACTCTGTTTTAATGCATATGAACCACAGAAATGGTCAGTACAATAAGATGTTCCCAAGCATGTAATGACAGCACTTGTATCTTGGTGGTAACCAACAATCAACTAATTGAGTTTAAGACATGGTTAATAAAAGGGGACTCATGCCAACTTCCAATGGCTGATGAGGCCGTGGTTTCTAAAACAGAACTTATGATTATCAATTTCCTTAACCAGTACAATCTCTGATTACATGCTATATACTTATCTCTATAGCTACAGGTAAGGGTAGCTCTAGTCCCCATTGGATAAGCTTCTTTTATAGCAGACAATTACACAAACCCACAATTGGTCAAAATGTTGAGAATAACTGATCATGAGGTGTCCAGTGATAAGTGATACATCTAAAAGCATCACTCATTCCCATAAGATTCCCAGACCATTGTGGATGAGTGGGATGGAAGTTTGTTAGGGCAGGAGGACCAGGACCTCATCTATGAGATAGTGTCTTCCTTATATGACAAATAATTTGTATCCATGTGATCTAATCAATTTGACAGTCTAAACACGACCTAAAGAATGACAACATTTGTTGGCATGCCAACGTGGATAGAGAAAACTAACAAGATCCTGCTCCTAAATGAAGAGCCACAAACAATTATGGATGCTGAAAGATGAAGAATTAATCTTGTCAAGGGATAGGATCCTCAAAGATTATCTGATCTCAATTGATCAACCTTAGACACATACATATGTGAGTAATACCAAATGAACTTGGGAAGCTGTGTTTACACACATACACACTGTTTATGTGTGTATATATATATATATATATATGTATAGGTATATATGTGTGAATGTTTGTACATATATATGTTTATACACACATATATACCTATATATTTATATATAAAATCACATGCACATACACATGTGGATGTTCAAGAATAATTTAAAAAGCACAAGCCAATAAAGAGGGAGTGGTGGGTAGTGAGTTGGAGAGAGGAGAGGGAGGATGTAAAGGATATGGACATAGTACTCATGTATGAAGAAATCTGAGCACAGGGTTCTTTCCTGAGATGGATATTCCAACCAAGGACTATGCCTGGAGATAACCTAAGACCCCTGCACAGATGTAGCCCATGGCAGTTCAGTATCTAAGTGGGTTCCATTGTAATAGGAACAGGGACTGTCTCTGACATGAACTGATTGGCCTGCTCTTTAATTACCTCACCCTGAGGGGGAAGCAGCATTACCAGGCCACAGAAGAGGACAATGCAGCCACTCCTGAGGAGATCTAATTGACTAGGATCAGAAGGAAGGAAAAGAAGACCTCCACTATCAGTGGACTTGGGGAGGGGCATGCATGCAGAGGGTGGAGGAAGGGAGGGATTGGGACTAAAGGAGGGAGAGAACCACAGGGGGGATACAAAATGAATAAAGTATAATTAATAAAGAAAAAAAAAAGAGACTGGGATCCTATACTTCTAATCCTTCCACTTTCATTAAAGAATTTCAATATCTCACTCAACAAAAAAACAAAACAAAAAAAACCAAAACAAAACAAAAAAGAAACCAAAGAGACAAAGTCACCTAACAAGCATAAGTTAGGAACCTCATACAGGTATCCACAAATTACTTTCCTTTTATCTATTTTGGAGAATCAGTGTTGATAAAATATTTTCATGCCCCTTCCACGTCATTCATGTTTATATTTTCATTGAACAGCAGAGTAGGGTACCTGTAATGGAGACAATGTGCTCCCAAGAGCTCACTTGAACTTTGAAAGGAAATATCTGTCATCTCTTGAACCAGGAAACAGCATCTCAAGCAATGAAACAGTATGTATGTGGTGGTGGGGCAGGCTCTAGATTTTATCTTCATTGATTTTATATGTTGAAAGTCTAAATAAGACAGTCCTTTTAAGCTTATTTAACTAGGACTTGCAATCCATATGTGGTAGTCATCATGGCATCATCCTACATAAGAGAGTATGCACACATAAATACATCCACAAATCCACAACCGTATTCTCATATGCTTTTAGGCAAGAGGTGGTATGTTTTACTCTGTTATCTGACATAGATAACATGATGACAGTATAGTAAGTAATGATTTTATTTTAGTAGATATGATGAATCCTCCTGTCTATAAACTTTTGTATCTGGGTCAGGTGTGTGTGTGTGTGTGTGTGTGTGTGTGTGTGTGTGTGTATGTATGTATGTTAGAGGTGAGGGCAGAAATGTATGACTCATATTGACATCAGTAGGCACAATTTGGGAAGCAGTTCTTGCTCTTCAATTTGTGTGATGAGGCCTTTTGTTGTTCACCAATATGTATCCCATAGTGTCTGCAAGTTTCTGGAGATTATCCCGTCATCTCCTTGCATGAAGAGGAGGATGGAGAAGAGGAGAGACGTAGATGGAGCAAGACAGACCATTGAGCAAGCACAATGGACACCTGGAAACAGAACTGCTCAACCTTATGAACATTGAAATGAATTAACAATATGTTCCTATAAAGAAAGAATATGCCAATCATTCAATTTTACCAATAAAGACTCAGGATCCAGATACTGGGGTGAAAACCTTCTAGATCATAGAGGCAGAGAAAACATCCAGCTGTTATCTCAGAAGGGAAAAGAAAAGCTTCTACTCAGCTCATATCCCAGAAAGAAAAAGCTTTTCCTCCTCCATGCTGTCTAAAATACAGTTCAACTCAAAGTCCCTCCTTGTACTTCCTGGGCATCTCACTATCCATCTCTGGACTTCTTCTAACTCTCTAAGATTCTTTCTCATGTTCACTTCCTTTCAGTCTGGTTGGTTGCTATGTCTCTTTTTTTTTCAGTTTTTTTTTTTTTTTTAGTTTTAAACTACATCTTAATTTTTTTTCCTCACAGCTTATATATCCCAGCAAGATCTTTCAAGCAGTATAAAAATCACAGTGTGGTTACATTCTATTTTTCTCTACGTGAATGATTACAATGAGTATATGTAACAAAAACTTATTCCCCAATACCCTCACGAAATCAAATGTTTTACATATTATGGGAGAGAAATGAATATAAAAAACAAGTTATTCCCAAGAACACATTACTTAATTACATTTGTAATTAATCTTGTTATAAATAAGCAAGCTAACTAATTTCTCAGCCAGCTTTTTCTTTACTGGCACATTTTTTTTAAAAATTATTATTACATTAACTTTATTTAATCCTGTTTACAGAAAGCTCTTGGATTGAAGGTGTGTGCTAGGGCCGAGCCACACCACAAGTACTTGTCTACAGTAAATAGAAAGCTCTAGGAACAAAGACTGAACCATACCACATTTTGAAAAAGCATTTTATGGTTTACACTCTCAGGATTCACAATGGGATCAAATACCCTGCAAGAACAATATTCTTGGAGAAGTTGTAAAATGATTTGTTCCTAGAAATGTTTTATTCAAGGTGGGTGAATTGCCACAGGGAATTGACTTAGTTGACATTTCTAGGTGTCATGTGGAGTCATCTCACCACAAAAACAGTGGGACTACACACACATGCTACTGTGTTAAGCTTTCATGGGGTTCTGAGAACTTAAACTCAGGTCCACAGGCTTGTTTGGCATGTGCTGTCTCCTAGCTCCCTTACATATATATTTTTTTCTTAAACTTTTGTTGCGTATGTTTGGGCTTGTACTTCAAACTTTACTCATTTTCATCATTACAGAATTCTTACCCAGAAAACATTGATACTTAATTAACACATCTCACAAAGATTAACTTCCCCTGAAACCAAGGAGGGCTATGTAAGTTATACTAATAAGTAGTAGTATAAATTAAAATACTATTTTTACCTATCAAACTAATTAATATGCATAGTCTTTAAAAATATGTGATATCATGGCTATGAAGAGCTGAAACATTGTGTTCCTCACTGTAAAAAATATATGCTATGCTAAGCATCTCAGGGCTTGCCTTGATGATGAAACTCAGCAGGACTTTTTAGAGCATCATAGTGAATAAATCAAGAATTTAGCACACTAAGAACAACAGAATTTATTTATAAACTGATTTAAATAATGATTTTAGATTTTTAGGATTTAAATTTTTCAATAGAAAATTGTGTAGCCCTTCTGAAGCTAGGATTTGGGATATTATATATCCCCAAGGTCAATGTGCTATTCTGTTACATAAAAAAATATTGACCAAAATGAATGGCTCTGAAACCTAAAATCCATATTCTTAATATGCTACCTGCTAATATATAGGCAATTCCTACAGGAATAAAAACATCCTGAAATTCAATTCACTAAATGAGTCCCTCAACTGTGCTCTTAAAAAATATTCTGAACTCTAATTGATTCCGTAAATGTTTCAGCAGAAAGCTTTCTGCATGCTAATAGGATGTTGGCCAGCCAGGATCCCCAACAATTTTGCTTGGGTAAGTAAACCTAAGAGAGATGTTGGCAGCCATCCCCAATGAGGTTTTCCTAAGCCTACAAGAATGCCTTTAAATTCTGCAACTGGTGGAAATAAGCTCTTTAGATATTCACACTTTCCAATACCTCATTTTCCTCCCAACATGATTTATAACTTTTTGGTTCATTTCCTTTCAACCCCATATAAACTTTTTGAGGATTCAGGAGAAAATGTAAAAGATCGAGGGATGCTGGGAAGAGAAATATGTAAACAAAAGTAACTCTTAGACATTAGGACAGCCTGCAGTGGGATGCGGGGGAAACAATGTGTATTTACTTGAATAGGAAATACTGGAGAGTAAACATGTAGAAGGGGATGGAGAAGAGGCGAGACCTACATGGAGTGAGACGGGGCAGGCAGGGAATGGACCAATACAAGCAAATACAATGGACATCTGGAAGCAGAACTGCTCAGTCTGACAAACACTGGAATGATTTAACAATATCCTTGGAGGAGCTGTAAAATGTTTCATTCCTGGAAACATTTATACTCAAGCTAGGTAAGTTGACACAGGCAAGTGATTTAGTTGATGTTTCTAGATGTCCTTCCAACTCTGTATCTTTGACTTGCTAACTTAGGAATGACAAACGTGATGCCAAAAATAAAAATGAAAGATCCATGTCCGTGGAGTGCACACAAGATTTATGCTGTGCCTCAACACTTAGCTCTTTAGCAGCATGGATTGACTTGAAAATGCATCACACACTGAGGAAAACCATTCATGTAAGTGCTAGGAGAGACTCAGTACAATTTCCTGACAATATTCCATCCATAAACAAAATTGCTCTTCTCATCTCTTGATTCAGGCATCAATTTCCTGCCATCCAAAAAGCCTAGATAGTTTCTAGTCTGTACTCTGATGACCTTTAATACTATTTCTGTCATCTATACTACTCTGATTCCACATTCTCAATGAGATGCCCAACCCAAATTAAAAAACCACCTCAAATTTCACAAAGTATTGACCTCACCTCATAATAATGAAATTTATTTCCATATATTATGAGTTATACTTTCCGAAAAATATTTGTTCTTAGTCTTTCATCTTGACATACTGTTAATGAGTTAAATTGTGGGAATGAGAGTATGGTCTATTATATATATACTGAATTCAACTTACATATGTCTACTCTCCTTAGAGCCCACTCAACATTAAAAACCACATGTTTTATTTTACTACCATGAAATTCATATCGACATTCTAACAATTAGTTAAGTTTTGTGGTAGTAGAATTCTCTGGAGCCTTTTCTTCTGTTAATGTCCTATTTATAGATACCTTTGTTAAGAGCAACACTGTATTTTAAAGCCACATGTTCAATTAGAATTGCAATAAAAGCTTTGCAATATTCCTACCTGGCTGAAATTTCCATCATTACTCTATTATGCTGTTTTTTCTTGTTATCATTTTCAGTGATCCTTCAAAAAATATTCTGATACATTGTCACTCATTCATTATTTTTTTGTGCAATCTTTGTTATTTTATGCACACCATTTTTATTTCAGTAATTACTGGCTTTTCATTCTTTACATATGCCAACCAATTCACTACAGATATTTAGCTTTTTTTCATATTTTTCATTCTAAATACTCTTACATCTAGCCAACATCCTATTGGTGCCCACTATTTCTGCTCTTATTTAAATGCTAATTATTATAGCATAAGGCATTCTGGAAGGATTAATGAATTCATCTGAAAATTGATGATTTAAAAAATTTAAAGTCATTAAGCTATTAAGTCTTTATATCTCAAAAAAAGACAAACATCAGAAAAAAAAATTTTTTATATATTTGGTATAAACAAAAAGACTGATTTTCTCTGTGTTGTGTAGCAGTTTGACCTGAGAATAAAACCCCTATTTTATAGAGCAATATCTCATCTCAAGACAGGATTTTTACAGAAAGGTGAAACACCAAGAAATTTTAAGGTGTGTGTGTGTGTGTGTGTGTGTGTGTGTGTGTGTTGTGTGTGTGTGTGTGTGTGTGTGTGTGTGAGAGAGAGAGAGAGAGAGAGAGAGAGAGAGAGAGAGAGAGATACTACAAGGAAACTCATTAGGATAGGAAGTATACAATTAGAATGAGCTCCAGGAAGTTCCTGAAACTGGCTAGATTCACTAGAACCTTCCCTTTCAAGAATAAACAGTAAAGACTGCTGAAAGCATTCTCAGACAAACTGCAGAGAAGATAATCAGAAATCAGCCATCTGGAAGAAGCAGATACTAGTCAAGCTGCTTACAATAAGCAGAGACAAGCTGAGCTACCTAGAAAGGCTCAGAAAGACTGAGTCACCTTTAAAAGACTCTTTCCAATGTGTTGAGCTGACTGCAGGATGTGTATTGCATGACAGGTCCCCAGCTTTTGTGCTGTCACTCATGTTGGGGTGGGCTATGAATCTTTGAGTTATTTATGCTCCCCACCCATATTACTGTAAGTGACTCCAGTAAAACTTATTGGTTCACCAAACTGGACATTTGTGGAATTGGCATTTTTACTTTGGTCTATTATGGGATGTCTACTTTGGGTCAATAGATGTGTGTGTGTGTGTGTGTGTGTGTGTGTGTGTGTGTGTGTGTGCAGGCATGAGCTTGTGGTGTGTGTGTGTGTATTTTATTTTCCCTTTTTCAAATATAACAGATTTATGAAAATAAAACGAATTTAGGAGACATCCAAGAATAACTTTAAGAAGAATTATAAATTACTGGCCTGATATTTGCATATAGACCCTCCCTGTAAATAGGATATTTTCACTTATCATGGTAAACACAGGGAAGTTGAGAACTTAGAGAGTGGAAAAACAATAAACTAAACTCTTTTTCTATGGTAAACAGTTCCAGCAAAAAGCTAAAGGGGGCATCACACAGATACCGTCTCAGTGGTTTGTGAGATGCTGAAAAACAGGGCAAATTCTGCAGAGAAGTCAGCCTTCGTAGCATTTCTTTTTTAATAATTTCTCAATTCTTCCTAATTTGCCTAAGTTAAGTTGGCCATTGGACTCTGATTCCCTTTGACTGTGCTACTCAGTGTTCCTCAGAACAGGGCAATAACTTTAGCTTAGCATTAAGGAATGGGGAGATTGATGTGAAGCTGAAGAAATAGCTGAATGTTCCAAGTCTGACTGCGTAGAAGGGCCATCACTCACACATGTCAAAAGATACAAGTTCAAATTTAATTGCAGATCTAATTGGCTTTTATTTGTGTATCACAATTTTTGCAGGCTCCCAGCTGACAAAAGAACAGTGAGTTTTGTCAAATGCAATTTGGATAGCAAAACAATAAAGAGAAGTTAAAAAAATAACACTAATTGGTTAACATTAGCTCACGTCAAATTGCTTTTAGCAGGGTGTTCTTCTCTTATTTTACTGATTCAGCTAGACCAGAAACCTCTATTTTTAAACAAGGACTCCTTAGGGATCAATCAGCTTCCTTAAAGCTTCAGTTTGATTGCATGCCATTTAACAAGAGGGATGTCATTTTGTTCCTCTTGCCAAGTGTAGGAGCTCATGCAAAAACAATGGACTTCTATAATATTTGTTTATTATGCACATTTTAACTAACTATAATACATATACTCTAGTATTTTTGACTTCTATGTATCATCTCTATATATCTATCATGTATCTATCTATATCATCTATCTATATCTATCATTTATTAATCCATCATCTTATCTATCATCTAACAACATCTATCATCTATCAATTTATCTATCAATCATCTATCTCAATATTTTTCTTGGTTTATTGTTGGTATACTGTTCTTGTGGAATGTATACAATTTACCCTTGTTCATTCAAATTCTGATTTCTCTACTCAACTATCTGGTTTCAATCCGGACATTGCATTGTGATGCTTATGCTAAGCATCACCTGTCTCAAGTTTGTGTAAATATGCCACCATTTGTTCTCTATATTGTCAGTTAAACAACCAGCCAATGCTGAGCAATGGTGAGAGCAGGGTGGGACAACCAGGTCCAGAAAGGAGGGGAAGGAAATGAGTAGTAGGAGGAGAGAAAATCCACAGGAGAGGTCTTGGAACCACATGGAGAGATGGACTGAGCCTAAGATATGACTAAAATCATGTATAATGGGTGAAATCTGAAATTATGCAGGCTTGGAGGTTTAGGATTGTGCTCTAGGTTAATTAAATAAATCCCAGTCTCTGTGTGGTGATTTGGGTATAAAGCTGTTTAGGAATAACCGCTGCTTACCTAAAAGATAAATCAATAGTAAATATTAATACCCACAACAGTTTATTGATTTTCTATTCCTTTTCTGAATCTTGTCCTAGTTTTACAAGATAGCCCTGAAGAAACCCTGTCTCAAAAAACAAACAAACAAAAAATCCTTCCCTATTTGTAACAATCCTCCTTTCTGACTGCATTACCTGTTATTACTTTCACCCCTGCTTCAGATTAGCAGGAATGTCTTACAAACTGGCAATTTTGATCTGCATACAAAGATACCCAGCATACCTCAGCACAGTCTAGCTTCCGCAAAGTAAGTAACTGCACTTCACTGAAAGCCATAGCCCATTCCTCTCTATTCATTTGTGTTACTATCAATGTCTGGAATGCTTTTTTCATTACTTCATCAATTTACTTAATCACTGTTTAGAAACAAAGAAAATTAATTTTGATTTTTCCATGAATAAAAAACATTCTGAGTATAAAATTACAAAAATAAGAATTTAATGACTTGCTGACAAAATTTATAGTTTAAAAAAAATCACAAAAAATGTGTTTCTTTCATGATATATGAGTGTGATGAACTAATGTTAGAGTGCAGATTTCCTAATTTTTGGTGAGAATGTAATAAAACATTTTAAGTGATACAGGCTTTAATCAATCTGGCAGGAGAAAAGACATTCTTGCTTCTTTCCCTTAGCCTATTAGGCTGTTGGGGCAATGGAGCCCAATAAATTGGAATTTCCTCAGTAATCTCATGCTTAGGGAACAGAAAAACTGAAGCCATGATGCCTTCCTCTTCCAGAAACTTTACAGGCTCATGAACACTTGTCAGACCACCTCACAAGACAGACTGGAAGCAATGAGGGGTCAACCTTGTGCAGAGCCACATCTGGACAAGACTGCCTAATTATGGATAACTCTTGTCTTCTCCTTGATTATAAATCTCATGTCAGAACACTGATGTTCACTTGACTCTTATTTGTTCACTGAATAAATTACCTTACTCTGTTTCACAGTATTATTAGCGATTTAATTGGTACATGGAAGAAAGATGACAAAAAACTATTTTTTTTTCTTTTAGAATTACCAGGACATAGGCTTTGATCCTAAAATCTTCAGTAACAGAAAAGTAACATCCTTGAAAACAATCAAATATATTTAGTGCATCTTAAAATTGCATAAGGATATAAGCTGCAAATGTATTTATTTGTTTCACTTTTCTGTATTTTAAAACTGGAATGTCAATAGTTATGAATGACAAAAATTGTACATTATAATTTGTTGGTAAAGTTTTATTAAGATATTAAGAGTTTTAAATGAAAGTGATAAATTATATACTACCTAAACTTTAATGAGAAAGTCTGTTGAAAGGATCAATTTTAGAATCACTGTTATGTTGTGGCTAGAATTTATATTTCAGAAAGGGAAATAGATAAATTACAGAACAAGCATAATTTTTCATGATATAACTATATCTATAGTTCTGAAACTATATTTTAGCTATTACTGCATATTAATATAATTAAAACAGAATGATGAAATAGACACATCATAATTTATTAAGTCTTTTTTCTTACTTGAAATCTCAGAATTATGCTTTCATAAAGTCATCAAATGTACATTAATTCAGAAGTATGGAATTCCTTGAAAATTGACATTGGAATAGGCATTTGATTTTACAATCTCATACATATACACATATATGTACATATATCACATATAGACACATCATATACAGATACAAATACAGATACATTAGTACACACATACACACATATATATACATCATATACATGTACATGTATGTATACATATATCCAGAGAACATGAACTTAGCATGTTAAAGCAACATCTTTATATGTATGTTTGCTACTGCATGTGTATGTTCACACTGGGAGCATATACTGTTCACAGTAGCCGAGGAGAAGCAACGTGACTGCTCAGTACTTTAGTAGAAATGTGGTAAACGCATGTAATTTAGCCAAGGAAGAATAAACTTTGCTGCTTACCACAGGATGGATAGAAGTGGAGATCAAGAGAAACAAGCAGCTATGGAAAGACAAATACCACATGGTCTCTGACTCAAATGTAGAATTTGAACATTCTGTCCTGTAGAAGTGAAGAGGAAAACAAGGATTAACAAAGATAAGGGAGATAGGGAAGGGTTGACCAATGGATGCCAAGATACAGTCAGATACACGTGGAGGTCAGAGCACAACTTTACAGAGTTGCCTCCCTCCCTCTCCTTTATGTGAATTCTAAATCCGGTAGTCAGTCTTTCATCTTTTGGTGGCAAGAGTATATACTCCTGCTGAGCTCTCTTGCTGCCTTTATCCTGCTGTGTCTTATTCTGAGACAGGGTCTCACTAAAGTTGTCTAAGATGGCCTTGACCTCACTCTACAGGCCAAAGAAGTCTTAAAATTTCAGTCTTCCATAGCTTCATATGTAGCTGGAGTTAATCCTAACACCACAAAACCTGGCTGAGAACTTCTTCAAACCTATCATTTCCTAAACCAAATTTATTACATTTTAAGAATATTAAATTAAATAATATTAAATACATTATTTTAAATGTCTTCCATGCCTTTATTCCTTAATGCTGTCTTAATATTTGGTTTATATGTTCCTATACAACTTAGTTCGATAGTAAGTTCCCATGTATTTAGAATTGTTTTCTTTCCCACTGAACTTAGTCTTTAAAACTATTTGGTGGCCTTCTTGTATGTTTTTATTCCTTCTGATTTAAAGCCTATTTAATCTAATTTAAATATATATATTCCTCTTTTGCATTTCATTTGCAAAAGTATCAGATTCTATATCTTCATTTATACTTTATTTGTGTTCTTAGACATAAAGTGAGCTATAACTAAGAAATATGTAATTGGGTCTTCTATTTCATATCCATTCAGTTACTGTATGTCTTTTAAATGGAGAATATAACCAAATTATATTCAAGGTAATTGTTTTGGAAAAAGACTTTGTTTAGTATTAAAAAAATTCTTTTTTTAAGTTTTATTGAAGTTCTTTTTTATTCTCCAATCTCTTCTACTATCTTCTTTGGTAGGTAAATAATTGTTCCAACAGTAACATTTTCATTATCATTTTGGTCACCTATTATATACTTTTGCTTTGTGATTAATATCAGGCTTACAAAACTCTCATTTTTATTATGTAACAAGCAATTTTAAAATGATAACATGAAATGCTTGCAAAGATATTCACAGACTCAAAGGAATATAAAAAAAATTCTTTAAAAATTCCATTTGTGTTTCATTTCTCCTAGCATTTTTAATTTTCAACATCAGTTCAATGTCTTAAAATTTTATATAGTTATTACTTTTAATTGTCTTGCTTTTATACTCCACAATAAAGGTCTAAATGTCTCATATACGTTATCAAAGCACTATGAATTTATTTGTATAATTACTATTACTAGTGCTTTTTGTATCTTCTTGTTTTTTTTTCTTACTAATGGCTTTAATTCGGTTTGAAGAATATTCTTTTCTACTTATTAGAGGGTGGGTGGAATATATACTCTTTTAGCCTTTCTCTAGGCTGTCTCTATTACTCCTTTATGTCTAAAGAATAGATCTCTTGTGTGCTGAGCTTAGAGGACATCCTTTTATTTCTTTTCATCACTAAACATCCAATGCCATTGTTTCCAGGTCTATAAGATTTCTACTTTGTCAAGAGAGATGGAATTTTCCTATATATAATTTTTTTTCAGCAAGCTTTGAGAATTTTGTCTCCATCTTTCCTCTTTGACAGAATAACAAGACTTGGCAGAGTTAAGTTTGTGATTTACTGTAATTTTCTTGTACTAGAAGTATGTATTCCTTTATGTCTGGGAACTTTGTTATTGTTTCATGAGAATGAGGTTTCTACTTGTTTGATATTCTCTTGTCCTCCTTGAATAGGAGTAACCTGCATGGTTGCTCTTAATTTTGTTCTAAAATTCTAGAAATCCTTCTTCATTCCTCATTTGTTTTTATTCTCCAACTGCGTTTTTAAACAACCTGTTTGAACTCACTTATCCTTTCTCCTACTTGAGCCAATCCTGCGCCTTCTGCCTTCTGTTGTTTGTAAAGTATGGTGAATGTTTATTTCAGCTTCAGAATTTGACTTTTTAAAGTTGTTTTCATTTCTTCAAATTTTTACTGCTAGGGTTTTGAAAAGTCTCTCTGTGTTTTCTCCATGGTCGTTTTGATTTCCTTAAAACAGCTATTTTCGAAGTTTCTCAAACTGATACTGGAACTTGATTTTTTTTTTTTTGTGGGGGGTGAGTCTCTATAGAAATGCATACTCAATACAAAATAGTCATGAGTTTAACAACTTGTTAACATTTTTTTCCAAAATCCAGGCAAGTGTCCATTAAACTGAGTGGAGCTGGCCTGGGGCTCAGCTCTAGCAGAGACAAGTTTATCTTTCACCCAGGCTTCTCTGCTCTCATAAGCACTCCCTCATTTTGCGGATTGCCACATAAAGCAGATAGTTTTATTTATTCACTCAATTCATGCATTACTTGCTTTTTAAAAAAACTGATGTGATGAAACACCATGAGCAAAGCAACTAATAGAAAGAAGGGTTTGTTCGAGGCTGATGGTACCAGCTGATTTAAGAGTCTGTCTCCATCAGGGCTGGGAGCATGGCAGCAAGCAGGCAGGCACGGTGCTGGAGCAGCACCCAGAGTCACATTTTGAACTGCAAACAGGAAGCAGAGAGAGCTAAAGCGAAAATGATGAGTCTTTTAAAACTCCGTAGCCTGCACCTAGTGATATACGTCATCCAAGCAAAGTCACTCCTCCTCCTCATCCCCAGTCACCAACTAGGGACCAATAATTCAAATGCTTTAGACTTGTGGAGGACATCTCATTCAAATTACCACAGTTTGTTTTTCCTTCCACACTAAAAGCTTATGTCTTCCATGTGTGGACTTACTCAGCTCACACCCCCTGATTCCCGGTGCTGCAAAAACATTCATCTCCTGTATCCTTTTCCTTCATGGTCCACAGACTTCCCTAGCTAGCATCATAAATTACTCCTGCTCAGTACACTAATTTGGGGAATTGGATGACCACTCTGTGTGCATGCTAAATGTCCCCTTCTGAAGATAATGCAGTGGCTTATCGTCAAAGACCTCGTTTACATCAGTTTCCTTCAGTGTCCTTTGTGACACTACAGCCCTCTGCATGTAATACGGTTTCTGTAATACTATTAGTTACAATGTAAGTGTTTTTCTGGATTCCTATTGTTTCCCGTGAGATCAACTTCTTTTAGTGATAATAACCTCATTTTTAACATCATTTGGTCTCTCTGTCTTGTAACTAAGTATCTAGTGCAATAATTTTAAACCTATGGGTTGTGACCCTTTTGGGTATCAACTGACCCTTTCACAGGAGTCCCCTAAAACCATCAGAAAACATTGATATTTACATTATGCTTCATAACAGTAGTGAAATTAGAGTAATGAAGTAGCAATGAAAATAATGTTATGATTGGGTATCAACTGATCCTTTCACAGGAGTCCCCTAAAACCATCGGAAAACATTGATATTTACATTATGCTTCATAACAGTAGTGAAATTAGAGTAATGAAGTAGCAATGAAAATAATGTTATGGTTGGGGGTCACCACAACATGAAGGGCTGTAGTAAAGGGTCTCAGCATTGGGAGGGTTGAGAGCCACTGTGCTAGCTAGTTATAAAAGCTCAATAAAGGATTCACGCTTGCATGTAAGTGCTAAATTCAAAACAGTTTATTTCTGGAAGCACTTCATCCCAGGAGCAGAAATTGCGTTTCAGAGATTGTTCCGGTGTACACCACAGTGATGAGGGGAATAACAGCCAGAGAGGATGAAGGCCTGAAGTCTTCCTCTGCTTCTTAAAACCATTGCTCTGGAGAGAGCAGTTAGATTAAAGATGGCCTTTTCTTTAAATAAGTTTAGCTTTTGAGAGAACGGTATGCTAACAGTCATTTGCTTAGTACTTACCCTTGAGATAGCTTAAGAATAAAGCATCTCTTTTAAAGCTAAGACTTGAGCCTCTTGCAATTTATTATTTGCTATGACTTACTTAACTCTCACAGGTGTGTGTAAACATCCAAAGGAAACTGACCCAAAGAGCAATGTATACCCCCCACACACACAGAGAGAAAGAGAGAGAGAGAAAGAGATAGAGCAAGAGAGAGAGACAGAAAGACACAGAGACAGAAACACAGAGAGATAGAGACTTTTGTGTCCATATCAATTTGGTTCTAGGATCCTGGATCTGCTAAGGCTTAGATCCCTTATAAAATGGTGTATTTGCATAGAACAGGCCCACAGCCTCCTTTATATTTCAAGTCATCTCTAGTTTGTTTTAAATACCAAACCCAGTGTAATTGCTTTCAGTCAGCACACTAATGAGCTGTTATGCAATAGTATTTAGGCAACAAGTACAGAAAAAATCTGCAAACGTTTAATGCCTATGTAATTTTTCTGATTTTTTTTTATGCAGGTGGTGAAATCTCAGATGTAAAACCTACAGGTAGGGAGAATTATTTGTAACCAGTAAATTTACAGTCATAATATGATATCCTGATATATTTATTATTTTGGTTTCATAAAAGAAAGAAGGAAAGAAAGAAAAAGAGAGAGAGAGAGATGGAGGAAGGGAAGAAGGAAGGAAGGAAGAAATTGTCTTTGAAGATAAATCAGAGAGCTAAGGCTAAAATCTATATCATGCTGCAGCGAGAACTAGAGTCTAACATACTTAATTGTGAGAAGCAATTTATAAGAAATTCTCTAGTTCATTCCATATTTGAAGAGTGAGCAAACAATGGGCTCCCCCCAGAGGCTCCCACCTCAGACCTGGCATCAGCATCTATTGCTGTCATGTATTATCAGTAGCATAGTCATCTGCAGGAGTAATAGTAGCATAGTCATCTGCAGGAGTAATAGTAGCATAGTCATCTGCAGGAGTAATAGTAGCATAGTCATCTGCAGTAGCATAGTCATCTGCAGCATATTTGTCCTGTGGAAACCAGTTGTGTTAAACTTCATGTGATTTTAAGTTTCTTTGAAGGCACATGATTCCCAAAACTCCATGCTTCATTCATTCTTTATTAGGAATAAAAACATGTTTCAGAACAGAAGCATAAACTGTGCTTCCGTAAAGGAATTAGTAGGGTCTCATGTACACTGATCAGATATTGTCTTCAATACTGAATCTCTTCTTGAAGTTGGCATGTTAATTGTGAAGCCCCAACAGTTGAGCCCTTCCAATGAAATTGTCCTTAAGTTCAAGGAGCTGATGTATAATTCTGTCCCCACAGAATCACCTGTCTCCAGCTGCTGACCAATGTAGAGATACAAAGGTTCAGTTTGGAGAAGGAATGAAAGGCCAGCGCTCGTGCTGAGCATCACAAAGCCTCAGCTGATGTTTGTTGAGAGGAAAGGGGACTTCAATCCCTTCCAGCCCAAACTGGACATTTTACAATATCCTCCTGCCACCACTTCTCAGCCTCAGATCATTTTCTAGGGAATACAACTTCACATATATAGATCTAGAAGGAGTCCCTGGAAGAAATTACAGAAGGGATTATTGAACAGATGACAACCAGGATCCTTTTATTTGTGGTAGCTGGGGTACTGAACAATCTTAGCATAAAGTAGTGGTAAAATTAATAAAAAAATGTAGTTATGAAACAAGATATCAGTATATCAGAAGACACTGCCAAATGCAGTATCTTAGGTATTTGTGTGTGTGTGTGTGTGTGTGTGTGTGTGTGTGTGTGTGCAGGCAAGCATCTGTATGTTAACTATGATAACTCTAAAGTCATACAACTGTTGCTATTACACGTACTATATAGAATTTAATTCACATTCTGGAGGTGTTCTTCTCAAATTTAAGGCTGAAAGTCAGAAGGCCTCTGTGTTTATATTTTCTATCATTGTGTCATACACCCAAAATAGAAACGAAATAGTACATTTAAAAAAAATAAAAATCTCACTACTTTAGAGTGTGGAATCATCATGGAAGAACAGCTCAGTCCAGAAAGCAGGGAAAATACCTATTTTTTGTTTCTTTCTTTATCTGTTTTACTCTATCTGGGTCCACCTTCCCTGTTTGCAGTGGTGTTACCCACCTTACCTGTATCTTTCCTCTTCAGCATCCCAGAGGTCACTCTCAGGAAACGCCTTCACAGTCACACCCAGAGGCCTACCTCTCTAATCTATACCAGCTGGAGTTGGGAATTCAGTTTAATTTCTTTGAACCTTCTTTTGTTCATAGATTTATGCTGGGCGTAACCACAAGGTATCTAGGCCCCTGGCTGTAGCTGATGTGAGCCTATTTATACGCACTTAAGGAGGGTATAAACAACTTTGTTGTGACATGTGGGATGTTTATAAAAAGCACATGTAGATTGCTTTTGGCAGGATAGCCATTTTCGCTACGTTAATCCTGCCAAGCCATGAGCATAGTAGATCTTTCCATCTTCTGATATCTTCTTCAATTTCTTCAGACACTTGAAGTTTTTTTCAAACAGGTCTTTCACTTGCTTGGTTAGAGTCACCCCAAGGTACTTTATGTCTTTTGTGTCTAATGTGAAGGATGTTGTTTCCCTAATTTCTTTCTTGACCCTTTTGTCTTTGGTATATAGAAGGGCTTCTGATTTTTTTGAGTTAATTTTGTGTCCAGCCACTTTGTGGAAGGTGTTTATTAGCTGAAAGAGTTCTCTGGTTGAATTTTTGGGGTTACTCATGTATACTCTCATATCATCTGCAAATAGTGATACTTTGACTTCTTCCTTTCCAATTTGTATCCCCTTGATCTCCTTTAGTTGTCTTATTGCTTTAGCTGAGACATCAAGTACTATGTTGAAGAAATACGGAGAAAGTGGGGAACCTTGCCTTGTCCCTGATTTCAGTGGGATTGATTTAAGTTTCAATCTGTTAAGTTGGATGGTGGCTATAGGCTTGCCATATATTGCATTTACTATATTTAGGTCTGTGCCTTGTATCCTTGATATCTCCATGACTTTAAAAATGAATGGGTGTTGGATTTTGTCAAATGCTTTTTCTGCATCTAAGGAGATGATCATGTCATTTTTCTCCTTTAGTTTGTGGATTACATTGAAGGATTTCCATATATTAAACCACCCCTGCATGCCTAAGATGAAGCCGACTTGGTCATGGTGGATGATATCTTTTATGTGTTCTTGGATTTGGTTTGCAAGTATTTTATTGAGTATTTTTGCATCAGTGTTCATGAGAGAGATTGTCCTGAAAATCTCTTTCTTTTTTAAAATTTTTATTCTTTATATTAATTACATTTTATTCACTTTGTATCCCAGCTATAGCTCTCTCCCTCATTTTCTTCCAAACTCTTCCTCCCTCATCTCTTCCCACTGCCTTCTCCAAGTCCACTGATAGGGGAGGTCATCCTCCCCTTCCATCTGACCCTAGCTTATTAGGTCTCATCAGGACTGGCTCCAATGTCGTCCTCTGTGGCCTGGCAAGGCTGCTCCTCCCTCTGAGGGTGGGGGAATGGTCAAAGAGAGTCCCTCTTCCCCTTACTAGGAAATCCACTTGTATACTGAGCTGCCATGGGCTACATCTGAGCAGGAATTCTAGGTTACATCCATGAATGGATCTTGGTTGGAGTATCAGTCTCAGAAAAGACCCCTGTGCCCAAGGTATTTTGCTGAGACTTATAACCAAACTTTGGGCAGAGTGCAGGGAATCATATGAAAGAAGGGGGAGTTAAAAAAAAAACCTGGAGAGGACAGGAGCTCCACAAGGAGAGCAACAGAACCAAATATCTGGGAAATTCTCTTTCTTTGTTGGTCTTTGTGTGGTTTAGGTACCAAGGTGATTGTGGCATCATAGAATGAGTTTGGTAATGTTCCTTCTGTTTATATTTTGTAGAATAGTTTGAAGAGAATTGTAGTTAGCTCTTCTTTGAAGGTCTGGTAGAATTCTGCGCTGAAACCATCTGGCCCTGGCCTTTTTTTGGAAGGGAGAATTTTGAAGACTACTTCTATTTCCTTGAGAGATAAAAGACTATTCAATCTATTTACCTGATCTTGATTTAATTTTGGTAAATGCAATCTATTGAGAAAATTGTCCATTACATTTAGATTTTCAAATTTTGTGGCATATAGGCTTTTGTAGTCAGACCTAATGATTTTTTGGATATCCTCAGTGTCTGTAGTTATGTCTCCCTTTTCATTTCTGATTTTGCTGATTTGGATAGTTTCTCTTTGCCTTTTAGTTAGCTTGGCTAAGGGTTTGTCTATCTTGTTGATTTTCTCAAAGAACCAGCTCTTGGTCTCATTGATTCTTTGAATTGTTTCTTTGTTTTTAACTGATTGATTTCAGCCCTGTGTTCGATTATTTCCTGCCATCTAGTCCTCTTAGGTGTCTACTTCTTCTTCTTCTTTTTTTTTTTTTTTTTTTTTTTTAGAGCTTTCGGGTGAGCCATTAGGTTGCTTGTATGAGATGTTTGAAATTTCTTCTTGAAGGCACTTAGTGCTATGAATTTTACTCTTAGGACTGCTTTCATTGTGTCCCATAATTTGGGGTATGTTGTGCCTCCATTTTCATTGAATTCTACTTTCTTCCTTTCTCTGACCCAGCTGTCATTGAGTAGCGAATTGTTCAGTTTCCATGTGTGTGTAGGCATTTTGGTATTTCTGTTGTTGTTGAGGTCCAGCTTTAGTCCATGGTGGTCAGATAGGATACAAGGTATTATTTCAATCTTCTTGTATCTGTTGAGGCTAACTTTGTGACCAACTATATGGCCTATTTTGGAGAAGGTTCCATGAGGTCCTTAAAAGAAGGTATACTCTTGTGAGTTTGGGTGGAAAGTTCTGTAGACATCTATTAGGTCTATTTGATTTAAGACCTCTGTAAGTGCCATTATTTCCCTATTTGGCTTCTTTCTAGATGATCTGTCCCTCGGTGAGAGTGGAGTGTTGAAGTCTCCCACTATTAAGGTGCTGGGATCAATTTGTAATCTAAGCTTTAATAATGTTTTATTTACAAATGTAGGTGGTCTTGTATTTGGGGCATAGATGTTCAAAATTGTGATGTCCCCCTGATGGATTTTTCCTTTGATGAAAATGAAGTGATCCTCCTCATCTTATTAATTTTTGTTGAAAGTCTATTTTATTAAATACTAGGATAGCTACCCCAGTTTGTTTTCTGGGTTCGTTTGCTTGGAGAACATTTTTCCAGCCCTTTACTCTGAGGTAGTGTTTCTGATGTGTTTCTTGGATGCAGCAGAATGTTGGATCCTGTTTCCACAACCATTCTGTTAATCTGTGTCTTTTTTTTTTTATTTTCCTTTATTAATTACACTTTACTCACTTTGTATCCCCTCCCCCCTGTGGTTTCCTCCCTCCTCCCATCCCAATCCCTCCTTTCCTCCACCCTCTGCATGCATGCCCCTCCCCAAGTCCACTGATAGGGAAGGACTTCTTTTCCTTCCTTCTGATCCTAGTCAATTAGGTCTCATCAGGAGTGGCTGCCTTGTCTTCTTCTGTGGCCTGGTAATGTTGCTTCTCCCTCAGGGTGAGGTAATTAAAGAGCAGGTCAATCAGTTCATGTCAGAGACAGTCCCTGTTCCTATTACAATGGAACCCACTTTGATACTGAACTGCCATGGGCTACATCAGTGCAGGGGTCTTAGGTTATCTCCATGCATAGTCCTTGGTTGGAATAGCAATCTCAGGAAAGACCCCTGTACTCAGATTTTTTGGTTCTGTTGCTCTCCTTATGGAGTTTCTGTCTTGTCCAGATCTTACTGTTTCCCACTTCTTTCCTAAGATTCCCTGCACTCTCCCCAAAGGTTGCCCATAAGTCTCGGTCATATAGACATATAATATAGGATAAACCTACTAAAATCTGTACATCTGAAGAAACTAATCAAGAGGGAGGACTATTGCTAAAATGCTCAATTCCTATCCAGAAAGGCAAAGAGGCTGGATAGACATCAAAAGAAGGAGAAAAAAGGGAACAAATCAGGAGCCTGACACAGAAGACCTCTGAAAAGCTCTGCCCTGAAGACAATCAATGTAGATGCTGAGACTTATAGTCTGTGTCTTTATATTGGAGAGTTGAATCCATTGATAATAGTGACCAATAGATAATAGTGACCAATAGATAATAGTGACCAATAAATGTTATCTCCTTTTACTGTAGAGTTGGTGGTGTTACTGTGATTCATTGTTGTTGTTGTTGTTTTTTTTAATTTTTGTTGTGATGTTATCTATATCTTATGTTTTCTTGGGTGTAGTTGTTTTTGTTGGGCTGGAGTTTTCCTTCTAGTATCTTATGTAGGGCTGGTTTGCTGTGTAGATATTATTTAAATTCAGTTTTTTCATGGAATATTTTGTTTCTCCTTCTATGTTGATTGAAAGCTTTGCTGGGTATAGTAATCTGGGTTGGCATAGATGGTCATTTAGCATCTGCATGACATCTGCCCAGGCCCTTCTGGCTTTCATAAATTTTGTTGAGAAGTCGGGTGTAATTCTGGTAGGTCTACCTTTATATATTATTTGGCTTTTTTCCCTTGCTGCTTTTAATATTTTTTCTTTGTTCTGTGTTTTGAATATTATGTGATGTAAGGAATTTCTTTTCTAGTTTAGTCTATTTGGTTTTCTGTAGACATCTTGTATTTTTATGGTCATCTCTTTCTTCAATTAGGAAAATTTTTCTTCTATGATTTTCTTGAAATTTTTTTCTGGACCTTGGAACCTGAAATCTTCTTTTTTGTCTATTCCTATTAATCTTAAATTTTGTCTTTTTATGGCATCCTTGATTTTTTTGGATGTTTTGTGTTTGGACCTTTTCTGGTTTTACTTTGTCTTTGAGAGATATATCAGTTTCTGTAGGTGTATCTTCAGCACTTGAGATTCTCTGTTCCATCTCTTATATTCTATTGGTGATATTTACCCGTGTAGTTTCTGATCTTTTCTCTAAGTTCTACAGCTCCAGGGTTTTCTCTGTTTGTGTTTTCTTTATTGATTCTAAATCTGTTTTCATGTCTTGCACCATTTTCTTCATCTGTTTGAATGTGGATTCCTGTCTTTCCATAATGGCCTCTATTTTCTTTGTTTTTTTGTTTCCTCTCTACGTGCCACTAATTGTGTCTCTACCCGTGTCTCTATTTGATTGGCTGTAGTCTCCTGTATTTCTTTGAGAGCCTTGTTTGTTTCCTCTTTATTTGCTTCCATTTTTGTGAGAGATTTCTTTGAGAGATTTGTTCATTTCCCCTTTATGTGCCTCTAATAACTGGATAAGCATAGGACACAGCAAACTTAGGCTAATGTCTTAGTAATGGTACAATAACGACTCTTTTCATGTTGTTTTGCCTTGCCATTCTCCGTAGTGCTGGTAAGACCAATGCTCATGTGTGTGGTCAGAGGATTGTTTGAGCTGTTCTTCTTTGGTGATTATTTTCCCAGCCTTGAATGGGGTACTCTAGGACATTTTTGGACTTTCTCTCTCCTTCTTCTTTCCTCCCTCTTTCCTCTGCTTCCTCCTTCCCTCTTTGTCTCTTTTTACCATTATTCCCATTACCCTAATGAAAGCCACAACCTTGCAACCTCAGGACTGAATAATGCTCCTTGACTCCAAGTTTTTACAAATAGGAAACAACACATTTTAAAAATGTAGTTTAGGCTATGCACCAATCTGTGGATTTGTATGAATAATTCTCATTTGTGTGCTTTCTTCTCCAAGATTCCAGACTCAGGAAGTGCAATACAGGCTGACTTCCCAAGGAAATTATTCTGAACTTTAATTATTAGTGGAAAGGACAGCACAACAACAAGCCAATTTTCAGGCATATACAGCCACTTAGACACTTCTAGGTGTAAGTTTACAGAGTGAAACACATATTACACTGCAGATAAATTGTTACTCTCTGAGACCCTCAGATTCTCCCTGTGACTTCTTCAGTGTATTTCTGCATTCACAGGTTCCTTTCTTTGGCCTGCAATGACCTATTTTCAGAGAACCTGCTGCTCACCCAACATGTGTCCTTCCCTACATTCACTTTGAAATCAAACAAACTCTTGTCCACCAGATGCAGACATAAAAGTCCCTGTAAACTCGGAAGGTTTCCTATCTAACAGTAATTTGTAATGGACCTAATGTCATTCATCTCTATGGCATCAGAACTGACTTATATGCCACCTGCACATGTCACAAGGAAAAAGCTCATCTTCAGGTAGGACAGAGTGATTGAAAGAGAGATGCAGAAACAAACAGAATTCATGAAAGCAACTGAGGTGAGGCATGGCGTTTTGAGTCATGCTGATCTCCCTGAGGGTTCTGCATCTAAAATTGCAGACACTGAGTCCCACTATGAAACTGTTTCTGCAAATTCTCCTTTTCAAGCTGAACTAGTTGGTGAAACAGAATAAATTGACCCAATATGTTTGTAAAATGTAATCAAACTACAAGTTTTTTGTGTTCGTTTCTTATTGTCCCTACACAATTTATTCAGTAAAGGAAAAACATTTCTCTTACCCTTGGATAAAATTTTGTCGAGTAAGCCCATATGTTTTCCATTCTCATTTGAAGTATAACATGTCCTCCAGGCAGCTTAAAACCCACAAACTGTCTTGGTCCTCTAATTAAAATTATCCAGCCCTAGATAATAGCCCCAACTCAACTTTCTTCTGAGGCTGCTACTTAAGGTTAACCTCTGACAAATAGAGAATGCCAAAAAAGAACAGGGCACAACATCCTTTCCTCATTTTCTAGTTGTCTACTACACTAACTGTGGCTTCTGGCCTCTCCAGGGTTATTTTCAAGAGGAAAATCCTTTGGGGTTGAGGGAGGCATGTATAGCAGGTGATTGTGTCATCCAGCAATGGGCCTCTCTAAGAAACAGATGTCCCCTCTGCCTTATTAAAATCTTTGTGACCTTCCAGGATCTATAAGACTTTACTGAATGTCTCTGTACACACCTGCTGTCTTATGATAATTGCACTTACTCTGGTTGCCCTTTATGTCCCCAGCCTACTCCAGGATGCCTACCTCACCATCTCTGAGTTGTGGTATTGAGAGAAGCACCACCCTAATCATGAAACAGGAATCTAGGTAAGAGCTTAAACTCATTTATTTCTTCTTTCCTTCCTATTATCTAAATACATAAACAAGCTGGGTCGTTCTGTTGTGGGCACCACTAGCTTAAATGCTAGCCTCCCCATGTACTTTCATATCAATATTTCATGTCAATATATATCAATAAAGCACTCTCCCTTTATGTGTTACATCTGGTATCTTGTAGTAGACAAAAGTAAAGGTTTTCAGGAGAGACAGCTTAGTGGTTAAGAGGACTTGCTTCTGATGCAGAGAACTGGAGCTCACTTCTCACATAGGGTGGTTCACAACTGCCTGTAACTCCATGTCCAGGGGATTTTATGCCTAATGTCTTCTTCTGACTTCCATGTTCACCTGAAAGCAAAACACACACACACACACACACACACACACACACACACACACACACACACACACGGGAGGGGTTAAATAATTTTCAGTAAAAAATTTTGAGTTTGTAGCTCTGAGATAGACTGCTTGCCAATGAGTAGGAAAAAGAAACTGGTTCTGACCTCCACGGCTAGAAAAAAAAAAACTATTTGATTTTATCACGTAATATTTATTATCATTTACTCATTTCCATTACTATTCCTACCAAAAGAAGCATTAATGAAGCATTGTGCTAATTTTCACAGTAAACACTTTCAGCTTTACTTCATGAACCTGAAAGTAAGCTTCAGGATTTAAATGAGTGTGAAGATTCATGGAATGAAACAATTTGCTGAATCAAGAACTTGAATCACATTAGCTAGCAAATGGGAGAGCAAAGCATTCAATATTTTTATGGATGTGTGAACTTGACTTCTGTTGCCCACTGTGAATCAGTGTTGTGAAATGGTGTAAGAATTTATTTTGAAAATAAAGACTTTAATTTACATGTAATTATCAAAGACTGAACTTACTGTGACTTAGATCTCTTACTTCAGACACAGCAGATATTCCATTTATTGTGTATGCACTGGGTGCAAAATACTTTGACAGGCACTGATGGCAAAGGTTGAACAGTATAGACTTCCAACCTGCTACCCTGACTCTGGCATCTAAACAGTTCTGGATGAAAGCAATAAGGAGAATCACAAAATTAAGTTTTCCCAGGCTTACACTTCGAAGGAGAAAAAAAATGATGAAAAGAGAAAAGAGTGATATGATGGAAAAGAGTGATATGATGGAAAAGAGTGATATGATGGAAAAGAGTGATATGATGGAAAAGAGTGATATGATGGAAAAGAGTGATATGATGGAAAAGAGTGATATGATGGAAAAGAGTGATATGATGGAAAAGAGTGATATGATGGAAAAGAGTGATATGATGGAGAAGAGTGATATGATGGAGAAGAGTGATATGATGGAGAAGAGTGATATGATGGAGAAGAGTGATATGATGGAGAAGAGTGATATGATGGAGAAGAGTGATATGATGGAGAAGAGTGATATGATGGAGAAGAGTGATATGATGGAGAAGAGTGATATGATGGAGAAGAGTGATATGATGGAGAAGAGTGATATGATGGAGAAGAGTGATATGATGGAGAAGAGTGGTATGATGGAGAAGAGTGATATGATGGAGAAGAGTGGTATGATGGAGAAGAGTGATATGATGGAGAAGAGTGATATGATGGAGAAGAGTGATATGATGGAGAAGAGTGATATGATGGAGAAGAGTGATATGATGGAGAAGAGTGATATGATGGAGAAGAGTGATATGATGGAGAAGAGTGATATGGTGGAGAAGAGTGATATGATGGAGAAGAGTGATGTGATGGAGAGGAGTGAGATGGTGGAGAAGAGTGATATGATGGAGAAGAGTGATGTGATGGAGAGGAGTGATATGATGGAGAAGAGTGAGATGGTGGAGAAGAGTGATATGATGGAGAGGAGTGATATGATGGAGAAGAGTGATGTGATGGAGAGGAGTGATATGATGGAGAAGAGTGATATGATGGAGAAGAGTGATATGATGGAGAAGAGTGATATGATGGAGAAGAGTGATATGATGGAGAAGAGTGATATGATGGAGAAGAGTGATATGATGGAGAAGAGTGATATGATGGAGAAGAGTGATATGATGGAGAAGAGTGATATGATGGAGAAGAGTGATATGGTGGAGAAGAGTGATATGATGGAGAAGAGTGATGTGATGGAGAGGAGTGAGATGGTGGAGAAGAGTGATATGATGGAGAAGAGTGATGTGATGGAGAGGAGTGATATGATGGAGAAGAGTGAGATGGTGGAGAAGAGTGATATGATGGAGAGGAGTGATATGGTGGAGAAGAGTGATATGATGGAGAGGAGTGATATGATGGAGAGGAGTGATATGATGGAGAAGAGTGATGATATGGTGGAGAAGAGTGATATGATGGAGAGGAGTGATATGATGGAGAGGAGTGATATGATGGAGAGGAGTGATATGATGGAGAGGAGTGATGTGATGGAGAGGAGTGATATGATGGAGAGGAGTGATGTGATGGAGAAGAGTGAGATGGTGGAGAAGAGTGATGTGATGGAGAGGAGTGAGATGGTGGAAGTTAAAATATGGTCAATTGATGTGTGGAGATATTCACAGCTAAAGTGTGCCGAGGTAAAGTTTGTCTCTTCACAAAGCCAGGTACCTATAAAACAGGTTTGTTCCATAAAACAAAGGCAAAGAGGCTGGACTGGAAAGTAATTAATAGTGAAGGAAGAAAAAGAATTGGGGGGAAGGGCTGGTGCAATGTCTTAGTACTTACTTCTCTGCCAGAAGACCCCAGTTCTGTTCCAGTACCATCAGGTAACTCATAGTTAGCTCCAGGGATCTGACGCCCTCTTCTGGCTATTAAGGACACCTGTTTACACATGGCAAACACACACACACACACACACACACACATACTCAGACACACACAAATTAAAATTTTTCAATTAGAAATATTTCTGATGGTTCATGGAATGCAGTTATTCTATTTATGGAGAACTGCTTTCTTCTAACTGAAAAAAACAATCTATAAATAACACTTGTGTCCCAGAACCAGTGCTCAGGGTCAACCAGAGGAAAACACCTTTTCAAAATGAACATGTCACATGTAGCAAACAGCAACATCCTTGCTCATTCATCAGCCCTGCTTTCCTCGTGTACATGCAAGAGTTTAAAGGTTAATATTGCAATAATGATGACATGTAAGACATTCAGGGTTTATTTGGCCAACAGAAATATTATTTTAAGTTATTTGGATATTTCTTTTATACACACACACACACACACATATATATATGTATATGTATAATTTCACCATATGGTTAACATTAAAATTTGTAGCTTATGAAAAACTTTCTGTAAGATTATCATGGAAGTGCTAAGCCCAGGTAACTGTTATCTGCACTTTTAGCCTGTACCTCTGGATGCCTCCTCATTTGTTATTTAGAAGCAGTTCAAGAAAAATCCCAGGGATAGATATATAGATATCCATTTCCAATAGCTTTAGAGAATGATTGCTTGTTGTCTGAATGGATAGCTCTGTTGATTTATATGTGCCTTTCAAACATAGACTATCATGTATACTAACTAGTAATTTCAGTCCAGACCTTGAGATGGAGAGCTGTATCTCCAGGAAGAATTTATATTCCAAAACACAAGTTGTAAATGTTCAGATGGCCAGTTCTCTTTACTTTGCTTGAGTTTCCAGTCAAACTATGAAGAGGTTAAAATTCAACATATTTGTATTTCTTTTATTACATACCAGGAATGCAATTTCTAAGGAAAAAGGAAGTGGTACCACATAGAACATTCAAGGCTGTTGATACTGATGCTGTGGTAGCAACCAAAGGGAGGACAAAAGATGATTCAGCACTTTGCTGCCAACACAGCTTGCCTCCCCACATCCACGTGGGTGACTCTTGAGCCCCCTTATTGAATTATTAAACTGTGATGGGCATGACAGTGAGTATTGAAACACATCCAGGATTGGATCCATCAAACAAGGATGAAGCAATAGTATTCTGGAAGAGTGAGCTCTATCAGCTCATTTATTTAGAAAATGTCTGGGTTCTTTTAGGGGAATTTAAATTACTGTAATTGATCAACTATTTACTTTAAATAAATTTCTATTATACTACAAAAAAATTTTTATACCAGGACTCTGGTATTATACTTATTCATGTATTCATGATTATTTGTCTGTTTGATATACCTCTGACATTTCAAATAATCTTATTCCCAGAGCCCTAAAAGTACAGTATTTCTACTACCAATTTATTAGAAATGCTTGGCTTATGCTACAATTATTCATGGTTATCCCTGGCAAAGAGACATGTTACTATTTGAACAAAGTGACTGTGTGGTTAGCCTTGGCTATGGACCCACCATTTAGCCCATCAATAAACCTACTATGTGCCAAACATTGTGTTTGGTAGCAAGAGCACAAAGGGCTTGTACCTTTATAAAGATTTACATTTAGTGAAACTAACATCTCACATGTAAACCAAACAGAAAGCTATAGGCTGCAAACACATTGGAGATGTGTTTAGACAGTGGTCAAAGGAGAGCCTTAGAGATGCTTAAATATCTGTCAAGACCCAAAGGGAAAGAAAAGATCCTTTTCATTTTTCCTTACTATATTCATACTGTTTTTTATCATTTGTATATTTCTTTGAAATTCTAATCTCAAGTGGCATGCTCTTATGTATATCTCTCTTCTCATCCATATGTATTGGGTCGCTGTTTAATTCTGTTCTATTTGACCCCTCTGACTTGATCAATGTGTGTAGGCTCTCAGGAGATGCCGGAAAATCTACCAGTTTTCTCTGTAAGCTAAACTTCAACCTCAGACTCTGCAGCCATCAACTCTATGTTCATAACTTTGTTGTATCATGCTTAAAATATTGTTTTATTTTGGACTTTTTTGCACAACTGTTTATGCAAATCCTACAAAGGAGAAAGTGCATCACAGAAAGGCTAGGAAGCACCATGGTACAACAATGGCGCTCATAGATACAGAATTTAACAACTAGAAAATAACAAGGTTACCAACTTAAGTGAGAACTGAACACTTTCAAGGAGCAGAAAAAGGAAAGGAAGGCCATGGGTACATTTATTTCACTTGATTCATAGTGTAAGTTAGATCTACGTAGATAGAATACAAGAGCTCATGCTTGGAGCCAAACCTTCCTGAGCATAAAGGCTGAAGTCTGCATTGTAAAATCTTGAGGAAAATGTGAACTCTCTATTGAAACTTAGCAAAGTGTTTTACCTGGACTGTACTTTACACTTAGCCACAACATACTTGTGCGTTATAATTTAGACTGCCAATGTTTCCTTCGGGTAGGAGAAAACTTAACCTGTACTTCAGCAGCCTAAAACCTCCATCTACAGATGTGCCCAGGTGTGACGGGTCTATGACCTTCCACTTAAAAGCATGTTTAACTGGATGTTGAGAGCCCACTTTGCATGTCAAGAAGTTAAAATGTTATTGAAGATGAGGACCAGAACATGTCTAAAGAAGTTTATTTTAAATTTTATGCACAAGCCGAATATTTTCTGAGGTGGGGGTGGGGAATCTGTTGAATTGATCAGTGTAGTCGTTCAGTTCCACTTGGTTTTTTTTGTTGTTCCTCTGTAACTTGGGGCTGCAAAGGCGGGTCCTCCAAACGTTACCAGGTATTTTCAACATCTGACCTCAGTATAGGAAGGTATTTCTGTGTTTTTAAGGCAGCCCGTTTAAAAAATGTGTTATGCAGCAAAGAATACAGACATAGACTTTCTTCACCGGTTTGGCAGTTCAGCTGGGCAGATAAGACATGAGCATTTGTATCATGAACACACATTATCTGGAGAGAGCTCACTAGTCCACTTGCATTAAACAGAGCTCATTAGCAGTAACAACTCTAACCACTACATTTTAAAACATGTCTTCTACCCTGTCCTGAGTCCCCAGAGCTATTTCTTTGGTGGTGTATGATTTAAGGCTTTGTTCAATTTTGTTCACATAGTTCTAGTATTCAATAGTTTCTCCCAGGCATTGTAATGAACCTTTCAGGTTTAAATTTCTTTATGATCCTATTGTTATTTTACCCAGTATAAATTGTCTCACCATTTCTTTCCTCAGCCTGAGTCCTTCAAAGAGGCTCTGCAAGCTTTGACCACACCTACGTGGACCCATCTAATCTAATCGCTGTTACATTTTGTTTATTTGAGCAGAATTTCCACAAATTGCTCTCATCATTCACCTCTAGCCCTTGTGTAGTTATCACTAGGAGTGAAGATGAGGACAGTAGAGAGTATATTTCACCTTCCTCAGAGCTAACAATCTACTCGCAGAGATAATATAGTCTTCACAAATGGTGCATGACCCATTACCCAATCATGTAACTGGTTCTAAGTCTGTGCTCCCTCTAAGTATTTTCCCTTTGTTCCAAGGGCAAAGGGAAGTATATTTAAGAATGAGAGCATGTCCTTTGATGATAGTAAGTGGCATCTTGACTTACATGCATGGGTCCAAGTGGGACCTGCAAAAATGTATCAATTCTTTAACCCCTTACTTAAGACAGTCTGTGCTGATCATATGAAATGAACCCCTGTAGCGTTTACACTGGACCCTCAGGAATCCAGAGTCCTCTCCTGTGCCATCTCACCACCACAAGGATGTTCAGATCATGTCTTCTAATTCTTTGTCTCATGTCCACTTCAACTTTAGAGACTTTCTACTGCATCCTCTGAATGTAATACATGATCATATAAATTCTTTTTGGTGAAATGCTTCATATCTTTTCAGTATGCTCCTTCCTTTCCAGACCTTTCAAGTGTTGGCTTTTCCTCACTTGAAAGAGCCAGTGGTGCTCTTCTTCAGTGTGTTTTACTTCAGTCGGTATCCTAGAAGCTATCCTCTCCTGCATCACTGTTTATCATTCTTAGTAATTCCATATATCTCTTAATGCAGAAGGTTATTCTTCCAGATCTACACCCATATGTTTGGTTTTGTTATTTATTTTAGAATACATAAATTGTTTATCTGATACATCTTAGTTATCCTGCACTGAATTGAATTGCTACTTTTACCTTCTACATTTGATGTATCCACAGCTTTTCTTTTCTTGAAGATATTTCTATACTTACTGTTTGGACCAAAATTCTTGAGTTTTCTTTTATTATTTTTCTTTCCCCCATCATACACAGCAAAATGCTAGCAAATCCTATGGATTTACCTTCTAGGTATATAGTATGTGACTGCAAATGACTTTGCAAGCTTCGCAAGGGTCCTAGTGGTCCCTTGTGACCACTAGGTTCATGGTGCATTCATTATTCCTAGTGTAGATATCTTTTTTCCTCTGTTACCCTATATGCTGTTGTTAACCAAGCAGACAGAATATTCTTTGTAAAATGTAAGTCTCTTCCTACTCAAGACCCTCAATCAGCTCTCCATCTAATTCATAATAAAAGCCAAACTACCTAAATGGCCACTTACCTTTATGTGATATGAATCCAGCTATAACTGTCATGTAATTGCATAATTCCTACCTCTGTTTTATACATATTAACCACTCCAGACTATGACCCTGTACTATGCCTTTTCACTCTAAAAGTTCCCTGTTCTAGTGCCTATATGTCGAATCTACTGACCTGTCTACTTTTCTCAAATTATCTCCAAATGAAGGTAATATCATTCTTTCTATTCAATCATCCCCCAAAGATCTTATGATTTCTTTTACTTAGTTCTCTTCTCCTGTCTGTGCCAATCACCATTTTCTATAACTCTGCTTCATTAGGCTATTTATAATGTGAATGCTTACTGTTTGTCTCACTGAATAGAAGACAGAAGATTTTGTTGACTGACATTCCATCCCTCAATGCAATGCCTAGTATATGGTAAGTGTCCTCTCTTTCTCTGTCTCCTTGTGTGTGTGTGTGTCTGTCTGTCTGTCTTTGTCCCTTTCTGACTTTCAATATAGCTATAGATATTTAGATAGATATAAGATAAATGGATAGATAAATAGGGTGATATGTTTATGTGTATTAAATTTGAGAATCATCTTCCCCCATAAAATGTACAATAAAGTATATAATATAATGTGTTTTCATGAAAAGTAGATAAAATATAGTAGTTAGATGGGTAAAGGAGAACTTTTAACAATTCTGTCCAGAAGCATTGAGTAAACTGTATGAAGAGGTAGAATGTGATTGGAGTTTTTACAAGTTTGTGGTAATTATGTGATATTATAGAAGATAAAAATACTCATCCAGAATTGTATTTTAAAAATCATATTGAGCTAGAAATTACTTTGTGTTGATTACTATGCAGACTTTAAAAATAAGAAAATTGAAATGTTGAGATAGAAAAGTACAATAGGATTTACAGTCAGTGGTATTTAATTGTACAAGAAATTTTTGTACATCATATGTAGAATTGAGACAATAAACATTATTAATATGGAGAGTCTGGAAGAGGATGAAAGGTGAAAGAAAATAACCATTCTAGAAAGTCACTGCACTGAACCAGGTGGAAGACTGTCAGGCACATTCCTAGAAAAGAACTATAGAATACTTAAAAGAAAAAATGTAGCAAAATACATGTATTTGGAGAGAGTATAATTAACAAGACTTAGTAATTCAATGAACCCATGAGCAAGGATGAGATAAATTTGGATGGCAACACTGCAGCTCAGTGTGAATTTAAGTCTGAAAATAAATAAAGATTACAAGATAGAGAATATGCACAAATTATCTTTGATTTGGAAATATATTTGGAGACCCCGGCATCATAGGATGGTGAATTGATGGTTCTGAGGAGGACTGCAAGCTGCAGCTCTGGGTTTCTTATTTCTATGTTAAAGAACAAAACTAGAAACTTTTAGTCAGAGCAGCATGTACAGAGAATACTACTCAGAAATCAAAAATGAGGAAATCATGAAATTTGCAGGCAAATGGTGGGATCTAGAAAAGATCATTCTGAGTGAAGTATCCTAGAAGGAGAAAGACACACAGAGTATAGACTCACTCATATAGTCCTATAAGATATGATAAACATAATGATATGATAAACATATTTATGGGTATGAATTATTGTACGCATGTGTTTTGTGTACCACAAGAATGTCTGGTGCCCACAAAGGTCGAAGAAGGGTGTCAGATTTTCAAGAATCGGAGGCACTATGTGGTTCAGGTAATAGAATCCGTGTCCTCTGCAAGAACAAGTGCTCTAATAGATATATTTTTTAAGACACACACAAACAGAGAGAGAGGGAAATTAACGATGGAAATCTGAGATTTTGGGTGTTTGGACACTCAAATACAAGTACCAATAAGCTCTGCTTAATGACTAAAGCCGGAATCAAGGTGATTAAAATGAAGAGCTGAAGAGGCACTCAGTTGTTCAGAGCACTGCCTGCTTTTCCAGAAAACTCGGGTTCTATTTCCAGCACCAACAGGCTGGGGAAAAATTCACGTGACTCCTGTTCTCTCTTTCGATGCCAACAGTGCGCAGATGTACATACAGACACACACCATGGTGAGAAGGTAGTGCTTGTGAGCTCTTGATAGGAATGCCTGTGTCTGAAGGGATGATTGCAAAAATCCATATCGGAGACACCTACGTAGTGTGACGCATTCTCACTGTGGATGCAGGTATCACCAAGATAAACGCGGCACAGTGAGTTGTACTTCCATGTAATTCTTTACTTTTCTGAAGTAAGATCATTAAATAGCTCTTATTTGCAGTATAATGATACAAAATATATTAAGTGCTTAGAAAGTTTTTCTGGGTTCCATAACATGCTGAATGCAAGACTAGTAAGAAATGTGATTCCTGTGTAGAATCTTCAGGAAATATTATCATCTTCTCCCTTAGAAGATCTTATGCTAAAAAACCAAAATCTTGTTTTCACATGATTTAATTTGACAGAATTTAGCATTTCCTTCGTATGAAATTTTTAGAAAGAGGACTATAAATAACTGATAGGAGTATCATTTGACATGAAAATGAAATTAATAAATTTACAGTGATTAATGACTTCCATTATATTCAGACTTTAAGTTAAACTATTGGCTCCAGAGATATTGGCACCAACGTTTATTCAACATGACCTGCATTTTCATAGAATTTAGATGTGAGATATGGACGACAGGTTTTTCTTGACTTGTACTCCACTCTGATATATATCCATGTATATTTTTATGCATTTTAAATTACCAGGTTTATAAATATAGCTATCATAGATACAGCTATATTTCTTTTAAATAAATCATTTTAGTGTCAATAAAGGCATTGGTGAGGGTATTTTAGTAATCTACTTTTATTTGATATTGTGAGTTACAGTCATATGGCTCATTGCACTGTGGTTTAAAAAGTGTACAGCTGGTTAGAAATCATCTTCCCAAGGTTCTATCTCAATACTAAATATTAAGACATCACATTAAAAACATAGACGAAGCAAGGATAATAACGTTACAAAGAAAGCACTCAGTAGATAATAAATGATCTAACGAAAATTCTAGGTTGTCAAAAATTTACTTTTAAATACAAGGAAAAGAAAATTACTCAGTCCTTTCGAACATGCTTTCTTCTGCTTTTATTTGTTGATCCAATCTGCTCTCTCCTGTAGCATGCCACGCAAGTACTATACCTCAGAGAAATGTATTGAGAATTCCTTACAGTTTTTGTTCATGATTATTTTGCCTCCACGACAGGGGAAATAAGGGTCATAAGTTGTCCATTTTGCACATGTACCAATGTTAGTGTAAGATGAAGTTGTTTTGATAAGGAGGATGAGTTATCAAGTTGACTTTAGTAGTAAATATATTCCTTTCAGCAAACAGGTATAAGCTTATGTTTCTTGTCAATTGATAAAAGCATGTGTTTATGTCTAGTGTGGTTATATTTTCTCTTGCTAAGAAACTGTCTATTATAAGCTAATAAAAAGTAAATTACTAAAGTCTGGTGATTGACACCTTATGAAAATTGAGATTTTGTAAGAGAAAGGGAATTCTCTAAAAATCCATCCTGCTGTCAAGGATGTCAGTTGGAGATGAATGCTAGGACAAATTTAGGATAATGACAAGCTAAGAAATTCAGACCATCATCCATTGTAATGGCACTTAAGCACAGACTCCATAGTTCTGTCTGAAAATAAAGCCATCACTTGAGGATAAGCAGCAAACCATATGATCTCATTTTGGATTCTTTATAGTAAATCCATACTCTGCCATGTCCTTCATAGCTTGATCCTTGAAACCTGATTGGGGTGGCTAGGGAGTGAAAAAAGAACAGAAGACCCATACAGAAAAGTCAGAGGTCAGGTGGGCTGTTTTTATCTGATGGAGCCTTCCTATGCACAGCCCAGAAACTCAGCATGTTTATTTTCTATAACACAGGGTGGGCAGTGAGATAGTTTTAATAGGTGGTCTTTGCAGACAGGCATTCTCATTGAGGGTGTAAATATCCCAGAGGAAAAATTTTAGGTTGCTAGTTTTTTGGCACATTGGTCAACTTATAAACACTTATACCAGAAAGTACACATTGTCAAGCTTCACATCTGGACCAGAGGAAGGACTACCATCCCTCTGAACCAAACTCTGGAAGAAGGCTGTGCTAATCCCATGGATCCGAGGCATTGATGCCCTTGATACAGCTGTGCTCATGTCAACATATTCCGTCAGGACATCGTCTGAAATAAAGACATTCACCCAAGACTTCCTCGGCTCCCCACAATATTTTTATTCAGAGATGAGAAAAATGAAAATTGAGAGTTTGAATCACCTAAGCACTTCGTTTACTGAGGGAAGGGGCATAGGAGAAGAAGAGGGAGAGAGGGTGGGATTGGGAGGGGATGGAAGAGGGGCTACAGCTGGTATACAAAGTGAATAAGCTGTAATTAATAAAAAATTAAAATAAAAAAATCTTAAAAAAGAAATAAAAAGGTAAAAAAAAAAGTCTTCTATAATTGAATATTTCGAGAACTCCTGAACTCCTTTTTTATTTCTGGCAGTTTACTAATACTGATTTTCAGGTTCAAAGAACATAAAATGATCAAGAAGCATGCCTCCAGTGAGGGATTTTTCTAAATGAGCTGAATTGAGATGAGAATGTCTACCGTAAGTGTAGGAGGCACCATTCCACAGGATGAATGAAAGTGAGAGAGCTAGCGAAGGACCAGCTTTCATTTGTCTCTACCTTTTGTCTGTAGATGCAAGGCCAACTGTCTCCTGCTCCTGCCACAGCTTCCTTGTATGATGGACAGGACCTTCAAACCACGAATCAAATAAACCATTCCTTCCTTCAGTTGACTCTGTCAGGTGCTGTATCACAACAAAGACAAAAGTTATGATGAAGTATACTTAGATTCTTAAATTTAACAGATGACAAATGAACAGTCAGAACCCCTGTGCTCCCCAGGACCTTCCACCAGAACCTGAGGCCCTGTGAGCAAAATGAAAACTGAATTCCAGAACTACAATAATGCTTGCCCTGTGTGAGAATAGAGAATATTCTGTGCACTTTCCTGGGAAGCGACTGACTCCTACTTGATGGTGATTTCATGTTCTGAGATTGAAGACCTCTGTTTTCAGAATTTATTCATAGAGCCTAACCAAGTGTAATGGTCATTCCAGCCATTACACTCTCTCAATAGCAAAATATTTTACTAATTCCTCCCTTTTCCTCTTGCTGTATATATTGCATAATCATATTCAAATTAGAGTGTAGTATATTTTTCTAATTACAAAAAGGTAAGTGTAGTATTTGTATTTAAATATTAAAGATCTTTTTCAAGGGTAAAGGACATGGTGTTTTGTAGTTTAAATGAATTTCATTACACATTGGCATTAATAACCTTGCTTGATTTCTCACCAAATGTGAGTTATCAGGCATCCTGTCTACTACTCTCATTATAATGTGTTCTTCAATAGTGAGCCAAAGACAGATGTCAAGCTTGAAGTAGAGGCTCATTTACCTTCATGTACTTTGCAGGGAAAGCCTCTGATGATTATGTAAGATGCCATCAGAATTAATTATCACATGGATGAATAATTTTTTAAATGAGGTTATAATTCATTGACCAGAATCTTGTTCACCATTCTTCAATTAGGGTGGGCCTTTTCTATTTCGGATTAGCATTCTTCCTTCTCCTTAATTGATCTCTTGTCATCCTTGAACAAAAAGTCATTTGTTAAAAGAGGAATCAGTCAAAGTTAAGCAAGGAGTCAACTAATGGTGAAGGACTCTCTCATACAACACACATTTATATGAGTGTGATGGAAGAACATGGGAATAAGACACAAAACATATACACACGTGAAATCACATTAGATACTTTATTAGTCAGGATTGAAATTCAAAGCATTTAATAACCAATACATCATGGGCACTGACCTTCAAATGAATTCAGTGCTTATACTCCACACCTGCTGATTTATCCATACTGATTCAAGTGATGGAATGCTAGCTTTGAGCACCATTATTGAGTGTTCTTCTGCTAAAACAGAATTATAGCATCACTAATAACTCTTATACAGGAATTCTACATGATTCTGTAATTTTCATTGGTATGTATAGTATAAAATGAGAGAATTCAAATACTCCTGAATATTACAGGAGAGTGCATTCCTTGACTAAAGATATTCAAGATCAATTTTTTAAGAAAAAATAAGAATAATAAGAAAAAGGTAGAACGTATTCAGAATTTACCTCAGGCTCAAAGGTCCAACAAGCATGTTCAAAGTCAGGAATGTTTTCCTATATAATCAGCCACCTCTGAAACAGGTTGAATTCTTCAGAATCTATAGGTTATTGATCACGAGAAAAATAAAATGAGCGAACAAGAAAACTATCACTGATATTTCTCTAAAAATATAAGTGATCAAAGACTGTGTCTCATTTTCTTATATACCTAACATTTCCCCATTTTGTATATTATCCACTTTGAATAAGAAAAGGTTGTTTATTTGTTTACTCTATGCTTTCTCAGTTTTTTAACTTTTAAGATTTATTTCATTATTTTATGGGTATGAATTATTGTACGCATGTGTTTTGTGTACCACGAGAATGTCTGGTGCCCACAAAGGTCGAAGAAGGGTGTCAGATTTTCAAGAATTGGAGGCACTATGTGGTTCAGGTAATAGAACCTGTGTCCTCTGCAAGAACAAGTGCTCTTAATTTATGAGACAATTCTCCCTCTATCTTTTCTCTCAAGTACATTTTTAATTAAAATATAATCATAACACTTCCTCTCTTCCTCTTCCTCCATCTAGCCCCTCTTATGTCCTCTCATTTCAGTCCCATCCACATATTCTCCTCTCCCACTCAATCAATGCTGTGTGTGTAACAATAACACATATATGAGTGTATGTGTACATGTATATGTGTACATGTGTGTACATGTATCTATGTGTATGTATATATGCATACATGTCTATATGCCTACATGTATACATGTAACTATGTTATTAGGATTACATACATTGGAAGGGGCAGGGAGATGTACATATATGTCAACACAACTTGCTGAATGCATTACTTTTTTGTTCTTATGTGCATGACATGTTCTCGAGGTTGACCATTTTGTGTTGGATAACCACTTATAGGGCTCATTCCTGGAGGGGCTAATTCTTCCTCACTCAGCAGGCTGTCAATATTTGTCTAAGGAGCTTAATGTTTTGTGATTTTTCTCCCTTTCACAATGGAATTTGTATTGATGATGTTTTTCAATGAGTCATTTCTAGGAGACAAGGTCTTAGAGCAGACTTTCTGGCCCTCTGACTCTGACAATCTTTCTATTATTTCTTCCACAATGTTCTCTGAGTCTTATGTGTAAGAGTTATGTTATATATCTATCCCTTTGGGGCTGTGCTCTCTACAATCTCTTGATCTCTGCATTTTGTCCAGGTGTGGCTTACTCTAATGGTCTCCATTTGCATTAAGAGAAACACTTTTGATATGGTTGAATCTCACCTGTGAGTATAAGTTTCAAAATGCAGTAGGAATCATGCTGTTCTAGTAAAATGGAAGTAATATGTTCTTTTCTAAGATCGATGACTTCACTAGCTCAGGGGAGGTGGCTAGGTTTCTAGTGCCAGGCATGATTTTCCTCCTGTTGAGCAGGCCTATGTCTAATTAGAGAGCTTCTCTCCACTCTCGAGATATGAGTGTTATTATTATACCTTTAGGAATATCTTTCCTTGTTTTATTGTTGCGGTTCACAGACATCACAGCTGGCTAGAGCTTTCCCCTTTTGGCAGCTTGCACAGTACTATCTGGTACTTTGGAAGCTAGACCCCAGAAAGGAGGCCTTCAGGTTAGATTGAGTTTATAAAATATCCTGTGTCCAAAATGCCTGGTGTCCTCAACAAGAGGGACTCACCTTCAACCCCTGAGAAACAATCAAGCATTACATCAATAACTTTTATTGTCTGGGGAGTCACGTGAATCAAGATCTCAAATGAAGGTTCTCAAGTCTGGTACTGAAGTTTTCACCAAATAGTCTATGGCTCTTATGGTGAACACTGTTAGCTCAGTGATGCACTTCATGGAAGATTATATAGTACAGTATATAGTATATGGTACATAGTAATGTTGTATGCATGTACGTATGTATTGCTAAACTGCTAGAAGGAAACATAGGCAGTTCCCTATGAGATGCATGTGTAAGAAAGAAATTTCAGAATAAGACTCCATTTACTCAGGAATTAGGGTCAACAACTTACAAGTGAGACCTCATAAAACAAAGAAAACCTTTTTTTTTTTTTTTTTTTTTTTACATCTAGGAAACAGTCAAGTAAAGAAGAAAACCACAGAATGGGTAAAAATCTTTGCCAGCTAAATATCTGACAGAAAATCAATATCCAAAATATACAAATAACTCAAAAAACAAACAGTCAGGAAAACAAATGATTCAATTAAGAAGTGGATTAGGAAAAAGGAGGAAATCATGAAATTTGCAGGCAAGTGGTGGGATCTAGAAAAGATCATTCTGAATGAAGTATCCCAGAAGGAGAAAGACAAACATGATATATACTCGCTTATATAGACCTACAAGATATGATAAACATAATGAAATCTACACACCTAAAGAAGATAATCAAGAAAGCGGACATGGGCGAAGATGATCAATCCTCATTTAGAAAGGCAAATGGGTATGTGGATTTATTTCTGCGTCTTCTATGCGGTTCCATTGATCCTCCTTTCTGTTTCTATGCCAATACCATGCAGTTTTTATTACTGTTGCCCTGTAGTACAGCTTGAGATCAGGAATGGAGATACCTCCAGATGATCTGTGGTTGTACAGGATCGTTTTGGAGATTCTGGGTTTTTTATTTCTCCATATGAAACCGAGAATCTTTTTTCAAGGTCTGTAAAGAATTGAGTTGGTATTTTGATGGGAATTGCATTGAATCTGTAGATTGCTTTTGGCAGTATGGCCATTTTCACAATGTTAATCCTACCAATCCATGAGCACGGGAGATCTTTCCATCTTCTGATATCTTCTTCGATTTCTTTCTTCAGAGACTTGAAGTTTTTCTCAAACAGGTCTTTCACTTGCTTGGTTAGAGTCACACCAAGGTACTTTATGTTATTAGTGGCTATTGTACAGAAATTGTGGTATTTTTATACAATGGAATACTACTCAACAATCAAAAAGGAGGAAATCATGAAATTTGCAGGCAAATGGTGGGATCTAGAAAAGATCATTCTGAGTGAAATATCCCAGAAGGAGAAAGACAAACATGGGATATACTCACTTATATAGACCTATAAGATATGATAAACATAATGAAATCTATACACCTAAAAAAGATAATCAATTGAGTGGACATGGAGTAAGATGATCAATCCTCGTTTAGAAAGACAGATGGGATGTGCATTGAACGTATGACAGGAGTCTACTGAGCGCATCTGAAAGACTCTTAACTAGCAGTGTTTTCAAAGCAAAGACTCATGACCAAACCTTTGGCAGAGTACAGGGAATCATAAGAAAGAAGGGGAGTTAGTCTGATGGGGAAAGGATAGGAGCTCCACAAGGACCAAATATATCTGGGCACAGGGTCTTTTCTGAGACTGACATTCAACCAAGGACCATGTATGGATATAACCTAGAACCTCCACTCAGATGTAGCCTGTGGTAGCTCAGTAACCAATTGGTTTCCCAAAGTGAGGGGAACAAGGACTATTTCTAACAGGAACTCAATGACTGGCTCTTTGGTCTCCCCACCCCCGAAGGGAGGAGCAGTCCTGTTAGGCCACAGAGGAGGGCTTTGCAGCCAGTCCTGAAGATACCTGATAAAACAGGATCAGATGAATGGGGAGGAGGTCCCCCCTATCAGTGGACTTGGAAAGGGGCACGGTGGAGATGAGGGAGGGAGGGAGGGACTGGGAGGGAATGAGGGATCGGGACACGGCTGGGATACAGTTAATAAAATGTAACTGATAAAAAAAATAAAAAAAACTGAAAAAATAAAAATAAAAAAATAAAAAAATAAAAAAAAAGAAAGGCAAATGGGATGTGCATTGAACTTATGACAGGAGTCTACCGCAGAAGGCATCTGAAAGACTCTAC
This sequence comes from Meriones unguiculatus, assembly GCF_030254825.1. NCBI lineage: Eukaryota > Metazoa > Chordata > Mammalia > Rodentia > Muridae > Meriones > Meriones unguiculatus. The sequence continues at coordinate 37,685,318 of NC_083350.1, read as the reverse complement.
CTAGCAGTGTTTCAAAGCAGACAGTAAGACTCATAACCAAACCCTCAGCAGAGTGCAGGGAATCATATGAAAGAAGGGGAGTTAGTATGATATGGAAAGGATAGGAGCTCTACAAGGACCAAATATATCCGGGCACAGGGTCTTTTCTGAGACTGACACTCAACCAAGGACTATCTATGGATATAACCTAGAACTTCTGCTCGGATGTGGCCCGTGGTAGCTCAGTAACCAAATAGTTTCCCAAAGTAAGGGAACAAGGACTATTTCTAACAGGATTTCAAGGGTAGGCTCTTTGACCTCCCCACCCTCCCAGGGGAGGAGCAGTCCTGTTAGGCCACAGAGGAGGACTTTGCAGCCAGCCTTGAAGATACCTTATAAAACAGGGTCAAATGAAAGGGGAGGAGGTCCTCCCTTATCAGTGGATTTGGAAAGGGGCAGGGAGGAGACCAGGGAGGGAATGTGGGGTTGGGGAGGGAATGAGGGAGTGGGATACAGCTGGGACACAGAGTTAACAAAATGTAACTAATAAGAAAAATAAAATTAAAAAAAAATTAAAAAAAGAAGTGGAATAGGGCCATGAACGGAGAGTTCTCCATAGAAGAAATTAAAATGGCTAATAAATACCTCAAAAAAGTCATAATTTTTAACAATTAAGAAAATCAAATTAAAACAACTTTAAGATTTCACCTTACCCCAAGTCAGAATGGCTAAGATAAAAACAAAACAAAACAACAACCAAAACCAAACAAACAAAACACAAATGCTGATGAGTTTGTGGAAAAACAGAAACCCACATTCACTGTTGGAGGAAGTGAAATTGGTACAGCCACTCTGGAATCCAGTGCAGAGTATTCTCAAAAAGCCAAAAATAGATCTATCCTATGACCCAGCCAGACCACAGATACCTGCTCAGCTATGATCATTGCCACCATATTTACAATAGGTAGGAAATGGAAACAACCTAAAAGTCTTTCAACAAATGAACGGATAATGAAAACATGTTAGACGTACACTATGGATGCTCTTCAGCTGAAAGAAAACTAAATCTGGGCTGAAACAATGGTTCGATGGTTGAGAGAACTTACTGCTCTTTTGTAGTACCTGGGTTTGATTCCCAGTACCCACATGGTAACAAACAACTTTCTCTAATTCCAGTTTTGGAGACTCTGATTCCCTTTTCTGACAACTGCAGGTAGCAGGCATGAAAGTGGTATACAAACATATGGGCAGGTATAACAACCATGAACATAAAATACATGTAAAATCATCAAGAAAAGAAATATGAACATTTCAGGTAAACGGATGGACCTAAAAAATTATATTCAGTGATATAATCCAGATGCAAAAAGATAAATAGCGTATGTTCCCTCTCATCTGTGGTTCCTAGCTCCAAATTTTCAGATGGGGGTATGCAACATGAAGTAACCACAGAAACTAGGAAAGTATAAATATACCCTGTGTGTCTTTCTGCTTCTGGGGTAGCTCATGTTTAAATATTTTAACAGATGATTTTCCCTCTTCTGAGTAAATTATGGTAAAAGACCCACTATTTTACAAATAACATAAACATTTTGGAGGGTAATAAAAATGTACAGTTTTCATTGAATAATGGATTTTAAATTATTTGATACTGATAAACTTGTTATAAATATTAGTTATGACCACAAAATGGCCAGAAAACAGCCAGTCCTCTACATAGAAAACCCCACTGGTAAAATGAACAGAATAGGTATACTCTATTGTTCAGAACTGACCAAATTCAATTCCCCAATACATATTCCTAGGAATTGTAGTAAACTGGTTAGCATAGCAATCCTTCAGAAACTTCAAGGAAATCATTTCAGTTATAAAGGAAGGTAAAACAGCTCAGCCCAGGAAAAATGACTAGAACAAAAGATGCTGCTTGGTTTTCCTAAGGTTTAAACATTCTTCAACATGTATTACAAATCTCAAAAGTCTGAACATTTCTTCATTTGCTCCCACAATTCTTCTTTGCATATCTGAAACTCAAGTATATAATTTTTTACCTAAAAATTGATTCACATATTTCAGGAAAGTGGAGTAAAAGGAATAAATAGGAAAAATAAGAAAATGAAACAAGCACTATAATGACATTGAAGCTTGCTCACTTATTCATGTGATGACTAACACCCAAGGTCATTGGACAAATAACAGAAGTAAATTACAGACATGGGAGTTATCTCTGAGACAGCAGTAATTAAGGATGCTGACCTCACATAAAGAAAATTCACAAAACAATACATTTTTTCAAAGCCTGACTATACAGAACTTGAAACCAGACTCAAAGCGACTTATAATGACACTGCAAAATGTATTATGAAATAACACTGGCACACTAACTGATGACAGCTCGTTTTGTTCTGCTGTGGCAGCCTATAGTGTGATAGGAGATTAAAGACCACTATCTCCCTGGTTTGACATTTGATGAAGTCTGAAAATATTTCTTACAAAGAATATGTAATGGTAACATTAATCAGCTTTTCAAATCAGTGAACTTTAAAGATGGTGCTATAGTTTTTCACACTTCCCTTGATTATTCATTTCCTAAGGAGAAAAATGCCAAACATAAGGAAAGTTCATGTTTTGGTTTTCAGTTTTTAAATAGCTACCAATTTGAAGTGTCTGGATATGAGAAACTTAATATATCAGTTAAATATGTATCAAAAATAAAGCTTTAGCCAGAGATGCTCATCATAATTTGACTACTTATATTTATTCTAAAGCTAACAGAACTGATATAAAGTCCTATCAGATCTTGAATAAGTAAATATGCCTCTCTCCACGGAAATAATTATTTAAATTAATTTTCATTTACATTAATAAACTACATTTATAAATAAAATATTTGCATGCAGTTTTAATTCTGAAATGTGAAGACTGATTCAGTCCCTGGAATTCAAAGTAAAAAATAACATGATAATTGTAGCAGAATAAGTGATTCTTCAGACAACTGAATTTTAGTACCTTGAATTGCTCTGTATTGACTAAAACAATTATTTTTTCAACCTGGAGAAATTAAGAAATTGGAAACAATTTTAAAGTGCAAGCCACAAAAAAAAAAGAAAATAAAAATGTCCATTAGTCTCTAGCATATACTTAACAAGCATTCTTACCAAATTTTCTCACGTCAAAAAATAACAGTGTGAAGGCAATTCACAGAAAACTACATACCCTGAAAATGTGTGGAATAAATAGAGAGAGGTTTAATGTCCCACCGGCCCTTTCAGAAATCAGCCACCTCTAAATTAATGTGCAGACTCATTGACAGCCAATATTGAGGTTGGATTGTGTAACAACCACATATCATCATCACCACCATCACTGTCACCACCGCTGCCACCACCACCACCACCACCATCACAACCAAAACTATCATCATCAATCTGTAAGAGAAAGTTATATAAAGAAACTTCGGAAGCAGTAACTCCGCCAGAGGAATGTTGGATACATGATAACAGTAAAGGCAGCAAAATATCTCAGTACTGAAAAGGAGCACAGAACAACCCACAAAGCTGCAGAACAAGCAGAAATAAACCCAATTTAGTCAGGTAATACATCACAGGTGAAAACGAAAATAGGCTAAGAGACTTCAAGTCATGGATGCTCTGGAGGCTAGCAGAGCTTTCAGAAATCAGCACCACAAAGCAGACAGATCAGGCCCTATCATGTGGAGTGCACAGTGGGAAATAAAAATACAAGCAGTGAAATGCAGAAAAATGTGTCATGAAAATTCATCTTATTCCTTTCTTCTAAAGTCTTATTCTCAACTTACACTGGCACTTTATTTTCTGTGTAATGTATTCTTCGGATAAAACAAAATTTATATTATTCATGTAAGTTTTTCTATCCATCTTTGTATTGTTCTGTGTCAGTCTTAAATGCACTCAGATCAAAGCAAATATGCAGGGTTCAATTTCGTAGCTTTTAATTAGAGAAATGTTTCATTTTCTGTTTTATTTTAGTATTTTTTATTAATTACAGTTTATTCACTTTGTATCCCAGCTGTAGCCCCATCCCCCATCCCCTCCTAATTTCACCCTCCTTCCCCCTTCTTTGCCTATGCCCCTCCCCCAGTCAAATGATAGGGGAGATCCTCCTCCCCTTCCATCTGACCATAGTCTATCTGGTCTCATCAGGACTGGTTTCTTTGTCTTCCTCTGTGGACTGGTAAGGCTGGTCCCCCTTCAGGTGGAGGTGATCCAAGAGCCAGCCCATGAGTTCATGTCAGAGATGGTCCCTGGTCCTATTATTGGGGAACCCTGTTGGATACTGAGCTGTCTTGGACTACTTCTGTTCAGGAGTTCTAAGTTATCTCCATGAATGGTCCTTGTTTAGGGTATCAGTCTCAAAAAAGACCCCTGTGTCCAGATTTTTTTTTATTCTGTTGCTTCCCTGGTGGAGCTCCTGATCCCTCCAGGTCTTTCTATCTCCCTTTTTTTTTTTTTTTTTTTTTTCATAAGATTCCCTGCACTCTGCCCAAAGTTTGGCTATAAGTCTCAGCATATGTTTTGATACTCTGCTGGTTGGAGTCTTTCAGAAGCCCTCTGTGATAAGCTCCTGTCCTGTTCTCTGTTTTCTCCCTCATGTTTGCCTTTCTGAATGAAGATTGAGAATCATACCCAGGGTCCTCCTTCTTGATTATCTTCCTCAGGTGTACAGATTTTAGTATGATTATCCTATATTATAATGTCTAATATTCACTTATAAGTGAGTATATACCGTGTATGTCTTTCTGCTTCTGGGATACCTCACTCAGGATGATCTTTTCTAGATCCCACCATTCTTATAACAATAGAAAGCCTACACAAAGTGAACACAGTGAATTTATTTTTCTTTTTAACGTATGAGTTCTACTAATACTTTTTTTTTTTTTTCAATGCAGTTTATTCAGGAACATTGAACAATCCTCGGACCCTGGGGAAAGCCAGCCCACAGCTTAAATAGCCTCTGGGTAGCCAACCCAGGCGTGCCACGGGGGCAATGCAGATAGGTCCACATACATGGAAGCAAGCCAGATCCTCGGCCTTAGCCAAATGTGGAGTTGTTCGTGACAGAGAGCACTCACCATCAGGAAGGTGGAAGGCGGAAACCAGCTCCATCTTTAAGGCATAGCATTCCGCAGCTCTCTACAGTTCCCCCTTTTTGTTTTAGACGCATCAGGCAAGAGTAGAGGTCTGATCTCTGATATTAGAAATAAATTGGGACTTTGTACAGATGTTCATTTAGGTGTCATAATACTTTTTTACCTTTGTTTTGCTGACAAACTCAGAAAGACTAAAGAGAATGATTGTAGGATGCATGCTTTGTCTTTCCCCTCCATCAACACTCTCAGATTAAGATGCTGACTAATTAGAACTGGCTGCCTTGTCTTCCTCTATGGCCTTGTAAGGCTGCTCCCCCATCAGGGGGAGGTGAGCAAAGAGACAGCTACTGAGTTCTTGTCAGAGACAGCCCCTGTTCCCGTTACTGTGGAACCCACTGGGAGACTGAGCTGCCATGGGCTACATCTGTGGGGAAGGGGAGGAGAACTCTCCTATCAGTGGACTTGGGGAGGGGCATAGGAGGAGACGAGGGATTGGGAGGGGATGAAGGAGGGGGCTACACCTGGGATACAAAGTGAATAAACTGTAATTAATAAAGAATAAATTAATTAAGAAAAATCACCCTGACTAATTCACGGATGAGTCCTTTGACCATTTCTGCTTCCTAGTTCCACCTCCAAAGCAAGTTATGGTTTAAACAGAAATCATGGCCTCTGGAGGTCATGGGCACTCCTAGTTTCTCATTTGCAGAGCAAATGCAGTTGCAGAGATGTTATGTGTGTCGCTGACCTTTCACCCAATGCACTGAGGGAAAACTTCTTGGATTACCTGCAGTTCTCTGCCACCTGATATTCACATCCTTCAGATTCCCCTCAGGATGCCAGAATATGGTCGGGTACCACAGTCATGCTTCTTCTGTAGCAAATGTGAAGTGACTCTTCTGGTATAAAATCAGTCCTGAACCAGCTGATTTAATTAAAGGACTGATTGTAGTAGGTAGAAATAACATACAAAGACAGTCTTTAAGAGGAAGTAGCTGTCAGACACCAGAAACAAGAACAAAGATCCCACCTCCCTGATCTCCCAACCTCCCCACTCTGTTCTTCCTTCATTGCTTGAAAGATTTAAACCAGCAAGTTGCTCTAATGTCTTGTTCCACAAGGAAATTACTTCTGCCAACAACTTTTGGAGACTTAGAAGAGGATCAAACCTATAAATAGGAGTGGAGTCAAGCCAACTTTGAAAAGAAACAGCCAGTTGAAACATTAAACTGATAATTGACTTAAGCAAGGACCAAATCCCTGACCAACAGAAATTGTTTCCTGATAAGTGTGTATTGTTTTAAACTGTTGAGCTTAAGGTAAATTGTCCATAGTATACAAAAATAATATGTGTGTCCCATAGAGGCATTACAGAAGCTGCATACAAATAGAGTGGAAAGCAGCAGAAAAATTACTTATTTTTTTTTCTTTTGCTCAAATGTTATTGCCCTATCAGAATTTGTTCATGAAAAACAAGCTCAAAGATAAAATTAAGAGATTTAAGGAAAAGAGGATGGACATCAGAAGAAGTAAAAATGAGAGAACAAGTCAGGAGCCTGACACAGAGGACCTCTGAAAGGCTCTGCCCTGCAGACTGTCAATGCAGATGCTGAGACTTATGGGCAACCTTTGGGCAGAGTGCAGGGAATCTTAGGAAAGAAGTGGGAAAACAGTAAGATCTGGAGAGGACAGGAACTCCACAATGAGAGCAACAGAACCAAAAAATCTGAGTACAGGGGTCTTTCCTGAGATTGCTATTCCAACCAAGGACTATGCATGGAGATAACCTAAGACCCCTGCACTGATGTAGCCCATGGCAGTTCAGTATCAAAGTGGGTTCCATTGTAATAGGAACAGGGACTGTCTCTGACATGAACTGATTGACCTGCTCTTTAATTACCTCACCCTGAGGGAGAAGCAACATTACCAGGCCACAGAAGAAGACAAGGCAGCCACTCCTGATGAGACCTAATTGACTAGGATCAGAAGGAAGGAAAAGAAGTCCTCCCCTATCAGTGGACTTGGGGAGGGGCATGCATGCAGAGGATGGAGGAAGGGAGGGATTGGGGCGGGAGGAGGGAGGGAACCACAGGGGGGATACAAAGTGAATAAAGCATAATTAATAAAGAATTTTTAAAAAAAGATTTAAATTGACTACAATTGTACATTTAGCCAATGATGGACCCTTCTGATCATCAGACTTGGTAACAGAGCATTTATTAAAGTGTTCCTTTCTTCCAGAACAACTTAATTCTATATAATACAGTATTTTATGTTTCATATCATTGCCCTATACACTTATAAAAGTTACACTCTTTCACTAAATTGACATGGTACCAAACTGCCTTCTCAGTATACCCATTTACATTAAAGACAAGTGTCACTCTCAGACTTAGTCAGAGAAGATGCCTGTCGCATAGAACAGTGCTAAATATAGAGAATTGTGGCTCTTCGATATTTGGAGAATAGGAGATACCAGTCATAAACAGGACATTTAGTCCACCCTCTAAGGCTTAGGAAACATGTGGAAGAGGGGATGCAAATTATGTAAGTGACAGAAGATAGAGAGAAAGACTATAAATGCCTCTTCAAGGCATTACACAGCCAATAGAATCATATTCACAGCAGCTGTGGCCTGCATATGAGTAGGTCTATCAATACTCAAACATGGATCTTGGAGGAACTCAAGGGGTCTGACCGCTTCCTGCTGTACCTACTGCATATGAATAGCTTTTAGGAGGGAGGTAGTCATTTTATTCATTTTTCTACCCACGGGTGAGCTCTCCAGGATCCAAAGTACAGTTTGAAATGCATAGCCACACAGATAGTCCTGGTTGAACACCAGGAGACCATAAGACAAGAAGTGATGTTTTAAAAGAACAAACAACAATAAGGCACAAAACAAAACATTGTCTTCAAGAGAATTGGGAGTAATGGAGTCTAACCACCAGGTGATATTCAACAAAGCATTTAAGGGGCCACAAGGTATTCACTGCACACTAAGTTTTATATTACTTTCTCTTCCCCAACCTCAAGAGAAAAGCCTCTAAAGGAATACCAGATTTGTTATACATAAAAATGCATTTTTCTGTGAAATATAATTGTAGAATGAACATATTCTGACCGCACTTTGCTCATGTCACAGAATTTAAACTAGTTTTTAAATACATTCTTTCAAATTATGCAACAGTTTAAAGGATAAGCACCTCCAACTCACTCTCTGGAGTCACTTTCAATCACACTAAGATGTTTTTGTCCCTGGAGACTCCAGGGACAATAGAGCGTTAGAAGTTCTAGAAGGATATGTGTTTTCTTTCTGGTAGCATTTTGAATATGAATAATATTTAGCAACATGAACAATTGTTACAGGCCTGAATAGCCACATGCTAACTATAAGCTGGCCATTTTATAGATTTATTTATTTTTTTAAACTTTTTGGCACTTGGGAAAAGCTTAAGTGCCAAGCGGTTTGGCAGAGACAGTGGCTATGGGAAAAGAATTTTGATGGGAAGGATATCCCATACCCAAATCTCTTCCCTGGTCTGTAATCTGTGCACATCAGCCCACCAGTGACTTGAGAAGCTCCAAGATCTACCTTTTATATTGACCAAGAAGGTTCCCTTTGAAGATGAAACTATATACATTCAGAATTAAGTACAAGGAGATCTTTTGCCTCAAACTATAAAGTTCAATTTCATTTTTTTCTACTTGAAATATTTTTGACTCAACTTTCCTTTGTCAACACATTACCATTTCCTTCTGTTTTGCCAAACTCCATGCTCTAATAATCTCACACGAGAATCACTGCAATACCTGAATTAGCTTGCTAATGTTTTTCCTTCCTTCTCAGATAGTCAGAAGTGCACTGTCTAATGAATTTCTCTAAAATGTCATCTCTAAATACATCAAAGCATAATTATTCATCCTGGCATCAAAGTCTTTTCCCAACTTGGCATCCACCATTGTTTTTTATTTCTAGAACTTTGTTGGGCTTTGAAAACAAAGAAATATGCTAGGAAACCTAGCATATCTCCTGAGGTTAACCTTTTCTGATGGAGAAATTCAACCAAATTTCATGTTTAGGGATTCAATTTGGTAAACATATTTTCTGCTGTATGACAAGCATTGTGCTTGACAGTAGAGAAACTCATTAGGAGCTTAACAGTAGAGAAGAAACTTTTAATGGCTTTCTGTTTCCCCTACCAACTTCACTACCAAAAAGCATATGGAAATTGTTAGAAGGAATTGTGCGTAAAGTGAAAACACAAGCAAAGCAAATACTGAGAATTAAAATCAGAGATAATGGACCTAGAACTGTGCAGTAGATTTTTTCAGTTATTTATTTTAGTAATTAAGCAATTACTGCTTACAGTCGGGCATGATATTAAAAATTTTAAATCCATTCTTATGAGATTTTTGCTTTTAATGAAGAGGTACTGGATAGTTAAGTAGAGACTGAGGGAAAGGAAATAAACCTCTGTAATGAAGAACTTGTATGGGCTCTGTGGATGGGAGGAGAAGGAAAGAAAACAATTAGCTAGGTGCTAAGCTTCTGTGTTTGAGCACTTAAGAGAAAATGAGGTAACAGTGACCAAGAAGAATAACAGACTGGCAAAAGGGATGGATGATTTGTCTATCTGCTAATGAGTGAAGAGTTACCTCTTGTAGCAGGAACTTAAAGGTGAGAACTAAAATGGAGATTGGTTCATAATATTAAAATCAAGGAAGTGATGTGTCGGGAGCCGTGACTCAGCGCTGCTCTAAAGGAAAAACTATTCTGTCTTCTGCTCTAGCAGATTCCCCCTGAGACCACTTAGGTAACTGATCTCTTAGCAGCCATGGGAATAGGGTCTAGCTTTGGAAAGTTTATTTCAAAGGGTGCCACTTTTAATTATGAAATGACGACATCGGGGGAGATCTGATGAAATAGTCTATGATTCGCTTACATGACAGTGAGAAAAATGTTGACTCATGGCTTCTGTTCTGCTGACCTGGCTCTACTCAAGAGTCACAGCATAGTAAACTGGCTTCTAGAAGCCTTAGACTGCAAACATTCAACATGGAGGAACGAGAGCAGTTCTACATGTTACGTACAAATGCATTGAAAGCTAATGTGCCTAAGCTAAAGTCTCTTCACATTAACGCTGAGAGGACCAACTGGTGCTCCCTAAACTGAAAACTATGAACTCCCTAAACTGAAAACTCACCTCCCACTGATGCCCTTTCGCAGGTTTTTATAAGTGTGCTCTGGGGCAGCACCCTCAACTCCAGAGGCCACAGAAGGACAATGAGTAGGACTCGATTGTGCCTGAAGAACAAACAACTCAAACAAATCAAAGTCAAACCTTAGCATTAAACAATGGGAATGTAATCCAATCTTCTACAAATCAAAGTTTTATGGTGATGTTTTTGTCTTTAATGGCAAGCAATAAGATCTGTTGTCAGAGAGTCAGTTTACTGTTCAAATTCTATCTGTTTTTTTTAAATAACTGTATGACCTTGAAATGTTATAAAAATCTCACTACTGCTGAGGAATGAATGGTTCTGTATTACTTGTGGGATCATTATGAAGGTTAAGAATATATATGTGTGTGTGTGTGTGTGTGTGTGTGTGTGTATTTTTGTGTGTATGTGTATAATGATTACATGTATAATCCTAATTTATGTTTATGTACATTAGAGAAATGCCTAATATAGATACCATGTGACTAAGGCTCATTTTAAAGAATAACAATAATTTTGTTTGATCAGCTTTTCTGCCACACTTTTATTGACTTGTATTAACAAGGAAGAAGCATTTTTGTAATTTGACATTTTCAAGACTCTAGTGATGAAAACAATTTCCAGCAAAGTGAACTGTTAATTTCTTCAGCCTTTATGACTATCGATGATTAATGCTCTCCTAGCTACTAATAAATGTGATAATGCTCTTAGTTCTGCAACTTGAAGCATTATAAGTAGGACACAATGAGATGATTTATGCAAAGACAGGCTGTATAGCACAAACTTGACCCTCTTTCAAGAAATACAAAATAATTTATGATAGTAGCAAAAGGCTATTTTGGATAGAAAATGCATGCTGCAAAAAAAGAGCTGTATTGTTAAAAGATTGTCTGAAACTTATGTTAATAATAAAATACTACACGCCTATTGACAATCTGGCTTTTAAGCCAGATATGATTTGCATGAATTATTAAAGTTCTCATGATCTCACCTTCCTTGTGTGTGAAATATTAATTATAATATATTCTTTTTTAGAGTTATAATGTTTAAGTATAAATGCTAAATAACTATGAAGAATAGTTTTTGTTACCAGTTTGCTTATTGGCATAGTTTTTTTTTTTTTTTTCTTCTTCTTGAATTTACTGGCATCCTGAGAATAAACAGAAAATGTAGCTGTGGCTGTGAGGAAAAGTTAATATTGGTATCATTTTTAGAGATTTTTTAGGCAGTTTGCACTATTTCAGAAGTTTGAGGAAAAGTAAAAGATATTAGAAGACAGGACTGTCAACAGTCTACAGCCATTGTTACAAGTATGAATTATTTACCTCATTACTTTGACAATATAGTGGGAAAACGCAACTTAAAAACAGTTTATTTTGGCCAACCATTCTAGAAAATAGCCTGAAATGGTAGAAAAATTATGGTGACTGGGGCTAGAGGCTGGTTACCTCCTGTCTGCCATCAGGAAGCAGAGAATAATATGTGTTGTGGTTCTCCTCACTTTCTCTTTTTTATTCAGTCCTACATTCGGCCCATTCTTTGTTGCCACCTACATTTAGGGTATCTGTCTTTCTCATCCCAGTTAGCCTAATCTAGCAATTTTCTCAGCAGTTTATTTCTGTAATGATTCTAAATTTCATCAAATCGACAATTAAGATTAATCATTACAGTTCCAACCCTTGTTGGTGTGACATCCAAAAGCATCACTTTTAAGCCAGTGCCTTATGATTCCTGTCATCATAGGCTTCTGACCTCCTAAAATGCAAAGCACATTTAGTCTCTTTCAAAAATCTCCATGTTTTTACAGTCTCTTTTAAGACTGGGACAATCATTTAACTGTGAGCCTCTAGAATACCATAGTTACTTCTGCTCACAATAGCATATTTCAAATGTGCGGAATTGGTATAACAACAAAGAAAGATGAGACTTTAACAGGACTGAAACTCCGTAGAGGAGACATCAAATCCTGTAGTTCCATGAATGGTATCATGGCTTATTATAAAACAAGGGCTTGTTTTATTAAGGGTTTCTATTATTGTGATAAGACATCATGACTATGGTGGGTTGAATGAGAATGGTCTCCATAAGCCCATAGGAGTGCCACCATTAGGAGATGTGGCCTTGTTTGAGTAGGTGTGGTCTTGTTGGAGGAAGTGTGTCTGTGGGCGTGGGCTTTGAGGTTTTAGATTTTCGAGCCAGGCTAAGGACAGCGTCACTCTATCTTTTTGCTACCTGCTGATCTAGATGTAGAACTCTTGGCTATTCCTCAAGCACCAAGTCTATCTGCATGTTGCCATGCTTCTCACCATGATGATAGTGGACTCAATCTTTAAGATGTAAGAAACCCCAATTAAACAGTTTCCTTAAGAGTTGCCTTGGTCATGGTGTCTCTTCAAATCAATAGAAACCCTAAGACAATGACTAAAAGCAGCTTGATAAGGAAAGAATTTATTTCACCTTACAGATTATACTATATCATTTAGGGAAGTCAGAGCAAAAACTCAAGGCAGGTATTTTGAAGTAGGTATTGGTACAGAGGCCATAGAGGAATGTATTCTTCCTCAGGGCTTGCTCAGTCTTTCTTATACAAATCAGGACCACCTGCCCATAGCTAGTAGCACCCGGAATGGGCTATGTCTCCCTACATCATTTATCAATCAAAAACTTTGCATTGGTTTGCCTATAAGCCAATCTTATGCAGGCATGTTCTCAATTGAGACTTTCTCTTTCCAGATCTAACTTGTTTCAAGTTGACAACTAGACAACACTGGGTTTGTGGTGGAATTGGCTAGACTTCAAAGGGCTTAGACAGCCCCATCTCCTCATCTTTGCTCCCTGTAACATAAATAGCATGCCTTTTGGACCAGCTCCGTTTTCCAAGCTGCAGATTTCCTCAGTGGGTACCACATGTTCCTGGCATCTGCACTATCATGCGGTTTCTATTATAACTCGAGTTTTGTTTTTATAGTTTCATCTCAGCACCTGTTTTTAGGATCTCCAACCCTGCCATATACTGACTGGCTTTTGAAGCTCTCTAGAACCACAGGCTCCTCAACTTTACATCTTTTATGCTTGCAAGACAAACACCATATAGCCAACACTGACAAGATCCGCTGCCAGCTAGAGAAGGAGCCAGTCTTCCACGGACCACAATTGCATTGGCTTTTGTGTACTGACCCTGAAGAAAATAAAATTCCTGGGCAGTTGGTTTTGAGATGGGAACCTCTTTAGAGGCATTCCAAATATAGGCTATCTCCTTTCAAATAAATTTTCATTTTATAAAATGGAGCTATTATTAAATACAGTCTTGTATGCAAGACAACTTCCTCTAGTCTTGGTGCAAAGTGCCAATGAGTTTCTTGTTAATGGAACTAGTCTGCTTGACAGTTATAGTTGCTTCCGAGCTTAACTTGTCTGTACCATCAAACTCAAACTATTTTTCTTGCCTATCTGCACTTTTTGCATGTCTTTCTGTTCTTGATACTCTCTGTCAGATTAAACAAGCAGTAGATATGAAAGGGCCTGAATTCTAATCCTACCCTGAGAGTTCCTCTGCCAAACAAATCAGCCCATTGACTTTTAAGTTCAGCCTCATTGAATTCTTATGACATGGGTATAATGCAGGTAGATTCTTTGATAGTATAACTCAAATGGCCTGTCAACACACTTACTGTTCTCTCCTAGAACTTCATGTTGTTCACATTTATCTGTGCATGAACCCCACCTATAGCATTCTAGGCCTTTGTCTATCCCCAAGTCCAGGTTTACCGTATTCTTCCTAAAAACCAGTTCCAGAATTCTAAGAATCATGTGGTCAGGTTTACCCTAGCAACAGTCCACGTCTCAGTTTTATAGTCTATATTGGCCACTTTTTTCATTGCTGTAACAACATGCCTACTTAAGAAAGGAAGGGTTTATTTTTTACTCATGGTTCCAGGGCATTATTCTGTCATGGTGGAGAAGTCATGTACATAGGAGTTGGAGATAACCTGTCACCTTGTGTTCACAGTCAGGGAGCAGTAATGGCTACCTCTTTCCAATTTTTATACAGGGTAAGACTTCAACCTGTGGCATAGTCCTACTCATATCTCAGGTGACTCTTTTCATCTCAGGTAATGAGGTCTAGAAATTCTGTCATATTCCAGCTGAAAATTCAGTTTCTACGATAATTCTAATTCCCGTCAAAATGACAATCAAGATTAACTACTCGAAAATGAATCTATAGCACTGAGAAAGTAAAACAGCATAAACATAGCTCGTAGTCCTGGGGGTGGGGGTGGGGGAAAACAGAGTCTAGCATAGGAAAAGAAAAAGGAAATATGCCAGTTTCCAAGTGACCAGACTCTACTGAAAGTACAGATGCTCAGAAAGTGGGTGGCTACCCATGAATCTGAGTACTTGAGAACCAGTCACCAAATACTATTCCAGGCTCCAACTCATCCAGAGAAGGGGACAGAGCTTTAAACAGAGAATATCTAGTTCTAATTAGAATTGGATAAATGAATCAAATCCTTTCTTTCTCATAGTCCAGGCTCCCTACCCTGGAGCCTTTGGTTTGCTCACTGCATTTCTCCTGAGTTTGTCAAGTGTGTTTTCTTTTTAGAAGACAGACCTTTTGTGACAGCTGTGCTCTAGCTGAGATCTTATGAGGCGCTGACTGGTGAAGTGTAAAGCTTTATTGTGACACATTTCTTCTCTTTTATTAATTCAGTTCGTAGTCAAAGGTAAGAAAGTTCTCGGTGGTGTTGACAATTGCTCAGCTGGGAAAGGGACTTGCCACCAAGCCTGACAAGTGGAGTGTGATCCATGAAATCCGAGTGGTGGCACACAAGAGAACTAACTCCTCAACATCTATCTTCCAATGTGTGGTGCCTCATCTCCACAGATACAAAGTAAACGATTTCCTAAAATGGAAGCTCTTGATGATTAAAAATTGTTATTAGCCCGATAATAGCAATATTTTTATTCCTTCATACAAAGAAGAGAGGTGTCAACACCTAACGCCTGTTTAGCAAGCAGCAGTGGCCCAATATCCCTGGTTACATGCTAATGTCTCAGTAGGGTGATTTCTGATGCTGCTCTTAAGCAGAACATTTACATCCATTGAGCTAACAGATGGAATCTTCATATGGATGATCCTATTGAACTGATATAAATTCATGCTTCATGTGTTAATTTTCATGATAATTATACAGGGAGATAATTTCAAAGATGGCAAATATACTTATCTGATTTATTTATATGTACATTAAAAGGAAAGTGAAAAGCAGTATGCAAATTTCCTGTAAATTTCACAATTATCTGCCAAAATATCTGTTTAGGAAAAAAAATTGTGCAAGACTCTGAAATAGTCAAAAATTTCTGGAGACATTTTTTACTCTACACTTTTTCTAGTCGTCTACTTGTATTAGATTTATAGCCTACAATGATTATGAACTCTTTATATCTCTGTAAAGTGAATAAAATGTGATGAAATGGAAATGGTGCTTGATTAAAGAGTGGGGAATGGATTATACTGTGGAGAAACAATTGCTCCACCCATTTAACTGTAAATTTTTTCAACATTTCCAGTCTTCTATGCCTACACTGTATTTTAAATTCTCATTTGAATATTTTATAACATCTTTAAAGTTTCCTCCATAATTATTAAGTAAAAACATGGACATATATTTACTTTGTATTTCTAAATGTAATAATTTTGCCTTTGAAACTTTTTTCTTTAAAACTATGAAAATTATTCCCTAATCTTATAAATAGAGAAATAGGCTCAGAGATAGAGCAGAGATTGAGGGAATGAACAACCAACCAAAGACTCACCGTATTGGAGAGTGCCAACCCCGGACACTGTGAAAGAGAGTCTGCTAAACTGGCAGACAGATGCCTGACAGAGTTGTCCTCTGAGAGGCTCTACACAGCAGTGCCTCAAAACAGATGTTGGGACTCAAAGCCAAACACCCACCATTCAGTGCATAGGGAGTCTTAGGGAATAGTGGGGGGGAAAAAAAAAGTAAAGGACCCGGAAGTGACAGGAACTCGGCAAGAAAAACAACAGAGCCAAACTAACCACCCCAGAGCGGTTTGCTGAGACTGAAGCATCAACCAAGGACAATGCATGAACTGAACCTAGGCCCCTTACAAAGATGTAGCCCATGGGCAGCTCAGGGTTCAAGTTGGTACTCTAGTAAGGGAAGTGGGGACTACATTGGACATAGATTTACCTGTTAGCTTTTAAATCACTTTATGCTGGTGGGACTGCCTTGACAGGCCACAGGAGAAGAGGATGCATTTAGTGTTGATGCAACTTTATGAGCTTGGGTGGATGGGAAAGGGAGCTCCCCTTTTCTGGGGAAAAGGGTGGAGAGAGGGAGGCTGAGAGAGTGGGAATGGAAAGGGAGGAGAGAAGGGTCTTCGAGGATGTAAAGTGAATAAAATAAATAAATGAGAAAATAAAAAGATATAGACTCAGAAAAACTTGGTAACTAGCTCATCCTGACACTTTAAAAAGTCTGAATTTATAATTATTGATACAAATGTGTATTTGTTTCTAGTGAATTACCATGTTAACCATGTAAGCAAATAACATGGAATTTATATGCTAGAACACTCAGAAGAACATTGGCTCACACATAGAAAGAATGCTCAACAAACTAATAATTACTACTGATTATGTAATTAGAGACTAGAATTGCTAATTACATTTCAACATAGCTACTGTATAGTAATTAAACAAGAATAATGACCCAGTGAAGCATAAACCAAACAACTCTATTGAAACTCAGCCTTCAATGGACCAGCAGTTCATTTCCATTAGAATTTTAAGAAGTTTTGAAGATATTTTTCTTTTATGTTCTGATTTATCAGATTAACACAGAATTTTATCATTATTGATTATTTTCCTACTTAAAGAAGAAGAATAAAAACAGAGCATGAAATTAAAAGATGAGAAAGAACAGCATCTTTCAAATGTGATGAACTCAAAAGCCACATGTGTAAACCTGAGAATCTTTTGTAGATTTTATTTCTGCACAAGCCAAATCTTGAGAGTAAAGTTCTTCTTGGATGATGTGGAGATATGCCACTTATCAATAAACTGTGATGAGATAAGGAAAGTCCATCCGTCATCTGGAGCAATGAGCTTGCAGTGAATTTTTTAACTTTTATTAGTTACACTTTATTCACTTTGTATCCCCTCATAAGCCTCTACCTCCTCCCCTCCTGATCATACTCTCCCTCCCCCTTCTTCAAGCATGCCCCTCCCCAAGTCCACTGATAGGGGAGGTCCTCCTCTCCTTCCTTCTGATCTTAGTCTATCAGATCTCATCAGGAGTGGCTGCATTGTCATCTTCTGTGGCCTGGTAAGGCTGCTTCCCCCTCAGGGAGAGGTGATCAAAGAGCAGGCCAATCAGATCATGTCAGAGGCATGATCCCATTACTATGGAACCCACTTGGACACTGAACTATCATGGAATACATCTGTGCAGGGGCTCTAGGTTATCTCCATGCATGGTCCTTGGTTGAAGTATGAGTCTCTGGAAAGACCCCTGTGTTCAAATGTTCTGGTTCTATTGCTCTCCTTGTGGAGTTCCTGTCCTCTCCAGATCTTACTATTTCCCACTTCTTACATAAGATTCCATGCACTCTGCCCAATAGTTGGCCCTAAGTCTCAGCATCTGCTTGGATAGTCTGCAGGGCAGAGCCTTTCAGAGGCCCTCTGTGGCAGGTTCCTAACTTGTTTCCTGTTTTCTTCTTCTTCTGATGTCCATCCTCTTTGCCTTTCTGGATGGGGATTGAGCATTTTAGCAAGAGTCCTCCCTCTTGATTAGTTTCTTTAGATATACAGATTTTAGTAGGTTTATCCTATATTATATGTCTATATGAGTGAATATATACCGTGTGTGTCTTTCTGTTTCTGGGATAGCTCACTTAGGATGATGCTTTCCACTTCCCACCATTTACCTGTAAATTTCATGATTTCCTTGTTTTTCATTGTTTAGTAATATTCCATTGTGTAGATGTACCACAATTTCTGTATCCATTCTTTAGTTGAGGGGCATCTGGGTTGTTTCCAGCTTCTGGCTATTATAAATAAAGCTGCTATAAACATGGTTGAGCAAATGTCCTTATTGTGTACTCGACCCTGAGATTTCACCTTACACCCATCAGAATGGCTAAGATAAAAAACTCAAGAAACAACAAATGCTGGAGAAGTTGTGGAGAAAGGAGAACCTTCCTCCACTGCTGGCAGGAATATAAACTTGTGCAACCACTCTGGAAATCAATCTGGCTTATTCTCAGACAACTAGGAATAACGCTTCCTCAAGATTCAACCATACCACTCCTAGGCTTATATCCAAAAGAAGCTTGCAGTGAATTTAAAAGCTCTTTGCTCAACCTGCCTTAGCCCCAGAATGGGTCCATAAGCCTAAGCTGCAAGATCCAAAGAAGTAGGACAAAGCAGAAAGTTAGAATACACACGGGAAATAAAAATCCTCAACACTTAGCTAAATATTCCATTCCATATCAGTAAGAGATGAATTATCAAAAATACATTTACAAAAAATCTTTAAGATTGATATCAATATAATGAAAAATGTGCTTGACATAAAGTAATGTAAGACCGACAAATGCCATGTGCTTCTGAAGTTCTGATCTCTGTCAAACAGCATCATGATGATTATCATGTGACATCTTGAAGGGACAACTTTTATGTTGTAGTTATCTTTCCACACAGCTGAATTGACAAGCTAATGGATAGTCTTGAAACCACTTAAGATGGTAGAGTGTCATGGATTGCCCCAGTCAGTTCCAGTACTGAAGTGTGTGTGTGTGTGTGTGTGTGTGTGTTAGCAGATTCCAATGTATTTCATATCAGATAAACAGCAACACATTAAGAAGACCTTATATTTTATTTTCTTAACTTTATATTCACAAATGTTTTCTCTGATTTTTCATTCCATTTCCTCTAGATCTTTTCACATCTCTGAATTAAACCTCATAGTAATAAACATAACTACTCAAAATCATCTGCAAACAAGTCAAGTAATATTTTTCTATACTAAGTATAAATTACAAGTATTAAATAATAAGAAAAGGTAATTTTTGAATGTCTAATTTTTGAATATCTAATTCAAAAATTATTAGAAACTGCTCTAAGCTTCTACCACACACAAAGAAAAGCTATTTCCAGAAACATACCAAAAGAAATGCTTGGAAGAAAACCACTCCCTTAATTTCTGGCAATTACACATTTCTGTCTTTACACACAGAGATGTGAAACATGTGGCAGTTTCTTCTGAACACAGATTCCCTTTATGTTTCCTAGAATTTGACTGAGTGTCAACATAAAACTATCAAAGGCAACCTCCATGTTTGAACAGAAACAAGGCTTGTATACATTCTTATTATACATTTATCGTATATGTATTATACCATATTCTGTTACATTCTCATTCCTTTGGAGACTGAAGATCACACACAGAGTTTTAAGAAAAGCCAGAGGCCAGTCATCATGTTCCTAGTAGCCTGTTCTTCACCAATAAATATCACACAATCTCACACTCTACAGAGTGTGGTTCTACAAATGATGGTTACCTGAGTTACTGATCTCATCTCAGACTCCCAGAGCTGTACTCATGAAGAGTGAGAATGGTAGTCATACCCTGCCTCCCTAAATAACTGAGACTGGAATTTAGTAAGATGGTTTCAAAGCTTTGGAAATACATACATACATACATACATACATACATACATACATACATATCTTGCTATTATTCATAATAAAAGATGTGTCAAGACATTATTGAACAATATTTCTTTCATCAGCCTGGAGCCCTCTGTTTTAACTTCAATTGCACTAAGAAAGACTCCTAAATTTCAAATTAATTCTGTTGTTTTGTGCTATCAGCGACACAGGTGATTTTTAAACACAGGTCTTTTCAAGACAACATACAATTACATCACCTAAATACTTGTCAACGTTGAACCAACAAAAAAATAAGTAAATTCAATGTAGTAAAGAGATTTACTCACCTAAGAATTATCAGTGGATAATTAACAGGTGAGTAAATAGTTAAGAAATGTATTTATAGCTGTAAATATTCAATGAAAGAAAGGAAACAATTTAATATTAATGTGAAAATAAGTAATCAAGAACTATCACAGTTTAGGGAAATTGCAAGGCTCAATTTCTGCCAACTCAGAGCTGTGTTAGATTGAAAAATGTTCAGCAGCACACCATTGAGCAATTACGTAGTAAAGGTGGCTAGAATACGCTTGCTGTTCCCACACCACAACACTTGTCTTAACATATGTTTCCCACATTAATTTCTACCTCTTGATCAACTCTGATTATCAATTTTCCAAAACTGTAAAATATGTTGTCGCCCCCCAAATTTATACATCTGTCGACTTAGGGAAGTGTCTGTGGCTTATGAACATACAACAACAACAACAAAAACCTTCAAGGCTAACTTAGATGAAATAAATTATTACATCAGTATGTAACTCTTCAACTGTGATAATAATTTTTGCTTTAAAAAGATATTTTAATTGAATATGTAAATGTATTTTTAAATAAGATAATTATGTATACTATAAGCCTACATATAAAGAGAGGGAAAACTGAAGTACAAAAGATTCAAGTTTATCCTATATTATATGTCTATATGAGTGATTATATACCATGTGCATCTTTCTGCTTCTGGGATAGGTCACTCAGGATGATCTTTTCCAGAACCCACCATTTACCTGCAAATTTCATGATTTCCTTGTTTTTTTATTGCTGAGTAATATTCCATTGTGTAGATGTACCACAATTTGTGCATCTATTCCTCCACTGAGGGGCATCTGGGCTGTTTCCAGCTTCTGGCTATTACAAATATGGCTGCTACATACATGGTTGAGCAAATGTCCTTATTGTGTACTTGAGACTCTTTTGGATATATGCGTAGGAGTAATATAGCTGAATCTTAAGGAAGCACTATTCCTAGTTGTCTGAGAAAGTGCCAGATTGCTTTCCAGAGGG
Source organism: Meriones unguiculatus (assembly GCF_030254825.1). Classification (NCBI taxonomy): domain Eukaryota; kingdom Metazoa; phylum Chordata; class Mammalia; order Rodentia; family Muridae; genus Meriones; species Meriones unguiculatus. The sequence goes on along the minus strand of NC_083350.1, from coordinate 37,663,968 downwards.
GTTGTACAAGTTTACATTTCTACCAGCAGTGGAGGAGGGTTCCCCTTTCATCACAACCTCTCCAGCATGTGTTATCTCTTGAGTTTTTGATCTTATCCATTCTGATGGGTGTAAGGTGAAATCTTAGGGTCGTTTTGATTTGCATTTCCCTAATGGCTAATGAGGTTGAGCATTTCTTTAAGTGTTTCTCTGCCATTCGATATTCCTCTATTGAGAAGTCTCTGTTTAGCTCTGTACTCCATTTTTTAACTGGATTACTTGATTTTTTTGCTGTTTAACTTCTTTAGTTCTTTATATATACTGGATATTAGTCCTCTGTCAGATATAGGGTTGGTGAAGATCCTTTCCCAATCTGTAGGCTGCCATTTTGTTCTGACAACACTGTCCTTTGCTTTACAGAATCTTTTCAGTTTTATGGGGTCCCATTTATTGATTGTTGCTCGTAGAACCTGTGCTCTTGGTGTTCTGTTCAGGAAGTTGTCTCCTGTGCCAATGAGTTCAAGGATCTTCCCCATTTTTTTTATTCTAAGCGGTTTAGTGTGTCTGGTTTTATGTTGAGGTCTTTGATCCACTTGGACTTTAGTTTTGTGCAGGGTGATAAGTATGGATCTATTTGCATTTTTCTACATGTAGACATCCAGTTAGACCAGCACCATTTGTTGAAAATGCTGTCGTTTTTCTATTGAATGGTTTTGGCATCTGTCACAAATCAGGTGTTCATAAGTGTGTGGATTTATGTCAGGGTATTCTATTCGATTCCATTGATCCACCAGTCTGTTTCTATGCCAGTACCATGCAGTTTTTAGTATTGTTGCTCTATAGTACAGCTTAAGATCAGGGATGGAGATACCTCCTGAAGATCTTTTACTGTAGAGAATTGTTTTAGCAATTCTGGGTTTCTACTAAAATCTGTACACCTAAAGAAACTAATCAAGAGGGAGGACTCTTGCTAAAATGCTCAATCCCCATCCAGAAAGGCAAAGAGGATGGACATCAGAAGAAGTAGAAAAGAGGGAACAAGTCAGGAGCCTGACACAGAGGACCTCTGAAAGGCTCTGCCCTGCAGACTATCAATGCAGATGCTGAGATTTATGGGCAACCTTTGGGCAGAGTGCAGGGAATCTTAGAAAAGAAGTGGAAACAGTAAAATCTCGAAAGGACAGGAACTCCACAAGGAGAGCAACAGAACTAAAAAATTTGAGCACAGGGGTCTTTCCTGAGACTGATACTCCAACCAAGGACTATGCATGGAGATAACCTAGAACCCCTGCACAGATGTAGCCCATGGCATTTCAGTATCCAAGTGGGTTCCATTGTAATAGGAACAGGGACTGTCTCTGACATGAACTGATTGGCCTGCTCTTTAATTACCTCACTCTGAGGCAGAAGCAGCATTACCAGGCCACAGAAGAAGACAATGCAGCCACTCCTGATGAGACCTAATTGACTAGGATCAGAAGGAAGGAAAATAAGACCTCCCTTATCAGTGGACTTGGGGAGGGGCATGCAGGCAGAGGGTGGAGGAAGGGAGGGATTGGGACTGGGGGAGGGAGGGAACTGCAGGGGGAATACAAAGTGAATAAAGTTTAATTAATAAAGAATAAAATAAAAAAAGAAAATACAAATACAGTGTTACTAAAAAAAAAACAGATTCAAGTTGTGAAGTCTTTCTTGGCTCTCTTCCAGAGTACTGAGGAGCTGAACTGTCCCTTTCTTAGATTTCTGTCTCACTTGACCCAGTTTGAACAGACCCAGCACTCTCTTGGAGCATTAGGCAGAGGGACTAACTACCTTTGAGCAACACAAGGTAGAAATGCAAATAGTCTCATCAACATTAATTTCGTGTTAATTCATTGATGCTCGTTGATTCCATTCCCCTCTAATAGCACCAACCGTTAGAGACAAGTCATTTCCCTGTTTGAGTTAGAGTTGTCAAGTTCCATACCATAACTGCTCCAAGGGATGAACTAACAGTTAAGCAGATGATTGGCAAACAAGGAAGCCTGGCTCTTCTATATTCTCTGTGGCTATTCTGAAGAACACAACTCCAGTTTATTGACTGTGTCTATAACTGCACTGAAGCAACCACTATCCAGAAAGCTTTGCTTCCAATACAGCCACTGCAAATCACCTATGTCAGCCTTGGAAGCTATCACTCCGAATGAAGCTACCTTGAAGTATCCTCACTCTGTAGCTATCCACATTTGGGTCATTGGGAAAATACTCTTTTAGATGCCTCAGTGCAAACCTTGTGATTTGTATAATTAAAACGCTGCAGATGGTACAAAGAAAGACTTGCAGTAGTGGAAGTGGAAACTATGCTGTGACTGGCACAGATTACAATACTGAAGTTGCATATCATACCCATACCATTCCTTTCCTGGCTATATGGCCAGTCTGTTTTGCCTACAGATTGAATCAACAAGAAGATATTCTTCTGTTCCCTCAGTTTGCCACATGAGGCCTAAGAAATGGATCTTACAGAATGGACCTTTCTTTCCTGCCTGTGACCATTATTAAGACTAGAATGGGGGTGCACTGTTTGTGCAATGAGGAGATCGTGCTGAGAACAGTAGTATTTGCATAGGAGTAGTTGCAAGAACAATGAAGCTGAAGAGGTTTAGAGAATTATTTTCACATTCTAGATTTGTTTTGTGCAAGACAAATAGTCTCCCTTAGAAGAGCATTAAAGATAAGAGATGGTGGTTCCTGGTTGCTAGAAGTGGTCCAGGAAATAACCAAGACCAAAGAGACAAGGGTTTCAATACTCCATGCCTGAAAGATGTAACAGCACTTATTTTAGGGCGCCATGGCTCATGACATTTAAGGACTTGAGAGCCAGAATTTTGACCTTTACATACTCCTGCCAGTTGTAGGTACTGTTTTGAGTTGGTCAATATGTGCAAGGCCACCAGAGTCAAAGTCCAGAGCAATAACTCTGTGACCAGAGAACCCAGAGATATATGTCTCAGGCCTTTATAACTTGAAGCTATAGACTTGTATCTCTCAAGTTTCAGAACTATAGCCTCTGTATCTGTTGGTCCAGACACAACACCCTCAGCTGGGACCGCCAACACTAAAATCATCTTTTGCCTTTTCTTGATTTCCATCATGATAGAGCAAAATAATCCCAACTAGGGGAACAGTAATTTAACCTCCAGTGGTTCACCCTGTGATCAGAGAAGAATAAGGATGTATGCTATGCGGTTTAAGAAATAACCTCTCCACATCTCTTCTACAGCAGCACAAATTGTCTTGCCCTACTTTCCTTGCAGCAATATTATAAAGCAAGATTCCCATAGCAATTACATGACTTGAGACTAATGGGCACTATTCCTGCTCTCTCCCAGGTTCTGCCCTTTGATATGCATCCATTCAGCTGTACATATTAGTGCATTTCTATAATCTTAGTATTCTTGAAGATGAACCTAGAGGATAGCTGAAAGTTGTACTATGGATTAATAGTGAAGTCCATCTCAACCTTGAGAACATAGTAAAATAAACAAAAACCACTACCACAATAACCAAAAAAAAACCCCCATGAATTACATAAATAAATAAGTGAAATAAGAACCAGTTTTAAGGACTAATACAAATAAGTTATACTCTGCCATATTAAGAAGAAGAAGAAGAAGAAGAAGAAGAAGAAGAAGAAGAAGAAGAAGAAGAAGAAGAAGAAGAAAACTACATAGAACCAAAGTATTTCATCCACATTATGTAAGTAAATATGCTACAGAATTTTTCTTTTTTTCTTTTCTTTTTTTTTTTTTTTTTGCAATAGCAAGAGAGCTTTATTACAAGAGCGATCAAACTCAGGACCCAAGTCTCACTGACACAGCAGTAGAGAAGTGGGACCCCCAGCTCTGAGTGAGCAGGGTTTTTAAAGGGAAAGTCTGTGAGCATGGGGTTTCCATGACAGCAAGCAGGGGGACACATGTTTCCATGACAGCAAACAGGAGGGGCACATGCCTTGATGTTACAGAATTAGGTAAAAGTTAGAGGGGCAAGGTGACCTTCTCTGAAGCACATAATCACAACTGCTTAAGGCATATAATCACAATTGATATTCTTCTAAACTATATCTAAAACATTGGGGAGAATTTTCCCAGCTGATTCCCAACCAATTCTCATTGATTATTGCCAGAGAGATTATCTCTATTTTCTATGAAGTATTTATTCTGTGATATTTCCTGGAGGCTGTTGCTAGGAGAGTTAACTTTGTTGTCTGCCAAGTGTACATTCTGTGGTATTTCCTGGTACCTGAGTTCAGCTCCCAGTCAAGATGGCTCTCTATTTCAAAATGGAGTTATACCCAGGCTAACTTAAACTCTTCAGAGGTATATCCCTTCTATCCCTAATCTATCTAGGATACCTTCTATTCTTAATTTTCGATTATGTCAAAGGCTTCTTCTGTATCTAATGACATGATCATGTGGCTTTTGTATTTCAGTTTGTTAACATGGTAGATTTCATTTATTGTATTATATATGTTGGACCATCCCTGCATCTCTGGGATAAAACCTACTTGATCATTGTGAATAATCTTTTCTTTTTTTTTTTTTTTGTCTTTCTTTTTTTTTAATTTTATTTTTCTTTTTAGTTACATTTTGTTAACTCTGTGTCCCCGCTGTATCCCGCTCCCTCATTCCCTCCTCAACCCCACACTCCCTCCCTGCTTTCCTCCCTGCCCCTTTCCATGCCCACTGATAGGGAAGGACCTCCTCCCCTTTCATTTGACCCTGTTTTATCAGGTATCTTCAGGGCTGGCTGTAGAGTCCTCCTCTGTGATCTAACAGGACTTATGCTCCCCTGGAGGGGTGGGGGAGTCAAGGAGCCTGACCTTGAGATCCTGTTAGAAATAGTCATTGTTCACCTTACTTTGGAAAACTATTTGGTTACTGAGCTACCACGGACCACATCAGAGCAGAAGTTCTAGGTTGTATCCATAGATGGTCCTTGGTTGAGTGTCAGTCTCAGAAAAGACCCTGTGCCTGCATATATTTGTACCTTGTAGAGCTCCTATCCTTTCCATATCATACTAACTCCCCTTATTTTCATATGATCCCCTGCACTCTGCCAAGGGTTTGGTTATGAGTCTTAGTGTGTGCTTTGAAACACTGCTAGGTAGAGTCTTTCAAATGCATTTTGCAGTAGATTCCTGTCATACCTTAAATGCAAATCCCATTTGTCTTTCTAAATGAGGATTGATCATCTTCGCCTGTGTCCAAGTTCTTGATTATCTTCTTTAGGTGTGTAGATTTCATTATGTTTAACATATCTTGTAGGTCTATATAAGCGAGTATATAACATATTTGTCTTTCTCCTTCTGGGATACTTCACTCAGAATGATCTTTTCTAGATCCCACCACTTGCCTGCAAATTTCATGATTTCCTCCTTTTTGATTTCTGAGTAGTATTCCATTGTGTAAAAATACCATAATTTCTGTATCCATTCCTCCGTTGATGGACATCTGGGTTGTTTCCAAGTTCTGGCTATTACAAATAAAGCTGCTACAAACATGGTTGAACAAATGTCCTTGTTGTGTACTTGAGCAAATTTTGGGTATATACCTAGGAGTGGTATAGCTGGGTCTTGAAGTAGCACTACTCCTAATTGTCTGAGAAAGCAGCAGATTGACTTCCAAAGTGGTTGTACCAGTTTACATTCCCACCAGAAATGGAGGAGGTTCCCCTTTCTCCACAACCTCTCCAGCATGTGTTATCACTTGAGTTTTTCATCTTGGCCATTCTGATGGGTGGAAGGTGAAATCTCAGGGTTGTTTTGATTTGCATTTCCCTAATGGCTAATGAGGTTGAGCATTTCTTTAAGTGTTTCTCTGCCATTTGATGTTCCTCTTTCAAAAAGTATCTGTTTAGCTCCTTCCCCATTTTTTAATGGGATTGCTTGGTTTGTTGCTTTTCTGCTTCTTTAGTTCTTTATATATACTGGATATTAGCCCTCTGTCAGATAAAGGGTTGATGAAGATTCTTTCCCAATCTGTAGGCTGTTGTTTTCTTTTGATGACAGTGTCTTTTGCTTTACAGAAGCTTTTCAGTTTCATGAGGTCCCATTTATTGATTGTTGCTCTTAGAGCCTGTGCTGTTGGTGTTCTGTTCAGGAAGTTGTCTCCTGTGCCAATGAGTTCTAGGCTGTTCCCCACTTTTTTTTCCAACTGATTTAGAGTATCTGGTTTTATGTTGAGGTCCTTGATCCACTTTGACTTTAGTTTTGTGCAAGGTGATAAATATGGATCTATTTTCATTTTTCTGCATGTAGACATCCAGTTGGTCCAGTACCATTTGTTGAAGATGCTGTCTTTTTTCCATTGAATGGATTTGACTTCTTTGTCAAATATTGAGTATTCATAGGTGTGTGGGTTTATTTCTGGGTCTTCTATGCGGTTCCATTGATCCTCCTTTCTGTTTCTATGCCAATACCATGCAGTTTTTATTACTTGAGATCAGGGATGGAGATATCTCCAGATGATCTGTTGTTGTACAGGATCATTTTGGAAATTCTGGGTTTTTTGTTTCTCCATATGAAGCTGAGAATCCTTTTTTCAAGGCCTGTAAAGAATTGAGTTGGTATTTTGATGGGAATTGCATTGAATCTGTAGATTGCTTTTGGCAGGATGGCCTTTTTCACAATGTTAATCCTACCAATCCATGAGCACGGGAGATCTTTCCAACTTCTGATATCTTCTTCGATTTCTCTCTTCAGAGACTTGAAGTTTTTCTCAAACAGGTCTTTCACTTGCTTGGTTAGAGTCACATCAAGGTACTTTATGTTATTAGTGGCTATTGTGAAGGGTGTTGTTTCCCTAATTTCTTTCTCAGCCTTTTTGTCTTTGGTATATAGGAGGGCTTCTGATTTTTTTGAGTTGATTTTGTATCCTGCCACTTTGCTGAAGGTGTTTATCAGCTGAAGGAGTCCTCTGGTTGAATTTTTGGTGTTGCTCATCTATACTATCATATCATCTGCAAATAGTGACACTTTGACCTCTTCCTTCCCGATTTGTATCCCCTTGATCTCCTTCAGTTGTCTTATTGCTCTGGCTAGGACTTCAACTACTATGTTGAAGAGATATGGAGACAATGGGTATCCTTGTCTTGTCCCTGATTTCAGTGGGATTGATTTAAGTTCCTCTCCATTGAGTTTGATGTTAGCTATAGGCTTGCTGTATATTGCCTTTACTATCTTTAGGTATGTGCCTTGTATCCCTGATCTCTCCAAGACTTTAAACATGAATGGGTGTTGGACTTTGTCAAATGCTTTTTTGGCATCTAAGGAGATGATCATGTGGTTTTTCTCCTTCAGTTTGTTTATGTGGTGGATTACATTGATGGATTTCTGTATGTTGAACCACCCTTGCATGCCTGGGATGAAGCCTACTTGGTCATGGTGGATGATATCTTTGATATGTTCTTGGATTCGGTTTGCAAGTATTTTATTGAGTATTTTTGAGTCAATGTTCATAAGAGAGATAGGTCTGGAGTTCTCTTTTTTGTTGGATCTTTGTGTGGTTTAGGTATCAAGGTGACTGTGGCTTCATAGAATGAGTTTGGTAGTGTTCCTTCTGTTTCTATTTTGTGGAATAGTTTGAGGAGAATTGGTGTTAGCACTTCTATGAAGGTCTTGTAGAATTCTGTGCTGAAGCCATCTGGTCCAGGGCTTTCTTTGGAGGGGAGACTCTTAATGACTGCTTCAATTTCCTTGGGAGATATAGGGCTATTCAGTCTTTCTACCTGATCTTGACTTAGTTTTGGTAGATTGAATCTGTCAAGAAAATTATCCATTTCATTTAGAATTTCAAATTTTGTGGCATATAGGCTTTTGTAGTATGACCTAATAATTATTTGGATTTCCTCAGTGTCTGTGGTTATGTCCCCATTTTCATTTCTGATTTTGCTGATTTGGATAGTTTCTCTCTGCCTTTTAGTTAGTTTGGCTAAGGGTTTGTCTATCTTGTTGATTTTCTCAAAGAACCAGCTTTTTGTTTCATTGATTCTTTGGCTAGTTTTATTTGTTTCTAATTGATTGATTTCAGCCCTTAGTTTGATTATTTCCAGTCGTCTGCTCCTCTTGGGTGTATCTTCTTCTTTTTTTTCTAGGGTTTTCAGTTGGGCCATTAAGTTGTTTGTATGTGGTGTTACGAATTTCTTCTTGCAGGCACTTAGTGCTATAAATTTTCCTCTGAGCACCGCTTTCAATGTGTCCCATAAATTTGGGTATGTTGTGCCTTCCTTTTCATTGAATTCTAGGAAGTCTTTAATTTCTTTCTTCATTTCTTCCTTAACCCAGCTGTCATTGAGTAGTAAGTTGTTCAGTTTCCATGTGCGTGTCGGCTTTTTGTTGTTTCTGTTGTTGTTGATGTCTAGCTTTCGTCCATGGTGGTCAGATAGTATACAAGGGATTATTTCAATCCTTTTGTATCTGTTCAGGCTTGCTTTGTGACCCACTATATGGTCTATTTTGGAGAAGGTTCCACGCGGTGCTGAAAAGAAAGTGTACTCTTTTGAGTTTGGGTGAAATGATCTGTAGACATCTATTAGGTCCATTTGATTTTGGGTCTCTGTGAGTGCTTTTATTTCCCTATTTGGCGTCTGTCTAGTTGATCTGTCCCTTGGTGAGAGTGGAGTGTTGAAGTCTCCCACTATTAAGGTATTAGGATCAATGTATGATTTAAGCTTTAATAATGTTTCATTTACGAATGTCGGTGCTCTTGTATTTGGGGCATAGATATTCAAGATTGTGATGTCCTCTTGGTGGATTTTTCCTTTGATGAAAATATAGTCGCCCTCCTTATCTTTTTTGATTAACTTGGGTTGAAAGTCTATTTTATTAGATATTAAAATGGCTACTCCAGCTTGTTTTCTGGAACCATTTGTTTGAAAAACAGTTTTCCAGCCCTTTACTCTGAGGTAGTGTTTATCTTTGTTGCATAGGTGTGTTTCTTGGATGCAACAGAATGTTGGATCTTGTTTCCTTAACCATTCTGTTAGCCTGTGTCTTTTTATTGGTGAGTTGAGTCCATTGATATTGATAGATAATAGTGATCAATGCATATTAGTTCCTTTTGTAATGGAGTCGGTGATCTAACCCTGTTTCATTGCTTGTTTTCTTTTCATTTTTGTTGGGATATTATCTGTATGCCCTATTTTCTTGGGTGAATTTGTTTTCGTTGAATTGGAGTTTTCCTTCTAGTATCTTCTGTAGGGTTGGTTTGCTGTGTAGAAATTGCATAAATTTAGTTTTGTCATGGAATATTTTGTTTTCTCCATCTATGTTGATTGAAAGCTTTGCAGGGTATAGTAGTCTGGGTTGACATTTGTGATCTCTTAGAGTCTCCATGATACTTGCCCAGGCCCTTCTGGCTTTCATAGTTTCTGATGAGAAGTCTGGTGTGTTTCTGATAGGTCTACCTTCATATGTTACTTGGCCTTTTTCCCTTGTTGCTTTTAATATCTTTTCTTTGTTCTGTAGATTTAGTGTTTTGACTATGATGTGATGTGATGTGTTTCTTTTCTGTTCTAGTCTATTTGGAGTTCTGTAGGCCTCTTGTATATTTATGGACATCTCTTTCTTTAAGTTGGGAAAATTTTCTTCTATGATTTTCTTGAAAATATTTTCTGGACCTTGTGCCTGGAGTCTTCTTTTTCATGAATTCCTATTATTCTTAGATTTTGTCTTTTCATAGCATCCTTGATTTCTTGGATATTTTGTGATTGGAACTTTTCTGATTTTACTTTTTCTTTGAGAGAAGTATCAATTTCTGCAAGTGTGTCTTCAGCTCCATAGATTCTCTCTTCCATCTCTTGTATTCTGTTGGTGATGCTTACTTTTGTGGTTCCTGATCTTTTCTCCAAGTTCTCTAGCTCAAGGGTTTTCTCATTTTGTGTTTTCTTTATTGATTCTAATTCTGTTTTCATGCCTTGCACCATTTCTTTCATGTGTTTGAATTTGGATTCCTGTCTCTCTATGATGGCCTCTATTTCTTTGTTCATTTCCTTTTTATATGCCACTAATTTTTCCTCTACTTGTGTATCTATTTGTTTGGCTCTGTTTGCCTGTGTTTCTTTAAGGATATTGTCTATTTCTTCTTTCTTTACCTCCAATTGACTGGCCAAGTCTTTGAAAGATTTGTTCATTTCCTCTTTATGAGCCTCAAATAATTGGGCAAGCATGGCTTTAAAATCATCTTCCTGTGCTTCTGCTGAATTGGAGTATCCATCGATTTGGGGGTTTGCTGGTGAAGTCATGATGTCCTGATTTATGTTGGAAGTGTTCTTTCGCCTACCCCTGGCCAATGGCTTATCTGAAACCTTCCCTGTTTGTTTTTGGATTCTGCAGATCAGACTGGTACTGTCTCTCTCTGGCGTCTGGAGAGTTCTTCAGGAAGCTGAGAACTCTCAGCGTGTGCTGAGGATTAGCTGTACAGGCAGGTCACTTGGCAGAGATCGTGGTATCCGGGCTCTCTGCTCTCTGGTTTGGCCCTGCTTCTTTGATGTGCTCCACCAGTTCTGTGCTGCTGTCACTGCCAGATTCTGAGGTCTTGCTTCAGCTGGAGATTTCAGGGTGGTCACTTCAGCAGGGATGGGGTAACCAGGCTCTCTGTTCTCTGGTTTGGCCCTGGTTAGTCTTAAACTGGAGGGCTGTTGTGCCCCGCCAGCTCAGCGCTGCTCTGCTGCCAGGTTAGAAAGTCCTGCTGTAACTGGAGACTGGGTCGCTAGCCCCGATGCTTTCCTGGAAGTCCTGGGGTCTCTTCAATGTGCTCTCCAAGCTTGGGAGGCCCAGCGCCTGGTCTGTCTAGCTTGTATGACGTTTCTGCCTGGTTTTGGTGAGTATATAGCTTATTATCTGTCACTGTGGGATTGGGCGGGCTGTACTGTCAGTGATGGCGATCCTGCGGAGCTAGTATGGTGTCTAGCAGACTTGGGCCCTGGGAGGATGGTGCAGCTGCTGCGTGAATCTGGGACTCTGGGACACGTACTGCTGGCCTTTGCCGCTAAAGGGCTTGGAGCTCTGTCAGCGGCTGTAGACCCCAGGCAGTTAGGTCTGTGCTGAGAAAGATGAGTCTGCTGTGCCGAGGAGGAGGGAGGTCTGGGGGAGGGGAGTGCCGTGAGATTAAGGATTGTTTCTCTCCTTCCCCAAACAAGTCCCCGGGTGACCCGAGACCAAAGTTTTCACCTCCTGCGATGTTCCCTGTTGTTTAGAAAGCCTCTCCGTTGTTTTCCTGGGTTAGAGGTCCTTCCATTCACCAACTCAGAAGTTTACGTATTCCACTGCTCAGAAACTGTGTGTGCTAGTCGCCATCTTGGCTCCGCCCCATGCAGAATTTTTCTTCTAAGGCTAGACACTGGCTGGGTAGTATTGGAAACAAGGATGTAGAAAATTAAAACTAAGAGCCAGTATCTCTGTAAAGAGATGAATAGCTATTGTTTAGCTCTGCTACAGCAAAACTCAAGATGCACACCAGCATATAGGGCTCTTGTAACAGTATTGCATCTTAAACTCTGCTACACTGAATACACGGAGGTGTCCTAGAACATAAAGTAGGAAAAGTAAACCATTCCAATATGCCAGTCCAGACTTTCTTAGGGGACTTTAGTAAGCTCTAAAAGGTAAAGCAGAGATTGCAACAGACCATCAAGAAACCTGGTAATCACCGAAAAGCACAATCATGCAAAAAGAAGCATGGCTGATTGCTTCATGAAGCATCTGACCCACAGCCTTTAAGATCTGCTTTCAGAATTTGGTTCTCTCTCTCTCTCTCTCTCTCTCTCTCTCTCTCTCTCTCTCTCTCTCTCTCTCTGTCTGTCTCTCTCTGTATTCTACCATGTACAGTAGAGTGATGAAATAAATTATAAATCTTTACTTGGCTCAAACCACAAGGCTTATGAATGGAAGAGGAGAGGAGATTCTGTACCCAGTGGTAAGAATAGCAAAGTACTACCTAATCCTTATGGCATGGGGGTCAGGGAATGGTGGTGCCAATATTTAGAAATTAATTGTTTACGAGGAAACCCACTTGGAAATTGAGCTGACATTAGCTACATCTGTTCAGGAGTTCTAGGTTATCTTCATGGATGGTCCTTGGTTGGAGCATCAGTCGTAGAAAAGACACCTGCACCCAGGTTTTTTTTGTTTTTGTTTTTGTTTTGTTTGTTTGTTTTTGGTTCTGTTGTTCTCCTTGTGGAACTCTTGTCCCCTCCAGGTTTTTCAACTCCCTCTTCTTGCATAAGACTCTCTTCACTCTGCCCAAAGTTTGGTTATGAATTTCAGCATCTGCTTTGATATATACTGCTGGGTAGAGTCTTTCAGAGGCCCTCTGTGTTCGCTCCTGTCCTGTTGCTTGTTTTCTCCCTCTTCCAATGACTATCCAGTTGCCTCTCTATGTAAGGATTGATCATCTTACCCAGGGTCCTCCTTCTTGTTTAGCTTCTTTAGGTGAACAGATTTTGGAATGTTTATTCTATATTGTATGTCTAACATCCACTTACAAGTGTGTATATAACATGTGTGTCTTTCTGCTTCTGGGATACCTCATTCAGGATGATCTTTTCTAGTTCCCATCATTTGCCTGCAAATTTCATGATTTCCTTGTTTTTAATTGCTGAGTAGTATTCCATTGTGTAAATGTACCACAAATTCTGTATCTATTCCTCCATTGAGGGACACCTGGATTGTTTCCAGGTTCTGGCTATTATGAATAAAGCTGCTATGAACATGGTTGAGCAAATGTCCTTGTTGTGTACTTGAGCATATTTTGGATATATGACTAGGAGTGATATAGCTGGATCTTGAGGAAACACTATTCCTAATTTTTAATATTTCTATTACCCCTCTATACAATGCTGTACAGTTTTTAAAGACATAATTCAAACTTTACATTTCAACAACTTCTCTTTTTATTTTATTACCATAAAGACGAAGTGATTCTTTACTTATGCCCATGGAGCATTGAATAATATTCAGTATGTATTTATGGTATTATCAACTGACTTTAATTATTTGCACACTTTAAACTTTATAAATCATTTCAATTTAAAAATAATGTGCTCTATTTAAATGCTAACGATTAATGACTGGTACCTAAAAGTGTCATAAGTAGTTTTCAAAAGTCCGTATTTGGTAACTTTAAAGTAAACCGATTTTCAAAAACAGAAGCAAATAATATTGCCCAATTTTTATTAATAGAAATAAGTATATATGAGCTACAGTACTAATTTTTCTTCCTTTATTTCCTTTCTTCCCTCTCTCCTTCCATTCCTTCCTTATCTATGTATGCATCATGTATGTGTGTATTATCATTATATAAAGAATTATTTATTGAACTAGGGTCTATGTACATAGGTGGGTTCCAGAGATCTGGAGTTACAGGCAAACACCACATTCCTGGGTGTGAAGTTTTCTGTAGAATATGTACATGCATGTACTTTTGTAGAATCCTTAACTAGTGTGACTGTTTTCGTTCTACTGTGTTTATATGTGTAGGTGTGCGTGCACATGCAAATGTGGGCAAGTAGTTCTACTTTTGTGCCCGTGGGAGAAGAGTACAATGAGTGGGTTTGCTGTTCCCCAGGAGCCATCCATTGCCTTATTTTGCATGCTTTCATTCTGAAAACCTGACTGAGATGACCGGGGAATGAAAGAGAGAGAGAGAGAGAGAGAGAGAGAGAGAGAGAGAGAGAGAGCGAGCAACAGAAGAACACATGCATTAAACCTGGGATCCTACAGGCTGTGCTTACTCTGATGGAGGGTATCTACTGTGACACCTGGAAACTCAGAGTATTTGGAGTGCATCATGAAGAGGAGGAATTGTCTAGTAAGGGTGGAAGGCTCTGTGGGGAAGCAATGTCAGACTGTAAACGCTAGAGAACAAAGTCGAAGTCCATACTTCTGAACACTGGTATTAGGTGAAGGACACTTGTTCCTCAATTCTCTTATTTGGACCAGAAGAAGACTTCAACCTTCTGAGACTCACCTGAGGAAGGCATTCTTATTTCCATATGTCTGAGGTATTGGGATCCTTGACATGGCCATATTCATGTTGATAATACGCATCCATCCAGGACTTCATCTTCTCTTTCCAAGTTTATTAAGGGCTTCCTGTGCTCTACACATTCTATCTTGCTTTTAGAGACTGGTTCTTTAATTGGTCTGGAGATCACCAAATAGACTATACTAGCTGTTCAGTGAGCTTTAGGGACTCACTAACTCTGCCTCCTCAGATCTGAAATTATAAGCACGCAACACATATCCAAGTTTCTTATATGGGTTCAGTATTTCAAACTCACATTCTCAAATTCACATCCTCCAAAAATTGTGCCACAAAGGCTTTGGTGACTGAGATATCTCCCCAGACCTTATTTCCTGAAACATCAACAAACAAACAAACAAAAAACCAAACATAATCATATTTCTGATTCCAGAGAAGGAAATGACTGCAATTTTATGAAACTGTAGGTGACTTAGCATTTGTATAGTTAAAACTTAGAGGAAGAAATAGTAGAGTTACAGGATGTGTCACTCTGCAGCTACACTGAAGTTTTAAAAAACTGCATTTTAAACCAAGAGGGCAAAGGAAAATAACCTTACCTCCATCTGAGTTAAAGTTTCCATTGCTGGGATGAAACACCATAACCAAAAAGTAAGTTGGATAGGAAAGTGTTAACTTGCCTCACACTTTCACACAATGGTCCATCATTTAAGGAAGTCAGGACAGGAACTCAAAATAGAGAAGGATCCTGGAAGCAAGAGCTGATGCAGAGGTCATAGAAGAGGCTGCTCACTGCCTGGTTCTCTTGACTTTGTTCTTCCTGCTTTTCTATAGAACTCAGGACCACCAGCCCAGGCATAGCACCACCCACAATGGACTGGGCCCTCCACATCAGTCCATGGTTAGGAACACACTCTATAGCAGGCTCTTATGGAGACATTTTCTCCTTTGAGGTTCCCTCCTTTCAGATGACTTTGACCTTGTGTCAAGTTAGCATAAAACTAGCAAGGACATCTTTCTTCAACTATCAAACATCCGTGTCAATAAATTCTATTTCTGTGTTCATCAGTCACTTAAGAAAGAATAACTTAAAGGGCTTATCAACACTCAATAAATAACAAAGGATGTGTAACCCATTGATTATACAGTATTTCTTCATAAAGAGTAGGGATGGCTGGAAAGCCATTTGAAATGTGTTTAATTCTTTGAGGAAAAAGAAGTACTTGCTCTAAGATGTAGTGCCTTTATTTTTTCTGAATTTACTTTACATTTTTCAACATACTTTATTTGTTATAAACAAAGGTAAACAGCTCACATATACTGCTATATAATATGAACACACATTTTATAATTAGCATCAAAATCCTGAGAAATTAAAAGTAAAGAACATACTCAATATGTTTGACATACTATACAAGAATATATTAATTTCTCCACAAACATCAATTCAATTTAAATTTCACCAAAAAAATTAAATTTTAACTTTACTTAGTATTGATTTCAAGTGAGAGCAGTTCAGTTTCTTTGGGAATGGAGTTATCTATTTCAGCAATCAGCACTCAGAGAGCCTGGGAAGCAATTGGATCAGAGCAACTATTCACAAATGGACAAACAAACAGATAAAACTAGATTTAAAAATGGCACTTTAACACAGATAAACTATAAGCCATATTTTTTCCTGCTAATGATACTGTTTTCTCTTTAGCAACACAATATGAGGCTGATACTGTTATTATGGCAAAGCTATCCAAAGGCTTGGAGGATGTCTTGTTGGAAATGTCCTCTCATTGGCACTGATACAATACAAATATCTCTGAATAGCACAGTGTAGACACAATTCTTCAGAGTATTCTCTCTCCTTAGGTTAGCTTCCTTTGAATGAATTAAGGAGACACCCAACGTGGCCAAACTAATATTTTTCAGAACTCATGGAGGCACAGCTTTCCCAAAGAAAACTGAATGCTTTGGAGCAAACACTGAAGTTAGTTATCTGGAGGGCACTAGGAAAGCAATGCGTTGATTGCAGATCAGAGAGCCCTGAGCAGCCATTCTTGCTTGGCAAAGCACATGAGATTACAGATCTAGGTGACAATTTAAACAGCAAAAAATGTCAGCTAACAAACAACTCATTCCCTGTTTGGATACAACTACAGTCATTTTTGTTCTGTGTAAGCCAAAGCTGCAAAACACATCAATGTGATAGAAGGTATTCAGGAATACTTATCATTTCCTCTGTATTTTTTTAATTAGAACTATGTCTTGGATCTATTAGAGTATATTATGGGCATTAGACATTTTAAACTTCAATAATAACTAATAATCCCCCCCCCAAATTGTCAGCACTAGAAATAGGAACATATTATTACTCCTGTTTTCATTGAGAGTAGAAAAAGGAGGGAGTTAGGATTTTAGTAGCCAGATGACTCGAAGATACCAGGAGAATATGACCCACCACATCAATTAAACAGGACTCCTAGGGGCTCATAAGAGCTGAAGCAGCAATCATTGGGCCTTCATGGATTGTGCTGGGTCTTTTGCAGACATGTTAAGGCTGCGTAGCTTTTTGGGCAGTGGGAATTTCTAACACTGGGAACAGGGTAAGTTATGTATCTCTGATTCTTTTGCCCGATCATGGGCCCCTTTTCCTCCTCCTGGGTTACCTCGGCCAGCTTTTATTCTAGGCCTAATGCATCTCTGTAATGCGGGGTTCAGTTGATCTCCCTGGTAGGTTTGCGCTTTTCTGAAGGAAAATGGAGGAATAGTAGAGCGGGGAAGAAAGGATATGGAAGAGGTGGGATGAGGGGAGGGAGAGGAGGCTTTAGTTGCGATTGTATTGTATGAGAGAAGAAAGAAAGAGAGAGAGAGAGAAGAAAGAAAGAGAAAGATTGTTCAGCAAACCTACTTTATTTAGGGTTTTAAATACTTCTACCTACCTTCCAACACACTGAACAGATGTAAGGTTGAAAGAAGTTATTAGAAAAAGGGAGTTGTAGACGTTTTTATAAGTAGTTTCTCAGTGGCTGGCTCTTGGACCTCCCCACCCACCGTGGGAGGAGCGGCCCACAGTACGACATTGCAGCCAGTCCTGAAGATACCTGATAAGCTAGGGTCAGATGGAAGGGGAGGAGGGCCTCCCCTAGCAGTGGACTTAGAGAGGGACAGGGAGGAGATGAGGATGGAAGGGTGAGATTGGGAGCGAAGGAGGGAGGAAGCTACAGTTGGGATACAAAGTAAATAACCTGTAATTAATATAAAAAATAAAAATTAAAAAAAAAGAAATCTTGGTCAAATCTTGATGTAAACTGCTTCAATAAAGCCTGTCAGAGATTAAAAATATAAATAAATAAATAGATAAATAAATAAATAAAAGTTCCTTGGGGTGACTCTACTCTTCATTTTCCAGATACCAGCAGTCCAGTCCAAATGCCAACACCAAACAGTAATATGAATCAGCACAATTTAGCAGATTGGAAAAAGTCCGTGAAAGCTTCAAGATTCAGTTGGGTTGCCCCAGGATTTTTGTGGAACATTTCTCTCCGAGAAGTGAGGTGTCGAAGAACAAAGACCAGCACAGAGATGTCCATCTAAAAGGTGTTCTCTCACAGTTCGTGGGCTTCTACATATCTCCTTTCTTCAAAGTCTACCCACACATTTTTTCAGCTGGTCAAAGTCAAGCCCCTAGCAAAACATCACGTGCTCTCTCTTTCTCATAAGAGAGCTTTCAATAGAACATCACATGATACAACTCAATCTAATAAGAAAACAGAAACTTATACATCAAAGGAAAACATTAAAAAGAGTAAAAAAATCATATTGAATATGCACAATACGTACGTTTTAAAAATAACAACAAAAGTAATTATTATATACGTGTTCCCTAACTTAAGACACTATGCTGCAAAGATGTTTACAGTCTTCAAAATACTGACAACAATCCAGGCCTTATTAATACAATTGTGCTTCAGACACTGACTGAAGGACTTGTGGATTCTAGAATCTCCCTGTGCTCAACACCCCTGGTTAAACTGTACCTTCTTTGCAAGTAACCTACAAACATCTACCTATAGACCAAATTATGTCCCTTATTTCTATTCCCACCTCAATGGAGACGCTTTGTAAATGTTATGCCATAACTGTTTAGGGAGTAATAACAGACTGTTACCCTGTGTCTAGTACACATTCACTTTCTTCAAAAGCCTGAAGATCTGTGTTTGCTTGGAAGATAGAATGTTATAGAACCAACGCCATGGTCATCCTTCTGGTGACAGCTGGCAGCAACTTCACAAAGACATATTTCAAGTGAGGAAATGCTAAAAATCATAAGTTATTATAATTTGTTAGTAATATTAATATTTTACTACAGTTGCCAAAAATTATACTTCCAACAGCAATGTAAATTAAATTTTCTACTTTTCTATAGAATTACCAAATCTTTATCTTAATGAGTGATTTGTTTTGTTAATAAATAAGTAACAATCTTTTTTTCTGTTCATAACTTGCACTAAATGTTGATCAACATATTACCTTCTATTTATTTTATTACTCACAAGTCTATCATCTTTTTTAGAGTATCTGTTAATGTTTTGCCCACTTCTTATTTATTCTTTACTTACTATTTTTACTTATTTCAGAATTTTATAACATTAATTTCTGGTGTTTTAGAAAAAAGTATTTTGCACGTTCATATACCAGGAAAACCTAGTTTGTGCAATCACTTGCTTTTTGTTAAACCTTTCACTTGATAAAGTCCTCAGTTTTATCTACTTTTCTGTGTTTAGTTGAGTTCCTTTGAGACACGGATTCTCCATACAGCTCAGGCTACCTGGAATCCCCAGTCCTCTACCCTCTGCCTCGGGAGTACTACACTTAGTGGTTTGTGCCACCAATTGCAGGTCATGTCTTAAGTGAAAAAAAAAAAAAAGAATTTAATGAGGATTTCTTTATGCTTTGTTCTTTTTTTACCATTCTTCAAAACTTTTCCGTACAATTTAAGATGACAAACATGTCCTCTTTTATATTTCCTTAATGTTTTGGGATTGTTTTTCTCTTTTTAGTAATGCTTATTATGCTTGTCCTTCATGAATTAAGTTGGTGACCAACTTTGTATTTCTATAAGGATAAGGAATCCCACTACATGTATTAAACAGTCCATCCTTTGCTCACTCTTCAGCAGTGGAAACCGCCTGCCTTACCTGCCATGAATCATGCTGCCATTTCTACAAAAGCCAATTCTCCTCTGTGGTCTGATTTACTGCTGGCTTTGTCATGTGCAGGTGAATATAAAGCTGTCTGATCCCCTGTGGATTTAATGAATTTTGGTTTAGAGGAGGGAAAGGCCCTGTGTTATTTCCCATCTATATCAGTGTTTTAATGACCCTTAGCCTTTGATATTCTAAGCTGTACTGTTGTAGACCAAAAATTTCAAGTTCTATGAAGCTTTGTAATTTGACTTAAAGTTCTATGAATGAAAAAATAGGATATGCTCCACAAATATGGTATGTCTTCTCATTTATTTTCCTATTTTACACTACACTTAACTAACTATTTGAGTGATATGTGTTTTATTATATTTACTCTCAGGTGTGTTATATTATTGTTTCCTATTTTAAATGGTAGCTAATTTAAAATTAATTGTAAATAGTTTTGGTGTGGGTGATTAATTTTTAAATTTATTTTTGTATCTGAGATTTTAGCTAAAATGTCACTCATTCTCCTAATTTCTTAATTAATTTTGTTCCTATATGGGTAATCATAATAATAACACATAATAATAACAGTTTTGTTCTTCTCTTTCAGCACATGGAGTCTTTAATTTTCTATCACAGCTTTTTTCAGAATTTTTGATTCAACATGGTAAAGAGAGATCAGAATGATTTTCCCATCTTAGGATGTGATCCCCTTGAGAATTTCTATTTCAAGTATCTTACCACTTGTTAATATATATAATAGTTAATATATAAAATAGTCTGTTATTTTAATAGTATCTCTTTTTATTCCTTTTTGAGACTCTCATACATAAAATTTTCATTTTAGAATATTTTTATTTTATAGAGAATAATATGAGGTGGATAATTATAAAGTATTAGGCATCAACAATTTCAGTGAATATACATTTTATACTTTTTTAATTATTTTTATTTTTATTAATTGCAGTTTATTCACTTTGCATCCCCCCCTGTACCTCCCTCCCAATCTCACCTTCTCTCCCTCATTTCCACCCATGCCCTTCCCCCAGTCCACTGATAAGGAGGTCCTCCTCCCATTCCCTCTGATCCTAGTCTATCGGGTCTCATAAGGACTGGCTGCATTGTCTTTCTCTGTGGCGAGGTAAGGCTGCTTTTCCCCTTAGGGGTAGGTGATCAAAGAGCAGGCCAATTAGTTCCTGTCAGAGACAGTCCCTGTTCCCATTACTATGAACCCACTTGGATACTGAACTGCCATAGGCTACATCTGTGCAGAGGTTCCAGGTCATCTCCATGAGGGGTCCTTTGTTGGAGTATCAGTCTCAGAAAATAACCCTGTGCCCAGACTTTTTGGATCTGTTGCTCTTCTTGTGGAGTTCCTGTCCTCTCCAGGTCTTACTACCTACCACTTCTTTTATAAGATTCCCTGCACTCTGCCCAAAGATTGGCTAAGAGTTTCAGCATCTGCTTTAATTTTCTTCTTAAACTTACGCAATTTAAATAGATTTTCTAAAGTAAATTAATATTCTATTTCTAGTCCTAACCCAATTTGATCAACAGCTATCTTTGTGTACATTGCTAAATAAAACTTGCTAAAAGTTAACTAGAATTATTTCATGCTTGTTTATATATACTCTAACCTAGAATTTTGTGTTTTGCTGTCTTCCTTCACTAGAATGTATCAAGGTCATGACAGTTTCATAAAATGAGTTAGAGAGTGGCAGGTCTTAGAGTAGTTTCCAGAAGAGTTTGTATAATGTTTCTGTAAATCATTCCCTAAGGTTTTTGTAGAAATTCCATGGAAAAATCATTTGAACCTGTGGTTTCCTTTGTTGCAAAATGTCAAAATTATGGATTGTATATCATTGATTGTAACGGAACCCAAAGGTTTATGCAATTAATGACTCTAATTGATTTGAATAACTTATTTTTAAAGTCTAATTTTATAATTGCTTCATTTCATTTGTTGAAGATTCATTCATAAAAATTATCTTTTCCATTTTATAATCAATTGTATCCAACTTGATATTCCTTTTCATTCATGGCACTACTCTTCTGATTTCTTTCTCTTGATTTTTCTCTTTTGCTAAAGATTGCTCATGTTTCTTAGATTACAAACATCTATAGAAGATTTATATTGTATTGAGACAATATATTAACTTAATGTAGGTTATTTTTCCCCATTTTAAGTATCACAAAAGTGAATGATTGAAATTATGACTCTATTACTATCCTATCAGTATTATAGCAAAAACTTATCTAGTTAATTTGTTTTCACCTTCTGAACTTCTGTTCTTAATTTTTTATTTCTATACATTTTCTTTTTTGTCTACATTAAATTTGTCCTTTGTTTTATTATTCAAATTACTTTTAGTCACTGTTTTTATTTAGATTATTCTCACTGTACTTTTTCTTTCCTAGCAGCTAGGTAGCAACTTCTGGCCCTATGAAAGCTAGCCAACAAAGAAGCTGCTTCCAGTACAGCACCAGCTACATTTCTCTGCATCTTACACCAAAGATGTATGATATCTTCAACAGTCAGGTCTTGCCATCCAGCCATTCCTCTAGTTGGTCGGCAACTAGAGGAATGGCAGGAACCTGCATTGTTTTAGTGGGTGCTGGTTTCTCCACAACCATGCCAAGTATCTCACACCTGTTACTTAAACATTTGTTTAGTAACCCCTGGCTTCTAGCAACAGGATTATCCACCTGTGAAGCGTACCTTCCTTTTAAACTGTATTAATTTATCAAAGTGGCAGAACACTAGATTTTTTTTAAAGCTTTTCCATATACCCTTATTTTTGGTACACATTGTCCATATCCATATATTATTCGCCCTCGGCTTGCTTCAATTCTTACATATTTTCACCCTAAATATCTACCTTCTCTACTTTCATTTTACCAGTACTGTAGTATTACTACTCCCTTGATTCATCCTGTCTCTAACGGTGCCTTCCTGGAAGTTTCCTGGCTTCTACAGCACTCCAAGTTAAATACAAACAACTGAAGATGTGAGGCTATGATATATATTTAGTAGAGAACAGGTAATGTTTAAAATGCTGGACTTGGGTTGCCTCACTCAGTATAAATTTTCCAGTTCCATTTATTTATCTAAAAAATTTTTCATTTTTTGGCAGCTCAACAAACTTGTATTATGCATATGTCTCACATCTTTAATTGTTCATTCATCATCTGATGGGTGCCTCGGTTGATTCCATTTCCTGGTTATTGTACATAGAACAGCACTGGGCATGGATGTGTAAGTATCTCTGTAGTATCGGAGGTAGTTCAGTAGGTGTATGTCCAGAAGTGATGTATCTCGGTCATTTTCCTATTTCTAGATTTTTTAAGTTTCTTCCACACTGGTTTCTTTAGTAGCTGTCCAAGTTTTCACTTCTTCCAATAATGAATAAGGGTTTTCCTTTCATCACAACATTGCTAGCATTGTTATAATTTGAATTATTTTTGTTTATTATTAATTATTATTATTATTATTATTATTTATAATTTATTCACTTTGTATCCAGATTGTAGCCCCCCCCCCAATTTCCTCCCAGTCCTGCTTTCCCTCTCTCTTCCTCTCCTATGCCTTTCCTCTAGCCTATTGACAGGGGACGTCTTCCTCCTCTACTGTCTGACCCTAACCTATCAGGTCCCATCAGAACTGCCTGGATTCTCTTCCTCTAAATATACCAACATCTCGACCTAAAGAAGCTAAACAACAAGGAGGACCTTAGGGAGGATACTTAAATCTCATTCAGAAGGGAAAGAGGGATAGACACCTGAAGCAGTTGAAGACAGGGATCAGGATGGGAGCCTACCACAGATGTCATTAGAATGGCCACTCTAAGTAGGAAAAGATAGAGTCGGTTTTATGTTTAATGTGCTTGTCTATGATAATCAAGGTTGTTCAACAGTTCTTAAGGTGTTTCTTAAGAAATACTTTACTAGCTAGTTCTTACTAACTATTGTAAGTCTTCTTTTGAGAACTCTCTGCTCAGTTCATGGTCCGTGAATTTCATCATGAAGGGATGTTGCATTTATTCATTTTTCTATTGATAAACATTAAGTGGCTGGTTCTAGCTTAGGCCTCCTATATATAATATTTTATGTAATATCTCACAACTTTTGTTCATTTTTTTAAATGTGCAGTTTAATCAAAATTTAATTTTAGTTTTATAAAACAGAGTTGCCTTATGAGGCTCGGGCTGGCCTTGAACTTCTTACTCTCATGACTCGGCCTCTGATGCCATCATATGAGGCTAGGATGCCATCATAGCCTCTTAGATGGTGAGTACATTATGTTAATGTCAGTTGTAAAGCACTTTTTTTCAGAAATTTTATTTGTTTATTTATTTAGTTTCCTTTTTATTTTATTATTATTTTCAATTTTATTTTTTTCTTATCAGTTACATTTTATTAACTCTGTATCCCAGCCGTTTCCCGCTCCCTCATTCCTTCCCAATCCCACCCTCCCTCCCTCATCTCCATTGTGCCCCTTTCCAAGTCCACGGATTGGGGAGGACCTCCTCCCCATTCATCTGATCCTGTTTTATCAGGTATCTTCAGGACTGGCTGCAAAGCCCTCCTCTGTGGCCTAACAGGACTGCTCCTCCCCTGGGGGATGGGGAGACCAAAGAGCCAGCCATTGAGTTCCTGTTAGAAATAGTCCCTGTTCCCCTCACTTTGGGAAACCAATTGGTTACTGAGCTACCACAGGCTACATCGGAGCAGAGGTTCTAGGTTATATACATACATGGTCCTTGGTTGAATGTCAGTCTCAGAAAAGACCCTGTGCCCAGATATATACTTTTATATCCCGAGATGCAAGTTCCTGCTCAGACGAATGTTTTGAGTTTATTTTGTAACAATCTCTGTTTTGAAATTTTGTTTTCTGAATGATTTATTTTACTGAGCATAGTATATTATGAGAAAGTCTAATTTGAGTATTTTTACTTTGGGTTGGTGGCTTTTTTTTGTTTGTTTGTTTGTTTGGTTGGTTGGTTAGTCAAAATATCTTCTACTACTCAGTGGTACTGTATCTCTTACTTTCTAGAAACTTACTGAACCAATTTTATGTGAAACTAGCCAAATTATTTTTTCATGGGGTGAGATAAAGGTTGAATACTTAATCTTTTTTTTGAGGTTTTTATTTTATTTTTATTTGATTTAATTTTTAAATATTTTAGTTGGATTATTTTTAATCTGCTTAAAGTTTTATAGATGCACTGAAATTTTCATATACTGTCATTTTTAACTTACTGAAAATACTTTCCATTTGTTGCCTCTTATTTAAGTAGGTTTTTTTGACAGTCCAATTTTAGGCACTTTTATTGGGTTTCACATTTTTACACTTTAAGATCTCAGGGGATTCCTGTGAGTTCATATTTGTGTTTATTTCAAACTTGTGTCTGTTTCTTCTTAACAGCTGAACTGAAGACCCATTTTGTGACAATTAAGAGCCTAGGTTTTAAGTTCCATGAGAAAAAAAAACCCAAAAAAACTTACTCTTATTTCTGCCATATATCAGGTGTGCCCTTGTCAGTCATCATCTAAACACCATTTTGATGAAGGTTATTGATTTCATATATGTAGTATGAATTTCAAACATCATCACACAGCAAAAGAAGTCGGTGAAGAATAGTTCCTTTGCATGGTATCACCGTTGAAACAAAGGGTACAAATAAGGATGTTCCTTTCTTGCTTTTCTCTGTCGATGAATTTTTTCTTTCACAGAGAACATAGACATTTGGGGCTTCTTTTTTGAGACAGAATCCTCTCAGATCTTCAAAATGTGAGGGCTAAGCTGTATATTCTTTCTACCATCTTTGTAAGATTAAAAAATTAAAAGAGTTATCCTCAAGTGATAATTGTCCTGAGGTAGCTGACCAATCTCTGTTGCTTATGCTCATACCTCTGGAGTCATGTTTATGTTACTTGTTTAGCTTACAAACATCTTTCTTTCTGGTCAGTAATTATTTCAAATATAAATGAAGGGTTTTTATTTAGTATTTAAATATATCTTGAATTTGAAATATCTGTTAGAAACGTTACTCCACTCTCTCATAAGAAATTGAAAAACCCCATTTTCATTAAGAGTTTTTCTGGTCATCAGTCAACACTGGACCAGAGAGACTACTTCTTCATATAACCC
Organism: Meriones unguiculatus; assembly: GCF_030254825.1. Classification (NCBI taxonomy): domain Eukaryota; kingdom Metazoa; phylum Chordata; class Mammalia; order Rodentia; family Muridae; genus Meriones; species Meriones unguiculatus. The sequence goes on along the minus strand of NC_083350.1, from coordinate 37,638,631 downwards.
ATGGAAGCAGTCAAGTTTCTTGTACCCACAATGAGTGAACTACCCTCACAGTTATTAAAAAACGCACCCTAATTATGAGAGCTGCAGTATAGCTGATAACACATATATTAAATAAATTTTATATAAGATACATAAATATAGAAATTTGGACTACAGTTTGGGAAAGAAAGACCTGGTATATCCAAATTTTGAAATAAAAAGAAAATGCCAATCTCCAATAATATGCTCAAAAACATTTCCAGAAAAATAAAATGATTAAATCTTTCTCAAACAAATAAAAACAAGGGAATTAGTTGCCAGTAGATCACTCCTAGAGAAATTGCTTAAAGTTCTCTTCTCTGGATATAAAAGGACAACTGGTATCTGCAAAAGGATGAAATCCACTTGTTCATTCACGAGAAAGAAAAAGAAGAGTCAAAACTTACCAATAAAGAGCTACTAGATGAAGTGATAAATAATAGGGATGAGGTGTCCAGTGATGTAGTCCAGTGGCAGAGCACTTGCTTAATATGTAAGGTCTCAAGTTCGAATCTCAGCATAGCAGAATATGAGAGGGAGAAAAGGGTTGGACACAGAGGAAAGGAGCAGAAGAAGTCAAAAAAGACTGTACGAACATGCGTATTTCAAAAATATGTGAAGGCCTAGAGAGATGAGTAAATTTCTGGACCAATGTAACCTACCAAAATTGGATAGGGAAGATGTAGAAAGCTTGAAACAACCAACAACAATCAGCAACATTGAATCATTAATTACATTTCTCCAAACAAATAAAAAAATCCCAGATGGTCTCACCAGATGGTTTAATTTTACCAGTCTTCTAAAGAATAGCAAATGTTAATTCTCTTCAAGCTATTCCAATGAATCGAAAGGAAGATCTTTCCAAACTTTTCCCCAAAGCCAGCCTTATACTGATACCAAAATCAAATAAAAATACAAGCAAAAAAGCAAATGTAGACCAACATCCTTAATTAATGTAAGTATAAAAAAATCTTATCAGCTTATTAACAAAATTTAAAATTTTTATTGTCATTATTTATTACAATTTATTCATTTTGTGTTTGAGGTGTAGCCATCTCCCTCATCGCCTCCAGTCCCACCCTCCCTCCCTCTGCTCCCCCTATACCCCTCCCCTAATAGGCTGATAGGAAAGGTCCTCCTCCCTATCTGATCCTAGCCTATCAGGTCTCATCAGGACTGGCTGCATCCTCTTCTTCCATGGCCTGACAAGGCTGCACCCCTGAGGGGGAGGTGATCAAAGAGCTGGCCACTGAGTTCATGTCAGAGACTCTCTTCTCTCCTCACTAGAAAACCCTCTTGGAGACTGAGCTGCCTATGGGCTACATCTGAGCAGGAGGTCTAGGTCCTCTCCATGCATGGTCTTTGGAGCATTGGTTTCTACAGGTCCGCTTGGGCCCAGATTTTTCGGCAATGATGTTCTCCTTGTAGAGCTCCTGTCCCCTCCAGGTTTTTCTATCTTCACCTTCATCCATAAGATTATCTGCACTCTGCCCAAAGTTTAATAAGATTCTCAGAATCTGCTTCAATACTCTGTTGGCATAAAAACAGAAAAAGAAATTAAATTATGTTTAATATGAGTGATGACAACATATTTTTATGTGTAGAAAAATGTAAAAGCTGGTTGTATACAACATGGGTTAGTATTACAATAATTTTATTGTCAAAAACTTTTCAAGCACCAAAACAAGTCTTTAAAATATAAATGGCCATACGTATTAAAAACATCCAAAGATGATATTCAAAATGGTTTGCAGACCAAATGAAGAAACACAAGAGAATTCAAATCAATCAAACAAGCAGACAACAAAAAATTTTTATGCTTGCGCAAATCTTTTCCTGTGGGCCATAGGGTAGAGAAGATGAAAAGAGAATGCTTCAGGAACCTCCTCTGTCCAGCCTAGACACTCCTAGCTTGTAGAGAGAGACCTTGGTGACAGACATGCAGGTATGAGGAAAAGGTAAAAAGGTAATGAATAGTGAGTTTGCCTAAAGCAGTGGTTCTCAACATTCCTAATGCTGTAGCCTTCTAATTCAGTTCCTCGTGTTGTGGTGACCCAAACCATAAAATTATTTTCATTACTACTTCATGACTGTAATTTTGCTAGTGGTAGGAATCATAATGCAAATATCTGATGTGTAGGATATTGATATGCAACGCTTCTGTTAGGGTTCATGTGAGCCCCTCATAGGGATGTGACCCACAGACTGAGAGAAAAGCTGGCCTGAAGCCTATTTTTTAACAATATGTATGAGCCTGAAGAGAGGTAGCTGAAAATGTTTTGTTTTATATGTAACAACAGATGGATAGACAGAAAGGCAGACAGGGAGACAGACAGACAGGTGACAGATTTTAGAAAATAGTATTTAACCAACATGATAACTTTCCTTTTTAATCAGAAACTAAATGTGATTCTAGTCGGAGGGTCTTTCTAGAGTTCAATCTTAAATGCCCTATGCACTGCCAGGGTAATGACACTAAACAGCATAGAAATCAAAGATTTTATGTTAGGATTTGAAGAATGAGTAGATTTTATCTTTTTTACTGTGTGGCAATTACATGATGTGGTTTATTTGAAACTTAATAAAGAGGTTGGAATATGAGTCTATTAGCATTAACATTAGTATCATTGCCTTCCTATGTTTTTGACCCTGCCTTGATTATTAACCTTTGATGGCTCATATAAAGAAACTCATTACATTTATAGCTATGTACATGGTAATCAATGAGGTGCTTAGATGTAAGTAGAGACAATTTGTCTTCATAATTACTAAAAAGTCATCAAATATTCAGTAAGTACTTATCATAAATAGGTACCATATTGAAGACATTTCCAATGTACAGTTTGCTTACCTACCTTAATTGACAGTCATCAAATTATAAACTTTATCTACTTTCATTGAAATTAAGTGATTGAAATAAAATAAATAGTCAATGTATACTGAGCCATATTTCCAGTTGAGTCAGTTAGAAGTGACATGGGAAAAATGCCGTTGAGGCTATCACTGAAGTATCAGCAATGTTACTGGGGTGGAAGAAAGTAGCCATATTCACAAAGTGGAGAATACAAAGAAGTACTCCAGGGAAGTAGGTCACAGACTTAGAGAAACATGAGATTATTAAATAATTGTGATTTAAATTTCCACTAGAAAAGAAAGACTTCTGCGAAAAACAGAAAAATAGGAAAAAACCGTGGCACACAGTGATCGTCAAGCAGCCCCATGGCCGAAGATGGATTCCTTCATCATTTCTCAATGATCTTCTGCCTTCCTCTTGCATTCTCACAGCTCTGTGAGTAGTGATAATGCTCATTCTTTGTTGTGAGAAGACTGAGGTTCAACGACATTTAATAACTTAACAAAATTTATTTAAATACTAAATAGCCAAAGTAGTACTTGGTCTGAAGTAGATATCAGATAATGAATAAACCAACTGTTTTAGTGATGAATGTAGATGATATGAAATAAACTGAGGAAGAACAGCCAGATAACAGAAGACACATACAAATGACATATACAAACTAAGTTTTGTACAAAAAAACTAAACTTTCATTAATGTAAATAGAAGTAAAAGTTTACATCATGAAAGGGATGGTGTTCTGAGAAAAGAATGAAGAATTCAGAGCAAATAGAAAATAGGGCTAAAGGTTTGTGTGTCTGTGACATCAGTAAAAGCAGATTTGATGGGCCCATTTGTGAAATCTTAGTTTTCCTTTATGTTTGCATATTTTCCTTTTGGGGGATATATTTTAATGGATATTTAATATATTAACCTTAATGGTTTTCAACCTGTCATCTAACCCTATAAAACTAACTGGTGTGTTCATTACAAGGGTAACACAGGCTTCATGGTTAAGACAGTGGATTACTCCAATATGGTGGCACATGCTTTTAAACCCAGCATGCCAAACCTCCTCTACAGAGTGAATTCCAGAACAGTCAAGGTATACCAAAAAACCCTGTATCAAGTGCCCCTTCCCCCAAAAAGGACAGTAGATCCAGAGAATAATGATAATGACTTGAATTAGGGTAATGAAAAAGGCATGGATGGAAAGGAAACAAAATATATATTGAAATCAATTGCTGTTCTGTTTAATGAGATTAACCATTTTATATTAAGTTGCACAGGATACTTAGAAAGAAAGCATCACTTCATTTTAAACAAAAAGAACATGGTAAAGATCAGGTCATAGTTTTATTTCTTCTCATTGTAATATAATACCAATATGTTGTATATTATTAAACAATGATATAATATAATTATATAAATTATACAAATAATTTATAATATATAAATTATATAAATATAATTATAATATATAATTATACATTATAATTATATTATATATAATTATAATTATATTAATTAATTATAATTAATATTATATTATATAATTATAATATAATTATATATTATATATAATTATATTATTGTATAATAATATACAACATATATAATATTAATCATATATTAAATATATCACATATAAATAAACATAACATACTTTGTATTATAATATAAATAAATATATAATTATACATAATATTATTATAATAACATAATACCAATATGTTGTATATTATACTAATATAATAAAAGCAACATAAAAGGAAATAATTTATCTGATTCAAATTTCCAGCTTATAGCTCATTGTTGTGGGGAACTCAAGGAAACAAGGACTTGAGATTGCTAGTTACAGTCCATTCATAGCCAAGAGCGGGGAACAATGAATTAAAGCATGCATGCTTGCTAATATTGTTTTCTCTATTTATACACTGTCTAGGACTGCATACTCAGTGAGCAGTGCCACACAGAATGAATATTTTTCCACATCACTCAATGTCATTAAGACAATCTCTCACATATGTCTTTGTTGGCCCTTTCCTCTGTTGAGTCTAGATCGTGTCAAATTAACAATAAAAACTGACTATCAAGCCGATTTAATGTGTCTGGTTTTATGTTGAGGTCTTTGATCCACTTGGACTTCAGTTTTGTGCAGGGTGATAAGTATGGATCTATTTGCATTTTTCTACATGTAGACATCCAGTTAGACCAGCACCATTTGTTGAAGATGCTATCTTTTTTCCATTGAATGGTTTTGGCGTCTTTGTCAAAGATCAGGTGTCCACAAGTGTGTGGGTTTATTTCTGGGTCCTCTGTTCGGTTCCATTGATCCACCATTCTGTTTCTATGCCGGTACCATGCAGTTTTTAAAACTGTTGCTCTATAGTACAGCTTAAGATCAGGGATGGAGATACCTCCAGAAGATCTTTTGTAGAGGATTGTTTTAGCATTTCTGGGTTTCTTGTTATTCCATATGAAGTTGAGAATTTTTCTTTCCAGGTCTGTAAAGAATTGTGTTGGTAATTTGATGGGCATTGCATTGAATCTGTAGATTGCTTTTGGTAAGATGGCCATTTTTACTATGTTAATCTTGCCAAGCCATGAGCATGGGAGATCTTTCCATCTTCTCATATCTTCTAATTCTTTCTTCAGAGATTTGAAATTTTTTTCATACAAGTCTTTGACTTCCTTGGTTAGAGTTACTCCGAGGTACCTTATGTCATTTGTGGCTATTGTGAAGGGTGTTGTTTCCCTAATTTCTTTCTCAGCCCTTTTGTCTTTTGTATCCAGCCATACCACTCCTGGGCATATATCCAAAAGAGGCTCAAGTATACAAAAAGGACATGTGCTCAACCATGTTTGTAGCAGCTTTATTTGTAATAGCCAGAAGCTGGAAACAACCCAGATGCCCCTCAACTGAAGAATGGATGCAGAAATTGTGGTACATCTACACAATGGAATATTACTCAGCAATGAAAAATAAGGAAATCATGAAATTTGCAGGTAAATGGTGGGATCTGGAAAGGATCATCCTGAGTGAGTTGTCCCAGAAGCAAAAAGACACACATGGTATACACTCACTCATATAGACATACAACATAGGACAAACCCACTAAAATCTGTGCATCTAAAGAAACTAAGCAAGAGAGAGGACCCTAACTAAAATGTCCAATCCCCATCCTGAAAGGCAAAGAGGATGGACATCAGAAGAAGAAGAAAACAGGAAACAACCTAGGAACGTACCACAGAGGGCCTCTGAAAGCCTCTGCCCTACAGACTATCAATGCAGATGCTGAGCCTGATGGCCAACTGTTGGGCAGAATGAAGGGAATTTTATGTAAGAACTGGGAAATAGTAAGAGCTGGAGAGGACAGGGTCTCCACAAGGAGAGCAACAGAACCAGAAAATTTGAACATAGGGAACTTCCCAGAGACTCATACTCCAACCAAGGACTATTCATAGAGATAACCCAGAACCCCTGCACAGATGTAGCCCAGGGCAGTTCAGAGTCCAATTGGGTTACATAGTAATGTGAAGAGGGACTGCCTCTGACATAATCTGATTGGCCTGCTCTTTGATCACCTCCCACTGGGGGGGAGCAGCCTTACCAGGCCATAGTAGAGGACAATGCAGCCACTTTTGATGTGAACTGATAGACTAAGATCAGAAAGGAGAGGAGAACCTCCCCTATCAGTGGACTTGGGGAGTGGTATGCATGCAGAGGGAGGAGGGAGGGTGGGATTGGGAGGGGAGGAGGGAGGGGCTTATGGGGGGATGCAGAATGAATAAAGTGTAATTGATGAAAAAAAACTATCAAATTGCTAGAGATGGCTTAATTTTTAAAATAGTTACTACTCTTGCATAAGACCTCTTGTTCATTTCCCAACATACTTGCTGGACACTTTACAACTGCCTGTTCCAGAAGATTCAATGCCCTCTTCTGATATTCACACACCTTCTCATTTATTTGCACAGACACACACACACACACAGAGACACACAGACACACAGAGAGACAGACAATTAAAAAACTCGGAAATCTCAAAACACAACTAACCTTTGAAAGACATATAGTAATAATTATTTATAGTAATAATAATGATAGTTAAGTGCATAAAAATCTTTAGAGAATTGATATGTTAATAGAAACTGAGTCAGTAGCCTCATTTTTTATTATTTTGAACTACAAAGACCCCAATTAAAATATTCTTGGTTCAAGATTTGTGGCTTAGTTGAAAATAAAACTGTTTTGTTTGTTTTGTTTACAAATATACTAACTCAATGTTTAAAGTAAATGAGATGAGATGGGGAGAGAGAAAGAAAAGTTAAGGTGACTTTCTTAAAGTTGAAATATGTCTGTGCCAAGGTTACATTGTACCTTCCAGGACTCTTTTTTGTTGTTGTTGTTTTTGGACTGACAATAAATTTGAGGTTTTACATTTAATATTACATCATTATAGGATTTTTAAATACAGTGGGATCATAAAAGCCTCTAAAACAGCACTGCCTGTGAATGCTTGTTTCATCCCTATACCAAAAAGTAAAATAATAATGATATAAGTTGAAGTTTGGGGAGAAAAATGAAAGTTCAGTGATGCTACAAAAGTATGGAGATTGCTGGAAGTATAGCAAAAAGAACAAAAATAAATAAATTTGGTAAACCCAAGAAGTCTGTGAGGTGTCTATCCTACCATCCACATACTAGAAGGGTGACTTTGCTACGTCATGGATTAAAGAGCAAGCCTCTTCAACAGACAACCCTAGTGATATTTTCAGCTCAAGTTCAGCAAAATTTGTTGGAAACATTTTTTGTTTGTAGAGCTAGAAATACCACAATACAAAGAGATCAAAGTTGGTAAAGACATACATAAAAACTGAAACTTTTCAACATCTTTAGTCATAGTCTAAGTGGTTTGTGTCTTTGAATATAGAGCTGTGGCTATTAAGCAAGGATGTTTCTCAAGTATCTTCATAGGTAATTTTTGTTGTTTTCATTTAAAAGTTCAGAGCATCCAGTTCTAAGTTCAGGGCATGCAGAAATTGCTACAAAAATTATTCATGCTAATTCAATAATAACTGCAGGTGCAGGGCAGACAAAAAAATTTCAAACACACATAATTGGGACAATGTCATAGTGGAATTTTAAATGATCTTAAAGAGCTATTTGCCAGGAAAACTGATTGTTACTAATTTTCACCAATTTGGGGCCAATATCACAAGAACAGTGGGGAAACGAGCACTAGGTTATGAGGAAAGATTTTCTAAGTGCAGATAGGAAATAAGGTTCTCAGTGTTTCACAAATAATTACAAGGCTTTTACCCTTGAAATTTTCTGCATAACATTTGCATAGTGACTATACAGAGGTAGAATCCCAGACTCATACTGCCGTCCACATCAAAGCAACTGATACCCAAAGGTAATGGGAGCAAGGCTTAATTTGGCACACTTATGGTGATATTGCCATATACTAAAATGCCTAATTCAAAGAATCATGTATGATTAGAAAGAAAACACGTATGGTGTTAAATATATATTTGTGGCATTGTGTGTTAAATCAAAGTACAAAATACATACTTATGATTTCATACAGATTATAAGAAAGTACTTAAATACGTTCAGAAGATAGGTACATCTTCTGAACCCCATTATTTATGGGTGCTCTCCTCTTCCTGAATTAATTTAATAGGGTTTCCAAGCATAGGCTACACTTGGTGGTTTGCTTTGAAGATGATTTTGGGGGTTAAGAAAGGTAAAACAGCAACTTAGTAAGTACCTTGCCAAGTTGATAAAGGTCAATATCATCTTTGATCCGAGATAGCATGTGACATGAAGGACATTTTATCTCACGATATTCTTTCCATAATCCTGCAAGTTTAGTCAAATACATCACTAGAAAATTCAAGACTTGGAAATTTTTTTATGAAATACTTGGTCAGCTTTTACAAAATGTCCCAGAGTAATAAAAACAATGGAAAACTTTATATGTCACAGAACTGTGAGCTGGTGAAAAGCTAAAAGCACTGTGGTGGTCAGCTGAACAGAATGAGAATATCTTCTTTTTTAAGTAGATAAAAATCAATATAAAGTCCAGTTCATTCAGTACTCTTTTTATGCCTTATTATCAATGTTAATTATACATCATGGTCTTTATCCTGATATTTTCATATATTTACATGGTATATTTTGGTCATATTCAACATTTGATATCCTCTCTGGTTCCTCTTCCATTCCTGCTGATCCTCTTTCCCTTACAAAGTAGTCCCACTTTATAAATTAGTCTATTTTGTTTTAACCTATATAGTTTTGTAAGGCTAGCTTACAACACAATGATGCTAGAATTCTCTAGAGCATGAGTGCTCAGCCTGTGAGTCAGGCTTTGGCTGTTGAATGACTGTTTCACAGTGGTCACATAGGACCACCAAAGAACACAGATATTTACATTACAATTCATAACAGTAGCAAAATCACAGTTTGAAGTAGCAATGAAAATAATTTTATGGTTGAGAGGTCACCACAACATGAGGAACTGTATTAAAGGATCACAACATTAAAAAGGTTGAGAACCTCCGCTCTAGAGGAACAAAACTGATTGGATTATACACACACACACACACACACACACACACACACACACAAAACACAGGATCTTTTTATGTGGGAATATTTACCCTTAATCTTGGCCACATCTTCTCCTAGAAGCCTATATAAGGATACGGAGGATGAACTGAGGAATATGAAAACTTTGTCATACCCCAAACTCAGTGTAGCACAGCACATTTCTGCATCTTCCATTATTTCCACTCATTTTTCTCTAATTTTCCCTGAGCCTTGGAGGAAGTGATATAGGTATTCCATTCATAACTTGGGATTCCAGAGCCATTTCTTCTTATCGCTTTGATGGGGCGTGAGTCTCTTCAGTTATCCTTGTCCATGGCAAAGTTAAAGCTTCTCTGATAAAAAGATGGTGGCATCACTAATATGTGGGCAGAAGCATAGTTGTTTGAAAAGAATACTGACTACCACAAATGACCATTCTGCAAAACGACATCAGTAGCTTTCACTCCTACATTTATGAGCTCCTCTGTCCTGGGCTTTTGACTGGCTTAGAGTACCAAAATTGCGACCTGTTAAACAGCCTCAGTTACACTCAGAAAGCATCTGCTTATCCCAAGAATAGACTTTCCATTACTGCACCAGTGAGAAAATCTTGCCCAGCTAGTCAATAGTGCTGCATGTGGGGTCCACATAAGGTTAAGACTATTAATGACAATTCTCCCCCAAGAGCCTAGGTAGCACGTTGATGCACGACAGACAGCAAGTAAGTAAGGAGGAAGCTGCTGGCCCAGTTCCAGCATGATTACTCTGCATCTAAAGAAGCGGTGTCTTTAGCAATAGGTTCTTACAATCTAGTAGACAAATGACAGTTGCGTATAATGTTTCAGGGCCTCCGTGATCCTTACCTGGAGGGAAACCTCCCCTGTACTCACATTCTCATTTAATAACCAACAGATTCAAGGAGAAGCTTTATTTACGTATTTAGAGTTCTTCTATACAATCTCTTTTTGAGATACTGCGTTTGACATTTGGGTATTGAACTGTAAGCATATTACGATTTAAAGTTTAAACAAATACACCTCAGCTGGAGAAGTCACATGGGCGTGTGTGTGGGCAGAAGGCTAGGGAGCATCCCGAACCCTCAACTCTTTGCAAACTTTCTGTAAATTTGAAATTATTCCAAAATAGTTTATTTAAAAAGTCAAATTACACCCAAGGATTCAAATACAAAAATAAAACTGCTGTCATGAAGTTTAGACTCTCTGAAATTAATGGAGAAAATGAAATTCAGCGCCCAAAGGTGTGCTGCAGAAATCAAGCATCTGATGTGAGGATGTAATCATCACAGTGGTCAATGCGCCTAGAAAAGACATTCAAGTCCTTTTCCAAAGAGAGTTGGATAGCAATGTCCACAAGATCCTGGTTCTATGAAGGCTAGAAATGGAATGCAGAGGAGCATGCCGCGTAACTTGTGTACACAAAAATATGGAGACATACTGAGCAATGGACTGATGTACGGCATTATGGAGGAAAACACACCATTAAATCAGTTTTCAGGAAAAAAAGTTACCTCACATTTTTGGATTCCAGTAAATCTATTTGAGGAAAGTCTAACAAACCAAACAAACAGAAAAATAAAACTAAACCAAAAAAAAAAACCCTCCAGTCTTATCAGATATGAAGATATTCACGGCAGTTCTTTTGGCTATGTACAGATAGGCAGATATAAAGATATTCCCAGAGACCCATCTCGCAAGGAAGTTTATATTTTTTCTACTAGACAACAACTACCATAAGGTACTAAAGAAGTTATTTTTTTCAGTTCTGAATCACGACAGGTCAAACATTTCTGAATATTCTTGTGTCTAAATGTAATAATGCTCTAAGCAACTATGCTTTTATTTTTTTGCTTTAAGTCAACGTCATAATGGCCATTCTAATAGCTGGGGCTATGCAGAAGGTCCTAAAACCATTCTGCCAGAGGAACAAACGACTATCAGTCTAATAGCAGTCTTAGAAGCTAGAAAAGTGGTCTGAATCAAAAGTCTCTATCTAATTCATTAATTTGTTGGAGTTCGTTTGTACATGAGTATGCATTTACATGTATTTGATGTGTTTGTGTGGTCAGAGGACAACTTGAAGGAGCCTTCAAACATGGAAGTTCCAGGGATAGAACTCTGGTTCTCAGGCCCGCCAGCAAGTGCCTATACCTGCACAGCCAGCTCACTGGATCCACATCACTTTTAAATATACAGTTTTGTCTTTAAATGTATTTAAATAATGAGATTAATTATGAGTAAGCAATGTATGATAAACATAAATATAATCAACCAAGAGCCTTAGTTGACCAACCACATCAAAAAATGTACAATTATTACTGGAACAGTTCAGTGCAACTTTTGGGGTTGACAAATGTTTTTCCCTTACCTGTCACTGTAGATAGACAAAGGCAGCCTGTGGGTAAAACAATGACAGTAATACAAGTAATGTTTTGTTCGCTACAATTTAGTCTTCTGTACAATCAAGTCACCTGAAATTTCCCATGGTATGAGGATGGTCTATCATATTGATGATATACAAATATTTAGGGATTTACGAACCCTAGTATATTCATGCAAGTGAATTTAACATTAAACACCCCAATAATCATGATTCTGGTTTGACAGCAAATTTTGATTATCCACTAAGTTTGATAATGTCAGAATATCCTTCGTTAGAAAAAAAGGGAAACTCTTTAATCCAATCCTCTTACCATTGCAACAGCTAGACAGCTTTTGGCTAGGCAGACTTTAATTGGCTGAGAATTTTATACTGCACATGGACTTGTTGTCTTGAGTTATTTATGACATTGCTTATATGTAACCTATTTTGAATGGTGCAGAAAAGAAGAAGAGCCTTTCACTGTAGCTTGGCTGTCATGCAAAGTATCCTATGGTTTTGACCAAATGATCCAGAAAGTCTCATGATACCCAATATATCTAAAATGGATAATATATTATATTGTTTCTTAATCAATACCTGATAAAAGAATCTTAGTACAAGCTCAAGTTTATCTACTTCTGGCAAAAATAAAGTAAAAAGAATCCAAGATATTTTGTTGCCAGACATCGATTAAAATATGTGGTAGAATAATTTAAGTAATAGTTTCCAAGATGTTGATTCCTGGCAACAGAGGTCAGAGATCCTCAAGGATGTGACACAAATCATGAGTACACACAACTTCCTAGTTGCTTTGTGATGATTATAGTCCACTTATGGGGAGATAGGTACCACAGGCAAAGGCTCACAAAGATTAATAACTATGGGATTATGGGAATAAATGCCAATTCTGAATCACAGAGGTTAAAAAAAAGTTCAAAGAAATAGTTTACTATGTGCCTGTGTGGATGTCACTGAAGAAAGAGCAGAGAAAATACTGATATAGGTACTAACCTACAGAACATATTCAGGGCCAGAATGTTTCCATTGTTCAGAAGCCTGAGTAGAAATCCATGTACTTCTTGTAGCATTTGATGAACATGCAGAAAACTGTTGCCACAACATTGGGATAAAATTAGCTCCAAAAACATATTATTTGGTATTAGAACTAAAAGACTGCACTCAGCCTGTTTCTAAGAAAGTAACCTGCAATAACATAGTTTAACAATGTCATTTAAGGAGGGACAAAGTGGTGGTGCCAGGAGAACACTGCGTCTGAGGATCAGGACAACATTTTCCATACAGCGACTAAGAGACTGAACTCTGGGCCCTAAAACAACAGTGATCATGGTTCTCAGGTGAGAGGAAATTCCCATGGCTTGGGAACCAGTTGGGTCCACGCTCAGACCACCCACCAAGAACCCGGAAGAGATCAAGGGCACAGGCACTAGGTCACCAGACTAGAGCCACATGCTTGTGTGTCCTGATCACCTTCCCAGGCTGATCGGTGGGCACAAAAAACACCAGAGAATGGGAGCCCAAGTCGTAAGAAAACTCCACAGAGAAGGAAGAAAACGGTACTGACTTGGGTCACTCAGTCTTTTCCTGGAAAAAGTCTCACAGACCGGTGGGTACGAGCCACCATCACTGAACTGGGCTCCAGCCATGGGCACAGACAGTTGTTGCACACCAGCTCTCTGGCACAGACAGAGCTGTGCACTCCAGGACACCAGAGACTGGGAGTCACTGTCTGGAGAAATCCTCACAGGGAATGAAGCAAAGGCTACTGAATTAGGCCACCCAGTATATCCCTGGAAGAGGTCACGCAGACTGGCCCAACCCACAGACCTGCTGTGCACCAGATAGCCAGCTGTTACCAGGAAAGTGGTACCCACCCACCACAGATTACCGCTTGGGTACTGTGGCACAGAGCCCCAACCTCAGACCTACAAAAGCCCAGAATCCCCGAGATCAACCCTCAGATACTGCTCCAAGGGGCAACCAGTTATCCCTAACAAAAATGACCAAACCACAGGACACACAGGTTAGAGCAATAGATCACTAAATTTACAGCAAGAAACCCAGAAGCAGGGCAGCTGTCTTCAGGACTTCTGCAGGTAAGAGGAGAACCCTCTTGACTAACAAGGACCACAGTTACCACTCAGGTCTCTATGCCTGAGGTGAGCAGTGGCAACACCTGAAAAACACCGGCCATCCAGTGACTATACCCAAAAACCTGAGAAGGCTTCCTTTAGGAAAAAAAAAAAAAAAAAAAAAAAAAAAAAAAAAAAAAAAAAAAAAAAAAAAAAAACATCTTCATGCCAAGGGGATTCTTTCCACCACAGGATTCCAGGAACCACCAGAAACTAATTCCAAACACCTAAGAAAGCCCAATGGGTAGAGGCCAGCATAAAAGCTCAACCAACAAAAGACAGAGCAATATGACATCTCCAGAACCCAGTTATCCAGGGGCAAGTAGTCCTGGACACCCCAGTATAATTGAAATTCAAGAAGATGACCTAACATCTATGCTCATGAAGAGGATAACAGAGGAAACAAATAAAATGCATAAAGACCTAAAGGAAGATAAACTCAAACAGATTACGGCCATCCGTAAAGAAATACAGGAAGTTGCAGCTAAACAGTTTGTGGCCTTTAGAGAGAAAATGCTTAAATCACTGAAAGAAATAAAAGAAACTGAGGATTCATCAAACAAACAGCTGAAGGAATTGAAGGAAAAACAGGAAAATACAGTCAGACAGGTGAAGGAAATCAATAAAACGACTCAAGATCTGAAGATAGAATTGGAAAAATTAAAGAAAATACAAATAGAGGAAATTGTGGAGAGAAAGAACTAAGGGAAGAAAACAGGAACCAGAGAGGTAAGTATGACCAATAGACTACAAGAGATGGAAGAAAGAATCTCAGGTATAGAAGATACAATGGAAGAAATAGATGTATCTGTCAATGAAAATGTTAAATCTAAAAAATTCCTGACACAGATCATCCAAGGAATTCCAGACAACATAAAAAAACAAAACCTAAGACTAATAGGAATAGAGGAAAAAGAAGATTTCCTACTCCAAGGCCCAGAAAATATTTTCAACAAAACCATTGAAGAAAATTTCCCCAACTTAAAGGAGAGGCCAATAAGAATACAAGAGGCCTACAGAACAACCAATAAGTTAGACCAGAAAAGAAAATCCTCCCGCCACATAATAACCAAAACTGTAAGTATACAGAACAAAGAAAAAATACTAAAAGCTGCGAGGGAAAAAGGCCAAGTAACATATAATGGCAAACCCATTAGAATCACACCTGACTTTTCAGCAGAGACTATGAAAGCCAGAAGGGCCTGGACAGATATCATGCAGACCACAAGAGAACACAGATGTCAGCCCAGGCTACTATACACAGCAAAACTCTCAATCCTTATAGACAGAGAAAACAAGATATTCAATGACAAAAACAAATTTCAACAATACCTACACACAAATCCAACATTACTGAAGACACTACAAGGGAAAATAGAACCAAAGAAAACTTGCTACATTCAAGAAAACACAGGAAATAATTAATGTCACTACAGTAAAACAAAAAGCAACCAAGCACATAACCTTATGACCACAGCCAACATCAAAATCAAAGGATCTAATAGCCACTGGTCATTAATCTCTCTCAACATCAATGGACTCAATTCTCCTGTAAAAAAGACACAGACTAACAGAACTGATGCATAAACAAAACCCAGCAATCTGTTGCATACAAGAAACATACCTAAGTCACAAAGATAGACATTACCTGAGGGTAAAGAGTTGGAAGATGGCTTTCCAAGCAAATTGACCCAAGAAGAAAGCAGGAGTAGCCATTCTAATATCTGATAAAATAAATTTTCAACCAAAATTAATCAAAAGAGATGGGGAAGGACACTTCATACTCATCAAGCAAAAATTCCACCAGGAAGACACCACAATCCTGAACATCTATGCCCCAAATACAAGGGCACCCACATTTGTAAAAGAAACATTGATAAAACTTAAACCACACATAGATCCCCCCACACTAATAGTGGGAAATTTCAACACCCCACTCTCAACAAAGGACAGGTCAACAAAACAGAAATTAAAGAAAGAAATAATGTCTCTAACAGAGGTCATGAATCAAATGGACCTAACAGACATTTACAGAACCTTACGCCCCCCCAAAAAGAAAAAAAGAATTTACCTTTTTCTCAGAACCTCATGGAACCTTCTCCAAAATAGACCATATAGTTGGTCACAAAGCAAGCCTCAACAGATACAAGAAGATTGAAATAATCCCTTGTATCCTGTCTGATCACCATGGAATAAAGCTGGACTTCAATAACAACAGAAATAGCAAAAAGCCTACACATACATGGAAACTGAACAACTTGTTACTAAATGACAGCTGGGTCAGGGAAGAAATAAAGAAAGAAATTAAAGTCTTCCTAGAAATCAATGAAAATGAAGACACAACATACCCAAACTTGTGGGACACAATAAAAGCAATGCTAACAGGAAAGTTCATAGCACTAAATGCCTTCAAGAAGAAATTTGAGACAGCTCATTTAAGCAACTTAATGGATCACTTACAAATTCTAGAAAAAAAAGAAGTAGACACACCAAAAAGGAGTAGACGGCTGGAAATAATCAAACTCAGGGCTGAAATAAATCAATTAGAAACAAATAAAACAATTCAAAGAATCAATGAAACCAGAGCTGGTTCTTTGAGAAAATCAACAAGATAGACAAACCCTTAGCCAAGCTAACTAAAAGGCAGAGAGACACCATCCAAATCAAAAAAATCAGAAATGAAAAGGGGGACATAACAATCATTATGTTTGGGGGAAATCCAAACAATCATTAGGATTTACTTCAAAAGTCTATATGCCACAAAATTTGAAAATCTAAATGAAATGGACAATTTTCTTGATCGATTCGACTTATCAAAGCTAAATCAGGACCAGGTAAATCAATTCAATAGTCCTATATCCCCCAAGGAAATAGAAGCATTCATCAAAAGTCTCCCCTCCAAAAAAAAAAAAAAAAAAAAAAAAAAAAAATCCCAGGACCAGATGGTTTCAGCACAGAATTCTACCAGACCTTCAAAGAAGAGCTAACTCCACTTCCCCTTAAACTATTCCCAAAACAGAAACAGAAGGAACATTAGCAAACTCATTGTATGATGCCACAGTCACCTTGGTACCTAAACCTCACAAAGAGCCAACAAAGAAAGAGAATTTCAGGCCAATCTCCCTTATGAACATTGATTAAAAAATACTCAACAAAATAATTGCAAACCAAATACAATAAAACATCAAAGATATCATCCACTATGACCAAGTATGCTTCATCCCAGGTATGCAGGGGTGGTTCAATATACAGAAATCCATCAATGTGATCCACCATATTAACAAACTGAAAGAAAAAAAAACACACATGATAATCTTCCTAGATGCTGATAAAGCATTTGACAAAATCCAATATCCATTCATGTTTTAAGTAATGGAGAGATCAGGGATACAAGGCACGTATCTAAACATAGTAAAGGCGATATACAGCAAACCTATAGCCAACATCAAACTGAATGGAGAGAAACTTAAAGAAAATCCCACTGAAATCAGGAACAAGACAAGGCTGCCCACTCTCTCCATATCTCTTCAACATAGTGCTGGAAATCCTTGCTAGAGCAATAAGACAGTTAAAGGAGATCAAGGGGATATAAATTGGAAAGGAAGAAGTCAAATTATCACTATTTGCAGATGATATGATAGTATATGTGAGTGACTCCCAAAACTCTACCAGGGAACTCTTACAGCTGATAAACACCTTCAGCAAAGTGGCCTGATACAAAATTAACACAAAAAAATCAGTAGCCCTCCTGTATACAAAAGACAAAAGGGCTGAGAAAGAAATCAGGGAAACAAGACCCTTCACAATAGCCACAAATGACATAAAGTACCTTGGTGTAACCCTAACCAAGCAAGTCAAAGACTTGTATGAAAAAAATTTCAAGTCTCTGAAGAAAGAATTAGAAGAAGATATCAGAAGATGGAAAGATCTCCCATGCTCATGGCTTGGCAAGATTAACATAGTAAAAATGGCCATCTTACCAAAAGAAATCTACAGATTCAATGAAATTGCCATCAAATTACCAACACAATTCTTTACAGACCTTGAAAGAAAAATTCTCAACTTCATATGGAACAACAAGAAACCCAGCATTGCTAAAACAATCCTCTACAATAAAAGATCTTCTGGAGATATCACCATCCTTGATCTTAAGCTGTACTATAGAGCAAGAGTTTTAAAAACTGCATGGTACTGGCATAGAAACAGAATGGTGGATCAATGGAACTAAACAGAAGACCCAGAAATAAACCCACACACTTGTGGACACCTGATCTTTGACAAAGATGCCAAAACCATACAATGGAAAAAAGATAGCATCTTCAACAAATGGTGCTGGCCTAACTGGATGTCTACATGTAGAAAAATGAAAATAGATCCATACTTATCACCCTGCACAAAACTAAAGTCCAAGTGGATCAAAGACCTCAACATAAAACCAGACACAGTAAATTGGTTAGAAGAAAAAGTAGGGAAAACCCTAGAACTCCTTGGTACAGGAGACAACTTCCTGAACAGAACACCAACAGCACAGGCTCTAAGAGCAACAATCAATAAATGGGACCTCATGAAACTGAAAAGCTTCTGGAAAGCAAAGGACACTGTCATCAAAACAAAACAAGTGCCTACAGATTGGGAAAGAATCTTCACCAACCCTTTTTCTGACAGAGGGCTAATATCCAGTATATATAAAGAACTGAAGAAGCTGAAAAGCAGCAAACCGAGTAATCCACTTAAAAAATGGGGAACAGAGCTAAACAGAGAACTCTCTGTAGAGGAATATCGAATGCCAAAGAAACACTTAAAGAAATGCCCAACCTCATTAGCCATTAGGGAAATGCAAATCAAAACGACCCTGAGATTTTACCTTACACCAATCAGAATGGCCAAGATGAAAAACTCAAATGACAACACATGCTGGAGAGGTTGTGGAGAAAGGGGTACCCTCCTCCACTGCTGGTGGGAATGTAAGCTCGTACAAGCACTCTGGAAATCAATCTGCTGCTTTCTCAGACAATTAGGAATAGTGCTTCCTCAAGATCCAACCATACCACTCCTAGGCATATATCCAAAAGAGGCTCAAGTACACAATAAGGACATTTGCTCAACCATGTTTGTAGCAGCCTTATTTGTAATAGCCAGAAGCTGGAAATAGCCCAGAAGCCCCTCAACTGAAGAATGGATGCAGAAATTGTGGCATATCTACACAATGGAGTATTACTCTGCAATGAAAAATAAGGAAATCATGAAATTTGCAGGTAAATGGTGGGATCTGGAAAGGATCATCCTGAGTGAGTTGTCCCAGAAACAGAAAGACACACATGTTATATACTCACTCATATAGACATATAACATAGGATAAACCTACCAAAGTCTGTACATCTAAAGAAACTAATCAAGAGAGAGGACTCTGACTAAAATGCTCAATCCCCATCCTGAAAGGCAAAGAGGATGGACATCAGAAGAAGAAGAAAACAGGAAACATCCTAGGAAACTGCCACAGAGGGCCTCTGAAAGGCTCTGCCCTGCAGACTATCAAAGCAGACACTGAGACTTATGGCCAACAGTTGGGCAGAGTGCATGGAATCTTATGAAAGAAGTAGAAATAGTAAGATCTGGAGAGGACAGGAACTCCACAAGGAGAGCAACAGAACCAGAAAATTTGAACAGAGTGGTCTTCCCAGAGACTCATACTCCAACCAAGTACCAGGCTTGGAGATAACCTAGAACCCCTGCACAGATGTAGCCCATGGCAATTTAGTGTCTTAGTGGGTTCCATAGTAATGGGAAGAGGGACTGCCTCTGACATAATCTCATTGGCCTGCTCTTTAATCACCTCCCCTTGAGGGGGGAGCAGCCTTACCAGGCCACAGAAAATGACAATGCAGCCACTCCTGATGTGATCTGATAGACTAAGATCAGAAGGAAGGAGAGGAGGACCATGCCTATCAGTGGATTTGGGAGGGGCATGTGTGAAGAAGGGCGAGAGAGGATGGGACTGGGAGGGGAGGAGGGAGAGGCTTATGAGGGGATACAAAGTGAATAATGTGTAATTAATTAAATAAAATTAAATTAAAAAAATAAAAAACAATGTCATTTAACAGATGTCAAGATGTTGAATAAGAATACAAAAATATATATCTCAACAAGAGTCACATTTTTAATACAAAATTAAAATTCTAGATAAGAAAATAAGTAGTGTCGGGAAGACTAGGAAGAAAATGGGAGATGGGAATCATAATCAGAATATATTGAATGAAAACAAATTTATTATCAATAAAAAAGTGGGAAATATAGCCAATGTTTTGAAAAGAAAAATCAATAAATACCAACTCCAAAGCATACAATGATTAAACCACTGTGACAGTATTTCACAGCCATTAAGACTGAATTGCATGCCAAATATGGCAGTTCACAATTGAAATCACAGCCCTTGGGAGGCTGACGTGAGAGGGTAACTGTGAATTGAGAGCAGTGGCTGCAAAGTGATTTCAAGGTCAGCCTAGACTAAAGTACAATCCTGCATGAAAACAAAACAAAACTGAATTTCTAAATGTCAGAAAACTAAATGGAAATAGAACCACGTTAATTGGAGACTTAAGCAATGTGAAATGACTTAAGCTGAACTTCTAAAGATGCAAACTACAAAACATGATAAAAAATTCTGCAAATAGCATTAACATTGTTTGAAACAATGGAGAATAAAATTGTTAAAGTTATGCATAGCAACAAAAGTATCCAAAAAGAAACAGAGAAAATACTTCTAAAATAATCATTATACCATAGGAAACTGCTAAGTAGGCTACCACCATCTGCGGAACTGGAATTCTCCAAAGAAGAAGCTGCAAGATGAATGATTGAAGCAATTTCTAAAAACATTGTTATGGGTCACAGTGCCTAGGAAATTATCAGGCTTTCTGGTATAAAACATACAAGTAAAACTACATTATAAGCATAGTATTCAAATAAACTCAACCAGTTGTGGGGGATTGAATGAATTGTCCCCCACGCTTTCAGGAACTTTAATAGTTCATGAAGTCCCAGGAACTAGTTCCCAGTCTTTGGTGCTGTTCAGAGAGGCTTAGGAAGGGTAGATTTACGGGAAGTATGTCACTTGGTCACACTAGGAGAGTTCAAAGACTTACCACCATTTCTGGTCTGATTTTTTCCTTCTTGTATGAGTGCTCTCGAGCTGATGCTGCCATCATCATGCCTGCCTGCTGACACACTTCTCCATCTGGGTGCTGATGGGCTCTTATCCCTCTAGTTTCATAAACCCACATGAATTCTTCTATAAGCTGCATTCCTTGTTCATGGCATTTTAACCACAGCAACAGAAAAGTAATTAATACGCTAGTAAAGAGAAAATCTTCTAAAAAAATGAGAAATACATAGGGACGGAAGAATAAAGAATGATGGCAGTCACCTACCTAATGAGTAATACTATAAACAAAAGATACTGTCATTACATTTAAAAATGCTGAATGAAAACTTTCAGGAATTCCACACAGTGCAAAAATTATTTGAATAATGATAAAAAATGGAAATTTTATGACAAAACTACAAAAAGTAGTGGATTATCCAGCAGTCTCATGTCGGTGTAAATATCAAATGACAATACATTAATTAATATATTGATATATTATTAATATATACAGTATAATAGATGGTGATATATTATGTAATATAGTATATATAATATTGTATAACATAATAAAATAAATATTTGTAAGAAGAGGCCAACATCTTGATCCTTATGGGGTGGATGAAAGTGGAAGCTATTTTGTAAAGTGAAGTAAGTCAGGTACATACAGATCATTACTGCATGATGTCGTTCACGTGTCTAATCTAATAGCAGTTCTGCTAGCTGTTCAGAGTTGAGTTGTGGTTATGAGAAGCTGGGACAGTAGGGGCGGATGACTCTGTAGGTACTGAGTTACAGTTAGATAGGAGCAACAGGTTCCAGGCTTTGTATATGTAATGTGTTGCACATTTCGCAAATGCCAGAAAACAAGATTTAGAGTGGTTTCTAACCATAAATGAAATTTAAATATTTTAGGATGCAATTATGTTTACCCTAATTTGAACGTTCTGCAATATCTACCTGCATTGAGAGACTGTATAATATTACCTGAATGAGTGCCTGGTTTTTTGTACAAATTAAACAAATTAAAGCAAAACGAGGTACTTTAGGACATACCACATGAAGAGCTCATTACCCGCAGAATTAGTCTACCCTACATGAAGTGTAAGGAAAGCCTTCCGGTTGAGAGATTTTCAGAGATTTTCATAGAGGAATGTTAGAGAGCAAAACTGGCAACTCACTAGAACAGTATAATTTCCCTATAATTCTCCAGTTTATTTAAAAGACATTCCAAGATAGGCAGAAAAACTGAGTTGGTCCTCTAGAATCCTGGTTTTGGCACCACTATAAGCTTGTTGTAGAATCTCCTTGAGCACTGTGTTGCTTGTGGCACTTTTACCTTCCAGCTGTGCCTTTCTGTGGTAGACTTCGTAGTTTGCTTCACAGGGCAGGTAGCCCTGTGCCCGACTCTGCCCAGCAAGTTAGTGTTGAAGTAGAAATGGCAGATGTCATTCTAAGGGCTGTATCCATGTCTTTTGGTCTGGTTTCTGGGTGTCAGTCAGCATTAGTTGTCACGGTGGCAGGTCTGGTGCTGGGTTTCCTGTCTAAAGCATGGATTTGATTCTCTTTCTATCTTCTACTCAGGCAGTCTTTCCCTCCTTGAAGTTTTGTGGTGAATGAGACAGACAACTCTTTGCCATGGTCCATATGCCTTTTTGGTTATTACCCTAAAATTCTGTACCATTGTCACTTCCCTGATTTCTTTAGCTTTGGTGAATGAAGAGCTGTTCAACTTAGCATGCCTGAGCAGGAAGGGAGGCTTTGAGCTGCGAGCCTGCATCACCCGCGTCTGTTAACAGTTTGTGAATGAGGAATAACATGAGTGCTGCATTTTCAAGTCTCGGTATTTGCTCGTCATCTGCAGATAGTGTGGTGATTTATTTTATTTATGCTGTGTGGGAAAGTGAGTCAGAATCTCTCTTGGCTGCCTAGATTGGTCTCAAACTCCTGTCAGAGCCATTTTTCTTCTTCAGTTTCTCAGGTAGGTTGGATAAACAGTCATACAGTAGCAATATTATACCTAATAAAACCACGCTCTGTGCATGTACCTAGTGCCAAGAATCAAGCACGCTGCCACTGACCTCAGCTCCCCTCTCGTGCTTTACTTATGTAAATGACGGTTATTTTCAAGTCAATCTGATCACAATAGACAGTGCTCTAGCTTTGCTTGTGATGCTTAACTGCAGGGTTTGTTTTGTTTTGTTTTTGTTTTTTTGTATGTGTGTACATGTTTGTGTGTCTCTCTGTCTAACTCTGTGTGTGTGTGTGTGTGTGTGCGCGCGCGTTTGGCGGTTGAATAGTTGTTTGAGAAAGGATCTCACTGCAAACCAGCTGGTCTTCAACGTGGAGTAGTCTTTTCTTTTTTCTTTTTTTTTTAAGCCTCCCCAGTGCTGGGATTAAAAACTTTTATCACCACAACTATCTTATTGGTTTTCAGTCCAGAAATCTGCCCCATTACTGCCACTGGAACCTGCTGAATCCTCTGTGATTATCCTAACAGCCTTGTTGCTAACAGGGGATCATGAAAATGTCTCTTTCTGTTAGAGAGCTTAAACGTTTCATTTTCTCTGACTTCTAAGAATTGTTAAGTTTGCCAATTCACAAGTCTGACAGTGGAACTTCATTCAGTGCACAGAATTGAATGACTAGTGACGATTCAAGAAGACATTAAGCTCTTTTTCTGCATAGCTCCTTCTGTTGGAATTCTGTCTCACAACTTTAAGCTGCTTTAGCTTCTTTGAACTCCGAGCTTCAACTTCTCAACTCAAGGAGGCCTCTGTTTGAATTTCCCCTTAGTGCCAGCAGTGTCAAAATCGCTTCCAGGCAGCAGGCTGAGGTGCTTGCTACTCGCAGTACTTACAAGGATGACTCTCTGCAATTGAAGTTTACTCTGATTTTGTTATTTTGTCATGGCCATTGAGAGAGGTTTAAGAAGACCATTTTAGTTTGCATGATAAACACATGCCCTTTACCCTTACTTACATATTTGAGAATAGTGTATCTATTTTTTAACTTTTTTGAGTGTTATATACTATAAAGACAGTTATGCTTGGCCCTCGGAATTTGCAGAATATGCATCTCTAGAGTCAATTGACTTTATGTTGGATTTTTTGTTTTGTTTTGTTTTTTTGTTTTTTGTAGAATTTGCATCAGAGAGTGGTGAGATGGTTTAGCAGGTAGAGGGGCATGATGAAAAGCCTGCAGCCTGAGTGTGATTTGGGAAACACATGTGGAAAAGGAGAAGCAATTCCCCCGAGATGTTCTCTGAGGTCCACATGTACTCCATGGAGTGCATACACATGTTTGCACACACACACACACACACACACACACACACACACACACACGCACACGCACACACGCACGCACACGCACACCCCTAATAGAGGTAATATGAAAAATTTTAAAGTACATCTGTATTGAACATATTATGTCAACAACAGAGTACAAAAAGTGTTCGCACAGCAATTACTTTACATTGAGCATTATGTGTAATGCAGAGAAGGTCTCAATTACATGTATAAGAGAAGGTTTTTCACAAACTGCCATTTTATATAAGGGACTTAAATGTCACAGACTTTGATAAGCACTAGGGGTAAGTATCAGTTATCCATCAACACTGATGGACACCTATACCTTCATAAAATAAATGACCTATTATCTAGTGTATTGTACTTTTATTTAAATTACAGATCCAGCCAAAACATGCATGAAAGATTTCCTGGGAAATTTTGAATGGATAAATTTTAGAAGACAACGGAGAAATTAGCCATTTGTTGGAGACTTATTATAGCAAAAAATTTACCATTCACAGAGAGGCAATATGTCCAAAATGATAAAATGCATCATCATAACTCCCAGGAGTCCATCAAATGTGCAAGCCATCAAATCCATCAGCAAATGCTCTGTCTTCCCACAAGAAAATATGCATTCATGCCCTTCAGTTGAAAAGGCCACAATATCACAACTTAGTATCCACTTTGGAAACAGAAAATATCCACTGTACATTCTTTGATTAGTTATGTTTGAAATATTTAACTTGAAATGCAGAAAAAGACAGGGCAAAGAAACAAATATAGTTCACATAGAATCTCAGCACTGTGGTGGGAACCAGAAACGGTCTCCCCTAGGCTGAGGGGTGGAGTATTTGGTCCTAAACTTATGGTAGTATTTCAGATGTGCTTCATGAGGCAGAGATGTATGACACAAGTTAAATAGCTAGGAGTGGGATCTCGAATGTCATGCCTGCTCTTGGTTCCAGCTTCACTCACTGCTTCCCGGCCAGTGTCCATTGAACAAGCTGCCACCATCATGCCTCCCCTGTCACAGTGGACGCTGAGACTGTGACTCCAGATAAATATTTACTATAGCTCGTTGTTTTCATTAGATCTTTTGGCTGCAGTGATGCAGCAGTAACTAATCAACTCAGCAGTCAATTATCAGAGTTAATCCTACAGAATAAATTTGATTTTTTGTCTTTAAATGCAGAACTTCTTAGTAAAGTCAGAATAATGTGGGATAAGATATTGTTATATAAAGCTGCAGTCTTTCATATCAGCCTCCCATTGTTCTTGGGGTAATTCAGTTGCCTTATGGATTGGACACTGAAATTTTAAACTGCATAAGTAGGGAAATATATTTTTTATATTCTATAGGAACTCATTGTTGCTTTTCTACAGACTAAGAGAAAAGAGAGGAATTCTCTTTACTAATACACAATGAAATTTCATCACAAGGTTTTTGTGGTTGCTTCCACATGTGCTACTCCAATATCCTGATACAGCTATGAGTAACACAAAGAAAAATGTTGAAATAAGGACTACATATGGAGGTAACCTAGAACCCCGTACAGATGTAGCCCACGGCAGCTCAGTCTCCAAGTGGGTTCCCTAGTAAGGGGAACAGGGACTGTCTCTGACCTGAACTCAGTGGCTGGCTCTTTGATCACCTTCCCCTAAGGGGAGTGCAACTTTACCAGGCCACAGAGGAAGACAGTTCAGCCACTCCTGATGAGACCTGATAGGCGAGGGTCAGATGGAAGGGGAGGAGGACCTCCCCTATCAGTGGACTGGGGGAGGGACATGGAAGGAGAAGAGGGAGGGTGGGTGGGATTAGAAGGGGAAGAGGGAGAGGCTATAGCTGGAATACAGAGTGAATAAATTGTAAAAATAAAAAAAAGACCAAGTCACATGGAATCGTATCTGCTGCTTGGTGATAAAGTGTAGCCAATGTTTTAGTGGGCATATCACCAAGAAAAGGACTCCTTCCACTACTTTCGGTTAAAACTAGCAGTTAATGAGAAGAAAGAAGACTGTGCTTGACTTCATGGGCAAGGACTGGAGAAGTGAGTGCCTGCAAGATAGTCTTTCCAACCCAGGGCAACGAGTTACAGAAACAGGTGGGGAAACTGAGAGCTAGACATGGCTGACAAAGTGGGGAGTAGTCATGTCTTAGAGGGAACACACTGCAACATGTGAGGTGCCATTTCTCAATACTGTCATCAAAAGTGGCTTTCAAATCCCCTAGAATGCACACAAGGCAGTTAGTGCAACCATAACCCACATAGTAAGTCCTCTGTCTCTAGGAAAGCTAGTGGGAATTTAAAGCTGAAACTTTAAAACTTAAATAATTTTTTAAATATTAATTTTAAAATAATTTCAGTCCAACAAAATTCAAATGTGCCTTTAGTTATGCATTGAATTCTAATGTTTCTGAAATACAGCCAATCTATAGGAATCATTTATTGGGTAGTAACATTTCAGAAAAGCACTTTTCTTTTCTTTTTTTTTTTTTTTAACGTTTGTGTGTATGGATGTGTCTCTGTATGAGGATGCATGTGAATGCTGGTACGCACAGAAGGCAGCACAGAAGGCAGAGGCCTTGAGTTCTCTGGAGCTGGAGTTAGGCAATTTTGAGCCACACAATGTGGGTGTTGTGACCCAAGCCATGTCATCTACAAGAGCAGCACATGCTCTTAACCTCTGCTGTCTTGATTACATTTAAACATAATGTAGTAAATAAGTCTTTTTCACATTTATAGAACTCCTTAAATTTTATTAGTAGATATATTTGGTCCTTGTGGAGCGCCTATCCTCTTTGGCACAAGGATCTTATATGAGACTGTTTCTCCAACCAAAGATCATGTATGGATATAACCTAGAACCTCTGTTCAGATGTAGCCCTTGATAGCTCAGTAACCAAGTGGGTTTCCCTATTAAGTGGAACAGGGACTATTTCTGACAGGAACTCAATGGCAGGCTCTTTGACCTCCCCACTCCCCAAGGGAGGAGCAGTCTTGCTGGGCCACAGAGGAGAACATTACAGACAGTCCTGAAGATACCTGATAAACCAGGGTCAGATGAAAGGGGAGGAGGTCCTCCCCAATCAGTGGACTTGGAAAGGGGCAGGGAGGAGATGAGGGAGGGAGGGTGGGATTGGGAGTGAATGAGGGAACTGGGATACAGAGTTAATAAAATGTAACTAATAATGAAAATAAAAATATATTATTTGTAGAATATTTAATGTCAAAATTGAAAAAGCAACTCCATATTAGGTTATGTGAAGCAGCCAATACAGATGTATCTGTAAAGATACAGATAACACTTTAAAAGGTTAAGGAGTATTTTAACCTGTGAAAAGGAGATTAATAATATAAAGAATAATGTGCAATTGAGTAGTTAATGAATCTACTTACTACCCTTTAACTACCAATTTTAATGAAGAAAATTAAACTTTTAAAAAATAATGTCAATGAAAAGTCAAACGAAGATCTTCTGTTATTTAAATGAGTCCTCTGTGGGCATTTGGCTGAGCAATAAGCTCAGTTTCCGTATTATTATATGCAGATGACAAGGTCAAAAACAGAGAGTTTAAAGGTAAGCTTTCCAGATATCTTCCAGTGTTTAATTTTAATAGTGTGAAAGAAATCTCGATCCAGTGTTCAAGATTAAATTTGCCTCATGTATATATGCTTTTTATTCCAAATTTATAGTAACCTATTCTTTTCTGAAAAACAGAAATCACAATATTTTTAAAGCTTATTAGTCATTTATCTCTTTTTCAATTGTTCCTCATTTTTAGTATGTGGAATTTCAATATAAATAAAGCAATAATTGTACTTCATAGAATATATATCAAATTTTATGCAATTATTACTGAAAATGCTAAAAACATTGAAAACCCCATTTTTATATTTCATGCTATTGATAAAAGCATTAATGAGGTATGAACTAAAAACAATTTAAAACACTTGTATTATTTTGTACTTAATGTAACTATTCCATATGTAAGACCTGTAAACCTTCGAGTGTCATAGATTGAGCATATGTATGTATTCGTGAAACAGAAGAGAGCCACCATGGGTGATATCAGTTTAGTCCTATATCATGTCATATTTCTTTTTCAAATATTTCTAATTAATATCTCTGTAGGTTATGCATGAATTTTAATAAATTAAAATTTTTAATAAATATTTAGATATCTATAATTAGCAGAGATTGAACCTTAAAGAAATGCTCAACATCCTTAAGCCATCAGAGAGATGTAAATCAAAACGACCCTGAGATTTCACCTTACACCCATCAGAATGGCTAAGATCAAAAACTCAAATGACACCACATGCTGGAGAGGTTGTGGAGAAAGGAGAACTTTCCTCCGTTGCTGGTGGGAATGTAAACTTGTACAACCCAAATCAATCTGAACAGCTATTTTTTTCATACTTATTTGGAAGGAGGTCCCTATTTTTGTCAGCACTCACCATTAAAAGTTTTTACTAAAGCAGGTGAGATACATGCTCCCCTAATGTCTAAGTTCAGTCTAAATTCTGGAGTCTTACAGGAAAACATAATAACTAAGATATAGGGGCTCTTTGGGAGTTTGTATTTGCATGTGCGTGCAAACTTAAAGCAATGCCATCTTTCTGATGCAAAGTGACAAAGACAAAAGTTATTCATAATAAGTTTTTTTTCTCATATTAACTGAGAAAACTGGAACTGAGGCTCGAGAGAAAATCTTACTCATATTACCATCCCATCTACTTTTTAATAAAATGTTCATCAGATAGTACAACTTCTCTTGGCATTTTGAATAATAGGCCTATTATCAACAACATGTAAATTTTCTCCTCCTCGCAATGAATTTTTTGAAAGGCTTAGTCATTACACTAATGGAAAACACCTTCCAATAATCAGAGAAAGATGGCTTCTGCAATGACAAATTGCTTAAAGCAACACTAAAGTGTTTGCACAATATTTCTTAGGCTGACAAATAGTAGGAAATTTGAGTATGCAGATACAAACACATCTTTTGATTGTAGGTAATATTTCATGGCTAAAAGCAGAAAACTAGATGAAATAGCGACACATTACAAGTGAAAACTGTGCTCTATCCACAGTCTAAGTTTTATTATTTAAGCTTGAGTAGTTGCCAGTTTTAAAGGTATAAATATGTATTATTTATACTAAGTTAATTCACAGATCTGTATATTTTGATGATGCTCCAAATTTCTAAAAGCACTTCAAACTTATTTTATTTATAATCTACCCATAAATCTTACAAATTGAAATATTATGAAACTATTGATTCACAGTATCTTTTAAACCTACAGTCACAACAAAAATAGCATTTTTAATTAGTCACAGACCAATAAAAATGTTAAGTGTTTGTAAAAAGCCATGCCATCAAAGTGAAACATTGGCATTAGCTTTCTCCAAACTTAATTGTTTTAAGTCTCAAATTATTTTGCTTTTCCAAATGTCCTTTACTTTCTCTTAAAGGTAATTCAGAAGTGAAAGGGACACGTTGCAGGCATGCTT
Source organism: Meriones unguiculatus (assembly GCF_030254825.1). NCBI lineage: Eukaryota > Metazoa > Chordata > Mammalia > Rodentia > Muridae > Meriones > Meriones unguiculatus. Next base: position 37,608,690 of record NC_083350.1, on the reverse strand, counting down.
TCTGTAATTATTCTTTAATTTTGGTGGTATCACTAATTTTTGATAAGGACCTCATTTACAGTTACTAGTACTATTTTATGATGATAACTTACATCTCTCTGACCTCCATAAACTCACTTATTCAATGGGAAGCACTGGGCCATTCCAGAGTTTTAGCTTTTAGAACTTTCCTGGTGATAAAAGTGAAAAGTAAAGTAACTTTTACTATACAGCTTTGAGGGTGCTTTCATTTGTCTACATATAATGAAAAATGTGGGAATATGTTTTCATTCTCTTTCTCATCACTGGAAAGTTGTTATTGCTAGAGGACTATGCCAGTAGCTAGGGTTGGATTCTCCTTTTACAATCCTCAGAAGCTATTTAGAATATTAAACAAGAATATTAAATGTGATCTGCAATGTAAAATATGAAATGTGACCCCTGAGGGACCTGTATACACATGATGGACATTTAGGGAAGAAATGCTGATTGTTTCTGGTTTAAAGGTAAGGAAGGGACAATCTGAGGGAATGCAAGAATTCAGTTTGTTCAAGGCCTTCATTAAAGAACAATCTGAACATTATGTTCAAAAATAACCAAATACCAGGAGACACTCACACACACACACACACACACACACTGGGAAGAAAGAAAGAGAGCTGAGAGGGAGAGACCGAGGGAGAGAAGGGAGGGCAACTTACTACTGGGATGTAAAGTGAGTAAATAAATTAATTGATGGGAGAAATGAAAATCAGGCATTTCAAACGCATAGCTCCATTATGCTTTTTAAGGGGAAAACTAGTTTTTATGTTCATGTAAGCAAGGTTGCACCTTCCGTAGAAGTGCTTGACTACAGTGCTTGCCCAGGCAGTCACTGGTAAGTTAATGCATTACATAATGCAAGCTTTCTTCATGGGATATTTATTTACAAAATCAATAAATAGTACAAGGGGCCTCCAGAAACTGTCTGTTATCATTGCAGATCCAGGTTTCTTCATACCATGTATGTGTGGTAAATAAACTAGATATCAGCTGCTTTAGGGAATCTCTAGCCTAGTCCCATCAATTCATCTGAGTTCTATGTGTAGTAAAAAAGCCGTTTTTTCCAAAGCTTGCCCATAAGTCTCAGCATCTGCATTGATAGTCTACAGGGCAGAGCCTTTCAGAGGTCCTCTGTGTCAGGCTCCTGACTTGTTCCCTCTTTTCTCTTTCTTCTGATGTCCATCCTCTTTGCTTTCTGGATAGGGATTGAGCATTTTAGCAAGAGTCCTCCCTCTTGATTAGTTTCTTCAGGTGTACAGATTTTAGTAGGTTTATCCTATATTATATGTCTATATGAGTGAGTACATACCATGTGCATCTTTCTGCTTCTGGGAAACAGTAAGATCTGGAGAGGACAGGAACTCCACAAGGAGAGCAACAGAACCAAAAAATCTGAGCACAGGGGTCTTTCCTGAGACTGATACTCCAACCAAGGACTATGCATGGTGATAACCTAAGACCCCTGCACAGATGTAGCCCTTGGCAGTTCAATATCCAAGTGGGTTCTATTGTAATAGGAACAGGGACTGTCTCTGACTTGAACTGATTGGCGTGCTCTTGAATTACCGCCCCCTGAGGGGGAAGCAACATTACCAGGCCACAGAAGAAGACAATGCAGCCACTCCTGATGAGACCTAATTGACTAGGGTCAGAAGGAAGGAAAAGAAGAACTCCTCTATCAGTGGACTTAGGGAGGGCATGCATGCAGAGGGTGGAGGAAGGGAGGAATTGGGATGGGAGGAGGGAGGGAACCACAGGGGGGATACAAAGTGAATAAAGTGTAATTAATAAAGATTTTTTTAAAAAGCCATATGGTTGGTAGGTTAGGAATTGTGCATCCTATGCTACAGTGTTTTAGAAGAAAGCTATAGGCTTTGGTTTCACATGGGTAAACAGAGAACAAATTTCATTTCAAAACATTGACTTGCATGTTTCTGAGTGCACCGGGAATCACAAATGAAGATTTGTAGGAATCAGAAGCTAAAGAACATTAGCATTAACACATCATGGGCAGTAATAGTTCAGGATCAGTTAAGAGTCTAAGAAACTAACCCTCAGTCCCATTTGTCACTTCCAGGAATCATGAATTCTACCAAATATTCCCTTAATACCATCTCTGCTCTGATTCTCAAAATATATAAGCCTTGCATGGTGAGTGTTATGTTTATTTTGAAACACGTGTAATTTCTTGTGATTTTTGAGGAGCAGGAATAAGATTACAATTGTTAGCTGTAATAGTTAGAGGAATACTACAATAATTTTCCTAACAAAATTTGGTGTGAAATCACCCATTTCTAGGCTCCTAGGAGAACATGGCTGTGACTCTAGCTGAGACTCCTAAGAGGGGGGTGGGCATGAAGACTGAAGTGAACACCTCCTAGTCAGGTAGGACTAGTGAAAGGAGGGGAACAACAACCCCCTGACAAATGCTGCTATCCAAAAATCACCCTTCCTACAAGAAGAGCAGTGATGATGAGGGAACAAAGATTGAGGGGAAGTCCAACCAGTAATTGAGTGAGTCTCAGGATGTCTCAGTCTCTGAAAGCCTCCATGGGACTGGGTTAGTTTTCTCTGTTGGTCTTCTTGTGGGGTTCCTGTCCCCTCCAGGTTCTTCTGTCTTTCCCCCAACACTTCCACAGGACCCCCAGAGCTCTGACTCATGCTTGGTTGCAAGTCCCAGAATCAGTCCAGATTCAATGCTTAGGCTCCTGTCTACTAGCATAGCTGAGTACCATTGTTAGTGTCTGCATTTGGCTCTTACAGAATATAAATAAATTAAAAATTTGAAATTACCCATTTAAATGCTATGAGATATTTTTCATTTTTATTATTCATTTTGAATAATTTATTCACTTTACATCCCTATTGTAACCCTTGCCTCTTTTCCTCCTAGTCCCACCCTTCCTCCCTCTTCCCCATCCCTCTCCTCTTGTCCTCAGAAAAAAAGGAAGCCCTCCTCCCCTACCATCTCCTCCACCCTATCAAGTCTCATCTGGACTGCCTGCATTTGCTTCCTGGGTGGCCTAACTAGGCCACTTCACCAGGGGAATGTGATCAAAGAGCAGGTAACAGAGTCCATGTTAGAGGCAGCCTCTGCTTTCCTTTTTAGGGAACCCATATGGAGATTGAACTACCTATCACCTACATTTGAGCAGGGGGTATAGGTCCTCTCCATGATGATCCTTGATATTGCATCAGTCTCTAAAAGCCCCCCTTGGCCCAGGTTTCTTGTCACTGTTTTGTCTCCTTGTGGAGCTCCTAACCTCTCAGGGTCCTTCAATCTCCCCACTCTTCAATAAGACTCCCTGCATTCTGTCTGTAGTTTGGCTGTGAGACTTAGCATCTGCTTTGATCCCCTGCTGGGTGGAGTCTTTCAGAGGACATCTATGATAGGCTCCCATCCTGTTCCCTCTCTTCAACTATTTGCCCTTCTGAATGAGAATTAAGTATCTTCCCTAGGGTTCTCCTTGTTATTTAGCCTCTTTAGGTCTATGGATTGCACTATGGTTTCCTTGTATTATATGGCTAATATCTGCTTATAAGTGAGTATATACCCTGTGTGTCATTGTGGTACCGGGATACCTTTCTAAAGATGATCTTTTCTAGTTCCATCCATTTGCCTGAAAATTTCATGATTTCCTTGTTTTTAATCGCTGAGTAGTATTTCATTGTATAAATGTACCACAATTTCTGTATCCATTCTTCAGCTGAGAGACATCTAGGTTGTTTCCCAGATTCTGGATATTATGAATAAGGCTGCTATGAACATAGATGAGAAGATATCAAAAGATTGAAAGATCTCCCATGCTCATGGATTGGTAGGATCAACATAGTAAAAATAGCCATCTTACCAAAAGCAATCTACAAATTCAATGTAATCCCCATCAAAATACCAAAACAATTCTTTACAGATCTTGAAAAAACAGTTCTCAGATGTAGCCCATGGCAGTTCAGTGTCCAAGTGGGTTCCATAGTAATGGGAACAGGGACTGTCTCTGACATGAACAGATTGGCCTGCTCTTTGATCATCTTTCCCTCAGGGGGGAGCAGCCTTACCAGGCCACAGAGGAAGACAATGCAGCCACTCCTGATGAGACCTCATAGACTAGGATCAGAGGGAAGGGGAGGAGGACCTTCCCTTCAGTGGACTGAGGGATGGGCATGGGTGGAAAAGGGAAAGGGAGAGTGTGGTTGGTAGGGGAGAAGGGAGGGAGCTACAAGTGGGATACAAAGTGAATAAATTGTAATTAATAAAAATAAAATAAAAAACAAACAAAAAATAATTCTCCACTTTATGTGGAAAAACAAAAAGCCTAGAATACCTAAAATAATCCTGTACAATAAATGATTTATTTTCTGGAGGTATCTCCATCCCTGATCTCAAGCTGTACTATAGAGCAACAGTAATAAAAACTTCATGGTATTGGCACAGAAACAGACTGCAAGATCAGTAGAATTGAATCAAGGACACAGAAATAAACCCACACACTTACAGACACTTGTTTTTTGACAAAGGAGCCAAAACCATAAAATGAGAAAAAGAAAGCTTCTTCAAAATTAAATGGTGCTAGTCTAACTGGATGCCTACATGTAGAAGAATGCTAATAAATCCATATTTATCACCCTATACTAAACTAAAGTTTAATGGATCAAAGACCTCAACATAAAACCAGACACAAGAAATCTATTAGGAAAAAAAATGGGGAAAAGCCTTGAACTCATTGGCACAGGAGACAATTTCTTGAACAGAACACCAACAGCTCAGGCTCTAAGATCTACAATTAATAAATGGGACCACATGAAACTGAAAAGCTTCTGTAAAGCAAAAAATCATGGTTAACAGAACAAAATTATAGCCTACAGACTGGGAAAAGACCTTCACAAACCCTTTATCTGACAGAGGTCTAATATCCAAAATATATCAAGAAGTCAAGAAATTAAATACCCACAAATAAACAATCCAATTAAAAATGGGGTACGGAGCTAACCAGCGAATTCTCAACAGAGAAATATTGAATGGTGGAGAAACACTTAAAGAAATGCTTAATATCCTTAGTAATCAGGGAAATGCAAATCAAAATGACTCTGAGATTCTGTATTATACCCATCAGTGTGGCTAAGATCAAAAACTTAAGTGACAACACATGCTGGAGAGGATAGGGTAAAAGGGAAACCCTCCTCCATTGCTGGTCTAAGTGCAAACTTGTACAACCACTTTGAAAATCAATCTGGGGCTTTCTCGGAAAATTGGTAATAGCACTACCTCAAGAGTCAGCTATACCATTCCTGGGCATATATTCAAAAGATGCTCCATCATACAAGAAGGACAGTTGCTCAACTATGTTCATTTTTATTATTTTAATGACTATTTTTTGTTGTTTTTTTTCTCCTGTTATTTGTAAAAGATTTTGGAAAGGCAAACATTTGGGAGAAATCTTTTTTATATTGTCTTTCAAGATTAAGTAACTCAAATGAACTTCCTTTCCAGGGACTCTAGAAATTTTAGAACCATAGCTGACTTTTCTACTGAAATAATTTTTTATTTATAGACTAAAGCATTGGAGATATATTTATTGTATATATTTACAGCAAAGGCAAAATAACAGCTTTAAACACAGATAGTGAACATAAATGGGAAAGAGCAATTTTGATTCCAAGACATTTGCCAAGTACAAGGGCCATATATGGTTTTATCTTATAGAGAGAAAGGAAAAGAAATTAGAATGTGTTAAGATGTGATATATGTTCCATGAAGCCACACATACTGAGATGGTAGAGCTGGCATTTCTAACATAGTTAGCACTATTCTTCGTGTGTGAATAGGAGCACTTGAAGCATGTCTCACAATTCTGAGGAACACATTTTCATTTTACTCCACAGAAATCAATTTTAATTACAACTTCAACTGGGTGCTCAAATCTACACTTTCAAGTAGGGATTTTAAAATTATACATAGATGTTTATATACATAGATGTTCCTTGTACTTACACCACTATGTGCCTATGATGTTAACCCTGATTGTCGCTTTTTTGGATCTGAAATCCAATCTAAGAGACTGGGCACTGGGCTGCTCTGTGAGGTTGGTTCCAAGAAAGATTAACTGAGGGAGAGCCCTTCCCCAGGATAACTTCTACTGTCCCCGAGCAGCACACGTATGAAGAGATTACATCTTGCTTCCTTCCTTTGGGTGCATCTCTCATTGTTAATACCTCTGTGGCCATCCTTCATCATCATCAGACCCCAGCTTCTTCTGCTTTCCGCTGCAGACAGAAAACACTGGCGTCCCAAACCCCGGACTGAGAAACTACAGTGGCGTCTGTGGCTTCTGTATCATTAAAGTGCTACTGTTGGACTTCCCAGCCCTTATTGTGCAACCAAATCCCATAAATCGCCTTTGTTCTGTATCCATTATACTGCTTCTGCTCCTCTAGAGAACCCCAATATGGCGCAGAAGGGTAAAGAGCTATCTTTTATAGCTTTAGAAGGTAAAAGGAAGAAATGTTTCAGTGAGTTCTATGTTGATTAACCACTAAAATTATATTAAGTAAAATATATGACAAAAAGCAACTTTATCATAATTCTCTTTAATTTTAATTATACTGCTGGAGTCTTTGAGAGCATGTATATATGGCTCATGTTACATTTCTGTTGAGCAGTGATAACCTTGTGAATTAGCACTTGGTGTATTGAACAAGTGACATATGTTTACAAAAAACCCAAAAGCAAACAAAAAACAACATTTCAGCAAAGAAAATTATCTCTCTTGAATTTAGTGTTAGGAGGAAGGAGGAAAATGAAAACAACATATTTCACACGAAGATTTTGTGAAGTAAATTCCTGCTACTGGATTCTATGGAACACATAAATCCTACAGTCTAGTTTAAAGTTGTTCCAACTTGGTAGTGCATCCAAGAAGCTGGCAGAAATGAGCATAAGTCCTCTCTAGAGGAGCACTGCTTTCATAAATTAAGTTCCAAGGAATGTGAGCTTAAATTAAAACCAACCAAATCTACCTGGAAACAGACCACACTGTGTATGAACAAGAAGAAAAAGCAGCAGAAGAGCAGACACATAAATATTTTAGAGTTGGAAATCTCAGACAGAGCATATTTTATATTCAATTTATCCAACATTTACAGACTGTCTTCTGGGTGGGAAATACCCTGTTCTAACTTACACCAACAAATAAAGCAGGGGTCCCTAAAGTGTCAACAGCTGATGTAATGATGTCTTAATTCGGTTTACTGATTTTTAGCTTTAAGGTGTAACTGATTTTATTAGTGACTTGCAGATCAGGCAACCAGGCAGTATCTCTTCTAAAGCCTGAGGTAGTTGCTAAGGAGACAGGAGTGGGGGTGAGCGGGATGACTTCAAGAAGCAGAAACAAGAAAAGTTGGATGGTCCCTTGGAAGTTGCCTTCTTTTGGTTTAGGAAAACATGGTTCTTTTCAACTGATGGCTGATATTCCTTGTTTTTGTTTTAAAACTTATTTTCTTTATCACTTTCTCATTTAAAAAAATGTTTCTGTTGAATTACGTAGCACTTAATGCAATTGACTCTTTTGTCTTGGCCTTCAAGGGCCTAGGCTAACACAGGACCTCACTACAAAACAAGTGTGCCTTACATAATTTGTTTAGAACAGATACATCTAAAATCATCAAAATGTACTTTGAAACACAAATTGTAAAATATCCAAACAAAAGAGAGGACTCTAAAAATTAGCATAAGTAATGAAAAGCAAAACTGGGAACATAAGAAATTAGTTATAAAAGGACAGAATGGATCTTATGGAAATAAAAATCATTAAAATTAAGTTGCACAAAACTGATGTTGGAATTAAATATTAGATTAGGCACTAGCTATGCTGTAGATGCTATGCTCCATTTGCACCACCCCTTGTTCCTCCTTTCTCAGGTTCCCCGAACTTCTTTATCCTCAGTACCTCCAAGACAGAATTTTTTTCTTAAAAAAAAAATGATAATGTTTTAACTGATATTTTGGAAATTTTTCATAATGCATTATGCACATTTACTTCACAGTCCTCCCAGGTCCACCCTCCCCCCCAACACCCTTTTGACGTTTCCCCAAAACAAAAAAAGAAAGGAAAATACACAGGAAGAACGAACAAACAAACAGTCGGATTTTGTTGCCCATTTACCTTCTGGAGCATGGTTGAACTCCCAGGAGCCAGCCCCTTAAAGAAAACTGAGTCCTTCCCAGTCCTATCACTGCAAGAATCCATCAGGTGGGAAGAGCTATACTTCAGCATCCTTATCCCAGTTTTTTAAGAGTTCTAATCAATGGCCTGCTGTGTAGATTGTTTCTTTTGAGGGGTGGTGTCGGGATAGAATGGAGGTAGAGGAGAGCTTGTCACATAAGCCTTCTATGTTTCTGATTCTCAACTGTGACTCTGCAGTCATCGATACCACTGAAAAAGAAGCTTCCTTGCCCTTTATAGTCTTGAGCAGCACAGGCCACAAACATCAACATGGTCTTCAAAGGCATCACAAACCACAGACAGCCGCATGGTCTTCGGTGGCAACACAAGCCATGGACATCATCAAGGACCCTTGTCACAGCCAGAACATGGACACCAACATGGTCCTCAGTGGTAGCACAGGCCATACACATCAGCATGGTATTTGGTGGTATCACAAGCCGTGGAAGTCAGCTTGGCTTTCCATGGTAACATGATCCTTGGCCATCAAACACATATGACCACTGGCAGCAGCACAGACCATGAACTCTTACATAGATAGATTCAGGTGGCAGCATAGACAACAGACATTCCTATGGTCTTCAGTGGACCACAGACATAGCCGAGTTCCTCAGCCACAGTGGGGTCAGAAACATGGACATAGATTCTGTTGGCGGCACAGACCACAGACATCCTTCATAGCCTTCGGTGTTGACGTGGGCTGTGGACATCAACTCGGATTTCAGAGGTAACAGGGACCATGCACATCCACGCTGCACTGTGCCACAGCACAAACCATAGACATCAGCATGGTCTATGGCAGCAACAGGGCCCAAGGGCATCAATGTAGACTCAGGTGGCAGCAAAGCCATGAACATCCCCATGGCATTGGGTGTCAACATGAGGGAGGAGCTTCATGTGGCTTTGGGGGCAGCACAGAACACAGATATCATCAAGACCAAGTTTTCAGAGTCTTAGATTAAGCAACAGTGGGATATCAAAGTCCATTGTCCTTCTTTTCCCCCCTTCAGATCTTGCATGGGCCTGAGAGTATCTAGTTGTTAAATTTCAAACCTGCGACAAGAGCCTGCAGTGTCTATTTAACATATCAAAGTGGACCTAGCCTACAGTTTCTCCCAGCATCCCTCAGTCTCTACCTCTTAGAAGGTATGGGTGGAATACCCAGCCCTCTACCCTGAACTCTCCAGCTCACGATGTGGGTTGCCCTTAACCCAAAGGCTCGCCCCTATATAATCCAGACATTTTGGTTACCTGCCTCTCTTTTGTCCCTCTCATACCTTTGGCCTCTTGGTTGCTGTACCTGATTCTCCTCTCTCCTTCCTCTCCCCCTCTCTTCACATGGTTCAGGATTATGATTACTCTCGACTCAACCAGATGTGTCTGCCTCTGGGTATGCTCTCCCACCATACCTAGGAGTAGTCATGTCCTTTCCTTTCCTTTTTATTTCTTTTCTTTTAATTTCACTAATCTTGTTAAGAATTTCAAATCTAGAATCGATCTGATCTGATATGCTTCAACACAACATTAAACACCCAGAATAGGGGTGTGGCCCAGCATTATAATTCCTACAAAAGGAAGAATTGGAAGAGCACAGCAGGGAGCCTGTGTCAGTAGCCACATGTTAAAACAATCTCTGCACAGGGAAGAACCCAAGCTTAATTTTCGTAAAATAAGATTAGTGTGGAAACACTGGGAACACACCTTCTGTGGTGAATTTATCTCCACCCAAACCTGCAGAACACCTATACTCCTTTGAGTGTGCATTTTCTGTTTAGATAGTTTTACCCAGGTTGCCTGACTTTGGGGAGTTGTTGATTTGAAAGTGATTCCCCATGGTCAATTTATTTGCTGCAAATAAGTTTGCACCTATTCTTGGTGCTCTGTTCTTAAGTGGTTACCTCTAAAAGGTGGTTACCTCTAAGACACTCAATGGATGCAGTCAGAAAGGTACAGATGAACAACACCACAAACTAAAAGGAGGAGAAACTTCCATGAATGAAAGTTATGAAACAGGTAAGAAGTCATTGTGAGTACTTTATATCCACTGCTATATGATTTAGATAAAATTGACAATTTATAGAAGTTTTAACTACCCAAAACTTATTCAAAAGTAGTAAGAAATACCTATACCCTATGAACATTAAAATAAATGAATTAATAATTTAATAATTTCCCAGACTATTTTATTGGTGATTTAAAACAAAATCCAAGTAATTAGATATGTATACACATTACGATTGTGTTTCAAAATAAAGAAGTATCTAACTCATTGTAAGCACTCACCATACTCAGTAACAAAACCATACAGAAACCTGAAAAGAAAATTATAGCAAAATATTACTTGTAAACATTGATGCAAAAATTCTAAAAATATGATAATTAACATAACTTGACAATGATGTATTCTAATCTAATTACAATTATCTCAGGAATAAAAGCTTGATAGAATGTGAAAAACTCAGTTGATGTAATTTTCTACTTTAAAACAGAAAAAGAGGAACAAAACAATTGTTGCTATAGATGCAAAGGATAATTAGCATTCAAGCAAAAAAGGATGCTTGCACAGATAAAGGAAAACTGATATTTAAAAACCTACGTGAAATTTGAATGCAAATGATGGGAACTAGAAAAGGTCATCCTGTGTGAGGTATCTCAGAAGCAGAAAGACACATATGGTAAATACTCACTTATAAGTGGATATTAGACATATAATATAGGATAATCATACTAAAATCCATATACCTAAAGAAGTTAATCAAGAAGGAGGACCCTGGGTAAGATGATCAATCAATTCTCATTCAGAAAGGCAAACTAGATGAACATCCGAAGAGGGAAAAAAAGGCAACAGGACAGGAGCCTATCACAGAGAGCCTCTGAAAGATTCTACCCTGCAGGGTTTCAAAGCAGAGGCTGAGGCTCATAGCCAAACTTTGGGCAGAGTTCAGGGAATCTTATGGAAGAAGGAGATCTAGAAAGACCTGGAGGGGACAGGCATTCCACAAGGAGAGCAACAGAAGCAAGATATCTGGGCCCAGAGGTCTTTTCTGAGACTGATAGTCCAACCAAGGATCATTCATGGAGATAACCTAGAACTGCACAGATGTAGTCCATGGCAGCTCACTGTCCAAGTGGGTTCCATAGTAAGAGGAACAGGGACTGTCTCTGACAGGAACTCAGTGGCTGGCTCTTTGATCACCTCCCCCTGAGCGGGGAGCAGCCTTACCAGGCCATAGAGGAAGAATATGAAAGACAGTCCTGATGAGACTTGATAAGCTAGGTTCAGAGGAAAGGGGAGGAGGACCTCCCCTATCAGTGAACTCAGGGAGGGGCATGGGAGAAGATGAGGAGGAAAGGTTGGATTGAGAGGGAATGACTTAGGGGGCTACAGCTGAGATACAAAGTGAATAAGTTGTAATTTATTAAAGACTAAGTAAATTACAAAAAAACTAGAAAACAAAAAATCCTAGAAAACAAAAAAAAGAAAGAAAGAGAGAAAGAAAGGAAGAAAGAAAGAGAGAGAGAGAGAGAGAGAGAGAAAGAAAGCAAGCAAGAAAGAAAGAAAGAAAGAAAGAAAGAAAGAAAGAAAGAAAGAAAGAAAGAAAGAAAGAAAGAAAGGTAACCTAATGGGTTTTAGCAAGGTAGAGGGAATTAGGTAGAAACAAAAGCTGCCAGTCATGCCCACCAAGATCCGGATGGCCAGATTCCCTCAGTATCTGATCACCATGAACCTATCTTAATCTTCCAGGAACCTCCCTTAACCTTCAGCCAAAGGTCAGTTACCTCAGGGCACCTGGATCCAGATCAGTCCAGACAGCTGGTATCTTTGAGGTCCAACCGTGCCGACTTTCTAGCTCTCTAAATCTGCTTGCCTTCCTAACATTTGCTCCTCTGTCTGCCAACCCCCTCCCAAGATGGCCGTTGAAGTTTGACACCCAATAAATCTTACGTTCTACCCAAGTCTAGTTCTCTGATTCCTCTGCTTATAGGCTTGACCTTCTGACCTTTGATCCAGAGCAAGGTCAATGATAGAACTTTGCTTCTAAACCTTCTGTAGACCTTCTGTTTCAGAGGTTAGGACTCAAGCTTGAGTTGGCAGACAATGACCCCAGACTGCAAATGGGGTAGTGGAAAATTAGGTAGAGACTTTAAAATCTGCAATTCAGATTTCACTGATCTCATAATTTAGTCTCCCAGAGGGTTAGCTGGAACAACTGGCAAATTGAAATAATTCCATAGGGATTTTATCTGTTACTAATCACAAGGGAGACAGGGTTTAGAAAACAGCTTCCCAAAGGAGAGGTGCTGGGTAAACAGTTTAGGCTGCCTGGAGATGTTCCTCCCTAGCCAATCAATGCAAAATTCATTACCAAAGGAAAGACTATAAAAGAAGGAAATCTAACACAACCTACATGATGAAATTAGCAACTAAAATTTAAATCACCAACAAAATTATATTTTTAAGGGCTTAAGGGAAAATTGTCATTAAAGATTTAAAAAAAAAGCCCTCAGCAGAAGAATGGAACTTATTCAAATTATAAAAAATAACCCAAATAGAAGTTTTGGTTTTGAAATTAAAGGTATAATAACTTGTGCTTACTTCCTTTTTATTAGCAGATCAGTTTTGGAGAACACTATACATAGTAGTAAAATTTCAATTGCATTATATTGAAATACTTTAGTTTTAAAAAATAGATTGAAATAAATGAGTAAAGCACCAACAGAAATAGTATTAAGAAGTCTGTGACATAGGTAACTTAGGTGAAATGAGGAAATGAGAACAGAATGAAGCGGAAAATAATAACTGAAGAACAATGGTCTGATCTTTCCTAAAATTAGGTGAAAATCCCAAACATAAAAATGCAAGAGTCTTATTTAAAAGAAAGACATGTCCCTAAAACCATGGCTCAGATATAGCCCAAACTTTCAGTCTCCAAGTGGGGTCCCTAGTAAGGGGAGCAGGGGCTTTCTCTGGCATGAACTCAGTGACAGGTTCTCTGATCAACTTCCTCTGAGGTGGGAGCAGCTGTACCAGGTCACAGAGGAAGACGATGCAGCCAGCCCTGATGAGACCTGATAACCCAGGGTCAAATAGAAGGGGAGGAGGACCTCCCCTATCAGTGGACTAGGGGAGGGGCATAGAGGGAGAAGAGGGAGGGTGGGATTGGGAGGGGGCCCCAGATGGGATACAAATTGAATAAATTGTAGTAATGTTATGGACCTGAATACATGGTCCAGCAGTTAAGAACACATGTGCTCTTGTAGAGAACTGGGATTTGTTTCCCAGCACATACTTCAGGCAGCTCACAACTACCTGCATCAGGGTATATGATTTTGAAAACTGACATTATGACCATTTCATCTTGTCAAGGGGAAGGTCTTATCAAATATATGAAAGAACAGCCAGAGATATCTGGAAAAGTGGAAAGCAGAAAAAAAAGTAGACTAAACATGGCAAGCAGACTGGACCTGGCTATGAAAGCAGGGATAGAACAAAGGGGTATGGGGGGACACAGAAAGAAGGAGAAGAAACAAAAAGAGGAAGACAAAGTGAGTAGGCATAGCCAAAATAGCAGGAGTATGAGGAGAATGAGGGGCCAGGGGCATGGGTAGGGAGGAAAGCTCCTGAGCTGGAAGGGGTTTAGGGTGGAGGAGGAGAAGAGCTAAGAATGCTAGCATGGACTTTGAAATATGTAACAGGTACTTGTTATCCTGTGTGAGCCCAGAGGCCAGCATGCATTTTAGTGTGTTAATTAGCCAAAAGGATGACCATCTGTCCCTTCTGACAATGATAAGGAAAATGACTCCCTTTCCTGTAGGAGATCCAGCTTCACAAGTTCCTGAAGAATGATGGCTTTTGTCTAACCTCACATTTGAGGAAATGGAGTTCCCCTTCGACCTGACACTGATAATGTTAACTCCTAGTGCACTTGAACTCACATGCACATCCCCCCCCCACACACACACGGAGGAGGAAGGAGAAGCTCATGAGTCACCAGTCCTAAGTGAGGAGGGGAGTTCTTTATGAGAACTTAGAGTTAGTTTTCTGTTAAACCCTCTGGTAGATCCAGAATGTTCCTGTGAATGGCTCCATACTCCTAAGTATATGGGAAGTGCCAAGCAAACTCATTGGGTTCTTATTATCTGTAAAGATGTAAAGTTGGGAGGGAGTGTCAATGTGAAAAGTTGGACTTGGAAGGAGTTGGGGGAAGAGTAGGGTGAATATAATCCAAACACAACAAACAAACAAAACACCTTTATATGCACAGGGACACCAGGAAGGGACCATCTGCCAGCCAAGGAGTGAAAACAACCCCATTGAAATCATAATATTGTACTTCTAGTCCCCAGAACTTTGGGTTTTAAATGCCTTAAAGCAATTTTCTGGGCAAAGACCTCATCCAGCAGATGATGCTAGGAATAAAGGGAAAGGTTCTACTGACAAAGATGGCAAACATTTGAGAGAAAAACAGACCACAACCTGACCCAGGCAGTTCTATTACACAAGGCTGCAGGAACTGGTGAGGGAACAGCAAAGTCCTGAGCCATCTAAGGCCACGAAGCAGGGAAACCAGCTTCAACTGACCATTAACTTTCAAGAGTGATTAGAGGTCAAGATCTGCGAACCGGAGGCTGTAGCCTACAAGAAAATCTGAAAGAAAATGTTTGTTCCACTGCTCACTGTCAGGTAGCTCTGGTGATGACTACACTTCGCTCACTCTGAAAACAATAAGAAGCTTCTACTCTGAAAGACTTCTGCCAAATGAATTCCTCAAGGAAATGGTTCCTCCAGTTTATTGTTCAGCCAAGTTGGGTGCCCACCCCTTAGTCTACTTCAGGTTAGTACCAAATAGAAGATGCTGAAGATTAGCTTCACACAGGGGCGAAGCTGAAGAGAAGGTGGGTATTTCGTGTATATTTAATGTTCATTATTGAGAAGGTTATGCACAAGCACTGTATTTACCTCATTTCCATCCTTCCCTCTACCCACTTCATCACTTCATGTGTCCCTACTCCACTCGCTCTCAAATTCATGAGCTCTTCTTTTAAAATCACTGTTACATGTGCACACACACACACACACACACACACACACACACGTATATAAATACAGCCTACTGAGTCTATTTGTGTGTCTGTATTAAGGGCTGGTCCCTTGGGATTGGATAGCCTATCAAGGGGTTCATCCTTGGAAAATACTGATTCATCTGCTCTCAGAAGTTATTATTCGCCCATAGCTCTTCATCTGCGAATAAGGCCTTATAAAATTCCTACCATCCATGCTGGCATGTCAGCTGGTGTCGTTATTGTGTGGGTCTTGTTTCTGTAACAACATTGTCGCAGCTTCATTAGAAGAGCTCTCCTGTCCTATAATGAAGTCACTATCTCATAGCAGAGTTTCTAATCCTCTGACTCATACCCTTTTTGACTCCTGGAATGTGCCCTGAACCTTAGGCTTAGAGGTTAGATGGTAGATATTTCAAATTGGGTCAGGTACTCATTGCACTGTCAGCGGTTCAATAGTGGATTTCTGTAATGTACTGTGTCTGCTTCAAAAAAAAAAAGCTTCCTTGATAAGGGGTGAGAAATGCACTTATGGGTAGTTAGTATAAAAAAATAGAATATAGTTAGAATTTTAGTTCTCAGAAGTAGCAATAGTAGGTTCTCCTTTAGGGACGATGACCTCACTAGCCAGGGGTAGTTAACTAGGTTTACAGCACCAGACTTGAATTTCCTCTTAATGAGTCAGCCTTAAGTTCAGTTACATGGCTGGTGATCGTCCCCAAGATAAAAGTGTCATTATTACCTCCTTTGCAGAAATCTTGACCGACTGGTCATTATTGTAGCTGGTTGGCTTTACACTGAGCAGGGCTGCTGATTGTTGGTTTTCTTCCTTGGCGGTTTGCATAACATCTTGAGTTACAATGAGAATCAGTATTCATGAGGAGGCATACTTATTGAGTACTACTAGTTCTAGGACAAGATCTAGCTTGATTCCTCCAGTTATTTGTTTTAAGTATGTGGTATCTTCAGCAATAGTCTTACTCTCAAGCACAGAGGCAACAAAGGGCAACAGCCATAGTCTATTGCTCTTGGAGACTCTTCGAGTCTCAACAACTGGAGAGGAGCTGTTTTGTTTCTTTGTTTGTTTGTTTCTGTTAGCCAGACTATGTCTCTTTGGGAGAAAATAACCACTCCAAGGGGTGTTGTTAGGATCCTTGAATTGCTGAAGAAAGATCCCAGACTCAGATGGTATGTAAATATAAAGAGGGTTTATTCAGGAGAGAGTTAAGCATGCTGGGGCCACCACCTTCACAAAATGGCAGCAACCGGAGGGGAGCTTGCCAGCCCCTTCTAAAGCCAGAAAGGGGAATTCCTTCTGTGGCTATGTGACCTTGATTAGGATTGGCTAGTGTCCAGGGACACTACATGACTCTGCTTAAGACTGTCTGGCTCCTTGAAATTAAGTCCTGTCAGTATATAAATTAATCCAAACTTTATATGTATGTGTACTTTTGGAAGTTTTGGTTGCGTTGCGGAGATGTTTTTGTTGTAGTTCCAAGTTTAGGATGTGGGAATGCTAGCGGAAAGCACCTTCCTAAGAGGGATCTTGATCTTTGTCAAAAGGAAATTGTCTTGTGTGTGTGTGTGGGGGGGGGGATAAATAGGAGCCCACAAACAGAAAGAGATCGATTTGCATTGCAACCCTTTGCATTGCTTCGCCGCCCTTTGCTTCACTTTGCTCCTAGAGAGAAAAGTTCCGGAGAACAATTCCTGCAGCTTCTGCTGAATCATGCTGTTTTTTCTGAATCCTTCTGCTGCTGTTGCTGGACCTTGCTGCTGCTTTTGCTATTGCTAAATTGCTGTTTGAGTGGGATGCTGGTATCCCTACAAAAAAGAGTAGAATCGCCCCAAGAAACTACTTCTAAAAAGGTCTACATCCCCAGTCTCTAGTCGCTAATAGCCTTCTTTCTTTCCTACCTGGTGTTGGGATGTTGAAAAGAATTGGGGTACAGAATGGAGAAAGAGAGATAAGGAACCGTAAGTAAACTAGGTTCCAAAATATGATCTCCTGTGGCTTTATGGTCTGTGTGGGGGTGGGGGGGAGGAAAAATACATAACAATAAGGATGTTTGACTAAACCTTCATGACATGGATGTTTTCAGATGAAACTGCACGGAAATGGAGAAGGTCATATGTGATGCTCTGGAAAATTACTTTAACTGACCTTACATTTCAAGTAAAGATAATCACATTTCTTTGCAGCAATAAAAAGTAAACCTCAAATATATTCCTAGTAGACCTTGGGAGCTGAGACAAGTGTTCTAAAAGTAGTAAGAAGCTCTGCCAAATCACAAGGAAACTGCATTCAGATCATTCTTCAGCCTCCTTCAGGACTGTCCTGCCTCCATTTCTGAGCTGCTGTAGGCCACTCCCTCTCACCTTAAAGGCACACCTGATTTGTGAACTTTCAAGAGTGTCTCTGCTTCTCTCCAGTACCAGAACACAGTTAGATTTAGTTTTTCTTGGTACTGTACCTGGTTCTAGAGTTACATGACTCTTTGATTCTAGTAGTTTCCACTGTCTGTTCTTTTCATTTTTCTCCCACTTAAAATATTTTGTAAAATAATAACTTTAATTTCTTCTTAGTATAAAAAACTTACATAGCAGAGACTACTCTAAATGAAAAGCACAAACTGACCTGAATTGTGTAGCACACATTAGTGTTGTGAATGTTGTGATTAAAGGACTAGTTTGTTAAGGCGACCATAACAAAAGAACATAGACGAGAGCATGCAGCATTGCCATTACAAAATGGAAATGTATTTCTGAATTCAAGAGGCTTTTAATCCAAGATCAGTGTGTCACTGGGTTTCCTTTTACTGCATGCTCTCTCCTAGACTTTGAGAAAGTCACCTTCTGACTTTATCTTCTCATGCTCTTCTCTGGTTGCATGGATCCTTGATATCCCGTCCTTCTTTCTCTTGTCACCAGGTGTATTGAATTGGGTCCTTTCCTGTGAGCTCATAGAAGGTTAATTATTAATCTTAAAGCCACAAATATAATCACATTGACATTTATGGCTTTCTTATATGAGCTTAGAAGACAATATTTTGTTCATAACAGTGACCATAATCCAAAACATCACTCATATATGTGTATATGGTTATACACATATACAAACACATAATTATAGTTTTACCCTTTGCAAGAACTGAATTATACATACTTTGAATGTTGAAGTTTTTGAATTTTTTATTTCTTTTAGTCTCAATTTGCACCTCTCCCTTTGCTTTTTAACAGCAGCACACATTGGATAATGGGAGCTAATGAGAACTTGTACTTATTTACATCTTCCATGCAAAGAGTATTCTCTGTATGAGTATCAAATTAATTTTTGGCATTCTTTATTTCAGTGTGGTCAGATGTTTTGAAACATACCTTGTGATGCATTGAGTTTGGATACTGGCTGACATCATGGAAGTTTATTGTAGTTGATGGTAATGTTTTAACACGCTCTCTCTGGTGTCTGCAGAACAACCTGTGAAATGGATACACCACTCTATACTTCATCATTCTTTTTAATTGCCATTAATTTCTTTTCCAATTTCTCACTGTTGCCAATGACATAGCACTAGACACATCTTTATAAGCTAATGATATAATTTATTTAAGGTAGACTCCAAGAGTTTTACTGGTAAGTCAAAGGTTAGATACATATTTAAATTTTAAAATTCCTGCCAAAAGATATAACACTTAATATTTCTAGCATGATTATTAATGCATGTTTTTTTTCTGAACATCTTTGCCAGTAGGGAGGAATTATCAGCAATTTAACTCTATGCCAATCTGATGGTGATAAAAAGAGAGTTCACTATTACTTTGATTTCACTAAGTACAGTGAATCTGAGTGTAAGATCTCTAGGTTCAACACTGGTGTAATCAGAAAGGAGAAGCATGATCTAAAAAGAACCCTCATGTTGGAGTGATGTCTTTGTGCACTGTGTATTCAAATGATCATTTTTGTGCAGACAGAGAGCTATGACAGGCCAGTCTTTGGTATTGTTATTATTATGAAGCATCTACTGCATCAGTATTTTGTAGATATTATTCTCCATCACCTTCTGATTAGTTAAATAAAGAACTGAATGGCCAATAGCTGGGGAGGAGAGAAAAGCAGGACTTTTGAGCCCAGTGAGAGGGTATCAGGTGGGGATGAGCAAGGGGAGTTGTTATCAGGACAGGATGAAGAAGCAGGTACCAGGATGAAGCTAAGATAGCAGGTCATGTAGTAGGAAGTAGGCCAGGCCAGTTTGTAGAATTAGAATAGCTGAGTATCAGCCCAGCTGTAGTGCGCAAAGCTTATAATAAATGTAAAGTTCTCGTTCCATTATTCAGAGCAAAGGCAAGCATACAAAGTCTGTATGGCTACTCTAACTCTCACATTGTTCTCTTTGCAAGGCAAATCTGCTTTTCTAAACAAAGTCTTATATGTTCTTCTTTGGTATTTATTGAACCATCAATTTCTTGAACTTTATTCTTTCCTATCTATTTTCTTCTGCAATATTAAGTGTAAAATGAGATGTTCTATAACTCACTGATATGTATCAGTGATCCCTCAGACTAGAAAAAAATATGGCCAGTTATTTATTTGTAGCACACATCTATGGTCACCAGGAAGTTGGTATTGCTCTGATGGGTTTATAATTGGTTGTATTATGTCTATATGTTATCATAGGTCCAGTATGAGAACCCAAAGTTCCTCCAACATATTAACAGGGCAATTTCATTCCTGATTCTATCAAAAGGTAAACAAAAACCCCAACTATTAGAAATATTTTAAATAAGAGTATGCAGATGTATGCTGGGAAACCACTTATCAGAAAACAAAACAAAAATGGAACAAAACATATCTGTCATCTACTGTATGATGATTTTCATGGCCTGCTTTACATTACCAGAACTTTAACAATCTGTCAGAACATTAGGATCAATCAGAGGGGACACACACAGGGTAAATTCTGGATGATTCCATTTATATGAACTATCTGAAACAGTTGTATTTATAAAAACAGTGAGTAAAATGGTTATTGCTCTTTAGACAGTTAGGAAAAGTGGGGATTTTGTTAAATAATTTTGATGCTTCAGGTATGTAAAAAAAAAAATCAGATGTCAATCGGTCTCATACCTAATATTGTTACTTCCTGTTCATAGCACTACATTAAGTCTTTAACTTTTAATCACAGTAAGATTAATGTTTGGTGTTCTTCCTTCAATAATAAGTACTTTAAAACTGGCTGTCAAAAAAACAGTAATTCTATCTAACTCTAGCATCCCATTAAAATATGGTTTTAGCATATTACATATATTACATTTAAAGTCTTAGAATATATTATCTAATCTAAATTAAAAAGACAATTATGAGTAAGCATATTTGAGTATTTGAAAAACATCATGTTTTCTTCAAAGATAACAATCATTATTCTGTATCTCGCAATGTAATGTGTAGTATACACTGCATTCTTTATATGATTTTATTTTGAGTGTAAATGTGTGAGCGTGAGTGCATGTATGTATACCATGTGACTGCAGAGGGTGGAAAAGGCATTGAATCCTCTGGAACTGGAGTTAGAGATGGTTGCAAGGCATCACCTGCCTGTGAGGAGCAAAACTCGGGGCTTCCAGTAAGTCCTCTCAGTCACTAGCTGTCTTTCCAGCCCTCTGCAATTCATCCTTAAATTGCTTAACCACATAAAATGCAACTTTACTCAGCTTCATGATAATGAATTTCCAAAGTTTAATGCATTGTTTGTGTAATTATTTTCATCTTCAGGGTGACTTCTTTGGATGCGGTCATAAAGTGTTTAAATTATTTTTAAAAATAAATTTACATTTGTTTTATTGAAACTTTTCTTGATTCTCAAACTGTGAATCGAGACATTCCACCTGGAGAGTATGAGTATTCACAGACGTGTGGAACATTTGTATAGAACATATTGAGTTCAAGCTATCCCCTATTTCTGCTGACTGACAGCACAAGAAAAGAACTGAGTTTCTGTTTTCTGAGTAACTTCTCCCAGTCAGAGAGTGGAATTAGAAATAAGTGGGGTTTTGTTTTTAAGATAAGCAATGTTCATTAGAGTAGTTTTGGATTCACAGCAAAACTGAATAGAAAGTATAAATTCCCCAAATATCCCAATTGTCAACATTCTGGTCACAGAGCTGGTTCTAGTATGATTAATAAACCTTCATTAACATATTTTATAATTTTTGAATAATTATGTATGCACTCTTCCAGATGAGTGTTGAACTTACTGAACTGTGATTTAAAAAATCCCTAAAGGCTGTTTTATTTGTTTGTTTGTTTGTTTGTTAGACCTTCAACATAAACCTATCAAAGTGGACATAAGCAAGTTTATTTCTAAAATAGTACAGAGTCTCTTAACTATGGTAGGGATAAGTCACATTTATTTACCAACTAATTCATCGGTTACCAAAAGGTCAACATTTTGAATATCACACCATAGAGCTGCACATGATGTGTCTATTTATTTATGCTGACAAGAGATAGTTTTTGAATATTGTAAAAAATGTATCCTTTGTATGACTATCATGTAAAATAATTTTGATTTTAATCATCAACATTAATTATTACAAGAAAATCATGTCTAACATTCTTGCTATTTTGTTTTAGCTTTTTATCCTGTGCACAGAAATGATAGATATTTGCTGTTCAGTGTTACATGAACAGCAATGTCTGAAAGTGTTTCATTTACATAAAAATTCTATTTAAGACCATAAATGTGCTGAGTGGATGAAGTCCCGAGGGAATGTGTTGTGGATATGAACATGGTCATGTAGATAGCCCCAGTGCCTCAGACCCATGGAAATGGCAAAGCCTTCCCTGGCTCAGGCTGAGAGTTATACCAAACCCTTCTTCTGGTTTAACTATAGATGCTATTAATGATTGTCTCTTGGCTAAAATAATGTGTGCAGTATCAACCACAGCTTTTCCACCCTAGTGACTGCAATCTGAAACTGTTTTCCTGTAGAGCTGTTTTATAGGATTAGCTAATGCACCACCTCCTCCTCCCCCTTCAGCTGTATGCAGCAACTAAGGCACATGAAAAAGGCGCCAAGTTTCTAGATGGCTGATGCATCTCCATCAGAACACGGGGCCTTCTGATCTCCGCTTTTCTGTACATGCATCTGTGTTCTGTCTTTTTGTCATTCCCTCATCTCCCTAGTCAGGTAAATCCCAAAGCCATATTGGTTACAAACATAAGACAGCATGGTTAAACTGTATAGATACAGATGTCAATATATAAATATATTTAGAAGTCACAATAATTAATTATCTTAAAATATTTTTCTATAAATCATCATATATTTTTTATTAATTGGAAATATCATTTCTGTTTGGAATAATGATCGTCAATGTATTTTAATATTAGGCTGCATGATTTCTATTCTAATAGCAGGCAAACCTGTATATAATCAAAACATAAAACTGTTTGACGCTCACTACATATTTTCAGTGGCTCTGCAACTTCAAATTCTGCCAAAACCCAAACTCATGGAATATATTTGTACTCTCACTCATTTTCCCTGTTTAGAATACCAATGTCTGGTATCCAATCAGAAACTAGTAGACAAAGTGGTTATACATATATTATATTATATATATATGTATGTATATATATGCATATAGACATATAGACATATATAAAATGTAAGGATAAATGATTCAGTTGCAATAGGATCAGAAGAGTCTGACAATTTAGCCATCCATCAAGTACATTAGAATGGTGCTGAGGAGATCACTCAGTTAACAATGTACTATAAAACAGAACACAAAGTTTTCAGAAAAAGGATAGTTGAGAAGTGTTTTAAAATCATTCACCATCATCAGCTCTCATGTCAAGCAAAATAACATACTTTGAGATGTCATCTTATCCCAATCAGAATGGCTCAGACTTAAAAAAGAAAAAAAAAAGACAACAAATGTTTGAAGGGGTGTGGGGAATTGGGAACCCTCATGCACCATTGGTGGGAGTACAAATTGGGACAGCTACTGTGTAAATCAGTGTGGTAGGTCCTCAAAAAATCTAGAACTAGCTCTACTATATGACCCAGTTAAACCATTCCTGGTCATGTACAGAAAGGCCTCGATTGCCTACTCCAGAGATACTTGCTCAGCTGTATTCATTGCTCTATTTACATATCCAGAAACTAGAAGCAACCTAGAAGCCCTTCAGCTGGTGCAGAGATAATGGAAATGTGGTTCATGAGCACATGCTTGTTATCAAGTAGTTGGGAGCATACGAGGAGTTGGAGGGGACAGAGGCAGGCATGGAAATGATTTCTTAAAAACATATAGTCTAAATTTAAAAGTAGAATTTAAATAGCCCTGTTCTAAAAACATTGAGCTTAGACTTCAAAATCTAGTAATAGGAATTATGTAACTCAATAGTAAATAACTTGAGGTAGATTTGGAAATTTCTAGTACTGAGAAAAAAAAGAAAAAAATTAACAAATTATATATATATATGCATATAAATATATATATATATACATATACATATAAACCCTGTAGTCCCAGAAAACTTCAACCACAAATATTCTCAAACTTTTGAGGAAGAAAAACAATACTTAATTCCAATCCAATATACAAAAGTAATTGAAGAGCAGAGACTATTTTCTGAATCTGGTTTTTGGGGATTACATTACTGGGTAGAAAGTTTAAGCTTTATCAAAGGAAAACAAAAGTGTAAACCATCATCCCTTATCAATGTATTTTATAGCTAAAAGTATTTTAAAGCCATAATAAACAGAATTCAAATTATAATAAGAAGGCTATATAATAAACTATGTTACATATTTAGGAATACAATTAAAATCCTTTCTACTCAGAAGTTATTATTGCCCATAGAATATTTATGCAATCCAGGATATATAACTATATAAAAGAGTTCTAAAAATAATTTATTTTTATTGAACTGTAGAGAGCAAAATATCTTGAGCAATCTTGAAATAGAAAGGACATATATTTATCCTTAGCTAAAGTAAGCGAAGAATAAGAATGGAAATTGTTGCTCGCCTCTGTGACTATAGAATATGGCTTAGTAAAAGTGGTTTCTGTTAATTCAAATACTTGAGAATATGCTGTTCTTTGCTCTAATGTCAGCCAAGACCTTGGCTCGTAATTATCTCAACTATGCTTAACCGTAACTCCAAAGGCTCTAAATGCAATCAGAATGCATACAGAATGAACTTGCCAGAGAAACTTGTCTGATGCAGATTAAGTGTGATGCAAATGTGAAAGATGAAGACTTAAAAGAATGAACATAGGGAAGCTAGTTAAGAGCGCCCATGCCATTGTTGATTTCCCTATTACCACATCCCTCAGATTAAATGAACAAAATTAGTATTGCTTAACTATCTAGCTACTGGGGAATTAGAAATGAAGTCATAAATCTGAGAAGGGCACAAAAAGTCAGTAAGACACATTGTTGAGTACAATTGTGAAATGAGTTCTAATTATAAACATTAGGACACTTCTAATTTCACAACTTGCTGGGTATTTTCAACGTTCAACACTTAGGGGCTGTCAGCAAATTTGTGTGGTTTTAAGTCTTATAAAAATGCTTACAAATCACATGGTTAGTAGAGCAAAAATTGCAATGAAAGAACTCAAGCATTTTACTCAGAGACTTCCTTCCATCCTTTAAATGCAAGAAGGACTCCGTGAGAGAATGAAAAGATGAGCTGTGGTATGCATATACAAAGAAACACTGTTCAGCCTCAACTAAAACTTGGAGTCTGTCTTTTGGGACAATGTGAATTAATCCGGAAGCCATTAAACAGCTAGAAATAAGCCGGAAACAGGAAAACAAGTAATGTGTGGGCTAAAGAAATTTAAATTGTAGATACAGAGAGTAGAATGGAGGTTGCCAGGGAATGAGGGTAGTGCTGTGTAGTTTGGGAATAAATGAGGAGATGCTGGTTAAAGGGATAGAGATTCACTTGTAGTTGGGAAAAAAAGGAATGAGTTTGGAAATCTATTGTACTGCATGATGAATCTAGTTAATAGCAGTATATTTAAAGTTGCTGAGAAATTATATATAAAATATTCTAACAAAATGGCAATTGTGTAAGAGTATATATATTGCCTATTTCAAAATATGCATTGTATATAATAATGACATAAAACTGTATTCATTAATCATTATTTAATAATAAAAATACACTCATTAAATGAAAGTACATTTTGTGTTCATATCATACATTTTGTATCCAATTGCAAGACACCACACATTGAGGAATTTTATTCCAAATAATTCACATTTTGTTGAATCTCTATAAAGACATTGTCCATCATAGGTTTTAAATTCTACAGAGATAATATTCATAAACTACAGTAAGAATGGGTTTTAAAGTTATTCCTATAAATACAGTGGAACTTCAGTTATACAGAGATTGGCATACAACCACCTAGAAGCTTCCACTGGCTCCCAGGTGGCCTTGCCTACCTATTTTCTTTATCACTTTTCTCTATTACTGTCAACTCCATGTGTGGCAGCTGGGGTGGTATATATAAAATACATGCAGTTCTCCAATTACTTCCCTCAGATAACATTTCAAAAGCACTGGAATGGCAAGTTGCTCTGTTATTGCGTCATTTCTACCTGACCATTGCATCCTTATTTCTTGTCCCAAACAAAGATTATGCACCAGCTAGAAGAAATTGCCCAGTCCCTCAAATTGCAATTCTTTCTAGCAGATTCACTTTCTTCCAGCTGCTCTTTTTTTCTCTAACTTCTTCATGTCATTAATGCTTTGTTTTAAGGGCTTAGATTAGAAGTCACTTCGAAAAACGTCTTCCCAGATTCTCTGCATTGGGAAGATGTCTAGATCTTCTCAGTATGTATTCTATTTATTATTTGTTTGCTCAAAACATTTATAGACAACTCCTTCTCAGGTTTCTAAGCTCTAGGCAATAGGACAAAATGACAGATAAAGTCTAACCTCTCGTAAGACTTCTAATGGGGTGGGTAGAAAATTTAAAAATCAACACATTTGATGTAAATAGATGTCTTAGAGAAATAGGAATCAAAAATGAGGAGAGTAGAGTAATAGCGCCATGCTGGGTGTGATGTTATCTTATATGATACCTAATACAGCTTGAGAGAAAAGACACCATTTGAACAGAGATGACAGAAAGGAGGTGGTGATGAGCAAGGAGGTGACCTGGATGAGCGCTAGGAAGAGTAAGTTTCACACAAACAGCAAAGCCCCTTCTGAGCTCTCAGGCTGTGAAATGCTTAAATCCTTGGCATGTGGAGTAGCTGGGAGGCTATCAAGACTGCAGCAGATTAAGTAGAAGCAAGGCCAGAGACATCTTGGGGGAAGGCGGGTCATTTTAAATGGCCTGTAGATACTCTTCTAAGAAAGGGTTGGACAACAATCCCTGACCCCTTTCCCTTTTTCTCTTTTCCTTCTCCCTCATCCTCTGACTCAAGTTTTTAGTTGTCCTGGGGAACAAAGAACTGCCTTTGGATACAGAGGAGACAGATGTGTCCCATACGCAAATGGTGGTTTATAAAGGTAAAGGGGGAAAACCCATGTTAAGATGAAGTATTCAGTTTTAATTGGACAAGTTAATTAGGTGAGCCAAAGGGAGCTTTTGATTGCTGGACTTCAATACTTTGATAGCTGGACCTTGGTAGTTAGCCTCAGAAGAAGGAAGTGACCAAATCAGGGAAGAGACCTTGGTGTCTAGCTTTAGGAATGTAGACTAATGGTTTTTAGCAAGGCAGAAGGGAATGGGGGAGAAGGGCAAGGCCTACCAGAGCCACATGCTCTCATAGATTACAGATGCTTCAGGGGTGGGCCTTTGTGATGCAGCAATCTTTGAGTCACTTCTTCTCCTGTGTATAATTTCTCACCCAGATTTCTATAAGTAGCTCCAATAAAACTCATTGGTTCAGAAAGTTGAAAAAAAAAGGGTTGGGGTGGGGACAAAGGAAAGTTGTTTGAAGCAAGTGCATCTGAAAAACATTTAGCCTGTTACTGAGCATTGGCTGACTTATCTGTTGACATTTATTTACGAGGTGGAAACATAAAGACAGGAGCATAGCTAGAAGACAATGTGGGTTGTGCACCAGTATGAATACAGTTTGAGTATTTAGTAACAACAATATCTACCTTATAGTTTACTTATACCCAAGATTTGTGGTATGTCAAATATAATAATCCATGGCTGATTTTCTAGTATTAAAAGTGAGTATTATCTGTAATGTAATGAGAAAATCACCATCATGATCATCATCTTTATCATCATCATCATCAGCAGCAGCAGCAGCAGGTGGCCACAGACTTATAAGTACTTTCAAAGGTTCTCATATGGTTTATTAATACAAGGTTAAAATATTTCAGTTTTAAATTTAAGAATATAAACCTAGATTTCACATCTATTATCATTCTTTTAAAAGTAGAATAAAGAACAGAACTAATGTATTCTATTTCCTCTCCTGGTGAATTTTATTATCAACATCATGGGTTGGGCAGAAGAAGAGCTTAAAGGATGATGAGAATAGAGACATGTATAATCGCTTCCCAAAGCCTCATTTTCCCATGATATTTGTTCATGTTAAATATTTGAAATGAAAGTCAGTGAAATGTCTTCTTGAGAGTCTACATGTTTATTCCTTTTGTAAGAAGTGAATGTTAGCATTCATCTGGAGCCAGGAAAAATTCAGGTTCTACCCCAGTGGAATGGTCAACCATAACCCCAAAATGACATGCACACAACTCAACAACTCTGTTTGCTTTACACTGGGACTTTCCTGAGAGTCTTTCTAATGTTCACAGAGACCTTGTTCCAGATTATTTTCCTAAATGCAGGAAGGAAAAATTGCTGACTTGTTCATTGCCTCTGATTTAGGAAGATAAAACACAGATACTGAGACGCAGAAATGATTGTTTCCAGAGCCTTTTCTGTATGCAGTGTCTATGACCAGTTCTATGCAACTAAGTAGGTGCTATGCATAACTCCAAAGAGCTCTTTGTCTATTGTTCCCATCATATTCCTCCATGATCACAGATAAATATCAAACAACTACCTATTAAATACATAGTAAATACATATTCTACCAAAGCCTTCCTACTGAGCAATAATGATTGTGGTTCCTAAAAAGTAAAAATATTAACACTCTTAAGACTTTATACTTTGTGTTTAACTATGAATTTCTCCTTTCTTGCATAATAACATCCTGGGAAAATGTAAATGTTAAGTGTTAACAAGCATCCCATTACTTTTGACGATAGAAGACATCTTTTGGTATTTTCAGTGACAATGGAAGATGTCGCAAAGTGGGAAGAAGATCTGAGGGAGTTTTTTACGGGCATATAAAAGTTAAATGACAGAACCCTTTATAATCCTGCCAAAATGTAAGTTCTTCAGTCTATTAAGGACTAAAAGCTCCATCTGTATAAGACTGACTAAATAGATCAGATTTTAATTGGCAAGAGAATAGTAATGGAAAGGAGATGTGGTTTAATTGGAGTTTGTTTCTCTAAAAGACAGTTGAGTAGTGCCATTGCAATTATTTGTACCCATTAACTCTTCAATCATGTTATTTTCTCTATATGTTGTCTGAAGAAACATTCCATACTTTAAATGTTATTTTTAAAAAAGAAAATTCTAAGCAAAATAAAATACTTAAGTACTTAAGAATTAAGCACTTAACTCTTAACTCTAAATACAAAAATGAACTATAAGCATGGTGGTACCTGACTTAATCCCATCACCGATGAGGCAAATCTTTGTGAAACTGTGGCTAGCCTAGTATCAAAGTAAGCTCTAGGCAAGCCAGGACTACATAGTGAGACCTTACCTCAAACAAACTTAACAAAGCAACCATTGAAGCTTAGGCAAGAAATATGCTGAAATGTATTTCTAAGGCAGTTGAATAATATATATTCATAAAATTGTAATTATCTTAATTGTTCAAAATATTTCTCATTATCTCTACTTTTTCTGATCCAATACTCACTAGTTGTGTAAATTCAGTAATAGATAAGATTCTGTTTTTACCCACTTCCTCACAGAGGACATAGGATAACAATTATGTTGTTTTCAAACGATAAATACATAACACAACTGTAACTAGCATATAATTACAGTATTTAAATCATTACTATAGCTTTTTAATTTATGTGGATTATACGTCATGAATGCTGATTCTACATGGATGTAGTATTTGCTGTCTGATGTGCAGTTTTTCTAAAAAAGTCCTCTTAGATTTGTTAGTTCTAATTACTTAGTTTATAATAATAAAATATTACATACAGAAAATATCTTTATGTCTCACTGAGAATTCTTCAAGGCTCATAGAGTTTGTGGTATTACCAAAATGAATATAAAACTTATAAATATGAGTAGAATATACAAATATATGCCAGACACATATATATGTATTATATAACATCATGAGTATGCAAATTATTTTGTTGATAAGATTCACACACTTTTTGATATTTATTACGTTATTTTTTTGAGATTACAATATAATTACATCATTTTCTTCTTTACTTCCCTCCCTAAAATCTTTCCCATATACTTCTCCTTCTTCTCTTTCAAATTCATGGCTTACTTTTTCATTAACTGTTGTTATCTACATATATGTATATGTATATATTCCTAAATAGATGAATACCCCCTGCTCGTTCCACATAATGTTAAGCTATACAAAGTGAAAAAAGTGTAAATAGAAAAATGAAAAAAATAATTGTGACGACTAAAAAAAATGATCAGAAGAGATAGGGAAGGACAGCATGTTCTCAAAGGAAAGGATCAAAAGAATGTTCAAAATATGTACATATACGTCCAAAATAAAAGGGCACCAAAGTTTGTATAAGAGGCACTACTACATTTTAAATTGCATATTGACCCTGACTGACACAACAACTAAACAAAGAAATGTGGGAACTAACAAAATTTATAAACCAAATGGACATAACGGATATTTACAGAACATTTCACACAAGCATGAAAGAATATACCTTCTTCTCAGCACCTCGTGGCACTTTCTACAAACTTCACCACCTAATCAGACACAAAGCCAGTCTCACCAAATACAAGACACTCAAAATAACACCTTGCATCCTGTCCGAGTGCCATGGACTAAAGCTGTACGCCACCAACAATGGAAAATCAGAAAGCTTACAAACTCAGGGAAACTGAACAAGAACCCTGCAGTTATTACCATCTCCTTTGTTGTGTGTTTCAAAATCACGTTCTATGATGCTGCCAGCTCTAACCTCAATACTCATTTTCCTACTTTAGAAATTTATGGTTCAATTATGAAGCTCAAAATTGTTTTTCTGCAAAGACTTTAGTATTTGGGGAGACATTTCATGAAATAACTTGTAGATCAATTTGGATAATACCAAACTTTGATAATATTTGTTCTACTCCATGAAGGCATGGTATGCTTCCACTTTCTGTCTTCTGTAACTTCTTTCTTTACCTTTTTAGCACCTGAAATCCTCAGACATCATATTTGTGGAAATATTAAGTCATGGCACATTACAATTAAATTCTTAACGGGAAATAAAAGAAATAAAGGATTACTAAACCTCTTCTTCTAATTCCTTTTCTCAGACATAAGCAGAAAATTGTGTTAAAGGTGTATATCTAGATATTTTTCTATTCTGTCTTTAAATACATTTTAGGACAAAATCTGCTTTTATGAAACAATTGCAGACATTAAGAAATTGTTATTAACACTATGTTTTCAAAGCTTGACTATATTTAATATTAATCTTTTATTCATCTCTCCTCTGTAGTACAGATAAAATTGCTTTATTGATCAAAGGAAGAGTTTGACTAAGCATGAAACAATGGCATTGGCAAACTGAAACTCCATGTGTCATATAAAAAGAGAACCAAGTTTTTAAAACTATACTTTTTATAAATGAAGGATGTGCTTTTGAAACAAACACAAGTTTATAATCACTCCAATGCACATGGTCAAGCATTCAATAAACACTCAGCTGTCTAGTTAGTGCTAGGACAATGAGCAGGAAGAAAGCAGAATAGCAAGACTCATGCCCGTGAAATGAAATTAACTTCATATAGTTGATGATTGCCATATACTGCATAAAAGCAGGAGCATGTAAAGTATGTTATTTTGTGGCCTAGAAAACAAGTTACCTATTAACAGAGAAGTGGGCAATTGGCTACTTGAATTGACAATCATTTGGGTGAGTTCAAAATTTTTTACTGAAAAAAGTCGGATCATAAGAAACATTTCTAATATCTGAAACAAGGAGTGTTTACAGAAAATAAAGCAGATGGTATCATTTGCTATTATCTTAGCAAATAGATAAAGTTTATTTGATGTTCCATGTAGACCTTCTTTTGAAATACATCCACGTTAACATATATAGTAATTTGCTACCAGCTAATAGCGATAAATTATGAAAGATGCATCATTAAGCCAGTTCACCACTATATAACAAAACAGTATATTTACACAGATCAAGTTCTCTAAGATGCCAGTAAGAGCTATAACCTTATGGCTCGGCAGTGTGTGATCTGTCATTGAAAGAATGTTATGAAATAGTATGATGCATGTATGCTTTTAGCAAAATGTAATGCATACCAACTATTATAATTAAAATTACAGTATAGTGCTCTCTTTAGATATCTGAAAATCCACTTATGATCATCTACTTTTCATTCTTTCCTTTATGGTTTTAATTACATTTAACATCATAAACCCAGAGAACCTTGTGGTTGTCATGTAATGCAGACTCATAAATCCTGAGAAGGAATATCAACAGTTCAAAGCGAGTATACATTCAGGTAAAGCATCAGAATCATTTTGTGAATTATGAAAGTAAAAGTTAAATAGTGAAAAGTGTTTCCTAATCTCAGCAAATCTTTTCTAGAGTGGTCTGAGTGATTGGTTGAGTGAAGTAGTTTCAAAACTGTTATGAGATATAGAATTTTACCACTTCTTGTAAGAATTGAGCTTGTGTTTGTAAGGCTCATAGATTCAACCATAAAATACAGCAGAATGAACGCAAATAACTATTACGTTTGGGGGGTGTCAAAAAAATCAAGTAATTTTGAAAAGTTCCCATATA
The DNA here is from genome assembly GCF_030254825.1 of Meriones unguiculatus. Classification (NCBI taxonomy): domain Eukaryota; kingdom Metazoa; phylum Chordata; class Mammalia; order Rodentia; family Muridae; genus Meriones; species Meriones unguiculatus. The sequence goes on along the minus strand of NC_083350.1, from coordinate 37,576,294 downwards.
GCAAGGTTTATCTGTTTATTTATTTTTGATGGAAAAAAGATATTGAGCAATATAGATGGTTCAGTAGTGAAGAGATTATACTGCTCTTGAAGGACCTAAGTTCAATTCTCAGCATCCATATCATGCCCTAGCAACCACCTGTAGCTTCCAACTCCTCTGGTCTTCAAACTCATACTCATTTACCTACACTTAACATACATATCATTAAAAAATAACAAAATGGATACTTTTAAAGAAATTAAATTACTATTTAACAGGTATTCATAGTGTTTCAAATCATTGTTATTATATACTAACCTGAGGAATTCTTACTTTAATGAAATACATGATTTTTTAGTAATTGATAATACTAAGTCCAAAATCATTTTAATAGTTGTTTTTGTACTCTTGTGTCACACCCACACACCCACATACACTTCTGAATAAGCTAACATGATTTAATCTAAGTATAATTTTTAAGATACTGAAGATGAATAATAGAATAATTATTATTATTTATTACAAGGCATTCACTTTTTATCCTGGCTGTAGCCCACTCCCTCATCTCTTCCTGCTCCAACCCTCCCTCCTTCTTTTCCCCTATTCCCCTCCCTTAGTCCACTGATTTGGGAGGTCCTTCTCTCCTACTGTTTCACCCTAGCCTATCAGATCTCATCAGGACTGTCTGGATCCTCTTTCTCTGTAAAAACTAGACCCTCTTCTCAGATGTAAGCCATGGGCATCTCAGTCTTCATAGGCATTCCTTAGTAAGGGGAGCAGGGGCAGTCTCTGACACGAACTTGGTGCCTGCTCTTTGAATACCTATCACTGGCCATACTGAAGATTCTTAAACTCACATTCCCTTCTGCAATACAACCATTTGTTACTACAAATCTTTCTATCCTGTCTTTGAAATTCCTGTTAGCTGATGATTTCTGATGTGTCCATCCACAATGTACCATCTTCTTTTTCTCATGTAGTTCTTATGGTGCAAATCATTGTTACTTCCTTCTATATTTATGATTTGTTGGGTAGGATTTGGTTTAAAGTACGTTTTTCCAAATGTCTCTGTCACTTTATCCCTACCCATGAAAGGTCATTACCTCCCTAGGAATCCACAGCACAATGCTCATAGTGTTCAATCATGTTAGAGGTTGTTTTCACAAAAGACTGCTAATAAAATATTGCATTGATCTGTTGAAATGGGAAACATAAGAATTTGTCTTGGTTGTTAATGGTTTCTCTACTTTGAGTTTGACAAAATTTCACTTAGTATGAGCTCCAGAATATGCATAGGGTAAATATGAGAATTAATATTTTCTATCTTAGTGGTTTTTTTTTGGCCCAACAATGAGATATTTCACATTCAATACAACTTTAAGCTTAAAATCAACTCCATGTGTTGGATTACATTATAGATGTTTTCTGAACTAAGAAATTGGAATTATGTGCTTTCATTACCTAGCGGTATATGTTTTATTTACCTACCAGTGAGTCTGGGTTCCTGGTAAATGAGTTAGAGTTTCAGTCATTCTGCTAAATGCAAATGTGTATTATGACATAGCAATTAAAAACACATGTAAGAAAACATTAGCAAACTAATGGACTAGAATAGTCAAGTTTTTCTTTCTCTCATGAGCATTCTGAGCCAACTGCAATGCTCAGATGAGGTCACATTGGGAGAAAACCTGCCTCTGTTTTATGGAATCCTGCTGTCCTCTAGTATGCCAAAGTATTCACATTGAAAGTGACAGAATTAACTGACACAGGCTTCCACCATAATCAGTGCTGTTTCAGTGCCGTGTGATCAGGAAAGAATCCCAAATTCACTAATCCTGTACTCACAGAGGCTGCCAAGAACTATGAGCAGTTTGGGCTGGGACAAAGTGTGGAGATGTACCTAGCATCTTCAGCAATGCTTATTGATTAAGTTATACCCGCCCATAAGGTCACCCTCTGGAGACTGAAAAGGTGACTATTTTGTCTAATATACATATACACCTTGAGTAAAAAAAAATAAAATTGTTAAATAGTATCCAAGCATAAGAATAAAGATCGAAGGGACTCAATAGCTGACTACATATCAAGGAGAAACAAGGACCAGTGAGCTTGGACAAGTCACTAAAATTATTCAGCCAAACTCTTAGAAATAATAGAATGTAATTGGATAAAAAGGTTTAAAGGACATGATGAAGCCCATGTTTATTCACACAGTAGTAGAAAACTCTAGAAATCTGGGGAGGACATAGACATTCAGTTCCAGAAATTTTGAGCAAACAACTTGGGCTCAAGTCCCAAATCTGACACCTAGGACCTAAGGAATCCTGGAATAGTTCATGTTTCACAGGTTGATGGAGATGCTCCAATTCTAAGAAGAGGACCTTGTCATTACCAAGATCTCCAGGATTTTGTGCAAGGTGCTGAATGCTGGTGAGAGGACCATATCTACCAACATGCCAGCAATCTACTAAGCCCAGGCTTAGTAGAATTATATTAAACTTCCTTCTTGTAAATTCCAAGAGAAGAGGCTGATGTTCTAAATACTTATTTATTATTTTTGTGAAGTAACAGGGATTTTTATTTTTGCATTTCTTATGCTTTATTTAAACCTTAAAATAACTGAGAGTTGGATTATATTATCATCTTACAAATGCAAAATCTACATCTTGGTTAAAAATAGCTCTAAAATGCTATTGAGTTCATTTTGTGTTGGATGCCTACTGTTGGACAGAGGCATATCCTCAAGAATGGTTTGTGTACCCACTAAGACATTGTTGGAGAAAAATATATTTTTTCTGTGCAAGCAGTTACCAATTGGAGATAACCTTTGGGTCAGGGATGGGGGCATTTGTACAAATCCCTTCTCGGCACTGGGGCCTATCTAGCTTACACATGTGTAAGTCTTGTACATGATGCTACAGTCTCTCTGAGTTCATATGTGCATTTGTCCTGCTGTGTTTAAAGGCCCTGTTTCCTTGCTGTATATCAGAGATTTTAAAGGATTGAGATCTATGATAAAATTTAAAAAAACAAACAAACCTCTTTTTCTTACTACTTCCTGCCTTTCAACATCTTTGGCCCTTTTAAAACCAATGAAAAGACTTCTCATAAGATAAAAGTGGTGATGGATGAAAATAAGAATTCAGTCTTTTGCATGTAACAAAGATTCCACAGTAACCCAGAGCTTCGCATTTTCCCACATGCATTCATTATGCCCAAGTTAAAAGAGGAACAATGCAGGATAGAGCTGAACAAACACAATTTTATATATATATATGGAGAGAGAGAGTATATATATCAGAGTTTGCCATCTGACCACAAGACTTATGTCCCAGTAAAGAAATAACAAAGTTTAATTCAAATGATTAAAATCTGCTCGTGTCACCAGTGCAAAGCCATTGAGCACTCATTGCAAGATTGATTGTTACTGACAACTCTGCAGTTGTGTCTCTCCATTACCTGCTTTACTCAGTGCCCCAGTCTCTCTGTGATCTTCCACTTCACCAGGATCTGCAGGTACTAACGAAAATGTTTCTTCTGTTTGCGTCTTGTATTCCTCTTTATTGGCTGTAAGCTTGCATTCCTATTTAAAATAAGTTTTAATTTTCTGGTTATGTAAGGTGAGACCTAAATAATTTTTTACCAAACTGAAATTGCAGGTGATGTGGCTAATTAAAGGCAGTATTTTAAGTATTGGGGAATATATGCCACACTTATGAACGTTCCAAATAAGGAATGATGGTAATTAAAACTGTGTTGGCACTTTCTTCATAACATTAAAATGAATATTACATGCAGAAGATACCTGGTTGGATCTATTCACTTTTATTCCCACATACTCATGCTTACAATATGTTTTCTACATTTTACTGGTACATATTCATTTCTCCTAGCCTCATTAGCAACCTAAACCATAACGAGGCTAATACCTTTCCCAGACAACTATCTGCTGTTCCAAGTTTAAGTTATTCAATACCTATCATATTAATTATGTGAATCTGTTAAATTATTCCCATGAGTCCCATAAGCATTCTTTGAAATTAAGCATTCATTTTGTGTTTATGCATATTTCATCATAACACTGCATTAAATAGAGCAGTCGTAAAGACTGACTTTCATGATAAATAACCTAATATTCTCAGTCCTTTTATGCTTGCTTAGTCATGCTCATTTTCATAATGTGATGGGTTTCAGAATAGGAAAACTGCTTATCCAAAATGCCAAAATTTCTGCTAACTCTTCTACCAACTGCCATTGTTACCCAGGCAAACTCTGCATCAAGCTATAGTGAGGTAGACAAAGAAACAAAACAAACGATATAAAGAGTATTGTTATGTAATTATTTACAACATAGAAGTGAATTACAAATAAATAAAATGAACAATTGACTTTATGATTTTGACATTTGAGACACGTCCCTGCCTATATACTTTCACGGTCAAAAAGTGAATACATAATACAATGCTATATTATAAAATAATTAAAGGATTAGACACAATCTGTCATTTCTCTTGTGCAGATATGTTTGTGTGTGTATTTTGTCCTTTGCAGTTTTTTTTTTGTTTTGTTTTGTTTTGATTTTTAGATGCTTGGCCTGTTTCATATAAAAATTTAGCTTCACTGTGGTGAAAATATAAGTTTTCATTCATTTATCCAAGAGTCAGTCAACTTTTAACAACTAAATCTAGAAATTTTCTAGACCTAAAGAAAGTGCTTACAAATTTGAATGCAAGGCAGTAACATAAGGGATCATAGGCATTTTGGGGTAACAAACTGAGACCAAATAACGTCAAGGAAAGTAAGAACAGTTTTCTGTACCCATATGATGAGACTGTAAAAGTTGACATGAAGTCAGAGCAAATCAACTTAGGAAAGACCCTTCATGGGAGAAACTATAAGCACCTCCACTGCTTTTATCCTCAAAGTTACCAATGGTAATTTGACAAACCACATTCAGTGGGATAAAAAGGCCAGAAAGCAGAATGAAGAGACTAGAAATCAGAAGGTGGGGAAGGAGGCAAAATCAAAAGGCTGCCTTCTGCAAAAGTTTCGGATATAAAAATAGATGAAAACAAAAAAAGGATAATTTTTGTTGGTTTGATAATATGTATTTGCCAGGTATTCTTTAGGTTTTTAAGAAAATACTAGCATACTAAGTAAATATATATTATATATATAATAAAATACTAGTATATCAGCATACACAGACTTGCAAAACTGAAGACTGAGACCAGAGCAGGGAAAATAGTGCCAGGAGCAAAACCCCAGAAAAAACAGTTCTATGAATACATTGATCTCTAATGTGGAACCTCTAAGCTTAGTAAACAAATTACAACCTTTTTTTTGTTTTGTTTTTTTTTTTTTTACTTTTTTCTTTTTACTTCTTTCATCTCTTCTTAATGAAAAGAAATAATGAACTTTCCTTTTCAAGGAAATTGTTTAATATCCTAATGTTCTTTTTCATTTTCAGAAACTTTATCAACTAAGAATTTCCTTGCCTTTTTTATTTTTTTTTAATTTTTTTTTTTAGTGTACTGCAAAGGCAGTCTTTACTTTTTGTCCTTCTCCTCCACTGTCCACTTTCTGCTTCTGGCCTTATTATCTCATTCAACGTGATTTATCAAATTACCATTGGTAACTTTGAGGATAAAACCAATGGAGATGCTTATAGTTGCCCTCATTAAATGTTTTCTGTAAACTGCTCTGCTCAAATTTCATATCAAATTTCAAAATCTCATATGTATACAGAAAACTGCTCTTACTTAAGCTTCTCTGCTAGTGGTATGTTTTAAAAGCTCTAGCAAACCAATCAGATTAGTAGGAAGATCTCTTATGACAACAATGATGAATCACTGTAAACTGACTCTTACCTCTTTATATCATATAGACAATGACAAATATTCATAAGCAGACAGGTTATAACAAGGAATGTATCATGTACAGAGTTAAAATATGTTGTAGGCTAACTTCCTGCAATAGGGATGGTAAAAGAACAAGTTGAGATTATAAGTTAAAGTAAGTAATATTTAAAATATTAGTTGGGTACAATAACTATGAAGCTATGTTCGTGTTTTTATGTTTTTATGGTTAAGGGAAGAAATACAGTATGATAAAGTGGTATCTACACTGTTGGCATGTCTCTAAGCACCTTGAATGGCTGTGTCAAGGAAACAAGAGGTCAGATATATTAAGTCCATGCAGCATAATATCACAGTTGACTTGTTCATTAGCTGTAGTGCTTGCAGACCATGGAGCTTTCTGAAGGGTCATATGCAATAAATTTGATCTCAAAATTTATGGCTCCCAAATTCTTGATCATGTTAACACCATTCCATTTTGTCTATGTTTCATTGTAATCATGATAAATTTTCTAAAGATGTATACCTTTTCTGTTCAAGAACAAATACCCTAAGATATGATTAATGGTTGGCACTAAATTACATTTCCCACAGACACAGGAAAACAATCATAAGTGAGACAAGCAATCAAATCAACATTCATGAGAGTTGCTTTTTCAAGGAATCAGCATAAAGGAACATACTGAAAATCTGGTGAAGTTTTCATGGGGAAGTTAGAAAGTAGCTGCCTCAGCTCAAGCTTTATGGCTTTACGATTGTCCTGCTGGGGACTGATGGGACGACTCAGAGGGTAAAGGAGCTCATAGCCATGCCCAGCATCAGTCCCCGGATCCCACATGGTGAAGAGAACCCACTCCAGAATGTTCTCCTCTGACCTTCACACATGCTGTAACACATGCATGCTTGGACAAGGACACACACACACACACACACACACACACACACATAGGATTGTACTTCTAGCATCTCACACACAGTTTGAAATTTAGAAGTGTGTAAGAGATGCACTGACTATAGATAAAAGTTGAGGATGCTGCGAACTCTTAAAACCAACACAGAGACCTTCATTTAACATTCTATCTTAGTATTTCAGTGAATGTGCCCAACTAATGGTTGACTTACTAAAAATTCTATCAACCCATTGAACTAATGAAAAATAAGAAAATAATATTTCAGGTAGTTTCCTTTCCTAACTTTGATTCAAACTTAAACAAATCGAGGCTAAATGAGAATATTGTGGAAGCAATGTTGCAAGAACTTGCTTGCATCTGGTCACAGTGTTTCAGCATTTGAAGACACGTAGAAAAGCTTTTAGGGCCTGTTCTTTTGTCCACAACTCAAATAAACTCTCTAAGGTCAACAGTTAATGAACATTATCATATGTCAGAATCACTTTGAGAATCGATTAAAATGGGTTTTAGGGACTTAACTCCAATGTTTCTGATTTGGTAGGCCCGGAGTTGTCTGGGAGAATTAGTATTCTAACATTTCCCAGGCAGAGTGATGGTGTTGGTCTGGAATCTTGGGGAATTTCTATGCCAGATAATGGTCTTTATTCTTTGAACACATCCTGTAGTAGACCATAAAACTGATCCAGCAGTCAACAAGGGCCTATGTCCTGTCTGGAACTGTGTCAGTGCAAACAAATAATAGGAAAAAGAAGGTGATCTTAAGCAACTTAAATCTAGTGTGAAAAACATGTACTATGTATGTATGAGTGATGATACAGGTAATAGCAACTGTAAGAGGACATAGAGTGTCATGGAAAAGGTTCTTTTTAAAATTTGTATTATCGTTTATTACAATTTATTCAATTTGTTTACCTGCTGTGGTCCCCTCCCTTGTCTCCTCCCTATCTCACCCTCTCTCCCTCTTTTCCCCTTATGCCCTAGTCCACTGATAAGGGAGGTTCTCCTCCCCTTCTATCTAACCCTAGCCTATCTCTCACCAGGACTGGTTGCATAGTCTTCCTCTGTGGCCTGGCAAGGCCGCACCCCCCTTAGGGGGAGGTGATCAAAGAGCCTGCCACTCTTTGTTCATACCAGAGAAAACCCCTGCTCCCTTACTAGGGACCCCACTTAAAGACTGAGTCTATGGGCTACATCGGAGCCAGGGGTTTTAGGTCCTCTCCATGCATTGTCCTTGGTTGGGGTATCAGTCTCTACAGGGTCCCCAAGGCTCAGTTTTGTTGTTGTTGTTGTTTCTCTTTTGGTCTCCCTTTGGAGCTCTGTCCCTTCCAGGTCTTTCTATCTCCCCCTTCTTTAATAAAATTCCATGTATTCTGTCCAAAGTTTAGCAATTAGTCTCAGCTTCTGCTTTGATACCTTGGATATTCCTCAGTGGAGGAATGGATACAGAAATTGTGGCACATTTACACAATGGAATACTACTCAGCTATTAGAAGCAAGAAAATCATGGAATTTGCAGGGAAATGGTGGTAACTAGAAAAGATCATCTTGAGTGGGGTAACCCAGAAACAGAAAGACACACATGGTATATACTCACTCATAAGTGGTTATTAGACACATGATATAGCATAAACATACAAGAATCTATACTCCTAAAGAAGCTAGACAACAAAGAAGACCCTAGGGAAGATGCTCAACCCTCTTTCAGAAGGACAAATGAAATAGACATTGGAAGCAGGAGAAGACAGGGAACAGGACAGGAGCCTACCACAGACAGCTTCTGAAAGACTCTACTGATGGAAAACATTCTTGGTAAATTTTCTAGTCATTCCAATATTTTAGACAAGAACAAGAGACTGGTGGTGATCTAGTCCTGAGTGGGTATTGGGGATTGGTTTGGTGCTCTGTGTATTCAGATGCTAAATACTGTTCCCAAGATCTGGTTGAAATTAAGAGGAACACATTCTCACTTTCACCAAGTGATGTTATGTAAACTCCATCTCCAGTATTCTCCCATTGGTTAAATTAAAGAAAGGCTAGGGAAGAGATGACACAGTAGTTAAGAGCACTGTCTGCTCTTCCAGAGGTCCTGAGTTCAATTCCCAGCAACCACATGTTGGCTTAAAACCATCTATAATGAGGTCTGGTGCCCTTTTCAGTCATGCTGGCATACATACAGATAGAGCACTCATATGTAAAATAAATAAACAAATCTTAAAAAAAAAAAAGCTGGAGCCTGTAGCTGGGCAAAGTAGAGGTAGGTGGGGCTTTGGTCCCTGGGTGGAGCTCTTGGCTAAGGAGCACAAGGCCCAGAGAAGGAGAGAGGGAAGAGAAGGAAGAGGATGGAGAAATAGGTCTTGATCTCCAGCCCAAATGGACGACTAATTGGCCAGACTAGCTTAGAAAATCAGTTTAAATTGTACCTGCCCAGTTACTGTGATAAAGCTATTTCAATAAGTCTAAAAGGTTCCTGCATCCATTATTTGGGGCTGATAGCTAGAAATAATAAGAACCCTTAAAGAGTCTAATAAATATTCTACAACAAGAGGGAAATTCTCAGATGTTAGTTTTCAAGGTCACATGACCTGTGAAACTAGAAACGTACAGAGAGAAACTCAGCTTTTCTGTGTTCCTTTCTTAACTGAGGGAAAAAGAGATTCCCATCTCTATCTGCACAAACTTTAGAAAGGCTAAGCGAGCTCAGAGGAGCTTCAGCTTGTCTGGGTGTTGGCGTTCATAATTTCAGGTCGATATTTTGAGCTAGAGTAGCTTAATTCAACTCAAACTTAAGAAGAGCTGGGCCAGTAATAGTCCCTGGTAGAATAAAGACAAGGAAATGGCACAGGACACAGAATCTTTTTGTATAAAATTACCATTCAGCCCTAGAAATCTATCAAATGCTTAGAATTCTGTTCTCCCCACCAATGTCTGTAGAGGTTCATATCTTCACGAAAATGATGAATCTATCATTTTTATCTTTCATTGGAAATTAACATATATACAATTTAAATTTGACATTTAGCATACTGCCAAGATTCGTGTGCTTATTGCTGTCTCCACCCCAGAATCTGGGAAACAGAATTTCATCAATTTCAGAACTTAATTTTTTTTAAAGTTATTGCTGTTATTAGTGAAGTGACATGTCTGAAGAATGTAAAGTGTGAACAACTGACATGTTACTGAGATTATTTGGTGGAATATGCCAACAGTTTCCCACTCTTAAAAATACATGAAAAACTCTTACATAACTGTAAATAGTTTCTGAGGAGTCACATTGGGCTCATATTAGATAACAGCTAAATAAACACCAAAGTAGTTGTACACTGAGAAACTGAAATATGTTGACAAAATAGATCTCTCTATAGGGATCTTTGATGCCTACCAGGCCAGAATAAAAATATACCTTAATTTTGAAGGGTAAAGAATGATTCTAAAAATTGGCAGCACATTAGAATCACCTAGGGAGCTTTTCAAACTCCCAGTGCCCAGATAACAGCTAATACCAATTAAGCCAGAGTGTCTGGAATGGGAGCTTGGCATCAATATTTCTAAGACACCCAGGTGGTGCTTTAAACTGAGCAGCAAGATGGGGAAACCACTGGAGTAAGGTAGACATTTTATATTCACTACATCTGTTAGAAAGTGGTGGAAGTAGTGTGTAAAATTTAATTTAAGGAGTGCTTAAAATAACTCTACTTCTGTCCTCCTGCTTCCAAGACCAATTCTTCTTTCCATCCAAAGTCAATAATGTTGACAATCCAACATTATCCTGCTTTAGAGGGGGGATAGAGAAGTAAGGCAGAGATGAAGATCAAGGAATGTGAGTTAGCCATTTTTCATTATTAAAGGAATTTGAGCATTGCAACTCCACATCCTTCTTGTATTCACGGAGCATGAGGTCCACACTCTTGTTGGGTATTGGATTTATATTCCCTTGTCTCTGAGCACTGGCCATCAGATTAAGATGAAAATGAAAGGCTCCAGGCCGCTGACCCTGGGAGGCAACCCTGATGGTGGAATAGAAGTGTCTGACCACGTGTGCTGGAAGCCCTTCCTTCTCTGCCACATCCCAGAGTTCTGTACTTCCTACGTCTTTCAGAATCATAACCCATATTAGTCTCCCGTTGTCTTCAGTGTGATGTGGAATTCTTTATATTGTTCTTACTAATTGCTTTAAGTAGCTTTCCAGGAAATAAAGTAAGTTCTTTTTGTTTTCCATCTCTGAGACCCTTTCCTTGGTTAGCCATGGTAAAGGTTAATTCCTACAGCACACTTTATGTAAGATAGGGCATTTACCTTTAAGGTGCGCCAGTCTGACTTTTACTATCTTTCGACCTTTAGGAGAATAATTTGCCTGTAAAATAAAAATATTTCTGATATTTACACAAAACAATTAAAAACAGACTTCTGTTAAAAAGGGGGAGATATGCTAATAAAGGCTAAACAAGTCAGGGACCTGCTGCCCTATGCTACTCAGATGCCACAAAGTAAAAACAATGCTTGTGTCTGGGCTGGTTATGTGGCTCAACAGGTAAAGCCAATTGTCACTGAGCTAAGCCCGATGACCCGAGTTCAATCCCAGTACCCACAAGGTAGAAGGAGAGGACAGATTGCTCACACCCTAGTTGGCACACCTACACATGTACAAATACACACATGCACAAAACAAGTGTAAAAACAATTACAATAACAATATATGTAGTGGTTTAAGACTCACCAATCATTGCTAAGTAGTCTTGCTTGTATGTTCCATAATAACAACTTCTTTTAATGGTGAGAGATAACTGTCTCACTCAGAAACATAACAACCAGCCAACTATTATAAGCTCGGCCTAACAAAAGCTCCAGTTCTGATCCAATATATTTGTACTTTGTTGTTCTCATTGACACATAAGTGAAATTACAGTGGTTCTTATTCACAACATTAACATCTGAAGAGTATAACAGGATTTCCATTATTTCATTTACTTGTGTAGCCAGGCTTAAGAGATCCGGTGTTCAGTGTGGATTCACGTGCATCATATAAACGGTGCAGGTAGGACAAGACAGTGAGTAAGTTCATTCAATAGTCTCCTGAAAGGCATACAAGTTGAATAACTTTTCCTTAGCTCCTCTGTAGATAACCAGTTACCCTTTGGAAGGACTGAAGAAATTAAAAGTGAGAAAATATCACACACCAGATGTTTGTGTAACAAAATAGAAAACCAGTGAAGATGACAGGAAGGAAAAAGTCACCTTACTCCTTCCCCAACCCCAAGCAGTTCACTATGGAGGAGTTAATTCCCAGTTAGGAAAAGGAGACTTTATAGGCCTTTTAACATGAAACCAGGTGCTGTGATCATTACAGTAAAAATGAGTCCTGGGAAAAGCCCTGTGACTCTTACTCTCAAACTAATGCTTGAAGAGCAAGCCTCGAAATTGTTTTAGGCCATGAGTTTGGCTCCACTATCGTTGTTCCTCTCAGTGGCGAGCTGTGAATAAGAGGTTATCTGCTGAGGAACAAGGCACAGAGTTAGCACAGAGCTTTATCTTACAGCTGTTTGAGGTACAGTAGTGAGAGTATCTGGTAAAACTGAGGGCTCTTTATACAGGTCTGAGCTCCCAAATGGAATACACAGATTTGCCTAAAACAGAAAGAATCTGTTTCTGGTCAGGTAGGCTTAATTTCAACCAACATCATTTCTGAGCTCAGTGTGAGGAAGGGAAAAAGCCACACTCCAACTAAGACTGTACAGTTCCCTATAGAGACTGCACACAGCTCAGCTTATCATCAGCATTACCCAGGCAACAGGCTGTATCCTCTATCTCTTACCAAATCTAGAACAGCAAAGACATGCCAGGTCAGAGCTTGTCAATATAAATCTAGACTAAGCAAAGGCCTGTATCCTGTTGAGGTGGGATTGTAAAATGACCACAGGGACTCCAGCATATCCCTTTGATTGTATCCCTTTGCCTTTGTGAGATTCAGACATTCTACTTTAGTGTTAGCCTGAGTGGTAAGAAAATTGCATTAATGACAAGTACTCCAATATAAGGATGTGTGTTGCAGTGCAAGGCTCCATTTGCTGGAAATAGACAGGATAGGAATCACAAGCTTTTGCCTTGGACGTTAGTGTTAAGCTAGTAAAAGCCAGAACGGTGAATGCTTACAGCCACCACACTGAGGCTTGTTTGCTGAGAAAGTTTCTAAGGAAGACAGGTGGCCCCTTTCCTGGATATCTCACTAGAAACATTTGTAGCTAGTTACCATGTGTGTACTCTGGCAATAAGCAGCCCATAATGCTGTGGACTTTGGTTACACTGTGTTGTAATGCTACTGGAGGGCTTTGGACAAGGGCATGACAAGGGCATGACTGAGATTAATCTCTCTTTAGGAATCTACCCAGAGTTAGGTTGCTAACTAGCTATGGAGAGGGCTGTCTGGACATTGGAAAAGGCTTGAAAGGACAGAATATTCTTCTATAAAAACAATTCCTAATATTTTGGATCAACACACCAAGAGTGCATGTGGAAAAAACTTAGACTGAGATTACCCTCTAACACCAAAACACACCACAACACCAACAGCAAATCTGGAGTGGGTGCTACCTGGGGTTTAAATAGTCAAAGTGACTATAAGCGCCTGAGAAAGCAGCATGCTCAGATTCTGAAAAACACAAACAAAGCCAGACTTAGAAGAGTGCAATAAAATCCCAATCCTCAAAGCCTAAGTGAGGTCATACACCAGTACGCGTCAAATGCATTCAGGAAACCAATATTCAAAATAGAACACCCAAAGCTGATGAGGTAGTAACCAGTTTGGGAGCACTATGCACAGAGAATTTAAAATATCACCTTAAAAATAAAGAAATAAAATAAAATATCACCTTTAAAGAGATTCAGTGTGTTTGAAGACAATATAGAGAAATTTCAGTTCTCTAACAGAAAATTCTCAAAGTTATAGAAACAACTTTTAAAATAACCAAACACGAACTCGTGGGCTGGCTTTTTGATCACCTCCACCTGAGGGGAGAGCAGCCTTACCAGACCACAGAGGAAGACAAAGAAGCCAGTCCTGATGAGACCTGATAGACTATGGTCAGGTGGAAGGGAGGAGGACCTCCCCTATCATTGGACTGGGGGAGGAGCATAGGAGAAGAGGGAGGGAGAGTGGGATTGGGAGGGGGGAGGGGACTATAGCTGGGATAGAAAGTGAATAAACTGTAATTAAAAAAATAAAATAAAAGTTAAATAATTAAATAAAATAACCAACCAAACAAGAATTCTTGAGCTGACAAAAGCACTTTGTAAAACAAGAAAACAATTGAAAGCACTGAGAGTAGCATAGACCAGATAAAATAAAGAATTAGCATGTTCATATAAAAGGGATTTGGAAACAAACAAACAGTAAGGATGAAATAAATGAAAAAATAAAGAAAGATTATGGAAAGTTAAGGGCAATATTGAAAGAGCAAATGTTCAGCTTGTAGGAATTCAAGGATTTCAGAATGCAAAAGGGACAGAGAGCATAAAGAAATAGTAAAAGAAACCTTATCAAACACGGATAAAGTCATAAACATACAATGGTCAGTAGGTCAAAATTGAAAAGCCAGCTGTACCTCCAATAAAATCAACAAAATATGTTAAACGTATTGCATAAGTATACAATAAAAGATTGTTCCTAATAATTACAGGATGTGTCCCAGAAGTGCAAGCATTGTTCAGTATATGTAGCATACATTACAGAAGATCCATACCTTTTTCTAGTTCTTGATTTTTACCAGGGAATACTAAAGAAAAGTTTCCTAAGGAACTTCTCAGACATTTTCCTTGAGAGGAAGAGGCTATAAGAACTCCCGAGAAGCTCTTGTACCAGTGCCATTTGGGGATACGTGATGATGATAACCTTGACAAGTTTTGGGACTAGGAACAGTAAAGCATCTTCCTAAATAGTATTAGTAAATAGCCTGAAGGAAGCCAAACAAACTTCAAGAAAGTTAGTGATGAAGAGACACTCTCACAGATGAGAATAATTTCTCAAATGTTGGTAAATTGTATCTAGCTCTAGGGTTTTAGGCTTCCCAGACTTGCTTGTTTCCAAGTCTAGAAACAGAACTGGGTTCACTCAGTGAATGCCTGGGTGTTCCTTCACCTCTTTGCTGCCTGGCTCTGGCCTTTGCTAGAGTCTCCATCTCTGATGCACACACTATAAGAATGTCTGCTCTGACAGCTGTGTCATGTGTTTTTTTCTGCCCCTCCTTTCTGCCTCACTAAATGCCTTTGCAGTGAAGTTATTAATTTGGGGAGCACAGTATGTACCATATTCTAAACAGTGTCTCATAAACCTCATCTCCTTTGTGTTACAGTCCTTACATGTCCATAACTCTTTTTAGCATTGTAGCTATAGGCTTACTCATTAGGTTTTTTTTTTTTTTTTCATTTTTCTCTGTTTTTTGAGAAAACTTTTATATGTTTTTTTTTATTGTCTCTCTTAATCTTTTTTTAAACCTAATTTTGCTTTTAAAGCAAACTTATAATATCCTTTCGTCATTAGGGTTGGGATTTCTCACATTTGTATTGGTGGGTGTAATTTTCTGACTTGTAGCAGTCATGGAAGCTTCTTGCCTGGCAGCCTTGAAAGTAAGCCCCATGAAGGCGTACATTGAGTTCTAAGAACGAGCTCATACCAGACTCCCTGAACCCTATGCTCAGCTTTAAATTCATGTCATTAAGGTTATTTAAGCTCATACTCTAGGACAAATGTCCAAAAATTAGTGTACATGTTTAAGAATCAACACTGAGTATTGAAGAGATGGCTCAGCAGCTAAAAATATATACTGCTCTTGAAGAAGGTTCAAGTTCAGTTCTTCATCTATGAAAGTCAGCTCATACACACCTGGAACTCTAGAAGCAGAAGACCTCATGCCCTTGCCCTCTTCTGGCCCCAACAAGGGCACTTCTGTCACACAGCATTCATTCACACAGACATGTGTGTATATAAAGGAACGAAAATAGGATTTCTTTACTTTCAAGATGTTTTTAATAGTAAGGTTAATTAATTTTAGAAATTGAGACTAATATAGTTAATTAAAATAGTAAAAGATTGATAACAACAAAAATGTCAAAATTAAAAAGAATTGTACTTAAATTATATTGAGAGTTAGTTCTATTTCATAAAACCTAAATAATGTATAGATCACACTGAAAAAGTTACCTGTTTTTCACTTCGCACCATGGTGTGTGTTGGTAAGGTTGGGGGAGTGGATGTGATAAACTAGAGTAGAATCTGTGAGTGTCTCTGATCTCTAGTTTCTTATCTGGGCAGATTCAGTGAAGATACCCACTGCTCTATGTGCGATGGCCACATCATACTGAAAAAATTCCTGTTGTTCTTAGGATGTTCTTTAGAGCAGCATGCAGTACCGGATCCTGAAGCTCCCTACCTAGTTTTCAGTTGTTCCACTGCTACCACAGTCATGCTTAAAATCTACCTAAATATCTGCTACTCTGGCTCTCCCGGATGCTCAATGCATTCCTGGTTAATGTTTCTTCCAGTTTGGCTAACCTCTTCCTCCTTCAGGACATTCTTCTTCCTCAAGGGCAGAAAATTAATTATTTTTAATAATGGATTTTGATGGCTCATTAAATCTAGAACCCAAACAATTATTGATTAAGAAATAGTTCACATTTTCTTAGGGTCTATGAGATTTTATCTTTTACTCTCTTAGGAGAAGGACTGAATTTTAAAACACATTGTTATTATGGAGAACTCATCTTGAGCTCCTCCCCTTCTCAGTATTTGTAGGAATCATTAAATTAGTTTAAAAAATTACTCTGTGACACAGTTGCTATTGATCTGTCATAGAATATGTTAAGCTCTATCTGTTCTAAGGGAAGGCTCACATCTTTAGAAGTATCTTAGAAATATGTTCTTTGTCTACAGCAATGAGTTCAGCTGTAACTGAACTACTCTAAAAGGAGCATTTGAGGAAGCAGATGAAGAATATGCTATACAAAAGCCATACACTTCAATAAAATCAAGTATTAAGAAACTGTGAGACCCTTGGCTTACCTGGCCCAAGCCAGTCTGAACTGCATGTAGAAGAATTCTGACTTCGAGATTTCTAAGCTTGTTTTTTTTTTTTTTTCCATAAAATGCAAAGCAGACACTGGCTCCATACAAAACTATTATCCAGGCCTTGAAGAGTTGGCAAATATCCACAGGTAAGGCTTATGAGAATCCTGCCGTAAACCCAGAATACGTTAGAGGCACCAATCCAGCTGTGCAGTCATACATCCTCCTACAGAATCAGGCAGAGTGTCGGGGATGCAGCTTCTGGTTAGTTCCTTTGTCTGGACACCCTGACCCATCCAACCTTAGCTTATCTTGTTCATCATAACTATAGTTCATTTGCCTCATTCATGTTTAATATGTACTTTACCCAAAACATCATCATTTTAAATGATGCCCATTCCCATACTATCTTCACTTTACTTGTGGTCTACAATCTCTTCCCTAAAACGGGTCCTGCTGCCTTAAAGAATCCAAAGATAGAAATAAACAATAACCATTGCAAAATAAGAATGCAGGCACATCAGCAAAACTTCAAAACATTTATCCTGACACATTAAGAAAAAAAGCAAAAAAACAAAAACAAAAACAAAAACAAAAAAAAAAAACAAACCCAATCACACAGATGCACTACTTTTAAAGTTTCACTGTAAAAACTCAAATTATTTAGAAACTAAATTAAGCAATTTTCACTTACTCATTTCTAAATTTATTCAAATCATTAAAGCTATCACGTCTAAGCATTTGCTATGAAAACTTTCAGACATTTTTCTACACACACAAATAAAATTTTCTTTTTTTTCCTCATAGAATACTAACTAGGTCACCTCTGAAATGCAGTCATTTTATGATTCACTCTCTCCTGTTGACTCATCTGCTGATAGCATGGTATTTCCTACGGAGAAGTATTTATAAAACTAATAGCCATTATCTACAAATGTTTCTGTAAGCTAGAGGTTTTGTAACTTCTTTATGTAGTTCTATGTAATTTTTATAATATTTATATAATATATATATAAGTTAACATTATTTAATAGATAAATATGGATGAGGCCAACAAACCAACTTGCTTGTCTGAGACAACCTAAGTAAAAAAAAAAAAGCCTTTACTTATTAGGCTCTATTGTTTTGTCAAGAACACTCAATTTTGCCACTAAAACCTTCTAAAATCACATAGGATTTTTAATTCTTTTAAAGTAATCATGGGGTTATTGTACGGAAAGATCAAGCGAAAGATTTTTTTAAAACAATGTGCAATGAGTATTCATGGACATCGGGCTTCATGCTACAGAGCCAAAGAGCCTTGCACCCTTTTTTGGTTTAAGGCTCTTGACTACAATTTATGCAGAGCGAAGTATGGGGGGCAGTTCAAACAGTACAAAAAGAAGAATGCATGTAGAAAGTATTTAAAGTTGGCCAGTACTGACAGCACTATTGAGGCCAAAAAGAAATCCCATAAAAGTCTTTCTTGGTCCCATTCCAAGCTGTTGGGAAAACTGCTTCATCTGCTACGGTTTCAGAAGCGGTTCCTTGTTTTGCTTCTCAGGGTAACAGCATCCTCAATTTCATCGAGTCACAAGGAAGCCTTAAACTTGGTATGCATTCTCTATCTTTGATGCAGTAATATTTTTCCAGAGTGTGGGAGGACATCAAGCTATGAAAATATCCTCAGAGAGATTCGCTTATTAAGTTTAGTTTTATCAATCTTCCCAGTACTTTTTTTTTTCTTATTGAACACCAGGAGGTTCCCTTTATTTTGTGGGCACGTCGTGTTTTCTCTTTGTCTAATGAAGTTTCAAATGCTTTCTGATGAGCTATTAAGTTTGGGAAGAAGACAACCAGCTCTTTAAAGTAAGAAGACAGTGAAAATGAAGAGTACACAATTGCCTGGGCTTGAGGACACACCTCATTACAGCCCATTATTTGGAAGAAAAGGCTAATGCTTAGTAGTTCAAACTCTATAGACAAAAAAATTGAGAATTGTGGGGGGCCAATGTAAGAGCCTTATGTATGATCCTGATGACGCTTCATCATTTCTGATAAAGTAATATTGATGCTTAAAATGCAGGGCATTTATTTAAATTTGAATGTCAAAAAATTATGTCTTAATATAGAATGCTACATACATTGCATTGGACACACTTATAATCGAAATCATATTTCTCTTATGTGAAATTCAAATGTAATTGACAAGATGTGTTTTTTGCAATATTTTATAGCTCACTGATGAACTATACAGGAAGTGTCAAAGGGAAGGTACACACAAGTTCTATTATGTAATCACGGATAGGTTTGTTTCAGAAGTTCCAGTCAAGTCTCAACTTCAAATACTTTCTCGGCTTCAATGGATTGGAGTCACTATTTATGCTGTTCCTTGTAACATTTTAATAAGACCTGTAGGTCACATCCAAGGGAAACATAATTTGACTCACTCTCATAACCAGCTCAAGATGGAATCTTTCTAGAAATGGCTGAATGTGGCTGATAAGGGAGGTTGTGAAATTTGAGATTAAAAGTACCTTTTCTTCTTGAGGTAAGTAACGCTTTTTTGAGAAACTTAACAGGAGCAGATATGTTCCCAAAACATCAGACAATGTGCTGAGCTTCAAGATTTCCTTTTATGGAAGTGGAACCACTGAAGCATACATAAATCCCAGTAAGGAAATAGTGCAGGGCTCCCTGGTTTCATTCACCATGTAGGTTTTATATTTCTTCTATCTAGATGAAATTTCAGTGATGGATCTGTTTACAACCTTGGGAGTCTTAAATATTCCCTTATGTGCTCTTTAAACCCTTCACTTCCCCAAACAGAAATTTTGGGGATTTCACAGAAACATGTGGTTTCTGGCCTGTGACTGGATCACCCTGGCAATGAGATGTGGTGGTGTTCCCTAAAGAGATCAAAGGGATGTTCATCTCTTTTGTTACCTTTGCTGGAACCAGAAGGAAAGCTTTTGAAGATATTTCACCTGGTAGGAAGTCAGTCTAATAAACAGTAGGAGGAGTTGGTCTGATAAAACCGTCCAGGTAAATGTTTATGCATTAATGTGTGGCATCTACTCAATCAATAGGTATCTACTGAGTTACTATCATGTGTCAGAGAGTACTCTGTTTTGTGATATGATAATGAAGAAAGTGCCTTATTTGTCCAGCTGATGAAGATATTAAATGGGCAATTTCAATACTGAAGCAAGAGAGCATCTTTGTGAATAAAACAGCAACATCAAATAACTGAGCTTACTGATGGGAGATGCATGAAAACTTTAGGAGCAAGTGACAGCGGACAGCTATAGGGAAAATAGGGACTTACAAATCCCTCACAGGTTAAATAGAGGAAAAGAAGAAAGATTTAGGCAGAGGAAACTCCTTATACAGAATTCTAAATTGATGAGTCTATTTCATGGTATTGAAGAGTACCGAGGCATTGATGTTGGTGGGAAGGAGGAACAGAAGATGGGTGTGGAGTGTGGAAAGGCTCTGATAATAAGTTTGGAATATGTTTATGGACAGTGAGGGTTCCCTGAAGGTGTTAGGCAGATGAATGGTTCCATCATGCACGTATTTAAAAAGTCATTTAGGTTTCTGGTATGCAGTAAACTTAGCTGAATATCAACATGGGCTGCAAACTACGTTATTATGTACAGGGTAGACCAACATTGTAAAGGGTCAGCGAACGGTGTGCGGTTCCTTCCTCCTCCTGATGTAAGGCTAGGTCGATGGTGCTCTGCATTAGCTACACCAAATAATAATGTCAACCTGTGAACTTCTAAGACTCTATAGTCAAGCGCTTTCTTTGTATTACTTTCAATGATTCCAGGAACTAAAAGACCCAGGCCTAGAAAATAGGAGTATTGTAATATAATAGCAAAGGGGAAATGAGATCTATGGACTGTGTCAAAGAGTCCCAGTAGCGCATTATAGCATGGGCTAAGACCCTTGCAGAATTTCCAGATTTAGGACAAGTCATCTCCCTAATTCCCCCAGTTCACAAAAATAAAAGGCTTTTCTGGAGATCTTTAGATGGAGTTTGTTTGTTTGTTTGTTTGTTTGTTTAAATGAGCATGGTGAACTGGCATGAAATGCTAGATGTTAATTGACATTTATTAATAAATTATTATAACACTATCATTTTACAAAGAAAAGAAAGAAAATCAGAATTATACAATAAATGTTTTTGTTATGTATTTTTCATATAACTTTAATAACACTGAAATGTGTGTCGGTAATCAACTTGATTACATAAAGAATCATAAAGAATCACCTAGGAGATTCATTTCTGCTTATTTCTGAGAGGGCATTTCCAGAGAAGCTTAACGGGTAGCACCATCTCATAGGCTAGGGCCCATACTCAATAATAGAGACAAAAGGAAAAAGAAAAATGAGCACAGCAGTCACTTTCCTCTGCTTCCTGTTCTTCTGAAATGTGAAGAGGAGTCCCAGTCAGCTGCCACGGGGAACCTTCTCCAGTTCCTTCCTTCTAACTGTAAGCCAAAATAAACCTTTCTTTCCTAAGCTGCTTTATACAGGCATTTACGACATCAGTGGGAAAACTAACTATGCAATTGTTATCTGTTTTTGTAATGGATGGAACATGGAACATAAACTCGCCTGAGTGCTTCTCCTATAAGAAGCAACCCAAATAAAATCACACTAAAGCAATGAATAAAATCTCAACATGAGTGGATTTGTTTAAAGTATATCATTGTATCACATTACACAACCTTCTCTGGCCACTTTTCTTCAGCCTCCTTTGTTCATCTCAGACACACCATTAGCAGTGTCACTGTTCCACCTTTAAGAAAGGTACATTTGTATTTTATGCCTTTGTAAAATGTGTTTTAGATGCACGAGAAACAGCAGCTACTGTACAATTAACTAGAAGTTACGGTGCCACTTCCGGGCAGACCAGAATATGAATATTCAGAAGTTCAATTCTGCTGTTTCTCGTTCTTTAAAAGATGGCTCACCATCAAGCTTCCTTTTAGTTGAGCATTAATTCCTTTATGTACAACTAAGGCATGAGCTACATTGGCTAAATGATTATTCAGGGTCTGAGCAGTCTGCCCAGTATGACTCATGGCTAATGCCCTGGTGGTAGCTCCAACAGCCGTCAATGAGATGGTAGTAACTTGATGCTCTTTGGGTGGATGACACCTAAATGAACATCTGTACAAAGTCCCAATTTATTTCTAATATCAGAGATCAGACCTCTACTCTTGCCTGATGCGTCTAAAACAAAAAGGGGGAACTGTAGAGAGCTGCGGAATGCTATGCCTTAAAGATGGAGCTGGTTTCCGCCTTCCACCTTCCCGATGGTGAGTGCTCTCTGTCACGAACAACTCCACATTTGGCTAAGGCCGAGGATCTGGCTTGCTTCCATGTATGTGGACCTATCTGCATTGCCCCCGTGGCACGCCTGGGTTGGCTACCCAGAGGCTATTTAAGCTGTGGGCTGGCTTTCCCCGGGGTCCGAGGATTGTTCAATGTTCCTGAATAAACTGCATTGAAAAAAAAAAAAAAGATCGTAAAAAAAAAAAAAAAAAAAAAAAAGATGGCTCACATGGATGAATCAGCTTAAAGGGGTGGTGTAGAATGTCCACATTCTATTTGGATCATGTTTCTGAAATTATCTGTTTATGGAACAAATTAAGTAGGAATGGTGCGCAAAAATAAGGGAATTTAGGTGCACAAAGAAATTAACAGAGAAGCAAAAACATAGCAAATGCAACACTGAAGGCATTTGGCAAAGTTCATGTTTGATATGAGTTTGAATATTTTTCAAATAAATGATGTTATAGGCATTGTTTAATAAATGTTTTGTCCAAAGCCAGTCTTCATTTTCTTTGTTTAATACAATGTTTTCTGTAGGATTTTTAAACAGGCTTTAAAAGTACAGTTTTTGTCACTGTAATTCATTAAAATTATCTTCACAATTAAAAATATTAACATTTCCTTGCAGTGATGACGCAAACCTTTAATCCCAGCACTTATGAGTCAGAATTAGGAGAATCTCTGTATTCAAAGGTAGCCTGATCTACAGAGCAAGTTCCAGCACAGAGCAGAGTACACTGGGCAACAGTGTCTTGTAAACACAAGAACAAAATGAAACAAAATAGTAGTTTCTATTTATTGTACAAATTAAATGAGCCCATAACTTAAGGAAAGCTTCAACTTTTCTGTAAGACAGTTTCTCTTGATCCCATTTTAAGATAAGATTTAGGAACAAGTTTGTTGTAAAAATAAATAAATAAATAAATAAAAGTAAATAAAGACAACTTTTACTATTTTGTTGAAATTATTTTAAATCTCAGTATTGATTCAAAAAATGTTGGAAGAATTTGATTGAGGAACATTTCCTCTGTTCTTCCTGTATTGCAGCAAAGCATTCTAACTTGAATCTTCCAAATCTGACACAATATTAAATACATAAATAAATAAATTATTAAAATATTAATTTAGGCTGTAGTTTGGGAAATAGTTACTTATTTTCATCTATCAAACATCTACTTTGTATTGTGTAAACTAACACTGTTTGTGAATATATGTATTTAGAGTGTCCAATATCTGTACTCACATATCAAACACAAGAAATGAATAAAACATTATATCCACATTCATCAAATACCCAGTAGGCAATGTTCTAGTCCACGTCCTGATTTTTTTTATGACGACGTTCTGACAGTTTTAACAGCTTGAAATGAGAGATAAGGTTGTTTAAAAAGTTGCTTTTTAACCCCCTTGACATATCTCTTGGTCATGTAAATAGCATTCTTTTTGTTTTGTTTTGTTTTTTCATTATTTTATTTATTTATTCAATTTACATCCTGATTGCAGCTCACTCCCTCTTTACCCTCCATTCACATCCTCCTACCTTCATCCCCAATTCCCCCTTTCCTTCTCCTCAGAAATGGGGAGCCCTAATCAATTAATTTGTATCAGGCCTCTGTAAATAGCATTCTTTTTTCTGGGTTTCCACGTCATCATAGGTCTTTGCCTGTATGTATCCTCTTCTGTTCTTAGGAGGAAATTAGTTACATTGGCTTGGGAATCACTCTGCTGATTTTGCCTCATTAGCATTTTTTTTTAATTTTTCATCAATTACACTTTATTCATTCTGCATCCCCCCATAAGCCCCTCCCTCCTCTCCTCCCAATCCCACCCTCCCTCCTCCCTCTGGTTGCATGCCACTCCCCAAGTCCACTGATAGGGGAGGTTCTCCTCTCCTTTCTGATCTTAGTCTGTCAGTTCACATCAAAAGTGGCTGCATTGTCCTCTACTATGGCCTGGTAAGGCTGCTTCCCCCCCCCCCCAGAGGGAGGTGATCAAAGAGCAGGCCAATCAGATTATGTCAGAGGCAGTCCCTCTTCACATTACTATGTAACCCAATTGGACTCTGAACTGCCCTGGGCTACATCTGTGCAGGGGTTCTAGGTTATCTCCATGAATAGTCCTTGGTTGGAGTATGAGTCTCTGGGAAGTTCCCTATGTTCAAATTTTCTTGTTTTGTTGCTCTCCTTGTGGAGACCCTGTCCTCTCCAGCTCTTACTATTTCCCAGTTCTTACCTAAAATTCCGTTCACTTGCCCAACAGTTGCCCATCCGGCTCAGCATCTGCTTTGATAGTCTGAAGGGCAGAGGCTTTCAGAGGCCCTCTGTGGTAGGTTCCTAGGTTGTTTCCTGTTTTCTTCTTCTTCTGATGTCCATCCTCTTTGCCTTTCTGGATGGGGATTGGACGTTTCAGTTAGGGTCCTCTCTCTTGCTTAGTTTCTTTAGATGCACAGGTTTTAGTGGGTTTGTCCTATGTTGTATGTCTATATGAGTGAGTATATACCATGTGTGTCTTTTTGCTTCTGGGACAACTCACTCAGGATGATCCTTTCCAGATCCCACCATTTACCTGCAAATTTCATGATTTCCTTATTTTTCATTGCTGAGTAATATTCCATTGTGTAGATGTACCACAATTTCTGCATCCATTCTTCAGTTGAGGGGCATCTGGGTTGTTTCCAGCTTCTGGCTATTACAAATAAAGCTGCTACAAACATGGTTGAGCAAATGTCCTTTTTGTGTACTTGAGCCTCTTTTGGATATATGCCCAGTAGTGGTATGGCTGGATCTTGAGGAAGCACTATTCCTAGTTGTCTGAGAAAGCGCCAGATTGATTTCCAGAGTGGTTGTACAAGTTTACATTCCCACCAGCAGTGGAGAAGGGTTCCCCTTTCTCCACAACCTCTCCAGCATGTGTTGTCACTTGAGTTTTTGATCTTGGCCATTCTCATGGGTGTAAGGTGAAATCTCAGGGTTGTTTTGATTTGCATTTCCCTAATGGCTAGTGAGGTTGAGCATTTCTTTAAGTGCTTCTCTGCCATTCGGTATTCCTCTATAGAGAATTCTCTGTTTAGCTCTGTTCCCCATTTTTTAAGTGGATTACTTGGTTTGCTGCTTTTCAGCTTCTTTAGTTCTTTATATATACTGGATATGAGTCCTCTGTCAGATAAAGGGTTGGTGAAGATTCTTTCCCAATCTGTAGGTGGTCGCTTTGTTTTGATGACAGTGTCCTTTGCTGTACAGAAGCTTTTCAGTTTCATGAGGTCCCATTTATTGGTTGTTGCTCTTAGAGCCTGTGCTGTTGGTGTTCTGTTAAGGAAGTTTTCCCCTGTACCAATGAATTCTAGGGTATTTCCCACTTTTTTTTCAAGCCGATTTAATGTGTCTGGTTTTATGTTGAGGTCTTTGATCCACTTGGACTTCAGTTTTGTGCAGGGTGACAAGTATGGATCTATTTTCATTTTTCTACATGTAGACATCCAGTTAGACCAGCACCATTTGTTGAAGATGCTATCTTTTTTCCATTGTATGGTTTTGGCGTCTTTGTCAAAGATCAGGTGTCCATAAGTGTGTGGGTTTATTTCTGGGTCCTCTGTTCGGTTCCATTGATCCACCATTCTGTTTCTATGCCAGTACCATGAAGTTTTTAAAACTGTTGCTCTATAGTACAACTTAAGATCAGGGATGGAGATACCTCCAGAAGATCTTTTATTGTAGAGGATTGTTTTAGCAATTCTGGGTTTCTTGTTATTCCATATGAAGTTGAGAATTTTCCTTTCCAGGTCTGTAAAGAATTGTGTTGGTAATTTGATGGGCATTGCATTGAATCTGTAGATTGCTTTTGGTAAGATGGCCATTTTTACTATGTTAATCCTACCAAGCCATGAGCATGGGAGATCTTTCCATCTTCTCATATCTTCTTCTAATTCTTTCTTCAGAGATTTGAAATTTTTTTCATACAAGTTTTTGACTTCCTTGGTTAGGGTTACTCCGAGGTACCTTATGTCATTTGTGGCTATTGTGAAGGGTGTTGTTTCCTTAATTTCTTTCTCAGCCCTTTTGTCTTTTGTATACAGGAGGGCTACTGATTTTTTTGAGTTAATTTTGTATCCTGCCACTTTGCTGAAGGTGTTTATCAGCTGTAGGAGTTCCCTGGTAGAGTTTTTGGGGTCACTCACGTATACTATCATATCCCCTGCAAATAGTGATAATTTGACTTCTTCCTTTCCAATTTGTATCCCCTTGATCTCCTTCAACTGTCTTATTGCTCTAGCAAGGACTTCCAGAACTATGTTGAAGAGATATGGAGAGAGGGGGCAGCCTTGTCTTATCCCTGATTTCAGTGGGATTGCTTTAAGTTTTTCTCCATTCAGTTTGATGTTGACTATAGGCTTGCTGTATATCGCCTTTACTATGTTTAGATATGTGCCTTGTATCCCTGATCTCTCCAATACTTTGAACATGAATGGATGTTGGATTTTGTCAAAGGCTTTTTCAGCATCTAGGGAGATTATCATGTGGTTTTTTTCTTTCAGTTTGTTAATATGGTGGATCACATTGATGGATTTCCGTATATTGAACCACCCCTGCATACCTGGGATGAAGCCTACTTGGTCATAGTGGATAATATCTTTGATGTGTTCTTGGATTCGGTTTGCAAGTATTTTATTAAGTATTTTTGGATCAATGTTCATAAGGGAGATTGGCCGGAAATTCTCTTTCTTTGTTGAGTCTTTGTGAGGTTTAGGTACCAAGGTGACTGTGGCTTCATAGAATGAATTTGGTAATATTCCTTCTGTTTCTATTTTGTGGAATAGTTTGAAGAGAATTGGTGTTAGCTCTTCTTTGAAGGTTTGGTAGAATTCTGCGCTGAAGCCATCTGGTCCTGGGCTTTTTTTGGATGGGAGACTTTTGATGACTGCTTCTATTTCTTTGGGGGATATAGGTCTATTTAGTTGATTTACCTGGTCCTGGTTCAGCTTTGGTAAGTCAAATCGATCAAGAAAATTGTCCATTTCATTTAGATTTTCAAATTTTGTGGCATATAGACTTTTGAAGTAAGTCCTAATGATTGTTTGGATTTCCTCAGTGTCTGTAGTTATATCCCCCTTTTCATTTCTGATTTTGTTGATTTGGGTGGTGTCTCTCTGCCTTTTAGTTAGCCTGGCTAAGGGTTTGTCGATCTTGTTGATTTTCTCAAAGAACCAGCTCTTGGTTTCATTGATTCTTTGAATTGTTTTATTTGTTTCCAATTGATTGATTTCAGCCCTGAGTTTGATTATTTCCAGCCGTCTACTCCTTCTTGGTGTGTCTGCTTCTTCTTTTTCTAGGGTTTTTAAGTGAGCCATTAGGGTGCTTGAATGAGCTGTCTCGAATTTCTTCTTGAAGGCACTTAGTGCTATGAACTTTCCTCTTAGCACTGCTTTCATTGTGTTCCACAAGTTTGGGTATGTTGTGTCTTCATTTTCATTGATTTCTAGAAAGACTTTAATTTCTTTCTTTATTTCTTCCCTGACCCAGCTGTCATTTAGTAACAAGTTGTTCAGTTTCCATGTGTGTGTAGGCTTTTTGTTATTTCTGTTATTGTTGAGGTCCAGCTTTATTCCATGGTGATCAGACAAGATACATGGGATTATTTCAATCTTCTTGTATCTGTTGAGGCTTGCTTTGTGACCCACTATGTGGTCTATTTTGGAGAAGGTTCCATGAGGTGCTGAGAAGAAGGTAAATTCTTTTGTGTTTGGGTGTAAAGTTCTATAAATGTCTGTTAGGTCCATTTGATTCATGACCTCTGTCAGAGACATTGTTTCTTTGTTTAATTTCTGTTTGGTTGACCTGTCCTTTGTTGAGAGTGGGGTGTTGAAGTCTCCCACTATTAATGTGTGTGGATCTATATGTGCTTTAAATTTTATCAATGTTTCTTTCACAAATGTGGGTGCCCTTGTATTTGGGGCATAGATGTTCAGGATTGTGATGTCTTCCTGGTGGAATTTTCCCTTGATGAGTATGAAGTGTCCTTCCCCATCTCTTTTGATTAATTTTGGTTGAAAGTCTATTTTATCAGATATTAGAATGGCTACTCCTGCTTGCTTCTTGGGTCCATTTGCTTGGAAAGTCGTCTTCCAACCCTTTACCCTCAGGTAATGTCTATCTTTGTGTCTTAGGTGTGTTTCTTGTATGCAACAGATTGCTGGGTTTTGTTTACGTATCCATTCTGTTAATCTGTGTCTTTTTATTGGAGAGTTGAGTCCATTGATGTTGAGAGAGATTAATGACCAGTGGCTGTTAGATCTCTTGATTTTGATGTTGGCTGTGGTCATCAGGTTGTGTACTTCGTTGCTTTTTGTTTTACTGAAGTGAGGTTATTTATTTCCTGTGTTTTCTTGAATGTAGCTAGCTTTCTTGGGTTGTATTTTCCCTTCCAGTGTCTTCTGTAATGCTGGATTTGTTTGTAGGTATTGTT
This sequence comes from Meriones unguiculatus, assembly GCF_030254825.1. Lineage (NCBI taxonomy): Eukaryota > Metazoa > Chordata > Mammalia > Rodentia > Muridae > Meriones > Meriones unguiculatus. The sequence continues at coordinate 37,547,708 of NC_083350.1, read as the reverse complement.
GAAATTTGTTTTTGTCATTGAATATCTTGTTTTCTCCATCTATGAGAACTGAGAGTTTTGCTGGGTATAGTAGCCTGGGCTGACATCTGTGTTCTCTTAGGGTCTGCATGATATCCGTCCAGGCCCTTCTGGCTTTCATAGTCTCTGTTGAAAAGTCAGGTGTGATTCTAATGGGTTTGCCATTATATGTTACTTGGCCTTTTTCCCTTGCAGCTTTTAGTATTTTTTCTTTGTTCTGTATACTTACTGTTTTGATTATTATGTGGTGGGAGGATTTTCTTTTCTGGTCAAATTTGTTGGGTGTTCTGTAGGCCTCATGTATTCTAATTGGCCTCTCCTTTAGCTTGGGGAAATTTTCTTCAATGATTTTGTTGAAAATATTTTCTGGACCTTGGAGAAGGGAGTCTTCTTTTTCCTCTATACCTAGTATTCTTAGGTTTTGTCTTTTCATATTGTCTTGCATTTCTTGGACGGTCTGTGTCAGGAATTTTTCGGATTTAACATTTTCTTTGACAGATACATCGATTTCTTCCATTGTATCTTCTACACCTGAGATTCTTTCTTCCATCTCTTTTAGTCTGTTGGTTATACTTACCTCTGTAGTTCCTGTTTTCTTCCCTAGATTCTTCCTTTCCATTGTTTCTTCCATTTGTGTTTTCTTTAATTTTTCCAATTCTACCTTCAGGTCTTGAGTTGTTTTGTTTACTTCCTTCACCTGTCTGATTGTACTTTCCTGTTTTTCTTTTAGTTCCTTCAACTCTGTTTCTTTCATTTCATTCAGTGTTTTAAGCATTTCCTTTCTCAAGGCCATAAACTGTTTGGCTGCAGCTTCCTCTATTTCTTTACGGATGGCAATATTCTGTTTGAGTTTATCTTCCTCTATGTCTTTACGAATCTTATTTGTTTCCTCTGTTATCATCTTCATGAGCATACTTGTTAGGTCATCTTCTTGGATTTCAGTTATGGTGGGGTATCCAGGGCTACTTGCCCCTGGGTAACTGGGTTCTGGAGATGCCATATTGCTCTGTCTTTTTTTGCTTGAGCTTTTATGCTGGCCTCTACCCATTGTGTTATTTTAGGAGTTTGGGGTTATTTTCTGGTGGTTCCTGGGGATCCTGTGGTTGGGAGAATCCCCTTTGCAGAAAGCTGGTTTTTCCTGAAGGATGTCTTCTCAGCTTTTTGGGTATAGTCCCTGTATGGCTGGTGTTTTTTCAGGAGTTGCTCACCTCAGGGATATAGACCTGAGTGGTAATTGTGGTCTTTGTTAGTCGAGAGGGTTCTCCTCTCACCCAGGGAAGTCCTGAGGGCAGCTGCCCTGTTTCTGGGTTTCTTGTTTCAAATTTAATGATCAGCTGCTGTGACCCAGTTGGACATCAGGCGTGCCTCAACTGTTTGTGCTTGTGTCTGGAGCACAGCTGAGTGCTGGCGCCTCGGCCCCACTAGACTGCTAGACTTTTTCTAGGGGAGGATTGGGTGATTTAGATCAGTACAGTTTCCTTCCTTCCCCGTGGATTCTCTGGAGACAGGGACTCCTAGTGTCTTTTTTTGCCCTGGTGCAAACTGCTCAGTGTCCGCCAGTTGGCTGGCCACAGAAATTTGCCTGTGCCTGGAGCACAGCTGTGTGATGGCGGCTCAGTCTCTGCCAGCTGTCTGGTGCGCAGAAACTGCCTGTGTCTGCCTTTGCGGCTTTTGGGAGCCTGAGTTGCTCCCTAAGCTGGGTAATTTTCCGGGGACCTTTTCAGGTTGGGGGTGAGCTGAGTGCTCTGAGATCAGACCCGCCGTTTCTATCTCTGGCGGTGAATCAGGCCCGCAGGCAGGCAGGGCTCTGTGCCGGAACCTGGGTCCCTGGCTCTGGCTCCGGGCTGGCTCCTGGGGTGCCCGTGGAACCCGCCCGAGTCTTTTCCAGGGGATGTCTGGGTGACCTAAGGCCGGTCCCAATCATTTCCTGTACCCTGGGGTTATCTCTCGACTGAAAATTCCAGTCTCTGATAGTGTGGTGCCCAAGGTTCAGTCTGGGACCGTGACCAGAGACACTGGCTTGTGGCTCTGGGCTGGGGCTGGGGCTGGCGGCCGGCAGCCAAGCCTCTGGCGGAACGGGGATCTCTTCCGCGGTTTAGCAGGGTGAGTTAAAAGCTGATTGAATCCCCCACCTTGGGGTATCCTCTCACCTGGGAAACACAATGACTGTGTTTTATGAGTTCTGATTGCTGTTCACTGTGCTGATCCTGCTGTGCTGCTGCTCAGAATGAGAGTCCCCCCGGTGCCGCCATCTTGCCCCTCCCCGCCTCATTAGCATTTTAAACACAGTCTCCAGATAAAGTGTCATTCTGATGTACTGGAGGTAAACACTTCAAAGTATGAATGCAGTTTGTGTCAGGAGACAGCTCAGCCCATACCAAATACAATTATATGTTCTATAAAAGTATGACTTTACATATTCTTAAAGCATGAGTTTAGACTATTTGAAGAATCACAAATTAGGACATACTGAGAAGCTTAGGTACTTGGGCTTTTTCTGAATATATGCTTTATCTAGAAAAGAATATTTTACCAATCTACTTTTTGGTCTGATTAAGGTTTGTATAAGAACTTCTACAAACTAAAATATATTTTGTTTAATTAATGAATGGGTTAGTCATGTAGAGGATGGTCAAACCAGTCTCACCGCCATACTGTGTATATTTACCTATTTCTGGGAGCATAACTGATTTAGCACATTACTACATCATTAATTTATGCATAAATTTATTTTAAATTTTTAATTTATTATTTATTGGAATTAATTCACTTTGTGTCCTGGCTGTGACCCCTTCCCTTGTCTCCTCCCGCCTTCCTTCCCTCTTCTGCCTCTATGCCCCACCTCTAGTCCACTACAGTGGAGGTCCTCCTTCCTTTCTATTTGACCCTAGCCTATCAGGATTCATCATGGTTGCATTGTCTTCCTCTGTGGCCTGACAAGGCTCTCACCAGGGAAGGTGATCAAAGAGCCAGCCACTGAATTTATGTCAGAGACAGCTCCTGTTCTGCTTCCTAGGGAACCCACTTAAGACTGCCTGTGGGCTGTGTCTGAGCAGGGGTTCTAGGTCCTCTCCATGCATGGTCCTTGGTTGGATTATTGGTCTCTGCAGGCCCTCTGGGCCCAGATTATTTGACTTTGTTGGTCTCCTTGTGGAGCTGCTAGGCCCTCCAGGTCTTTCTATCTTCCCCTTCATTCATAAGATTTCCTGCACTCTGGCATAAACATATTTGGTAAAATTTAAGTTCTCAGATGTGAAAAGTTATATTTGTGCTGGAAACTAGTGTGTTAGAATAGTTTTAGATACCTTAATTGCTCAGTTTCACTAGGATTCACTTTTTTGGCTGAATGATATCTGGCTTTAAGTTCAAGCTTATGTAAATAGTTAACTTCATTCAAATAAAATTGATAAAATACATATTTAAATTTTATAATCACCTAGCTATCACACAGAATTCTATAAATATGAATAATTTTATATTCCAGTTAAAAATTTAAATAATCTTAATTGTTGTTCTTGAAGCTCTTCTGGTTTTTCTGAACTGAGAAAAATTATCCTAAGTGGAGGTAATTATAATAAAATATTATATGTGAATTATGTAAATCAATTGACTTTAGCAAATTTCATTACACTGTTATATAAAAATAAATCATTTTTTCCAGTGTGTCAAATTCTCTAATTTATATATCCTGAGTTATATCAAAGAATGATAGTATTTACATTTTATTTCATATTCCAGAAGAGTTTAAACATAAAATTTTAGCTACAATAGGATAATCTGTTATTTTTTTAATGTACAAGTACTGGGACAGAAAAAGATTGCTTAATCATAATTTCATTGTATGTTTATGTGTGATTATTTACATGTACGATAGACTTAGTCTCTATTATCTTCATATCATGCATCTCATCTTTAGGAAAGCTTAGAGAATGTGTAACAATTTCTTTAAGTTTTCCTTATTGATGTAAGTTGCATATTACCATTTGTATTATGTACACGAATGTTTGTAAACTTACCATATTTTTTTTCTTAAATGTTCTTTTTTAATTTATTTTTATTTTTTATTTTTTTATTATTAGTTACATTTTATTGACTCTGTATCCCAGCTGTATCCCACTCCCTCATTCCCTCCCAATCCCTCCCTCCCTCACTCATCTCCTCCCTACAGGTTTCCAAGTCCACTGATTGGGGAGGACCTCCTCCTCTTTCATCTGACCCTGTTTTATCAGGTATCTTCAGGACTGGCTGCAATGTCCTCCTCTGTAGTCTAGCAAGGCTGCTCCTTCCTCTGGGGAGGGTGGGAATCAAAGAGCCAGCCACTGAGTTCATGTCAGAGAGAGTCCTGTTCTCCTAACTAGGGAATCCACTTGGATACTGAGCTGTCATGGGCTATATCTGGGCAGAGGTTCTTCTAGGTTATATCCATGCATGGTCCTTGGTTGGAGAAACAGTCTCAGAAAAGATCCCTGTGCCCAGATATATTTGGTCCTTGTGGAGCTCCTCTCCTTTCCAGGTCATACTAACTCCCCCTTCTTTCATATGATTCCCTGCACTCTGCCAAAGGTTTGGTTATGAGTCTTAGTATCTGCTTTGATACAATGCTAGGCAGAGTCTTTCAGGGGCCCTCTGGGGTATTGTTTTCTCCTACCACCAATGCACCTCCCACTTGTCTTTCTAAGTGAGGGTTGATCATCTTACCCTGGGTCCTCTTTCCTGTTTATCTTCTTTAGGTGTATAGATTTCATTATGTTTGTCATATCTTATAGGACTATATGAGTGAGTATATACCATGTGTGTCTTTCTCCTTCTGGGATACCTCACTCAAAATGATCTTTTCTAGATCCCACCATTTGCCTGCAAATTTCATGATTTCCTCAGTTTTGATTGCTGAGTAGTATTCCATTGTGTAAAAATACCACAATTTCTGTATCCCTTCCTCTGTTGAGGGACATCTGGGTTGTTTCCAGGTTCTGGCTATTACAAATAAAGCTGCTACAAACATGGTTGAGCAAATGTCCTTGTTGTGTACTTGAGCAAATTTTGGGTATATGCCTAGGGAAGTATTTCTCATAAAAGTTGGAGGTATATTTTTTGAGACACAAACAGAGAGAGAGAGAAATTAACGATGGAAAGCTGAGATTTTGGGTTGTTTGGACACTCAAATACAAGTACCAATAAGCTCTGTTTACTGACTAAAGCCGGAATCAGGGTGAGTAGAATGAGGAGCTGAAGAGGTGCTCAGTTGTTGAGAGTGTAGGAGTGTTCTTAAATTATTTTATGCATATGAGTGTTTTGTGTGTATGTACATCTGTGCACCACATGCTTTCCTGATACCTGTGGAAACGAGAAATAGATGTTGTAGTCCCTGAAACTAGATGGACAGATGATTGTGAGCCATGTAGGTGCTGGGGATTGAAATCTGGTCCTCCAGAAGATCTGCAAATGCTTCCTGACTCCCTGATTATTTTAAGACTTGTTATTAGACTTATCATTGTAGACATATATACATCTTTGAAGGTTTTTATGATGCAAAGGTTTCACTGTAGAAATGCTGAAACTGTTCAAATGCCACTTGAAAACATCTGTGAGAACACAGAGTACCCTAAGGCCACTTAAGAGTGTCTGTAACCTCATTTCCAGCAAGGGAATCAGGTAATAATAGAGCTTCATGTGTCATATTATGTATGGAACTGACCATTGCAATCACTCAGGATTTTCTTCTGTATACTTTAGTTCATTTTCCATTAATATGTCCTAAATATTTATCACAATAAAAATGCTCTAGGATGTTTAATTATGTCCCAGGTTACTCCTGAGCACTTTGCATCTATTTAATTATACTCTCCCAAACATTGATAGGAGATCAGTAGTACTATGGTTCCCACTTGACAAATAAGTCAGGATTTGAAATGATGAAATTCGGCTTCAGGGCTCACATTCATACCTCCAGTAGATTTCTTTCTTTCTTTCTTTCTTCCTTCCTTTCTTTCTTTCTTTCTTTCTTTCTTTCTTTCTTTCTTTCTTTCTTTCTTTCTTTCCTTTTTAAATTATTTTGTGTTTGTATGTCTTTATTACAAGGAGATCTTAAATTTATTAAATAGGTGTTTTTAAAATTTTTATTGTTAAAAATTATCCACATCTAAGCCTTCTTATCCCTATCCACCTGTCCATCCATGTGTTTGTCATTTATACTCCCACCCCCATTTTAAAGGCTCTACTGCAGACTTGTTCTCATGTGGTTACATTAATTCTGCATGGATTTTTCTATTGGTTACATTAATTCTGCATGGATTTTCAATGTCGTGTTCAGGTTGCAGTAAAAGTCACACACACTTTGCACATCTTTTTGAAAAAATCATTTTGGAACAACATAAGGGACAGATTTCAACATGTTTTCTTACATGAGAAGCAGATGATGAACACAATAGAAATTCCCAGGTCTAGTGCTGAATCCCATTTCAGCTTTTATTTTCAGAGAATCTTAATTTACTAAACTTGAAATAAATAAATATCTCATAGAAGATTGATCTTACTAATTTATAAATTGTATACATTGTTCTTAAGTTTTCATATTAATTAAATACTAAGTCAATTTACATCTCAATTCTTCAGTTACAGTTTTCCTTACAAAAGAAGACTTTTAAATATAATATTGAAAATTGTGCCTTTGTTGGAAAAAAAACAATTTACAAGAGATATAGACTGCAAAACTTTATGAAGACAAAGCAGAAGAGTGATGAAAAGATAGTTAAAGTAAATTTTTAAATTACTTCTCTCAAGGATTTAATAAGCCTGTTTCCTAAAATTATTCTAACAGAAGCATGATTTTTACAGAATTTAATGTTTCATGTCTTGATTCTAACACCAAATTTAGTTTTAATTTTTCTTTCTTGTGAGGGCGATTATGATTAATTCATTCATTACTCCATGTATTCATCAAATACTACGTATTTGTGGTCAGGCTCAGAGCTGAGATTTCTCAAGTATTTGGTCATAATTAGAACTAAACTTTGAATTTGTTGAATTTGACATTTGGAACACAAGTTTAAGTAAATGTCAAACTTTAACTCTGAAGATGTAGTAATTTCCTCTGTTTGAAACTGTTTGTCCTTTCTGGTTCTGCACAAAAAACATTTAAACTTCTGGGAGCTCCCTCCCATAACTAAGTTTTGTAAATCCAATATAACCACAAAAATTCTACAGCAGGATATGATTCATACCTTGCTCAATTCTTCATTTCTGAGTCTTTGATTTTATTTTTTATTTTACTCATGTGGCTACATTAGCTCTAACTGCAGCAATGACATCTTACTATGAGGCTCTTTCTTTACTGTCTTTGAAGTGGTCCAAAATAGACAAATTTAAGTTTTTGTCAGTTAATTCACATACCAGTTTTGACAACAGATGCTCACTTGGGACAACTGACTTTCTGAGTATTTAAAAAATATTTATTTATTATGTATTACAATTTATTCACTTTGTATCTCAGTTGTGACCTCCTCCCTCGTCTCCTCCGAATCCCTCCCTCCCTCCCTTTCCTTCTCCTATGCCCCTCCCCTAGTCCACTGATAGGGAGGTCCTCCTCCCCTTCTATCTGACCCTACCTTATTGGGTCTCATCAGAGTCTTGAACATAAATAGCTATTGGTCGCCTACAATTTCTGTGAGTTGTACTTGGAGTCAGTCAATACTGTTGCTCATCCTGAATAGAAATAAAATGGACTGAAACTCTTCTGATCCTTGTCCTCAATCAAGATGCTCCACACACTTTCTTTCTTGCTCTGCTGCTATCCCCATTCTCCAAGATTTCCAGTGTATCAGTCGGACAAATTCTCCTGGTAAATATCCATGCCAATTTCTTTGTAGTGTCCCCATTATTGCCAAACACATGATGAATTTCTCAACAATATTCTTATAGTACAGTCATGGTACTGCTCAAGTAGAGAAAGAGACTCGAGTAATAGAGAAAATGTACAATCTCTCCTGTAACTATTTTCTTAAAGTGAAAGCCATTGTAAAAAGGATCCCATAAAATAATTATATGTATAACTTTTAAGCCAGATGATTTATTGAACAAAAGGATCTGTTGGTTGGTTAGGTGGCTCAGAAATTCAGGGCTTGTGGTATTCTTGCAGCACCTCTGAGTTTATTACCTGCCATTGATGCGGGGGGGGGGGGTCATGGCTACTTGCAACTTCACAGCCAGGGAGTTTGATGCCCCATTCAAGTCTCCTAAGGCACATTCACTCATGTGCACATACCCACAGAGAGAGAGAGAGAGAGAGAGAGAGAGAGAGAGAGAGGAGAGAGACAGACAGACAGACAGGCAGCTGGACACACACATATGAGTATGAACAAACATTGTTTCAAAGGTAAAAGTAAAAAAGATTAAAAGAAATAATTTTCTTCTTTTCCTAACTTAAGTAGGATGAAGAGAAAAAGAAAGAGGGATTTGACCTGTGGTATTTTTAACTCAAAATGTTCTTTAACCGACATTCAGCTTGAGTACATGTACTTGAAGATTCTAGGAGTGTGTATGAATGAAGGTCAACAAGGAAACTGATATCCATGTCCTGGACTTCCCATACCTGCCCTCTGAGGGGATACTTTTGTGGAGAAATGTGTCTGTTCTCTCCATGCGACAAATCTTACACGTGCCAATGGGACACTAATGCCTTTAGTCAAGATTCTTCTTTAATCAGAGCCCTTCCTCCCATCCATCTCGCTGGCAGACCCACTAGCAATAATTATTTTTTTGTTTTTGCCAGTGTTTTGAATCCTTATTCATAATGAATTATGCTATTCTAAGGAATTTGTTGCTACAAATTGTTCTAGTAGCTATCATAAGTCATTTGGAAGTTTACAGTAAAGCATTACACACAGAATAATTTTAGTATAAATTCATCTTTAATCATATATTTATTACAAATTACAATATCAGAAAAACATAATATGAAGGATACATTAATATGTTATGATCAAATGTCTTAACATATCAAACTTAAAAGTGTATTGGAATGGAAGCCTGTTGGAGAAATAGAATTTTATTAAGGGAAATATATAAAGCACATTAGTATAAAATGATTTGTTCATATATTTTGGATGATGTGAACTCTATATTTTCCCAGGATTGTTATCATGGAATCTCTCCTAAATGTGTGTACATACAACTCTTCAAATAACCCTGGGTTATCTTTTCAAAGTCACGGTATTTACTTTTTAGCTAGGACATTTCTTCAGCCAGTTGGTCACTTTTCTCCACTATAGCTATTTTAGAACTCTATTCTGAGCCTGTGTTGTTCTTCCCAGCTGAAATGTTCATTTCCATTCTGTTCCCATATTTAAATGGTCCTCCTTCTTTAGAGGTTGACCCAGTTTTCAAATACTCAGAGCAGTCTTTCTTAATCATCCTAACACCTGTTTATCTTAACTTTCTGGAACTACAATAAAATACATAAAGATTCATTCTATTTGCAATCTTCCATTTGTACAGAATATCATGTGTGTGTTCCCTGATGTCTGCAAATAAAATAGTATTATAGACTGAATGTTTGCATCCTTAGCGTTTCACTGTTGAGTTCCTACCCCCCATTGCAAAAGGGAGTCTTTGGGAGGCAATTAGGTCATAAAACAGAAGCTTCAGAAATAGGATTAGTGTCCTTGTAAGAATCTGAAGAGGCTGGCTTTTATTTCCTGACTGTGCTGTGAAAATAAGACAATAATTCTGCACTTGCAACCTGGTAGGCAATCTTTACTGGATCCTCGACATGGTGGTATCTTGGTCTAGGTCTTCTAGCTGCCAGATTGTGAAACCTATTTCTGTTGTTAATAGGTTACCCGGTCTATGGTAACTTGACAGAGCAGGCCAAACTTACTAATCCAAATACCAAAGCTTTTAGAGCCTAGAGATATTGATTAAATTATACTGCCTGGAATGGTACAATGAATATAGTGGTGTCTAAGAAGAACTCTATGAAAGAATAATTAAAAGAATTCTTTTCCGTGACTGGGATACATTCAGTATTGGCAAGATGACCATTGATAATTATAAGGAATAGCTTTTAGGAAATAGCAACTTTTTTTAGCCTAAAACTTCTAGAGCCAGTGTTACATTTTGCTGGAACGAAAAGTCACGTGTCGGGCTAGTGTTTGAAAAATGCAGAGTGCGTGCTCTTGCCTGAGTACATATCCCTTACGGCTTCTGTTGCTGTGCTGAATGCTGGTATATTAATTGTTTAGGGATTTCAAAGCCTGCATAAAAACGCAAATGCTTTGTGGAAGAACATTTTAGCTGATATTGCCTTATCAGATTACTTAGCCTCCTTGCCTAGCCCTCTCTGCGGTATTAGAATAGACAGAGATGAGAGAAATAAGGGGAGGAAAAGGCACAGAGCAGGCAGCTCAGTAGAAGGCAATGTCAGGGGGATATTTTGGGCAACAAGAATGTGTGGTAAATGTGCTGAATATGTAAGAAGGAGCAAAGTGCTATCTGCCAGAAAACAGTGTGCGCAGAGAACAGCTGTGGAGCAGGCCAGATCTGTTCTAGAAGAAAGTGTGGCTTGTAAGTTTGATGAATAAATATTAACTAGTGGAGCCTTCTATTTAGCGAAGATGGAATATGTCTTAACTGTATGATGAAAGAGACCACCTTGAAGGGAGTGTTTCTTCATGCTTCCTATGTGACTTGTAAAGCCACTAATATCACTAAAACTCCATTCACCTAGGTATTTTGGATTTCTTTTACATTTATCATTCTGAGAAATAGAATGTTTCCTAAAGTCCTCTTTGTTGATTACTCTTCTGTATTTCAGGGGAAACTGGTCTTACTTGAATCTAAGTCAGGAAGTGCAAATCTCTATGCTTCTCAAATATTCAAAAAATTCAGTTTGACATTGTGATCCTTGATTCATTTGGAATTGATTCATGTGCAAAGGGAGAGTAAGGGATCACATCTTTGTCTTCTCCATGTAGATATCTACATCTAAATCTCACACCTTTTGCTAAAGATGCTGTATTTTCTCCAGTGTATGTTCTTTTGGCATCTTTGTTGAAATCAGGTAGCTGCACATTCATGGGCTTGAGGGTCCTCTCTTCTAGTCTTTAATCAATGTATCTGTTATATGACAATACCGTGCTGCATTTACTACCACAGGTTTTTAGTAGAACTTGAAATTTGGAATGGTGATGCCTTCAACAATGTTTATTGTTGAGTATTGCTGTGGTTATTTGAGTCTATTTTGTATCCATTATTTCAATTAATAGTTATGTGTATACATTGGCTATAATGAACAGCTTTCCAAATAGACTTAAGACCAGCTCAACAAGAAGGAAAATATGCATAGTACTGTGTAGGAATTGTTATGGGATGGCTTTGAGCCTGTAGACTGCAAGATGGGTATTTTGGCAACATTAATTTTAACTCCGGATCCATGCTCATGTGTGTGGGAGGTCTCTCTATCTTCTGGTGTCTTATTACATTTCTCCAGGGTTTTAAAGCACTCATTATATAGGGTGTTTTTCCCCTTGGCTAGGTTTATATCAAGGTGTTCGTTTTCTAGGCTATTATGAATGGTATTCTTTGGATGATATAAATGGAATTTTGAGCAGTTCTTTCTTTGTTAGTACATTTGTCATTGGTATGTAGGAAGGGTACTGATTTGGGTATGCTTATTTTTAGCCTGACACTTTACTGAAAGTGTTTATCAGCTTTATGAGTTTTCTGGTGGACTGTTCATATTTCTCATGTGTTGAATAACATTATTGCAAATAGGAATATTTTTATGTGTTTATTTACTATCTGTATCCCTTCTAATTCCTTCTCTTGATGTATTGATGTAGCTAGGACTTCAAACACCATATCAAAAAGTGTGGTACATGTTTAATTCCTAATATTAGTTGAAATGCTTCAAGTATTTTCTCCATTTAACATGAGGATAAATATTGTATTGTCATACATGGCCTTTATGATGTTGTGATGTGAAACTTTTCTTCTAAATCTAGTATCCTCAAGGTTTTTTCATGAAGGAATGGTGAACTTTGCTTCAGGCACTTAGCATCAATTGAAAGGATCATGTGATTTCTGTCAGAGAGTCTGATTACATGATGAATTATATTTATTGACTTTCATAAGTTGAACTATCTTTCTGATGAGTTATTGAGTTCCGTTTGCAAGCATTTTATTGAAAAGTTTTGTACCTATACATTTAAACATTCTATACTGCAAAGCAAACTGTTAATCAACTGAAGAAAAAGTTTACAGAACATAAAAAATATGTTTATCATATCTTATAGGTCTATATAAGTGAGTATATCCCATGTTTGTCTTTCTCCTTCTGGGATATTTCACTCAGAATGATCTTTTCTAGATCCCACCACTTGCCTGCAAATTTCATGATTTCCTCCTTTTTGATTGCTGAGTAGTATTCCATTGTGTAAAAATACGACAATTTCTGTACCCATTCCTTTGTTGATGGACATCTGGGTTGTTTCCAGGTTCTGGCTATTACAAATAAAGCTGCTATAAACATGGTTGAGCAAGTATCCCTTTTGTGTACTTGAACGAACTTTGGGTATATACCTAGCAGTGGTATAGCTGGGTCTTGAGGAAGCACTATTCCTAATTGTCTTAGAAAGTGCCAGATAGCTTTCCAGAGTGGTTGTACCAGTTTACATTCCCACCAGCAGTGGAGAAGGGTTCCCCTTTCTCTACAACCTCTCTAGCATGTGTTGTCGCTTGAGTTTTTCATCTTGGCCATTCTGATGGGTGTAAGGTGATATCTCAGGGTTGTTTTGATTTGCATTTCCCTGATGGCTAATGAGGATGAGCATTTCTTTAAGTGTTTTTCTGCCATTCGATATTCCTCTGTCAAGAATTCTCTGTTTAGCTCTGATAAACATAATGAAATCTATACACCTAAAAAAGATAATCAATTGAGCGGACATGGGGTAAGATAATCAATCCTCGTTTAGAAAGACAGATGGGATGTGCATTGAACTTATGACAGGAGTCTACTGAGTGCATCTGAAAGACTCTAACTAGCAGTGTTTTCAAAGCAAAGACTCATGACAAAACCTTTGGCAGAGTACGGGGAATCATAAGAAAGAAGGGGAGTTAGTCTGATGGGGAAAGGATAGGAGCTCCACAAGGACCAAATATATCTGGGCACAGGGTCTTTTCTGAGACTGACATTCAACCAAGGACCACGTATGGAAATAACCTAGAACCTCCACTCAGATGTAGCCTGTGGTAGCTCAGTAACCAATTGGTTTCCCAAAGTGAGGGGAACAAGGACTATTTCTAACAGGAACTCAATGACTGGCTCTTTGGTCTCCCCACTCCCGAAGGGAGGAGCAGTCCTGTTAGGCCACAGAGGAGGGCTTTGCAGCCAGTCCTGAGGATACCTGATAAAACAGGATCAGATGAATGGGGAGGAGGTCCCCCCTATCAGTGGACTTGGAAAGGGGCACGGTGGAGGTGAGGGAGGGAGGGAGGGACTGGGAGGGAATGAGGGATCGGGACACAGCTGGGATACAGAGTTAATAAAATATAACTGATAAAAAAATAATAATAATAATAAAATAAAAAAAATAATCTCGGACTCCCACTAATTTGACAGAGGATTGGTGTTTGGAATATATAAAGAACTCAACTAAACACCAAGAAAAAATTGTAACAGCATCAAAACAACTAAAAAAAAAAAGGATTGTGGCTCTTAAAAATGTTTTCAGAAAAAATACAAATGGATAAAGAAATTATAAACGTGTTCCTCATCATAGTCATAAGGGAAATATAAATTAAAACTATAGGATGGTTAAGATTAAGAAAAGCAGACAATGAAATCTGGTGAAGATGTGGGAAATGGGGGTCCCTTGTGCACTGATAACGGAAGGGCAAATTGGCACAATCACTATATGGAAATCAACATGGCAGTTTCTCAAAAGAAATGGATCTACCATATATATGCATATATCGCATTATATATATGACATATATATATGTGTGTGTGTGTGTGTATGTGTGTGTGTGTGTGTGTGTGTATGTGTGTGTGTGTGTCTCACTCCTGGGCATATATCCAAAGAATTGTTTCTTACTATAGAGACACATGCTCATGTATGCTTATAATTGCTTTATTCACAACAGCTTGGATATGGAAATAGGCTTGATTATCTATCACCAGATGATAGATAATGAACATGTGGATTCTAGGCACAATGTAATTTTATTTATCTTTGGAGAAAACTAAAATCATTATTTTTTAGGTGAATAAATGAATCTGATAAACATTGTACTAACTAATGTAACTCAGAGATATAAAGACAAATATATTCCATTTTTAATTCATATATAGGTCTTAATGTCTAATTCTTGGATTTGTGTGCTTAACTTGAAATATTGTACAATCTAGGAATGTATAAAATATGTGTGTGTGTGTGTGTGTGTGTGTGTGTGTGTATGTGTGTGTGAGTGTGTTCTTTGTAGTTATACTACCGGTAACAATACTCTGTGAAGAAGTTGTAGCTTGGCAAACAAAAGGCTTCAGGGCAGGAGTTGATTACTTGCCCTGGAGTGGTTGGTCAGATATGCCCTGAGGCCATAAAAATGAGTGTATTGTCATTGCTCTTGGTGTCCACCATTACTTGATGATAAGACCTCCACCCCTTTTTTTTCTCAATATTCCACACATATTGTATGCAGGACATGCAGAAATCAAGATGGTACTGACCTTGAGGTTCCTTCCCTGATGTCTAGTTTGCATATCCCCGAAAGATGCCATGAAGGCTATTGGGACATTACAAACGGTCATACACATATGTGAACCTTGTGAAATACAATGTTGATCTGCTTAGCAAGATATAACATGGGTGCAATAGTGGCATGGAAGTTGTGGGCATAACTAGCCACTTTCCGATTGGACTTAAAGACTACTCTGCAGGAGAACGTCCATGTCCAGTATTGTAAATCTTGCCAAGCATTCACTGTTAGGGAGTTTGTAAGCCCCAGACTTGAATCTAGACACTTATGCCTCTAAGTGGACATAGCATAACATCGTCTTCTAAACTTATATATCTTTGTATCTACATGTTAGTGAACTCTTAATTCTTATCATAGAAGTTTTCATTTGTAGTGAGTAGTGCTTAACACAAAAGTTTACACCTTATCTAAGTATGGAAAAGGTGTATCAGTGGTGTACTCAGCCACAAACTGAACATTTATAACACTGTCTCTCCAGGGTTCAGGGAAAGGTTGGCAAGGGCCAGAGAAAAATGAACATGTGGTACCTAGACACATGTAATTTCATTAATCTGTGAATAAAATTAAAATAATTAAATTTGAAGGTAAAAAAAAAAAGTTCACAAGCGATTACCATTAACTGAAAAGCTGTAGATAGAACAACTGATTGTTTCCATGGGGTGGTGATGCTGGAAGAGTAAGTTACAATTAAAGGTGTGTCTTCTGGGAGATAGATTATAGTCAGGTAGCTCTCCCACATCCATCAGTACATTGGTAGCATTAACTTGACCTATAATGTTATTACAAAAATAGATTAAAAAAAACCACTAAGTTTGAAGGGAGAGGGAATGTAGGGAGCAGATCTAGGGGGAATTAAGGGAAAGAGTTGATGGTGAAGATGATTGAAATGCATTGTATAAAATTTTCCAAGAATTAAAAAGAAAACATTACTAAGAAAGACGTGATGAAGTAAGAAGAGTGGGAAAGTGACTGTATGTAGAATTAGTGCCCTAGGGCAGCATATACACTTGAAATATCTTGTACGCTGAGTAAGAGCCGAGGGCCTGACTACATAGCTGGGTGGTCAGGATCAATATTGCTAGTGTACATGGCCTGAGTTTGGCTGTGAGAACCCACATGATCCACAGCCATCTGTAACTTCAGTCCCACAGTATCAAACATCCTGTTCTAATCTCTGTTGACATCATGCACACAAGTACTACAGACAGACATGAATGCAGTCAACACACTCATATACAAAAGCTAAAAATAAAGAACTCTAAAAGTGGTATAAATCCCCCCTTTCTGTATAAATATGCATAGATTCTGAACCCCAGAACAAGACCAAGAAAAATAAAAACCACCAAAAACCTCGGCTGGAAAATGAGTACAGATTTAAAGAGATATTTCCTCAACAAAGACATATAAATGGTCAACAGATGCAAGAAAAGATGCTCAGAATCATTACTTATCAGGAAGATGTAAACCACAGACATAATAGGATGTCACTTCACATCTGTTAAAATGGCTGTTAGCAAAATCAGGATAGATAGGTTTTAGTAAGGATGTGGAGAAACGGAAGATTGTGTGCACTGTTGGTAAGAGTGAATCCTGACACAGCTGCTGTGAAAATGGTATAGTTTTCTTGAGTGAAAATGAAACACATGTGATCAATGAATCCCAGGTTTTGTTGTACGTCCCTAAGATTGGCATCAGACTCTCAAAAAGATACACTGCCTCTCACCTTCACAGCATTATTGACATTAGTTAAAGTAGATAAGTAGCTTAAGTTGAGTAGATTCAGGCCAATGCAACATATATGAATAATGAAACATTGTAATATAAGCTTTCAAGAAGAAAATACTGTATATGGCAACACAGGTGAAGATATAAGAGTTATGATAAATAAAGAAAACTTGTCAGAGAAAATTACTTTATGATTTCATTTATACGACGATTCTAAAATGAACCTTTTAGAAATGAGAGAGTAGAGTGGTGGTTTCAGAAGATGAGGAAAGGAAAATGAAGTTTGCACAAAATTACAAGTATGCACACTGTCTAACTTGGAGAGATCTGCTACATTTTGTGCTGGTAGTTTACAAGATGCTAAACTATGTAGATATCAGGTTATATGTTTGTTTGTGACAGAGTAGCTAAGACAGACATTGAACTTATAGATTCTAGCCCCAAAGTGCGAGAAGTACAGGTGTGAGCCGTTACACCCTGTTTAATAAGTGTCTTATAGAGGATGGATGGGAGCAATGGCAAGAAACTGAGTCGAGAGTAGACAAGAAACATTCAAAACAAAACAAAAGAAGCTGAACTGCTCATCACAGTCAGCCTGAGCACATGGTGCCTGAATTAGCACAATTGCCTCAGTTGCTTTGGGCATTGAGTCCTGTTCTAATACACCATGTGTCAGAGTTTCTTTGATACATGTTCCTCCCCAAACATCCATATGCTGCTCAGTTTCACCCGCTTGCAAAGCTTATGTGGTTTCCTGACACCCAGCTGTATGGGGAAGATGAAGAGGAATGTTGTGACTTTAGCTTCTATAGGAGGAAAAAAAAATGCTCCAATAATCCAATCAAAATTCATTAAAAGAATCCCATCAAAATTTATAACCTTTGAAGAGTTATTTTATGATCACAAATAGATAAGAACCTGTTAAAAATGAAAAGGGCGTTAAGATACTGACTTAGAGGATAATAATAAAAATCTACAATGCATATCTAATATATTATGATACAAAGTTTTACTTTTTCTTGGGGATGGAGAGATAC
This sequence comes from Meriones unguiculatus, assembly GCF_030254825.1. NCBI lineage: Eukaryota > Metazoa > Chordata > Mammalia > Rodentia > Muridae > Meriones > Meriones unguiculatus. The sequence goes on along the minus strand of NC_083350.1, from coordinate 37,530,177 downwards.
CTCAGAGGTTAACACACTTGCCAATCTATCATGAACACCTAAATTTGGAACCCCCAATATCCACATGAATGGAGGTACACATAGCAGTTTGGACGGGGAACCCCAGAGCAAGCTAACAAGACTAGTCCCATCAATGAGTTCTGAGTTTGATTGAGAGACTCTGCCTCAGTAAATAAGGCAGAGAAAGAACCTAGGATAATATCCATTAACCTGGGACCTCCACACAAATGTACATACACTCACCTGCACATTTCTGCATGTGAGTGAACATACCTATGCATGCGTCTACACATGCAAACACAATTGGTAAAAAGAAACAGAACATTGAATTAATTTTCAGGAATATGTTCCATTTCATGGTTTTTCCTTCCTTCCTTCCTTCCTTCCTTCCTTCCTTCCTTCCTTCCTTCCTTCCTTCCTTCCTTCCATCCTCTCTCTCTCTCTCTCTCTCTCCTTTCTTTCTTTCCTTTCTTTTTTTCTTCAGCCTTTAGGAACTTTATTTTCCTTCCACCTTTTCCCCCTTTGCTCAAGTTCCGCAGAGGAGGTCAGGACCACTCAGTGGCGGCTCCAACCCACTCGGTGGCCTGCGCTGTGGGAGCTGCTGACCAGTGGCCGGTTGGGTGCTCCAGTCTTCAGTAGGGAACTTCTGGATGGCATACAGGGCCCCTGCATACACTCAGACCAGTCTGCCATCTCTGGCTGAGAGGCAGTGAACTCAGGAGCTGGCCCAGTCCATTCACCCTAGAATTCCTCTTTGGTCAAGGCTTTCTCAGCAGCAGCCTGCTCTTCCTTCTCTATCTCCTTTCGGTTTCTGTAGAAGTAAAGATCAGGCATAACTTCTCATGGGTGCTCATGGGAGATAGTGCCACACATAAAGGGTACTTCCCAGGGCCAGCATCCACCACATCAGACCCACTAAGTGAACGCCCTTGTTGCACGGAATGGCAAAGTCCACATAGCGCAGAGGAGAATCTGTGTTGCACAGAGTGACAGGTGGGCAGGTTGATATAAGAGACCTCTGTGAGAGGGTTGTTTAGCCCTGGGATCAGTTACCACTAGAAGCCCTGGCTCCCTGAAGGGTGCTTGGATTTGGTTAGAGAAAGTCCCAGGTGTGAAGCAGCCAGCATTTGGAGTGGCTCCAGTGGCAGCAGCAGACTTTGGCAAAGCTCTGGCCCGTGTTCCTGGAGGAGATGACGGTGACATCAGCGGGGTTCTCAATGGCAACAATAGCCGGGGCTGCAAGCAACAGCTTCTGCCAGGTCCTCTTCAGACTAATGATATAGATACCATCACTCTCCCTTTTGTAGGTGTATTGCTCCATCTGAAAGCCAAGGTTGGTGCCACCTAAGAGGGTTCCTGCGGTGAGGAATTTGAGGACATCCTCTTCCTCCAGAATATCTACAGGACATCAAGGGCTCCGGACATTGTGTAAGTTTCCCTTTAAGTTACGTTGGGAATCAAACATAACCCTGTATTGATCCGTTTCTAGGCAGGGTGACAAAGCACTTCATAGCTTTTCATAAGGAAGGTCCTTGATTGAAAGATTGAGCTTTAAATGAAGAGGTACATTGAACCCTTCACGCTTATTTCTTTTTGTACCGTTTCTGTATCCTTGTAATTTTTCTAGGTCAAAATTCTTAGCTTTCAGATTTCTCCTTTTTCTGTCTTTTGATGCATTAGAAATTTTTCTATAAGACGCCTTTCTCCAGATGCTTCCCCAGGGCACCATTAAAAGGGGAGGACAGCGGGTTCTCCTTGCTTATTCTGTGAGTCACTCACTGGCTATATGAGTCATGAGGTGAGCCTGTGAAGGCAATTCGTTCTGACAATACTATACCATGACCAAGATCATGTGAGGCAAAGAAAGAGGCCAACTGTGCAGATAAGGAGAAATTGGCCTCAGGGAGTCTACAGAGTGCTGAGACTCAGCAAGCATACAAACAACTGCATGACAATGGCATAATGAAGATAACTAATAATTACTATGAAAACAAGAAATGGAAGATTATCTCCAGAGAGAGGTTGAACCAACAGTAGTCAGAGCACATAAAAGCTAAGACTTATAGTGGAGAAGTGACTTGAATAGTTAGAGCTAGTTAGAGTTAGGTGATAAAAGAGCATTCTACAGTGGGTCCACATAAGGAAAAGAGGTTCCGTGTCAGAAAGAGCCTCATGGTCAAAATACTTGTGTGTATAGAATCATACACTGAGCTGCAGCAAACGCAGGCTTGTGCAGTTTCTTGGTAAACAGCTGTCTAGGAAGTTTGGAGACTCTCCAAAGCAAAAATCTGAGACATGTTTAGTGTTAAGCTGTTTTGTTTGTGGTTCTTTGTTTTTGTTTTTCTTTTGTTTGTTTTGTTTTAGGACAGGGTCAGCACCCTAACATCCTGGTAATTTAACTCCCTACCTTTTAGTAAGACCATTGCTATTAACTATTATGTTAGAAATCATCTTCTCTTCAAACTGCACATTCAGAGGCGAAAAGGGATCCATATGCTTCGTGTGTTCAGTCAATGTCATTTTACCAAGCAGAGTAATATCACCGTACGTTCAAAGTGTCACATCTTTCAGGTTTATAATGACAAGAGTCTTGAAGAGAAGAGGCCAGATAGACCTGCTGGGAAAGTCACAGAAGAGTGAGCTTTCTAGATGACTCTAACCCTCTCTTCTTTCTGTTCCTCCTAGAACGGGGTGGTTGGAGTCCTGCCCTTGTGCCAGTTTTCGGTAATGATGACAAGCTGCTCTAATGAAAGCATTTACAACAACAATTTTATTCCAAACATATGTGCGACTGGATGTGTTTTTAAAATTAATTTTCCGTTGCTCTTTTGTACAAATTAGAGTTTTCATCATGGTATGTGTGATATGTAAAACAAAACATTAAAAGCCATAATTTCTGACAAGAACAACCTCCTCATTAAAATTTATACTATATTAGATGTTTAAAAAGGCTTAGCTTCCAAAAGAATAAAAATCTTAACTGGTCTGTTAACATTAAAAAATAAAATCCATAATATTACAAAAACAGAAGTATAAAAACTCTATTGTCTTAAAGGCACATCTGTCCTTTAGAAAATATTAGATTAAATTAAGAGTAGTTTTCTTCCACTCTCCATTACCTTACTGCGCACTTTAAACATGTGTGCAAATGTGTTGGAGAGCACTAGTATTCTGTAGTATTTGAATATCGAATAAGCCACATTTCTGACTTTCCGTTAGGACTAGGACTAGTTCTATGTGCCATAAGCTTCTAAAATATGAAAATTTTGCTCCAAGTATTTTGCAAAGACTGTAAAGTCCTCAGTAGTCCAAAGAATAAAATCTGGAGGCTTTTTTTGAGTTATTACACTTAATAATTGCAACAAGACCAACAAAACACAGAGCTACTTCTCCATCTGCATTTCACAGTTCATTTGACAGAATTATCCTCTAGGCAGCTCATGCTAACACACTACTACCTCTTACTACAGCATTGGTCTGATTTCCTAGAAAATGTCCCTGGCAACCATTGCATCCTCCCTTCAGTACCTTCCTCGTAAAGCACTCAGAGTATAATAAAGTTGAAAATTATTAATGTAGCCTAGAAACATCCTTTTCTAATCCCCAACCTCAACTCAGACTTCTCAAAAACAACCTTCCAGGTGGATATTTTTCTTGCAGTTTTTCAAATATCATGTTCACCTTCACAGAATTCATTACTGGTCTTTTATTGTTCTTGTTAGTAACAAAAAAAAAAAAATCATCACATCATAAAATAATGCAATTTTCAGTCCATCCTCAGACTCTTTCTCATTATAGTCTCACCATGAGTCATGTTTTCACCTTTTATGACATCTGATTCTGTTTCACTTATAGATTAGAAGTAATTTATATGTTCATAACTAGCCTTGGTGTGCACAGAGGAAAATAGGATGTGTGACTTCAAGCACAATTTTATCTTTAGTATCTAGCATAATGTTTGTCATTCATTATAAGATAGAACCATGACTTAAATCAATAGATAAAATAAAGCTAATTCCAGCAAAGTATTAAAATGATTATGTCATGACCAAAATGAGTGAGTTTCAGGAATGAAAAGTTGGTTTTAATATCTAAAAGTCAAATAACATAACCACCATTAAATAGTGTGAAGCACACAAAAAATTCCCCATGATCTGAAATGATGTAGACATTGCTATATAAAGCTATTTCCTCAACCAGACAAAACACATCTAAGATAAACCAATGGGGACACAATGTTAATAATAAAGACTAAATGCTTTCGGTGATAACCTGGAACAACAAATGTGCACACTGACTGTTCTAGTTAAGTTTCTGTTGCAGTGATTAACACCACAAGCAAAAGTAACTTGGAAAGGAAGGGGCTTATTTGTCTCACATATCCAAATCACAGTCATAACTGGAGGAAGTCATGGCAAAAACTCAAGACAAAAGCCTGGAGGCAGGACTGGAACAGAGGCAACCGAGGAACACTGCTTACTCTTGGGGAGCCTGCTTCCCAAGGCTCTCACTTACACAACCCACAACCACCTGCCCAGGGCTGACACCCGCAGTGCCCCAGTCGGCTGGGCCTTTCCCCATCAATCATTAATTAATAAAACATCCTATAGTATTCCTTACAGGAAGTCTGATGGAAGCATTTTCTCAATTGTGGTTTCCTTTTCCCAGATGACTCTCACTTTTTCCAAGTACACACACACACACACACACACACACACACACACACACACAGAGCAGGAACAACACACATGCACACTTACATATGTAAACATACATACACACAAACTAGGAACCAAACATATGTAAACATACACATGTAAACATCTCCCCTTTGCTCTCTCTGGCACACACACACAAACACACATACATCAGAGACAAGTAAAGAGCACATTGAAACTATTTTAGTGAATATTCTATTTGAATTCACCTTTTGCCTCTCTCACATATCTTCCTACTACTCTCTTAATTCTTCGTCTTCCACCTCATGCAGTTTTTCCAGTTCCTCTAAATATACAATTTCTTGATCTTCTCACTGACATGGCCGTATGAAGTGTCTACTGTTTCCAGCCCTGGACATTCAGCTTCCAGAAGTGTATTATGGCTCTGTCTCAGTAAAACTGTTAGCTGTAAAATGACATACTTATTGCACCCTCTAAACATATACAAACACATCAAAGAGCATTACTAAAACATTTCAAAGCACTGGATATACTATTATAAAAAGTTAATAAGCATGTGATACATAAACACTGTGATATTATTCTTGGTGAACTATAGACATTTAACCAAGTTCAACATATCTGTATCACTTCTGTATTTCTCAGAGCTCTTATTGCTTATTATATTTTATATTGTATAATGTATATATTCTAGCTAATTTGAGTTAAAAAAGACTGTTATAGAGAAATTGACACTGTGGGAGGCTTTGTTGTTGGTTTTATTTGGTTTTGGTTTGTGTATGAGTAGCGTGTGAATGCATGTGTGTGTATTCTAGTCAGAGAGAACACATATTCTGATATCTCAGGAGGTTTCTAGATTCATGTGTTCTGATCTTTGGAAATGAGACAACATACAACAAAGTATTGCTGGTGTGTTATACATACAATTTCTTGAAGGAATGGTATTTTGGAAGATGTTTTTGTGTACTTTATATAAATGCTGATTTCTGTACTCAGAGATCTGGTTGCAATCTGGACTTTGCACTGTCATTTTTATGAAGCATCTCCTGTCTCCCTGTTGTGTAAAATGTGCTCTCCATCACTTTCTGATTGGTTAATAAAATGCTGAAGAGCCAATAGCTCAGCAGGAGAGGATAAAACAGGACTTCCTGGGCTGAGAGTCACCATGAGAACACAGATGGACAAGCAAGTGCCAGAGCGAGACTAAGATGGCAGATGGCAGGTAACTGACCAGCAAGCATAGTTCGTTAGAATAGACACACATGGTATACACTCACTTATATAGACCTATAAGATGGGATACATATACTGAAATCTATACACCTAAAGAAGATAAACAAGAGAAAGGTTCTGGGGTAAGAGGATAAATCCTCACTTAGAAAGACAAATGGGATGGACATTGGATGTAGGAGAAAACAAGTAACACGAGAGGAGCCTACCACAGAGGGCCTCTGACTCTACCTAGGAGTGTATCAAAGCAGACTCATAATCAAACCTTCGGCAGAGTGCAGGGAATCATATGAAAGAAGGGGGAGTTAGAGAGACCTGGAGAGTACAGGAGCACCACAAGGATCAAATATATCAGGGCACAGGGGTCTTTCATGAGACTGTTTCTCCAACCAAGGACCATGTAGGGATATAACCTAGAACACATGCTCTGATATAGCCCATGGTAGTTCAGTATCCAAATGTTCCCTAGTAAGGGGAACAGGGACTGTCTCAGACATGAACTCAATGGCAAGCTCTTTGACCCTCCCCCCCCCCCGAGGGAGGAGCAGCCCTGGTAGGCCACAGAAGAGGACATTGCAGCCAGTCCTGAAGAGGCTTGATAAGCTAGGGTCAGATGGAAGGGGAGGAGGTCCTCCCCTATTAGTGGACTTGGAAAGGGGCAGGGCAAAGATGAGGGAAGGAGGGTGGGATTGGGAGGGAATGAGGGAGGGAGCTGTGGCTAGGATACAAAGTAAATAACCTGTGATTAATAAAAAAATAAATAAATAAAAAGAATAGCTGAGTGTCTGTCCTGCTAAAGTGCCAGATGCTTATAATAAAAAAATAATAGGTCTCTGCTTCATTATTCAGGAGCTAGTGTGGGATAGAAAAGTCCATATTTTTACATTTGGCATTCATGTGGGTCATGTAATCCAAACTTAAACAAAAATGCAAGCTTAGAAAAAAAAGATTCATGTATTAGTCAAATTCCCAAGTGAAAGGTGGGGGAACAAACACTTCCCAGAGCAGATCCCCAGCAGGGCTGGAAGTGGTACCTTTAAGAAGGAAAGGTTCCATTGATCTACCGCTCTGTTTCTACACTAGTACCATGCAGTTTTTATTACTGTTGCTCTATAGCACAGCTTGAGATCAGGGATGGAGATATTTCTAGAAGATCTTTTATTGTAGAGGATTGTTTTAGCAATTCTGGGTTTCTTGTGATTCCATATGAAGTTGAGAATTTTTCTTTCCAGCTCTGTAAAGAATTGTGTTGGTAATTTGATGGGAATTGCATTGAATGTGTAGACCCAGAAATAAACCCACACATTTGTGGACACCTGATCTTTGACAAAGATGCCAAAACCATACAATGGAAAAAAAATAGTATCTTCAACAAATGGTGCTGGTCTAACTGGATCTCTACATGTAGAAAAATGCAAATAGATCCATACTTATCACCCTGCACAAAAAAGTCCAAGTGGATCAAAGACCTCAACATAAAACCAGACACATTAAATCGGTTAGAAGAAAAAGTGGAGAAGACCCTAGAACTCATTGGTACAGGAGACAACTTCCTGAACAGAACACCAACAGCACAGGCTCTAAGAGCAACAATCAATAAATGGGACCTCATGAAACTGAAAAGCTTCTGGAAAGCAAAGGACACTGTCATCAAAACAAAACAAGTGCCTACAGATTGGGAAAGAATCTTCACCAACCCTTTTTCTGACAGAGGGCTAATATCCAGTATATATAAAGAACTAAAGAAGCTGAAAAGCAAAAAATCAAGTAATCCAATTAAAAAATGGGAAACAGAGCTAAACAGAAAATTGTCGATAGAGGAATTTCAAATGGCAGAGAAACACTTAAAGAAATGCTCAACCTCATTAGCCGTCAGGGAAATGCAAATCAAAACAACCTTACACCCATCAGAATGGCCAAGATCAAAACCTCAAGTGACAACACATGCTAGAGAGGTTGTGGAGAAAGGGGAACCCTCCTCCACTGCTGGTGGGAATGTAAACTTGTACAACCACTCTGGAAAGCAATCTGGCGCTTTCTCAGACAATTAGGAATAGTGCTTCCTCAAGATCCAGCTATACCACTCCCAGGCTTATATCCAAAAGAGGCTCAAGTACACAATAAGGACATTTGCTCAACCATGTCTGTAGCAGCTTTATTTGTAACATCCATAAGCTGGAAACAACCCAAATGCCCCTCAACTGAAGAATGGATGCAGAAATTGTGGTACATCTACACAATGGAATATTACTTAGCAATGAAAAACAAGGAAATCAAGAAATTTGTAGGTAAATGGTGGGATCTAGAAAGGATCATCCTGAGTCAGCTATCCTAGAAGCAGAAAGACACACACAGTATATACTCACTCATATAGACATGTAATATAGGATAAAACTACTAAAATCTGTACACCTAAAGAAACGGAAGACTGTGGCTAAAATGCTCAATCCCCACTCTGAAAGGCAAAGAGGATGGACACTAGAAGAAGAAGAGAACAGGAAACAAGTTAAGAGCCTCCCACAGAGGGCCTCTGAAAGGCTCTGCTCTGCAGACTATCAAAGCAGATGTTGAGACTTATGGCCAACTGTTAGGCAAAGTGCAGGGAATCTTATGAAAGGAGTGGGAAATAATAGTAAGAGCTGGAGAGGACAGGAGTTCCACAAGGAGAGCAACAGAACCAAAATTTTGAGCACAGGGGTCTTTCCTGAAACTCATACTCCAACCAAGTACCATGCATGGAGATAACCTAGAACTCCTGCACAGATGTAGCCCATGGCAGTTCAGTGTCCAAGTGGGTTCCAGAGTAATGAGAACAGGGACTCCTTCTGACATGAACTGATTGGCCTGCTCTTTGATCACCTCCCCCTGAGCGGGGAGCAGCCTTACCAGGCCACAGAGGAAGACAATGCAGCCACTCCTGATGAGACCTAACAGACTAGGATCAGAAAGAAGAAAAAGAAACCCTCCCCTACCAGTGGACTTGGGGAGGGGAGTGTGTGGAGAAGGGGGAGGAAGGGAAGGATTGGGAGAGGAGGAGGGAAGGAACTAAGGGGGGATACAAAGTAAATAAAGTGTAATTAAAAATAAAAAATAGAAAAAAGAACGAAAGGTTAACTGCAGAGAGCCCCTCTGTGCAGCAAAGCCTGAGCCAGCTTCCAAGTATTTGAGTGAGACCTGTGAACAGTGGGTAAAGAGCCTCAGTGCGCTTGCCAGGCACTGTAGCCCACAGGAGCCGCCAGCAGCTGTGCGAAGCCTGTAGCTGTGACAAAGCCACCAGCATAGTCGGGAAACAACCACCAGATGCCCATAGATTTGGCTTTCATGGAAGGGCAAGCAGTGACTGCTGAAAAATCCAGAGGGGGATGGAGCCAGGTGCCTGCACAATGTTAGCTGAGGAAACTTAGTTTATGCCAGCTACAGACACTTGAAGACAGACAGAAAACCTGAAAAGTTGACAGACTGGGTAGGGTAATTGGGAAGTCCTTAAAAAAGAGAGTTAAATAAAGTTGAAAATCAGACGAATAAAAATTTAAAATGCAGTGTCAGAGGGTATTCGGATACTTTTAATTTTGTTATGCTTATTAACATAAAATAATTATATTTTCAGTAATGATTGCAATTTTATATATTCTTTTTAATTTAAATTTTTATTTTTTATATTAATTACAGTTTATTCATTTTGTATCCCAGCCTATAGTCCCCTCCCTGTTTCCTCCCAACCCCACCCTCTCTCCCTCATCTCCTCCTATGCCCTGCTCCAAGTCCACGGGTAGAGGAGATCCTCCTCCCCTTCCATCTGACCCTAGCCTATCAGGTCTCATCAGAACTGGCTGCATTGTCCTCCTCTGCACCCTGGTAAGGCTGAGCCTCCCTCATCAGGGAGAGGTGGTCAAAGAGCCAGCCACTGAGTTCATGTCAGAGACTGTCCCTGTTCCCCTTACTAGGGAACCCACTTGGACACTGAGCTGCCATGGGCTACATCTGAGCAGGGGTTGTAGGTTATATCCAAGAATGGTCCTCGGTTGGAGTATCAGCCTCAGAAAAGACCCCTGTACCCAGATATTATATATCCTTTTTATTTTAGAGAGAGATGAGAATAAAACAGACTTAGAGAAGGATAAGAACAAGGAATGGTTTGCTAGATTGGAAGTCATAGTACAGAGATTGGAAAATCCTGCGATTCAGAATAAAAGATTTTTACAGGACTTCAATCTGGAACTTACAATGCCCCCCCACCGCAAAAAAAAGTAAAAAGAAAAAAGAAAAAGTTCCAAATAAAAGAAATCCAGAGTGACAGCCCATAGAGATGCTAAATAAAGAAGCTTCAGCTGTGGATTCCTTCAAAATCACTAAACATCAGATGACCTGAAAATCTTGACTGCAGACATGAAGAAACCAAAAAGTATAACAAAACATATAACATTAATTGCTTATCCCTCTACATGGGAACAGGTCTGACACTGGCTGAGACATAAGACATGTCTCTGCATAGACAATAAATCTTGTTGGCTACAGAATCCTCAGGACTTATACACTGTGGATGAAAATTTATATTACAGTTTGGTTTTAAGGTGACTTATAAAGAAAAACAAATGCCTTCCTGCTTAAACATTATCTTTAGTTGATTCGTGCACACCACATATTCCAGACATGTGTTAATGCAGAAATGTATATTATCTTTGAAAGTTTGTATGTTTATAGAGCATAAGGACCATATACCAAAGAAGAAAAGACAAGCATCCCAAATGGTCCAACCTCATAGATGGCCTCAAAAATGTTTCTTCAAGAATCTGAATCCAGAACCACTAGCTAAGATCATCCAGCTTAAGGGACTGTTTCAAACAGGGATTGAGTTAAACTCTGCACTTTCTTATCACACAGAGACCAGACAACAAATGATACTGCCAGCTTTCTTAGGAATTGGCCATTATCCCATTTTGGGGGCCCCATGAAAGATGTCATTACCCCCAGAAAGCAGGAAGCAGGAAGCAATTTTAAGAGATTCATGCCCCATTCCCACAAAGCAGGGTGGGTAGATTTGGGTTGTTTGCTGAATGACAGATGTTTGTGGATGTTTCGGGGGGTTGGTCACAGGTTGTTAATGGTCTTGGTCAGGAGGAAACAAAGTCAAGGAGGTTGGATTAAGGGATCTCTTTCTCTCACTCTCTTTCATCTGCTCTCCTCTCTCTTCTCTCCAGTATTTAGGGGGTAAAGAGATGGAAGAACAAAGGGAGGTATAGGAATTATAAGATAAAAAAAAGTATATTACTGAGTCTACTTTTAAACTGAAGAGCATTAACAAATTATATATTTTACATTGGCATGGATTTTTGTATTTTGATACAAATTTAAGATTATATTTTGCTATAACATAACGCAAATACACTTCAACACTTATCCAAGGTATTTTACCTATGCAACTCATTTTAACATGGAATATGAAATTCTAGTCCTATAAATGTTTTCAAAAATGTACAGACTATAGCATTTAAAGTTGTCTCATAGACCTGATAAGCTAGGGTCAGATGGAAGGGGAGGAGGACCTCCCCGATCAGTGGACTTGGAGAGGGGAATGGGAGGAGATGATGGAAGGAGGGTGGGATTGGAAGGGAATGAGGGAGGGGGTATACCTGGGATACAAAGTGAATAAACTGCAATTAATATAAAAATAAAATTTTAATTTAAAATAAAAATAAAGTTATTTCATTAAAAAAAAAAGCTTTTTTTGACAGTGAGATATGTCAGCTCCTGAAGCAACCCTGTACTACTTCAAAATAGTTGATGGGAATTGAAAAACCACCATATGGAGTTCTCTGCAGCTGTGGCAAGCCTGCCACTGAAAGAAAAATTGCCCTTGTCACAGCTGCAGATAGTATGTTATCCAAACTGGACAAACAGAACTCAGGGAAGTGACTGCCAAACTTTGCAAGGACAAGGTATGCAAGTCCTTCGTAATTCCTGCTTAACATAACTGTATGCTATATACTGGCCAGAAGGCCAAAGGTGGATGCTCCGACATCCTAGAAGAATCTTGGGTGACTGTTCAGGCAGCTAGCAGACTCTACTTTTTCTATAATTTTGGAAGCTACTTTCTCTGCACTTCATCTTTTTTTTTTTTCAATGCAGTTTATTCAGGAACATTGAACAATCCTCGGACCCCGGGGAAAGCCAGCACACAGCTTAAATAGCCTCTGGGTAGCCAACCCAGGCGTGCCACGGGGCAATGCAGATAGGTCCACATACATGGAAGCAATCCAGATCCTCAGCCTTAGCCAAATGTGGAATTGTTCATGACAGAGAGCACTCACCATCGGGAAGGTGGAAGGCAGAAACCAGCTCCATCTTTAAGGCATAGCTTTCCGCAGCTCTCTACAGTTCCCCCTTTTTGTTTTAGACGCATCAGGCAAGAGTAGAGGTCTGATCTCTGATATTAGAAATAAATTGGGACTTTGTACAGATGTTCATTTAGGTGTCATCCACCCAAAGAGCATCAGACCCGTCCGATACCTTTTTCTCAGAGGCGGGACCTGGGGCATCAACCCGCATCTGCACTTCATCTTTACTCAGGAAATATTTATCCTTTTCACGTTTCTGATGAGGTTGAAAACTAGATAGTTATAGTCTCACAATTAAGCTTAAACTATTTAAGATTTAAATTTGAACACAGGGTACTTTCCAGAGACTCATACTCCAACCAAGGACTATTCATGGAGATAACCCAGAATCCCTGCACAGATATAGCCCAGGGCAGTTCAGTGTCCAAGTGGGTTACATAGTAATGGGAAGAGGGACTGCCTCTGACATGATCTGATTGGCCTGCTCTTTGATCACCTCTCCCTGAGGGGGAAGCAGCCTTACCAGGCCACAGAAGATGACAATGCAGCCACTTTTGATGTGAACTGATGGACTAAGATCAGAAAGGAGAGGAGAACCTCCCCTATCAGTGGGGAGTGGCATGCATGCAGAGGGAGGAGGGAGGGTGGGATGGGGAGGGGAAGAGGGAGGGGCTTATGGGGGGATGCAGAATGAATAAAGTGTAATTGATGAAAAATTTTAAAAAAAGGGAAAAATAATTTAAGAACCTTAAATGACTTTCAAAAATGGAGGAAAACATGGAGTTAGTCAATTTACATGGAGCACGTCTTGCCCCTGGGGGCAATGGTCTCCTGAACCTACTCAGACCTTGGACACCACCACTGCTAGTTCTAGAACTGATGCAGGATGTTCCAACGAGGGGGTTAAGGCTTCCCATAATATTTCCTATAAGTCCACACCTGTTTGTTTATATCCCCCATTTTTATTCATTGTTAGCCAGATAGAGCCAAGTAATTGTGGTAATGATACTTGCTTTTTTGCCCAATGCTGGAATGCTAGTGAATTTAGGTATGCCCTGGTTACTCGCATGCCTCGCTGGGTGCCTGTGCCCGTTGATGCCCCTCACGCTATGACTCTCTTCAGACAGAAAAGGGATCTTGGAATTACAGCTGCCATTGTTACTGCCATCTCATTGGCGGCTGTTGGAGCTACCACCATGGCATTAGCCATGAGTCATACTGTGCAGACTGCTCAGACCCTAAATAATCTTTTAGCCAATGTAGCTCATGCCTTAGATGTACAAAAAGAAATTAATGCTCAACTAAAAAGAGGCTTGATGGTGTTCAACCAGAGGATTGACCTCATGCAGGAGCAAATTGATACCCTATGGCAAATCGCTCAACTTGGCTGTCAATGAAAGTATGCTGGACTTTGTGTCACTAGCATACAACATGAGAATTTTCCTTGTGCTGCAAATCTGTCTAAACAATTGTCGAGCTATATTTTAGGTAATTGGACTGGAGAATTCGATACTACGATGGAGCAGCTGAGAGTGGCCATTGTCACGGTAAATTCTACCAGAGTGGAAGAAGGACTAGCCACAGGATTATCATCATGGATTGCTGTAGCCATGAATCATCATGAAGGAATGGGTGGGCATGGGAGCGTTAGCAGGCCTTCTGGTGTTGGTCTCCTTGGTTTGCCTGTGGTATATATGCAAGATTAGAGTCTCACAACAGTGTGATGCAGCCATGATCATTCAGGCCTTTACAGCCATTGAAGCAGGACATTCTCCCCAAGCATGGTTGGATACCATAAAAAGCTAAAATGATACGCTCAGGATGCGAGGCTAAGCACTGCACTCAGGGTCAGCCGCTTTCGATCCAGAGAAGAGCATGTCTGATTGCATGCGTGTTGATGCCCCAGGTCCCGCCTCTGAGAAAAAGGTATCAGATGGGTCTGATGCTCTTTGGGTGGATGACACCTAAATGAACATCAGTACAAAGTCCCAATTTATTTCTAATATCAGAGATCAGACCTCTACTCTTGCCTGATGCGTCTAAAACAAAAAGGGGGAACTGTAGAGAGCTGCGTAATGCCGCGCCTTAAAGATGGAGCTTGTTTCCACCTTCCACCTTCCTGATGGTGAGTGCTCTCTGTCACAAACAACTCCACATTTGGCTAAGGCTGAGGATCTGGCTTGCTTCCGTGTATGTGGACCTATCAGCATTGCCCACGTGGCATGCTGGGGTTGGCTACCCAGAGGCTATTTAAGCTGTGGGCTGGCTTTTCCCAGGGTCAGATGATTGTTCAAGGTTCCTGAATAAACTGCATTGAAAAAAAATACTTACAATTTGAAACAGTTTTTTAGATTGTTTATGATTGGGACACAGTTTTATTTACTTTGCTTTCTTACAATGAATGCTCACTGAATTAGGTAAACCATTTAAATTTAATGTAATGATTTTTAGACAGATGAATAGATAATGACTTTCAGTCTTCACGAACCTTCAGGTTAAAATTTGGTCGCTAGATTCTTTCTTGGCATTTTATTTTCAGAATTTTCCCATTATATCATAATTTCACTGTTGGGCCAATTTGTACTACATACTTTGTCTAGAACTTAATAAAGAATTAATTTAAAAAACTATTTAAGATTTAAGAAAACATTTTAAGGTCTAAAAAGATATTTATAGGTTGATAAATGCAAGTTATCATAGAAAATAATTTAAGTATAAAACTTTGAACTCACCAAGATAGAATTGATAGAAGAGTACTTTCTCCAAGGTTGCCAAATGCAAAGGGACTTGCCATTGTGAATGCAATTCTTACCTGATAGTTTTCATAATTGTTCTTATTGTATATCATTTATTATTGTTAGAGAAGGTGTCTTTTACTGGAACTAAAAGGATATATTTTGGAAAATGGTTTTGTACACAGTGTATTCACATACTGATTTCTGTACCCAGAGATCTGATTGCAGTCTGGACTTTCCATTGTAATTTTTAATGAAGCAGCTCATGTCCCAATGTTGTGTAAAATTTTTTCTTCACCACTATCTGATTGGTTAACAAATATCTGAATAGCCAATAGCTGAGCAGAAGAGGATAAGGTTGGACTTCCAGGGAAGGAGATTGGAGTCCCCATGAAGACACACATGAATGAGTAGGTTCCAGAGCAAGACTAAGATGTCAGAGTCACATGGTTACAAGTAGGCCAGACCTGTCTAGTTGGGTTAGAATAGCCCAGTACCTCCCCAGGTATTGTGTCAGATGATCAAAATAAAAATTATTAGGTCTCTGTTCATTATTTGGGGGCCAGGGTGGGTGTAGAAAATCCCATATATTTACAGTTCTAAAATACCTCAAAGTCTACCTCTCAGCAGATGCTGAACTGTTTTCATTGTTCCTTTCTTCTGCTTTATAATTCAGGTAGTTTTAAAGTGATGAGGTACTTAATAAATACCATAAATTTTGTGACCATAAACCTCGTGGCCTTAGTATTTTCAGAAGAATATAAATTTCTAGATCAGAAGAAATATTTGGCAAGTCAGTGCACTATTAAATAAGAGATGTCAGAAGATATGAGTACAGTTATTACTGCTCTTTGAAGTGTGGCGGGAAATAAAATCAAAACTATAGACAGAATATGTGTTTGTTTCAGTAAGAACAAATCTCTATCTATTAGAAATTGCTCCAGCTGCCACGAGAAGATTTGTTACTCAATTATATAGCCATACAGAGGGCTTGGAGCAAGATATTGTTGCACGTACACCAGGCAGAAATTGGTATAAAGTCAGCTTCCGTGATGGCCGGCTTGTGTCTTCGTGCTCATGTATGACCTCCATTTGTTCTACTGCCCACTTTGTTAATGAGCTCAGGAAGCAAACTGTAAGGTCATTGTGGGAAACAGCTGATTGATATCTTTATAGTAGATTATGTTATCTTATCCATTCAGCTATTGAATGCAAGTGCAGCAGCCAGATGAGCGCTACGTAAGACAAAGTTCCACCTAGACGCTGAACTCACTCCAAAAAGAACACTTTCTAAATTTTACCAGTTCTCCATTTGTTAATTTAAATTCACTTATTGATATTGTATGTATCTTTATTGTTGCATGCATGGAGTTTGTAGGAATTGATTCTCTCTCCAACATGGAGATTTCAGGGGTAGAACTCAGGTGGTCAAGTTTGGTGGCAAGGGACTTCACCGGCTGAGCCATCTTATCTGCTCTAGATTCTCCATCTACTTAGGAATCATCCTTCAGAATTTATTAACTTCAAGGAAAGAATGCATTATTTATAAGAAATGGGAACATTTTGTAGCACAGAAAATATTTAATATTAAATTATGAATTTTTATGAGTATATGATTAAAACACTCAGGTGTTAACCTATGAGACTATTTGAAATAAAGAGGAAAAAAGTAAATCCTAAAAATACAGTATGAAAATAAACAATTTTAACCAAGATAACAAAATGACTCAAACTAGAAAAACAAAATGTTTCTTTAAAAGGGCTAATAAAATAGCAAAATTTGAGATAATTTGATCAAGAGCCATTATTTCTTAAAGGAACATTAATTTTTGGTAGGTAGTAAAAGGAATGCTTATAAAAAGTAACCAATATACTTGGGCCAGACTAAAACTGTAATTTAAATTCCGACAGAGCATGTCTCAAAATTACTCTAAAAGAATTAGAAATATCAGTGTCCTTGTAATTCTAAATCTGAGTCATTTGCTTAACATAGATCCATACAAAACAAAAGGCACAGTTGATGTTACAAGAAAATTTTATAAAACATTCAAGTAATTGGTTGTGATCTTCAGTAGCATCCTCCGTAGAAAGCCAGGTGGGGCTAGGGGCTAGGGGCTTTGATCTGGACTCCCAATTACTTGAGAGGCTGAGGAAGAAGGAACATACCTCATAAACTAAAAAATGAGCTCAAGGAGCTCAAGGGAAACTTGTTTTATTTAATGAGACCTTATCACAGAAGTGAGTAAGTGCTGGTGGGACAGCTTAGTGGTACAGTGTTTACTAACTGTGTTTTCAGTCCAGGATGTTACTCAAAAGCACCCTCTCTGGGGTAGGGGGCAAGACAAAGGAAGAAAGAGGGGTGAGGAGTAATACAACTAAAAATGTTTGAAAAATCCCTGGAGAATCCTATTATTTTATGTTTACTTAAAAATACATGTTATACAGATATATGCATGTGTGTTTACAAGTATACACACCTGTATGTACATCTACAAATCCATATTATATATATGTACATAATTATGTTGCTCAGCTTGGTGTGAATATGCTCATTTGCAAATCCATAACTATTTAACAAAATTCCCAGTGCCAGGAGTTAGAAACCTCCTCTCCAGTTGTTGGTGACCGGAGTTCAAGAGATTCTCATTACATTATAGGCTATTGCCACTGCCCTTGGTTGTCACTAAGAAATTATAGGTAAGACCCTACTGCCAACACAGCATTTGTTAACCTAGTTTGCATATAAGAGTACACAACAACATTATTATTCTCTCCACGTACATGTGTGTGTAATTCATTTTTTAACCAGGAATCGTTTTTTTTATGTATCTTATGATTCTAAATTCCTCACATATTATACCTGATTTCAAATCATACTCTCATTTTCTTCACATCTTTCTTCAAGTTGTTCTGTTCAACTGGAGAAGACAGCTATGTGTTTTCACATGATCCTGCACATCAGAGGGCTATAGGGTATTTCTTGTTAAAGAAACTGTGTATTTATCTTTCAACATGACTTTATTCTTAGCTATTAATGTCTCTTTAGAGAAACATTGATAAGAATGTATTTTAACCTTTTATTCAAAAGCCTAAAATACAACCAAACATCCATACCTCCATTCATAGCCTAGTCATTACCATTTCAGATGTGAATTTAGTAGTATATGTTAAAACTTCTGTATGACTTTGGTGATCAGGGAACTTAAAAATATGAAATACTGACAATGAATCAATCAAAGCATAAATCTTACAAGACATTAAGTCAGGAAAAAGCTTATAAAAATAAATCTTTTCTTTCCCCAAATAGGCATCTGCACTGGCTATGTTGTATTATACCTCATCCATTTGAGCTGCTCAGAATCTGTCATTGTATCTACACTGTGAGTAAAGATGGTTTGGAAGGAATAAAACAGAGCTGTTGTTGTTTTTGGTTATCACATTAAGAATATAGAACATCCCAACTTTATTTATGAGTATGAGAAGTAAGATCATGTGTCTTAACAGCTTTACACATTGTTTCTCTCATTGAAGAAGAATAAATTAATAAATAAAGAAATTATATTAAATATTCACAATTACATGTGAGATTTAAAGTGACTTAATTCAAGGTTAAGCACATGCAACTTTCCTCAGATTTTCTAGCACATGACCCTATAGTATCTTCTCTAGTTGAAAGACTAAGTCTTAAATTCTAAAATGTGGCATGAATTTGTTTTACAAAAATTATGCAATGAAGTTTTTATTGTACATTGTGGTACCATTAGTTATGAAAAACAGCAAACAACACATGCCTTTTTGTTCTGTGTTTATAATATATTTCATTCCTTAAAAATTGTTTCAGCCAGTAGATTGCATAAGCTTTGAATACATTGTCAACTTTCACACTTCTCCAAAGTGTGTATAGACATAACTTGAATACTTTGGGAGAATAATGAGGTAGATTAAATTCCAGTCTTTGTGGGAGCTAAAATACATTTCTTGTCTCTTTCAGCTTCTAGCAACTCTAAGATGTAATAAGCAGGCATCAGTTCTACAAAATACTGACATTACTACTTTAGAAGACAAAGTTAAAGATATATAGAAGACATCATCTCAGCCAGATTTCTTTCTATCTATTGAAAAGATGCAAGTCTACCATAGACAGGATCCTGGAGTTGCCAAATTACTCTAGTCAAATATTCAATATGATTTTTGCTAGAAGACCTGTGACTTGCATTTGATTTCAAATCCAAATAAATGATCCCCTAGTATAAGCTTTGCAGGCAGGAGTCACAGTGAATTAATTACCTAAGTGTATGAGTAAGCCTTCTACAAGCAGCGATTGAAACGGTGTGCAGATACTTTGGGTTGAGTGAGCCCTTTGATAAATTGAACTTCTGCAAGGTCAGGATGCCATCTGTCCACATGCTTAACCGTAGATTGCAACCACATTCCCTAAGCATCTGGTACCTAAAATATGAGGATTGTTTTCCTTTCAATCTTCTCAGAGTAGATGGAGTAGTCTTTTAAAAATGTAAATAATACCAAGTGCTACCTCCTCTTGCTATGACCTTTGACAGCTTGGTTTTTCATTGGGATACTGGCCAGATTCAGCAATCATAGCCCCAGGACTCTATGATCTGGCTAAGAGCCTTCTTTAAGACAGATTTTCCATTAGAAAAGCCAACTAGTTTCACAACTACCTGCACATAGGCACACACATACAGTGTGAGTGTTCCTTGAGGGCTTAATTGTCTTTTCTCAGTACTTAGCTATGTCTACCAGCCATCAGGGCTCAGGCTAGAATGACTTCTTGACTTCTTGGAAAAGCCAATCATTCTCCAACAATATTTAGATCCATCACCTTTCACAAGCACAAGTTTGTCTTTTATAACACAGATATATTAACTGTAAAGTGTGGCCTAATCAGAAGGATATAAGCGGACATATTAGAAACCAATTCTACAAATCGTGTCATAATTGTGAAATAGTTAATCATATCTTTATTTGTCTATTAGTTGCTTTTGTAATTAATAGTTGAGACCAAATATTTGAGAGCCTGATTTAAAGGGAGAAAAGGTTGATACGGCTATTGTTTTTAGAAAACTTGGTCTATAGTTTCTTCTCTCCCTGTGCTAGAGCAGAACACCGTGGGGGCAGGAATATGTGGAAAGACAGGACCAGGCTAGAGCTTCAACGACGTACTAGAGCTTTCTCCTAAGACGTACTCCATCTCTCTCCTACGTCCCAAACTTCTACAAAGTCCCAAAACTGCACCATCCGCTGGGAGGACGGTGATTATTAGATTGTTTGTCCCTTTAACTTCAATGTTATAAGTTTAAAAATTTTTGAGAACAAAAGCCTCTTTACCCTGATCATCACTGCATCCTTGCTTGAGACATGACCATAATATATCACTTGTAATGTACAATAACTGTATAATTCTTTATAGTAGAAATAGTCACCCTAAATAGAAAATTAGGTAAAGCAAGCAGAAGGTAACAATACTCCATTCAACACATGCCATACACTTGACTGATGCTTTGGCCATTATATCTAGGAAGATGTTAATGAGTATCAGGCAAGATTTTTCTCTCCTCTGTGCTAGCTTAATATACATCACCAACAGGATTAATAATATGTGTTAATATGGATAGAGTAATTTGTTCATATAATCCCAACATCTGTTATACCCAAGCATAAAGATCATGAATCAGGAACATCCTGGCCTACATAATGAGTTCAAGATTAGTCTGGGCTATATGAGATCCTGTTTCAAATAAACCACACAGAATCAATTATTAATAATATTTGTAATAAATAAATGTTATTTTTATGTGTAATTCCAGCATAACCAGATGAAGGCACTTTTATTTCCACACTTTATCTAGATATAGTTATGACTTTGACTTCTGTCCCATTGACCTATCCATTGGTCTATTTATTATTATTATTTTTAAAAATCTGTGCATTATCTTCATAGTAATTGCCATCTAAATATGATGTTGTCTTATAATCTATGATGGTCATACATATCTCCATTATGAACTTATATTTGAATAACCTTGTGTCCTACACGTTTCAGTATAATGTTCCTACATAACTCGGGCTAAAATAATTCACGAGTATTTCTTTTTTAAAAAATAATTTTTATTTTTTAATATTAATCACAGGTTATTTACTTTGTATCCCAGCTGTAGCCCCCTTCCTCATTCCCTCCCAATCCCACCCTCCCTCCCTCATCTCCTCCCTTCCCCTTTCCAAGTCCACTAATAAGGGAGGTCCTCCTCCTCTTCCATCTGACCCTAGCTTATCAGGTATCTTCAGGACTGGCTGCAAAGTCCTCCTCTGTGGCCTAGCAAGGCTGTTCCTCCCTGGGAAGGTGGGGAGGTCAAAGAGCCAGCCATTGAGTTCATGTCAGAAATAGTTCCTGTTCCCCTTACCAGGGTACCCACTTGTGTATTGAGCTACCATAGGCTACATCCAAGCAGGGGTTCTAGGTTATATGCATGAATGGCCCTTGGATGGAGAAACAGTCTCATAAAAGACCCCTGTGCCTAGATGTATTTGGTCTTGTGGAACTCCTGTCCTCTCCAGATCATACTAACTCCCCCTTTTTCATATGATTCCCTGCACTCTGCTGAAGGTTTGGTTATGAGTCTCAGCACCTGCTTTGACACACTGCAAGGTAGAATCCTTCGGGGGCCCTTTGCAGTAGGCTCTTGTCCTGTTACTTGTTTTCTCCTACTTCCAATGTCCATCCCATTTGTCTTTCTAAGTGAGGATTGATCATCTTACCCCGGGTCCTCCTTCTTGTCTATCTTCTTTAGGAGTACAGAGTTTAGTATGTTTATCCTATCTTATAAGTTTAGTACCCACTTATAAGTGAGTGTATACTGTGTGTGTCTTTCTGCTTCTGGGATACCTCACTCAGGATGATCTTTTCTAGATCCCACTTTTGCCTGCATATTTTATGATTTCCTTGTTTTTAATTGCTGAGTAGTATTCCATTGTGTAAAAGTACCACAATTTCTGTATCCATTCCTCCATTGATGAACATCTGGGTTGTTTCCAGGTTCTGGCTATTACGAATAAAGCTGCTACAAATATGGTTAAGCAAATATCCTTGGATGAATTTATTTCTTCCATTTCGTTCTTACTTCATTAATCTAATCATTTCTTCCAACTCTTATACTATCAGGTTACTTTGTTAATTGCTGTACATTGTTCATTAATATATTTTATCATGTTGAAGAAGTTCATCCTGTAACTACTATGCTGAGAGTGTGTTGCATTTGATAATGAGATTTAATCTTATTGACATAAAAATATTTTTCTGCTTTATTCTTTTAATGTAGTATATAAAATTGATTGAGTCTTGAGTATTAGAGGAATCCTTCATTTCTGAGTCAAATCTCATTTGCTTATAATATATTATACATTTATATATACTGCTTAGTGTCATTTTCTAATATTTTGCAAAAAGTTTTACCTTGCTGTGTGATGGATTTTGCACTTCAATTTTCAGTATCTTTGCATGAAAGTTTGCATATGTTTGATATTTCTTTCTTATAAGTAGATATAACTCATTAGTGAAACCGGCCCTCCTGGAGAATAATCACTGTGCTTTCCAGTACAGAGAGAATATAATATTTTTTTACAAATGGTTATTTTTTCAATTTGCAATTCTAGCCTATAAGCTTTGTTTCACTCTCATATCTCATGTTACTTTCTAATATTATGAGTAAAAGTACATGTATAGGATTAAGACATCACCCTAACCAATTCTCTTTCCCTAACCAATTCCATTCTCTGCAGTGAGAGGATTAGCATAAAGAGATATAGCAAAATCTACTGAGTGGGATCTCAGACATGGTGCCAGGATAGGACGTCAGAAGTTACAGTCCACCCCATTAAGGTGAAACATTCAAAGCTCAGGTTTATCTGGAAAAGAAACAAACAACATAAAGAAATATACTTTCCTTCAAATGAAAGAGGTGTTCATTAACTCATGAAAAATTATGCAAGTGTCATATAATCTTCCTTTTATGTAGGACTTCCTCCTAGTTAAATCAGAGAGGGGTAGAAATTCACACATCTTCCATACCCTCCTTCCACCTTCCAAGTCTGGCACATTCTTCCTCAGAACAGAAGAATCTGTAATTAGTCATGACTATTGCTATTTCTATCTTTTAACATTAACCTGTCTTTAAAATTGAGATAATTTAATAACACACAAGTTTAATTTAAAAAAAAACT
Organism: Meriones unguiculatus; assembly: GCF_030254825.1. Classification (NCBI taxonomy): domain Eukaryota; kingdom Metazoa; phylum Chordata; class Mammalia; order Rodentia; family Muridae; genus Meriones; species Meriones unguiculatus. The sequence continues at coordinate 37,506,960 of NC_083350.1, read as the reverse complement.
ACTTAGAATCTTTAATGAATGCATATTCAATCTCATTTTGAAAATTCTATACTCAGCAATGGCAAAAAGGGAAATACAAAGTAATAATAGCCTTTCAAGGAGGAGAAAAATAGGTGGAAATGTAACCCTTGTTTGTACAACTCACTGCGTGAAACAGGGCAGTGTGTGATCCTCGTTCTGGTTACATGATCAGCCATTTCTTTTGCATTGCTCCTCTCTTTCACAGCACTGTTTACCTGTGTCATCAAAAAGAGTGCTTTAATTTTTATTTTGAGGTGTGTAAGCAATGTGTAGCTCTTCCTGATAATACTTATAATTGTAAATATGGTCTTAAATTATTTACTAGAATGCTTACTTTTCTAGCATAGAGACTCCATCCCATGACTTCACTCTTTTTTTGGGGGGGAAAGCTTTTTTTTTTAATTTTAATTTTTTTATTAATTACACTTTATTCACTTTGTATCCTCCTCTTAACTCCCTCCCTCCTCCTCTCCTAATCCCAACTTCTCTCCCCATTCTTCACACATGTCCCTCCCCAATTCTACTGATAGGGGAGGTCTCCCTCTCCTTCCTTTTGATCTAAGTCTATCAGATCTCATCAGGAGTGGCTGCATTGTCATCTTCTGTGGCCTGGTAAGGCTGCTTCCCCCTCAGCAGGAGGTGATCAAAGAGCAGGCCAATCAGTTTATGACAGAGGCAGTCCCTCTTCCCAATACTATGGAAACCACTTGGACACTGAACTGCCATGGCTACATCTGTGCAGGGGTTCTATGTTATCTCCATGCATGGTCTTTGGTTGGAGTCTGAGTCTGTGGAAAGACCCCTGTGTTCAAATTTTCTGTTTATGTTGCTCTCCTTGTTGGTTTCCTGTCCTCTCCAGATCTTATTTATTTCCCCCTTCTTTCATAAGATTACATGCACTCTGCCCAAAAGTTGGCCATGACTTCACTCTTAGGCTGCTTCAATAATGTCACTAGTGATCGACAACAATCAAAGGACAACTTTAATTTTGAACCTTGTCATTCATGATCATTAGTTGAAAGTTAATTATGTTTGGCTATCTCTCAGTAAAAAAACTTTTATGAATGTGTTTTCCAAACTCTTGGTGAGGCTCATCAAACAAAATTTAAGGAGTGGGATTCCCAAAGATGGTTCTGGTTCAGCCTTAGTCAGGCTCTTGCAGCATCAAAAGGTTGTAGATACATGCAGATCTAAAAGAAAACTCTGGCTCTGTTCCACTCTAATCAGAAAAATGAAAAACAAAACAAACAAATGAACAAAAACCCCACAAAATCAAATTCTGCATAAATGTCTTACATAGTGTCGTTATATTGGTTTAACAGAAATCATGTATTGAACCTTAGCTATAAGGAAGTCTGGACCTCCGAGATCTTATTTTCAAATCTCCTGTTCTGAGAAGTGGGTTAGAGCCAGCATTAAACACTTACAATGGAAAAATCTACTTGCTGTCTTCAACAAACAGTGCTGGTATAACTGGATGTCTGCAAGTAGAAAAATTGAAATAAATCCATATTTATCTCCTTGCACAAAACTCAAATTGAGGTGGATCAAAGCCCTAAACATAATACCAGATACACTAAATTTATAAGTAGAGAAAGTGGGAAAGAGCCTACAACTCTTGGCATAGGAGACAACTTCCTGAACAGACCACCAACAGCACGGGCTCTAAGATCAACAGTTAATAAATGGGACCTCTTGAAGCTGAAAAGCTTCCGTAAAGCAAAGAACACTGTCAATAGAACGAAATGATAATCTACAGACTAGGAAAAGATCTTCACCAAGTCAACATCTGACAGGGATAATATCCAAACTATATAATAAACTCAAGATATCAAACAAAAATAAACAATGGACCACAAAACTAAACAGAGCATTCTCAACAGAGGAATATTGAATGGCTGAGAAGGTCTTAAAAATGCTAAACTTCCTTAGTCAAATGAAAATGACTCTGAGATTCTATCTTATACCTGTCAAAATGGCTAAGATCAAACTCTCATGCGATAGCACATGCTGGAGAGGGTGTGGAGAAAGAAGAACCCTCCTCCATTGCGGGTGGAAGTATAAACTTGTACAACCACTTTGGAAATCAATTTGGCACTTTCTCAGAAAATGGGGAATAGCTTTTCCTCAAGACCCAGCTATAACTCTCCTGGGCATATACCCAAAAGGTGTGTCACCATACGACAAGGACACTTGATTAACTCTGTTCATAGCAGCATTTTTCACAACAGCTAGAATCTGGAAACAACTTAGACGTCCCTCAAAAAAGAATGGGTAAACAAAATGGCACATTTACACAATGGAAACTTACTCAGCTATTTTAAATAAGGAAATCATGAAATTTGCAGGCAAATGGATGGAATAAGAAAAGATCATCCTGAGTGAAACAACACAGACCCAGATAGACACACTTTTAAGAGGATTTTAGTCATATAGTACAGGATAAGCATATTACTAGGCACAGACCCAAAAGGAGACAAGTAACATAGAGGATCCAATGGAGGATGCATAAATCTCATTCAGAAGGGGAGAAAGAATAGACAAAGGTAGTGGCTAAAGAGAAGGAACGAGTGATGAGAGGGGGTACAAAGAGTTAAGAGGGTGGAGATCAGACTTGGGGAGAACTAGAGCAAGAGGACATAAGTCCTGTAGAGAAAAGAGACACTGAGGGTGGGGGTATCTCTGTGACAAGCTGGACACCTAAGTCAGGGTAGGCTTCTGAGAGGATATTATGGATATTAAAGCAGAGATTCCTAGTAGCAGAGGCCATAGAGACTGAGGAGAACACCCTCTAAGTAGACTAGTCTCCGAGCAGGGGGAGGCGAACACCAACCCACCCACAGAAATTTCTACCCAAAATTTACCCTGCCTACAAGATGTGCAGAGATAAAGATAGAGCACATAGAGCAGAGACTGAGGGAATGTCAACTAATGCCTGGCTCAACCAAAGACCCACCCTATCAGAGAGTGCCAACCCCTGACACTATGAAGGATACTGTGCTAAACTGGCAGACAGACACCTGACAGAGTTTTCCTCTGAGAGGCTCCACCCAGCAGTGCCTCAAAATAGATGCTGTGACTCACAGCCAATCATTCGTCGATGCATAAGGAGTCTTGTGGAAAAGTGAGGGAAAGAGTAAAGTACCTGGAGGTGACAGGAGCTCCACAAGAAGGCCAGCAGAGCCAATTAACCAGGGCCCAGAGGGACTTGCTGAGATGGAAGCATCAACCAAGGACCATGCATGAACTGGACCTAGGCCCACTACAAAGATGTAGTAGACGGGCAGCCTAGGCTTCATGTGGGTCCTATGGTAAGGGAATTGAGGACTACATCAGACAGGGACTCACTTGCTAGCATTTTGATCACTTTATTCTTGAGGGACTGCTTTGCCAGGCCACAGGGGAAAAGGACATACTCACTCCTGAAGCAGCTTGATGAGCTGGGGGCGGATAGGAAAGGGAGCTCACCTTTTCTGAGGAAAAGAGGAGGGTGGGAAGAAGAGAGGGAGGTTAGGACAGGGAGGAGAGGGGGATTGGGGCTACAACAAGGATGTAAACTGAATAAGAAAATACAAAACCAAAACAACAACAGAGCTCACCCACTCAAATGTCTTCGTGAGGTCTTCTAGCACCTTCCGGTTCTAGGCTTCCACATCCTTATACAATAAAGTCTCAAATCGGAAACCAAAATACTTGCTGAAAATGTTCCTCGTCTCAAAAATTGAACTTCAGTCCAATATAAATGCCAGAGTAGGAAATTGATGAGACATCCTGTGGGATGGCTGAAAACGCAGGAAATTTTATTACCTACTTAAGTAAAATGGAGCAACTTGTGTTGGGTATTTTCATTCTTTCCCAGTTGTAGAATACATGAAAACAGCAGTTAACTTTAAATGTGTGCATTCACTGACTTACTCGGTTTTCCACTGATCACTTGGTTGGTTAACGTCATTCACCATTTTATCAAATTGTATGATGGTTCCTAAGAGATTTTATAAATTTGCAAATGACTGTAAGAGGTAAATTAACTTTCTGAACAGGCGATAAAAGTTGCTTACATTAATACTACAAGAAAGTCTCAAAAGTGGTCAGATTGTTGAAAACCTGTGTAGTCTTCAGCCAAACAGAGTTCCCATAGAGTGATAGAATCCATTAAGATAGTATAGTTTACTTTATTGAAGGAACTTCAACATTTTGCCCACTCTTAGTCTATTTCCTGATCACTTTTGTGATTTTCTTTGGAAAAAAAATAGCAGGAGGACAAAGAAGAAAACTTTCCCAAACTGAATCATCTACCTGGTATTCTGATTATCCTCTTCAGGGTTTCGTGTGATAAAGAGGCACAGAGATATGTTCAAGCTCTGGAACCATTCTGAATGGCTGTTTTCCACATACCCAACCTCCAGTCTTCTCTTCATCCTTCACATCAGCTGTCCACTGACAACAGTATTTATTGGTGACTGTTCCATGCTTTTTCTAGATAAGGCAGATAACAAAATATTGCAATAGTAATTCAAATATTTATTTAGTCTTGTTTTTATTTTATTTATATAAGAAGCATTCAATAAAATTAAAAAGTAATCTTCAAGCCAAAAGTTTATTTTACACTCCTTGCAAAGAGAAAGGCATGAAGCTCAGTAGAATAGAACAGATATGAGTTCATGCTACTATTGCCACATACTTTTTGACAAAGATTCTAAAATAAAAATTACAGGAAAGACAACTTGTTCAAGAAGAACAGGAAGACTGGGTGTCTACTTATAGACGAATCCAAATAGATTCCTGTCTTTCTTGGTACAGAAAAATCAGCTCCAAATGGAGCAAAGATATTAATGACCTAAAACTCTAAATTTGCTAGGAGGAGTAGGAAAAGCTTCCAGATATAAGCACACGTAATGACTTTCTGATTATGATTCTAGCTACTATGGAAATAATGCAAGGAATCAATAAATAGAAGATTGTGAAATTTTAAAAGTTCTGTACAACAAAGAAAACAGTTATTTGATTGAAGATATACCCTAAAGGATTGGAGAAACTCTTTACTATCTACACACCGACAGGATTAATATCTAAAATATATAAAGAATTCCGAAAGCCAAACACCAAAGAACCAACACACCAATTAGTAAATATGCTAAAGAAAGGAGCAGACAGTCCTCCAAAGATGAATAGCAGATGGTAATAAACATGGGGAAAGGTTCGATCTTGCTAGCCCTTGAAAATTCAGAGAAAAACTGCATTAACAGGCCATCTCACTCAAGTCAACCTGGTAACAATGAAGAAAATGAAAGGACTGCCGTGGTGGCACACGCCTTTAATCCAACCCCTGAGAGTCAGAGGCAGATGGATGTCTGTGTGTCTGAGGCTTGCCTGGTCTACATAGAAATTTCCAGGTCCTAATAGCTCTATACAGTAAGATCCATCTTTAATTTTAAAAAAAGTAAAGAAAGAAAAGAAAGCAACTATTGGAAATGCTGGTGAAGAGCCTTATACACTATGATGTGATGTGATGTTGTATAGCCATGATGAAAGGCTGTGTGACAGTGACTCCACATCCAAAAGTGTACCTACCATATGACCCAGCTATACAACTCCTTGGTGTTCATTCACAAGGATCCAAATAACATAAAACAGAGATACTCATTGTACTACCACTCACAATAGCTGTTATTGGTTTGTGCTTGCTCTTGTTTGTTAACTTGACACAAGCAGCTATATCCAGGAAGAAGAAATCTTGGTTGAAAAAAAGACTTCATAAAATTGGCCTGTAGGCAAATGTGTAGAGATTTCTCTTGATTAAAATTATGAAATTTTAACGTGATGTGCGAGACCCCTGCTCACTGGAAGCAGCGCCATTCCTGGGCAGGTAGTCCTGGGGTATATAAGAAAGCAGGACGGGAAGCAAGTCAATAAAGAGCTTTATTTGATGGCTTCTGCTTCAGTCCCTGCCTCCAGGTGGCTGCCAGGGTTAATATATTGGCTTTTCTCAATATACTATGGCCTGGGATATAGAGCATATGCATTCTTTACTCCCCACGTTGCTTTTGGTCATGGTGTTTTATCACAACAATAGAAATGTTAACTGCAAGAAAAAACAAACCTGGTATTATAAAACAGTACATAAAGAAATTATGATATGTATAAACAATGGAGTTTTTCAGCTATATAGAACAAGAAATACTGTCATTTTCCTTGGATGTGGATACAACTTAAAGTAATCATCTTAAGCCATTTAACTCACTCCCAAAAATATAAACATGTGGTTCTCTCTCATTTGCAGTTCTTAAATTTTGTGTAGATCTGTAACAGCATCAATTATATATTACATGAAAATGGAGATAAAAATATCAAAGAGAGCAAAGAGGATTAAAGATGGGGAGTGGGCAAGAATTGAAGGACATGAGAGAAATATGAGCTACATACATACACACCTGCATAAAATACATTTTACATAGCAACAAATGTTGACATTAATAAACAAAATTCAAGAGGGAAGAGAGCTTCAGAACAAAGGCATCAAATATGACTGTTACTGTTTTCTTTTGCTTTCAGAGCACTTATCTTACTGCCGGAGCATTATGACATAATTTGACTTGGTTATTGGATCTTTGCAAATTCATTTTAGGATTGTGTAAGTGTAAAAAAAAAAACTACCTAAAAACTTCGGTGGAAAAAATATTTTGTGAATGCTACATAAAAGAAGCCTGGATCATTGGCATGTGAGTCCCATGAAATTGAACATTGTATGGTACAACACATCTTAATTTTCCAGAAGCAACTTCTCACTAGCTGTGATTCCCTTCAAGGGAGTCCTGTCTGGCCCAGGAAGGCCCCAAACATGTCAACCAAGGATTGGCAGGCCATGGAGAGAACTGCCAAGATTCCAAGGGCAGATGAGACTCTCCCATCAAATGACTTTCAGAACCTTGATGCCATCTCCTGCAGACAATCCAGCAGTTAATACCATTGAGATGGGCTGCTATTCCTCTGGACCAGACAGGCAAGAGGTCAGGGAGCCTGTTAAGAAGAGGAAACAAGACTTCAAAGGTGTCATTACCTGGTTCCTCATGGCAAAAAGGAAGCAGTTTGAAAAGGATATAAACGCCTCTTTCAGAAGTGTGAATGAAAACTGCAGAGTATTTTAATTTAATTTTAATTTTAATGTTTTCTACACCTTTCTCCATTGCACATTGTTGGTGTTCACTTGACTGTATAATCCTGTTGATTGTACTTTGAGACATCTAGGAGCAAGAATCCAAGTATGTTCTTCTGTATTCCAGATGTTTGCAATAATGCATGGCTGGTATACATTCTAACAATGAAAAGCTCTTTGTAACAGGAAATAGTTTCCAAGTTACACTAGCATAGCACAAAGAGAAGACGTTCGATAGCTTTCTTATGGAGACAGTTGAAGAACGACTATGAATTCATAACATCAAGTGTCTCGCTATGTAAACAAGTGTCTCATTATGTAAACACATCAGGAGAACAAATTGAGGAGAGAGAACCTAAAAAAAATCATTAAACATTAAACATGAAAGAGACTGAACAAAACTCAGTGCTATGTTATCAATATATGGCATTAAGCAGCTAAATATAAGACATAATATTAATATTTAAGAGGTATAGCTATTGTTATAAAGATTGATACACATTATTCCCATTTTAATTGTATTTATATATTCACAATTAAATTGATTTGATTACATATGTTTAAATATACTAATCAAAGACAGAGAAGACTTGTGTGTACAGATAATTTATGAGAGATTATGCCTCACACACAATAGATACCTACATTAGACTCAAAGAAAATAAGTTCTGTTTTTAATATTTGGAGTGAAAAGTCTGAATGACCATAATGAGATTTATGAATATAAGTAGTGTATAAGAATTGTTTATTTGAATGACTAATGTATCCTGCTATAAATTTCACCTAGCAACTTATAATGGATTCCAGGAGAAATGACACACTATCACCAAAGGATATTAAATAAAGTTTATTACAGTAAACCGTAAAAGGGTTTCCCAAGGTGAAGGGCTTAGTTTCTGAAAGGAGTGTTGCCACAGCTTCTTTCAGAGAATTAGCGTCCTTATTAGGTCCTTGATAAATGGCCATGCTGAGATCAGGCCACCCACTGGGCAGGAATATCCATCCAGCCTGGAAGTGTGAGTTGCCTGCATAGAGTGTCTCATATTGCCTGCCTTTAATAAAAACCACTTATAATCACTCACAGATTTGTACATTTTCTGAGAAGTATGATCAAATAGTTAAGATGAACTTAGTATTATTTCCTGCATTAAATGCTGTAGTGTGTAGGAAGATTGCTAACTTCAAAAACAGCAATGTTGTCTTAACATTTCCCCAGAAAATTAGGCATTTTGTCTTCTTAGAAAGACTGCATAATATAGAGCTTATATTATTTCTTCTGTCTTATGAAAAATATCAGTATTTTTCTTTTAAGGTCATAGGAAACTCTTCATGTTTCTTAACTGAAATAATGTTAGAAGGTTAGCTAATACTTAAGAGGTTTAATGAAACATGTTTTCTACTTTTTTCTTAAATATTCAAAACAGAAAATACAAATTTACTTCCTCCCTGCCCAAATACACCTAGCCACTGTAAAAGTTCTTCTCAGCAACGCTAGAGCGGAATCAAACCATTAATTGCTGAAACAGAATACTCTTCTAATTTTAGATCACTTCAATGAACTGTCAGAGCCCGGGAGGCTCTGAGGGATTAATGCTAGCTGATGTGTGCTTTAGAGGAAAACATTTTCTATATGTGTTTTAACGTGGTTCTTAAAAAAGAAATGAGAAAAAGCTGATGGAGATGGATATGTAAATATTTAGAAAATAATAAGAAATAATATTTCACTAGATAAAAGATGATTCATACAAAGATATAAAGACTAGGTTTTTATTTCAACAGCTCTGAGCATACTACAAGTTTACAAAAAAAAAAAAAAAAAAAAAAAAAAAAGAGCCCCCAAAGGCCTGTACAGACTCTCACTAAAGTAGATAGACAGATGGCAAGCCAGCAAATTAAAAGCTTCTGCACATCATATGTCAACAAGGAAATACAAATTAAAATAATACACACCTATTAGGGTGGCCAGAGTCCAGAATCCCTACAATACGGAATACTGGCCAGGACGTAGAGTGACAGGACATTCTTCAGCCCCACTGATGGTTGCAGAGGGCCACTAACACTTAAGGGTTAAATTCAGCAGCAAATTCAAAAACAATGATTTTGGATAAAAAAAACTGTAGAAGTGAGTACAAGGTCAATCAGTTGAAACAAGGATTGTTTAAAGGAGCAGTGGTTGCCCGAGAATAACGAGTAATGGGAAGACAAATAGAGCACGTGGGATTCTAGGGCAGCAGAAACACTAGAGATGATTCTGCCTAGAAAACACATGCTGTAATCATGTGTCCTCTTGCACAGAATGTACAGCATTTTGATTGAAGCTAGTGTGAACCATTGATTTGGGTGATAATGATCTGTCATGGTAGGTTCATCTGTTATGACAAAGCTCTCAACCAAAGGGGATCTGTTGACAAGCCTCAGGGAGGCTACACATTTACAAAAGCGGAAAGTATATGGGAGATTTTCGTATATTTATTTTGCTGCGAACTTTTTTAAAAAAATCTATCTCTTTCCATTAGTGGGCATTGAGGGGGCACATATGGAGGCCAGAGGACAACCAGGAGTTGGTCGGTTCTCTCCCCACCACGTGGGTCCCAGGGATCAAGTTCACGCGATCAGGCTTGGCAATAAATGCCTTTACCCACTGAGCCATCTTGCTGGTCCTGAACTTCTGTTTTTTTGTGTTTTTTTTTTTAAAGTTATCTATAAATCTATCTCTACTCTAACACAGTTTAATAAATATAATTGGCTTCACATAATGATATATAGTAAGCAATAACAGAAACCTATTAATTTATCTTAACAGGATCTTAAATTTTTGTCTTTTAGTTAGTAGAATACTTTGAATCTGCCTTCCAAGAATCTCTTTAAAACTAATGTTTGAAAAAGAGACAATGGGGACTTCTGTAGCATGTGCACTATGAAACCACATAGCGTTGTTCATTAGCACATCTGAGTAAATATTTATGCTAATTATGATATAATAATGTTCACTTGAAAGGGGCTGGAGAGATGGCTCAGAGGTTAAGAGCACTGCCTGTCCTTCCAAAAGTCCTGGGTTCAATTCCCAGCAACCACATGGTGGCTCACAACCATCTATAATGAAATCTGGTGCCTTCTTCTGTCATGCAGGCAAAATACTGTATAAAAATAATAAATATATATTTAAAACAAATAATGTTCACTTGAGCAAGTAAGCTAGTGGGTGGGATTATTTTGTAACTCACCCCCATCCCCTGAATCTCCATCCACCTTCTTTTTATTCAGACATTTGGTATCTAGAATGAATAGAATTTTTGGTGAATTTGGGGCTGGAGAGATGGCTCAGAGGTTAAGAACACGGACTGTTCTTTCAAAGGCTCTGAGCTCGATTCTCTGCAACTACATGGCTGCTGATAAGCATCTGTAATGAAATCTGGTACAGTATACAGTATAAAAAATAAACCTTTTTGAAAAAAATTAAAAATACAAATAAAAAAGAATGTTTGATTAATCAACCTAAAGCCACAAATTGTTATGAGAAAATATAGCTCAAAATGTATGTCCCTAAGAGCTGTTCAATACTGTCACCTCCAAATTTTCTTATGGACATGTGCTACCTGTACCTTGATCGCATTTGCCTCTCAGTCTAGGACTCTGTTTTATTAATGTATTCATAATGTATCTTCCAGAGACATATTTTAGAACATCAAATAGGCACATTGGGACTTTCTGGGCTTAATCTAAAATTATAATTCATGAAAAGCATTTAATATTTCAATGAATATTATTAAACAAATACAGCTTCTGATTTTTGTTGGTTTTTTTTTTTTGCCTCGCCATTTACAGCTATTATCAAAATTACACTTTCTTTTTATCTAATAAATGGTAAGTTGAGAGAATGTCAAATATCACTTATTGAGGCATATAACACTCTTTTAAAACAAAAATAAAAAGAGAATTGCAAATTGTATTATATATATGCAAGTTCTGTCATTTCTGTCACAGTCAAAACATGGCCAGCTGCTTCTGAGATGATATCAAGTGACAATTAAAATAGCACCAGTAATGTTACTCCACAGGGAGGTACAGAAAATATTTTATGTGGTAAAGCTAGAATTATATTTAGATAGTTGGGATTTATAGTCCACATTAAAAGACCAGATGTTCTGAAAGATTAATCTCTGGTGCCACTATGTCTATTTGTGTATAATATTGGACACAGTATGGCTTGTTTTAGCTAGATTCCTACTTTGTCTAACTTGGTTTCACTAAACTGTAGTCAACCAAGTATTTCTTGAACACCATTATTTTTGTAGGTTACTAATAGAAATTCTATTGCAACTGGGTTCTATAGCCAAATAAGACCTTAAAAAGTACATTAAAACCGTACATTTTTCTCTCCAATGAAATGTCAGACATTTAGTGTACTCTAATACATTATAGGTACTCCTAGGAAAAATTCATCACTTCTCCAATTATTTAACTATAGATCTTGTGTCAGAATAACCATTAACTATTAGCGAAATAATATGCATGCTTGTGATCAAGAAACTAAGGGAGCATTTTATATGGGCACAGAATATTTGCCTCAAGCATCGAGGAAAATAATACTTGGGGAAACATAATTTTGTTACGTAATCCACTTTATTTGATAGCCTATGTACTTATCATGTAGACTGCAGTAGGTGTAAAGTTAGTATTTATATATTTGTTTACTATTTTGCAGTCATAAATGCCTTTGATAGAAGCTACCTAGAGTTCTTTCAAACAGCATCTACCATAGTAGTATTTCACAAAACACACTTACAGAACTGTTGTTTTGTTTTATTTTTCAATACAGGGTTTCTCTGTGTAGGCTGTCCTGGACTCAGTTTGTAGATCAGGCTGGACTTGAACTCACAGAGATCTGGCTTCCTCTGTCTCCCTGAGTGTTGGGATTACATGCACTTGCCACCAGAACTGCTATTCTTAACGATATTTACTATATCTGTCATTGTGTTTATCAAAGGATACTGTCACATTTTCTCTGATTCTAAGCATCTCATACTACCTGCAGTATTCATGGTCCTGAAGTGTTTGTCTGGGATACTTTATGAATACCCAGTAATCCAGAGGTAAAGGAATAAAACTAGGGAAATTAGTAGGTGTTATCTTTAGCAAGTAAAACTAAACATTGAAAATATGACAGAACCCTTTTTTTCACAATGTCAAGACTTTGAGACCTATTTGTTCATTTGTTTCAGTTGTTTTGTTTTACCTGCATACACTTTGAGATTATAATTAATGTTAAAAATCATCATCATTCTTCTTCATCATCATCATCATCATTGTCATCAGCATCAGTATCTGAGCTTGGACATGAAGATCAGCAGCTTGTTATTTTCAGCTCTGCTGCTTCAGTTGTGTATCATGATACAAACACCAATGCTGGGCAGAAATGATCATTGACCACCCCCCATCCTTGGACAGCTCCAATAGCTAGAGGAAAGATGAAATTTGTAGATATCACAGAGGAATACAGTGTTATGTGAGTGGAAACTGTGTGGAGGAAACTGTAGCCCTGTGCTTGGCTACAGCAGCTACAGTTCAATTACTCTCTGGCAGAGTAGGAAGGAAGGATAGGGCAAGTAGGATTTATTTCAAATACCATACTGTTTTCACTGAGCATATGGGTCTTTAGTTCTTTGCAGAGCATTGGCTAGGCATACTACTATATGAGTTTCTTAAAATACATACACATACACACAGAAAAGGTGATTTAATGGGTTTAACCTTCAAGTAGGAAACAAAATGCCAGCAAAACACCTTATTCTAACAAGTCAAATGTCCATTAGCAGGGATGAATTGCTTCTTTTTGAATTGTTAGCCAATGGGGATGCATAGACCTTCAAGCATTACAGTTTATTACAATAATTTGGGGGGGACTCTCTCGATATCGATGGTAGGTTTTTCTTGCTGGATTCCATTCACTTGAATCACAGAATATTGAGAAATCAAGGAGATAGATGAAGACCTTCAGGCTTCATTCCCTATTGGCAGGTTTTCATTGGTACAAGAAGGTGCAAGGAGCCTTGTCACAGGGAAAAAAAAAAAAAAAAAAAAAAAAACTAGTCCTTAATCTCACTAAGATATGTACCCTACAAGCCACAATAATGACTGTACTGGCAAAATAAACCCATTTGTATGATAGTGGCATGAATATTGTGAGAATGATCAAGCACTTTCTTGCTGGATCTAAGGCTGGGCTCCAGAAATATGAGATAGAACACATTCATAGAACTGTTAGAGATACCAGAACCCATGGCTATAAAGGTTGTGGGTCCTATTGGAAAACACATTACTATTATTTTGCTGAATGGGCATGATATTAAAATGACTCCTAATAATGTATTGCTATGCCAATGGATCAGAGCATCTTTCAAACCTCCTCAGAAGAGCTTTCCCTCGTAGTAAATAGCACAGAGATCTGCAACTAGTCACTATGAAAAGAAAAAGAGACTGTACTCAGCTCTAAATGGGACACACACGTCACACCTTTCCCCTCAAGACTCAGGATCTTCAGAGAAGAGTTGAGGGAAAGATTGTAAGAACCAGAAGTGGTGGGTAAATTCAAGGAAATATCGTTTTTTTCAGACACAACAGAGCACCTGCACATATGAACTCATGGTGATTGTGACAGCATAAACAAGACCTGTAAAAGTTTCATCCAGTTAAAAATCACACCATATAGTTGGGAGGTGGGCTTACATCTCATTGTCAGCTGAGTATCTATTGATGTTTGGTAGCTGCTGGGAGGAGGAGACTGTTTCTTTTAGTGATGTAGCCCTTGGAAGATATACCACTCACTGGATAGGTCCCATTCCCATGACTAGGTGTGTAACAGAACCTGGACTCAATGGAAAAAGAAACTAAAAAGAAGAATCTCAAGGTTGGGTAACAAGAGAGATTTTAGTTTTCAGTAGACTAGGGGAGGAGGGGAAATATGTTCAAAATACAGTGTATGAAATCCCTGGAGAATTAATAAATAAACCGTTAAGATGTTTATGTACTTGCTTGTTGCTCTTAAAGGCATTTCTAAAGAATTGAACACCTGTTTGTAAAAGTTAATGCTCATTCTCGTCATTTTCTTTCCAGAAATGGTTCTTTAATGAGTTTTGATTTTATGTAAACAACACCACATCTCACATATTTGAATAGCTTTTCTTGAAAATGAAGATACTACCCAGCTTTCAAAAATTATATTTTTAATGTGAAAGGTATGTTTATGAAGAACTGTTGTGATATTTGATCAATGGTGATAAAAACTGCCTTATACTCACTAACCATGAAATATTTCTTGAGTGTCAGTTGCATGTATTGTTCCAAATTGTGAGGAAAATTAGCCAGACCAAAGATCTGCTTGACAGTCATATTTTTCTGATAATAGGAAATATAACAAGCAAATGAAACTACAAAATAATGTCAGCAAATAATAAGCACTATTAAGACAAAAATCAAATTACGGTTAGAAAGTGTTATGAGCTGTCACATATAAGGCCAGCTAGCCAATTTCCCCATCAAAATAACAAGCTATTTTACAGTCTCAAAATGTTGACATTCAAATACTAAATGTCATCAAATGTAGAGGGGAACAAAACCTACCAACTCATTTGGACCCTGACAATCTGTATGTAGAGGGTGTATATCTACAGCAATATTTAGATCTAACAACCTATAAAGATTACTTCTCTGCTTTTAATTTCAGGTATATCTAAAAATGTGGGACAAACTAATAGACTCTTTGGTTACTTCCAATTCTGTTTTTCTATGACACGATGATACACTCTATATATGAATGGGAATTAAGAGAGAGTGAGGAAGAGATTAAAGCACTTATAAATTTTATCAGTTATTACTGTATGTAAATTATGTAGATGTCAGAATCTATTATCCAGAGAGTAACTTTAAAAAGGGTAGAAAAATAAAGTGTGACATAAATTACATAGAACAACTAAATCCCAAGTTAGTTTTATGCATTAATATCCCTAGATGAGGAATATTTAAATATTCTTTGTAAATCACAAATGGCAAGAATCTATAAATTGCTTTTCGTTATCCATGAAGGCAATTATAAATAGCTTGAACAAGTTTTTATCGTGGTAAAAAAGAATCAATAAAACAACTGTGGAAATAGTCATGTAACATTCATATACACCATCATCATTCTAGGACCAGTGGTACAATGAAGTTAGTTAGCTCCATAGCTGCCTCACTCAATTGCTCTTTCCCAAGAAAAATATTGCATAAATTAAGAGGCAAGTAGTATTTCTTAGATGATTACTACTACTTTATCTTGCTCCTGGTTGCTCCATCACCTCTGAGAGAGAGAGAGAGTTGCAGATAGCACTCATAAACCATTTCTCTAAGCAGAAATTTCCTTTTTTCACAGTAGGTGAAATGAAGGAAATACTATCCCATACAAAATATTACTTTGTTCTGAACAGAAAGTTGGGTACAGAAAAAAATGTGGAGAACTTGGGAAAAATTGTTCACCAGGCTAAATGTGGCCAGGCTTGTGCAAGGATCCAGGTCTCTCTGAGACAAGTCTCTTCAAGGGGACAGTCTATATTGGTAGAGAAGTATTACTTCATAATAGAATATGAGGTTATGGCTTTTCTTTTTCCCTTAAAGAGTTGAAAAAATAAGCAAAAAGTTTTAAAAAATTAGCGTAAGTGGGCTGCAAATGAGCCCATACAATTTCATAGATGGAGCATATCTAGATTACTTAAGGGTGACATGTAAGTGAAGGACATGGAGGAATAATTGCCCAGGGCACTGCCATGCTATTTATATGAAATGAACAAACAGAAATAGATCAAACAACCATGAATGTCAGATTATAACAGATAACGTAAGATGAAGTAAATTATCACTGCATCTCATAGTAATATTTAGTAATGAACTTCTTCCATTATGGTGGCACTGCCTTACACCGTCACTTTCTAAATTAATAGCAATTCGTCATACATGAACTGAACAATTGAAACATGACCAGAATAATCAAGAAATTAAATTTTAAAACATTTTATTTTACATAATTTTAACTTAGCCACATTCAGCCAGTGGTTATTGTTTTACACATTACTGTTCTGCAGAGTTGGGATGACATACATGGAAGTCAGTATGTGGCTGAGTCTAATGCAGATAGCACTGGATGCCTTCCCACTTGCCTTTGTACCCTAGTTATCATTTATACCACTTCTCTACAGGTCCCACAGCCCAAAGGCTGAACAGAGCTGGCTCTGCTTGGGAGGCAGGCGTTGGGCATACCATTGGAAGTGCAGGCTTTTGTTGGTTATGTGCCACTTGTGAATATGTACCCTTTTTTGTCTTTATAGGTATACTTTTTTCTCTCAGAATGTCCTCAGTCCTTCTATATGGAGCATACACTTCCAAGAGTGTACTGTATGGAACCTGGCGTGTTCTCAGGAGTCCTTTGGACGATCCAGTAGGTGAAAACACGTTTTCAAAATTTATAATCAGTGGATTTAACTTTTCTCCCTGTGCTGATATTGGCACCAACTTTACAGAAACACTCACAATCAAAAGGGTGATAGCATAATAAGCAAATGTTAATTGTATTCTTTATTATCAAGCTCTTACACTTTGTAAGTAGCCAGTTTTATTGAAGACTATTTTAATGAGACAATATAGTGACTAATTTTATTGAAATTAAAAATAACCATTAAGAATAAAAACTAGATTTAATATAAAACAAATACATAAAAATTAATTTTGTGAAACCTCAATCAGCACTACATCACTAAAGATAAAATTGCAGCCTGAATGAAAATTTGAACTTTGGAAACCTTTGTTTTTTTTCAGGGTCAAAATATTGGAGATGCCACTCAGATGTAGCCTGTGGTAGCTCAGTAACCAATTGGTTTCCCAAAGTGAGGGGAACAGGGACTATTTCTAACAGGAACTCGATGACTGGCTCTTTGGTCTCCCCACCCCCGAAGGGAGGAGCAGTCCTGTTAGGCCACAGAGGAGGGCTTTGCAGCCAGTCCTGAAGATACCTGATAAAACAGGATCAGATGAATGGGGAGGAGGTCCCCCCATCAGTGGACTTGGAAAGGGGCACGGTGGAGATGAGGGAGGGAGGGAGGGAGGGACTGGGAGGGAATGAGGGATCGGGACACGACTGGGATACAGAGTTAATAAAATGTAACTGATAAAAATAAATAAATAAATAAATAAAAACAAACAAAATATTGGAGATGATATTGGTTAAAGAGATTATATTATATAATGAAGTATATAAAATTTTGAAAGATTGACAAAAGTCTATGGAAAAGCTTCCCAAATGACCAATGCACAATGATTCATGAGTAAAATATCCAGACAGGTCCATGGATTGTAATGGAATACAGCAATGGAAAGGCTGATATGGTTTCAGAATGCACAGCACAACTCACATGTAAGAATCTACAGCTTGTCACAAATACTATTTTCAATTATAAGAAAAAGTTATTGGAGTAATTTCTCCTTGTTCAGTTATATATCTGTATGAAGTAGAAATCCGCATGGTGACAGGACTTCAGTGCCTCTACCCCAGTGGTAGTGCAGAGTACATCAAGAAAGCAACAGCATGAAGATGTCAGAGATTTATACAACTGTAAAAGTACACCTCAGACTCTTCTCACTGAACTTCTCAATAGGTTTATCTTCCTGTAAAACCATGTTTTTAATGGCATGGAACTGTTTTTAAATGAATTAGTTAAATATCTTGTAAATTTACGCCTTAATTTATAGAATTTATGTTATGTATACAATATTATAATACACATAAATAGAGGCTATTTAATATGTATCTCATACCGCCTCCCATACGAGGCTCAAGGAACATCATAAACGAGGGGACAGAAAGGTTCTAAGAATGAGAGGTTTAGAGATATTTTTGGAAAACAATTATTTTCTGGACAAGAAAACAATTATCTGCTGGAGTGAATGCACCCTTCACAAAAACAAGATGGTAAATGTTCCAGCAGAGTTAGAGGAGGGACTCAGGATGTCCTACCTCTAGGACAGATGGTGGCTGCTGAAGGAGGGAGAAACAGTTTTCTTCATGGGTAAAACACATGGTAGGTTACCCATGCCCCGTGGATGACCCTGTACTCCTGCTCATATTGGCAACATAATTGAACTTAATGAGCTCAGCGGGTTAAAAAAAAAGAGAGAGAGAGAGAATAAGAGGGCATGAATTTGGAAAGAGGATATGAGTGAAAGTCTGAAAGGAACTGGAAGGGAGATAAGCATATTCTAAACAGACTGAGTATGTGTGTTAGATTATAAAATAATATGAACCATAGTTTAAAAATACATAAAAAAGCTAAAGTAAAAACAAACAAAAGACTAATCATAGATAAGTGAGATTTATTTTATTCTTTAACAACATTGAGTGTATCAGTGTTGATAAAAACAATGCAGATGAAACGAAAACCTAAAGACAGAAAGTGATGGCCCAAAAATAGTTTTCTCAAAGTTCGTGTTGAAATCCTAGCCCCAAGGTGATAATATGGGGAGGTGCTTAAGTCATGAGCACTCTGTTACACAAGTGAGATTAGTTTTCTTGTCAGAGACTTGAGAGAGACTCCTGGCTGCCTCCACCAGGTGAGTGGAAACGTACCATAGCAAGTGGAAGTCAATCTGTCTTCAGCATCTGATCTTGGACTTCCTGGAAATACTGTTCTATGCCTTCTAAAGCACGTTTACTTTGGCCTAAATAGATAGATGTATGGTGTTAAAATGTGGTATCTTCTACCATTAAAAAGAAACCTGTAAGAGAGACATCAGATCCTAGTCACCGTGGTCTTTAGGCTTTGCTATAAAACAGAGACAAACTGAGAGGCTTTGCTGTAAAGCAGGGAAGGCATGGCCATGGTTATGGAGCTCAGAACTTTCTTAGCACATCCCAGAATGTGGTCTGTCTTTCTCCATAATGTAGAACAGAGGAACTTGCTCAGACTCTCAACTTTAAAGCTGTCAGAGAACTAGCGAGCAGCCTTGGCACTCAAGGGACTCTTGGGGGTGTTGAGGGGAGTTTTATTTGTTTGCTTTACTTGGCACATTTAATTGTCTATTTAATATAAAGTAAATTACACTAATAACTACTCTGGAAAATAATTGGTATATGTTATAATCTTTGATGTCTGGCAAATGTCTAACTTAATTAAGCAACTTTACTAATTATAACTGCAAATGTAATTCTTTTATGAAGGACAAGGAGACCTTGGGGTAAAATATACCTTCTGGCTTATCCATAGAAAAACATCAAGCCTGGAATCATGGGACTCTTTTCATCAGCAATTGCCCTCACATTAGTTCTTTTTCTCACATTACCATGATAGATACTTGATGAAAACCAATTATAGAAAGAAGGGGTTATTTTGGCCCTTTGTTTGGGTGGATGTGCTCCATAGTATTGGGGGAATCACAGTGGCTGTGGAGGCTTAGTCCATAGTCCCAGTTGGGGAATAGACATGAGAATATCAATGCTTATTTTGCTATCTCCTTTTCCCTGTTTAATCATATCCGGGGTCGGCCTTCCGTCTTCTGTGAAACCTACTGGAAATGCTCTTAAAGACATTCCCAGGTTTTTGCATCTTCTGTGATTCCATATCCAGTCCAACTGACAAAGATTAGCCCCTACAAGCCTCAAAGAGCCCTGATGGCAGCAGAAGTGTTATGTAAAATATAGCATTTTATAGTATTTGGAAGTTTTATGTCATGAATGAATTGACATTCTGGTTTTCTTTTTCCCTTTTTTGCATATTTAATTGTTTGCTTTTTGCCTATAAGTGTATGTGTATGGTTATGCATGGCATGGAGCACATATATAACTCCCCTTCTAGACAGACAGAGGCAGAAGAATTAGAAATCAAAGCAAGGTTGTCCTTGGATACATAGTGAGTTCCAGACCAGGTTATGATACTCAAAACTTTGTTTTTAAAAAAGTAATGACTTTTTTTTTTAAAAAAAAAAAAAAAAAAGATCACCAAAGAGATGGTGTTTTTCCACCACTGGAAACCTTCCTCCTGAAATCCCATATCATGAAGAGTGGAAGGCATCTTAACAATAAGATAACTTGTGGACTGGTATTCCAGGGAACAGACTGAGGTTGTCAGGTTAGATAGCAATCACATTTACTATCTCAGCCATCTAGCTAGCCTTGTGTTTGCTTGTTTTGAAGTGAAACTAATTTTTAGTTTTCATCTTGTTACTCAGCATAGTGTTACCCCAAATAATTCTAAGTCTGCATAACAATACCCACAATCCATCTTTATTGCAGCACCATTTATAACAGCCAGCTGGTAGAGTCAGCCAGATACTAATTGAAAGATGATTTGATAAAGAAAATACACTTTTAGGAGTGAGTTATAATATGCTGAGTTACTGGCCAAAGGGATCCTATAGGTCCTTCCAAAGACCACAGGCTATTTTCAAGGCTAATACTCTCTGTAGATTGATGGAGATTTTGCATTGCAGAAGACACAACTTATTTGTGTCATTTAACATGGAGAAATCAAGCTGGCCCCCAAATGAAAGCTTCATCTCTACTGACAAGCATTCTTGATGCTTGATGGTACTTTTCAGACTACTAGAGGACAAAGTAATCATCAGTATCACCGAGCTACAAATCCTACAATCTACAACAGTGACCTACCTAAAAGATATATCTTGGGGGTAACCAGCCAATCCATTTGGGGAGGGGGGTATTTAAAGCTCTTTCCAGGAAATGGAACTGATACATGACAGTGCTAAAGTGGTAAAGAACCTGAGATGAGTTAAGTCATTGGCCTAAGAAAACTGTTGTTGAAAATAAAATGTATTGGGTTATATGTTCTTTATTATTACCCTTATAATTATGACTTCGGTATTATTTAATCAACTATCGCAATTAATCAGACATAGACACCTGTTAGATTTTATAATTGCCTTATTTACCTTGGGCTGGGCAGATATTTCACCTATGCTGTCTTGTATCTTGTAGCCCTATTCATGCCATCCATCTTATCCATTCCTATCCGGGATATTATCCATCTATAATCCCAAGATACTTGCTTGTATTTTTCATCAGGACCTTTCCATGTCATTCTTGGAGTCCTTTCTCCCAGCCCATGTGATTCCTTTTACATGCTTACCCATTGTGGCTTCCTCCTCTCTCCTCTCTTCCCATGATTCTCCTGTCCCCGGAACCTTAGCCATGCCTACCTCCTCTTGCCCTGGCTAGGTACAGGCCTTACCAATCAGGAATAATGTCTTAGGCAAGTTTACACAACAAGGGTGGTTGTATCCAGGCAGTAATCAGATCTTGAGTGTCAGTAATTAGCATCAAAATACAGGCATCAGAACAACCCAAACAGAAAACAGAAGTATTGGGCTATTAAAGGAACATAGCAATAAAATTGTTTCTAAAGACATATTGCTATATCCATAGATCAGAGCATCATTCATCTCTCATCAGAGAAGCTTCTTCTTGCAGTAGATGGAAATTAATAAAAAGATCCACAACACGACAATGCACAGATGGTAGAGACCTGTATACACTCAACCCTTAATGGGATACCCATCATCTCAAAGCTCAGGCAACTCTGCAGTGGAGCCAGAAAGTTTTTAGATGCAGAGGTTGTGGACTTTAGAACAAGACTAATTCACAAATGAACTCACAAAGCCTATGACAGCAAACACAAAGCCAACACAGACTTAAACATATAAAAATTCCAGTGCTGAGAAGGGGAAGTAGACACAAAGCCCCATTCTTAAACAAGAAGCTGTTTGAAATGTATATCTTCTGGCAGAGGAAGAAGAGAAAAGAAAATCACTTTTTCTCCAGTAGTGTGTCACTGGGACACTCAAGAGCAGATGCCATGCTCTGGAGTAGTTGACCAATAAAAAATGGACTACATAGGGTTTTGTATGTGTGTGTGTGTTGTTGTTGTTTGTTTGTTTGTTTAATAGGTTTTTGTTTGTTTTGATATTTTTTGTATTTAGTCTTTTTCTCCTTTTTTAAAGTTTGCTTTGATTTTGTTTTTTTTCTTCTGTATTATTTTGTTTTGTTTTGGGACTGAAAGACAAATAAGTTGGGTGGGTAGGGAGATGGGAGTTGAGGGAGAGAAAAGAACATGATCAAATATACCTGAACTGAAGGAACTATATATATTACCTGAGCTGAGTGAGGCTGAAAGTCACACATACTTTGTTTGTTCACACATACAGAACCGATTTCTTTACAATGCTGTAACGAAGCACACTTTCTCACACATACAGGACTAATTTTTTACAAAATGATACAATGAAGCAAGTTGTTTTACATAAGAAATGTGTAAATAATAAAACGAAGTAAAATTATATAATTTAGCAGCTGCTATTCTGAGTAACTGAAAACAGGATCTTAGAAAGATGTTTTACCCTCATGTTCAGAAAGATGTTTTTAACTATTACCCAATAGCAGAAGAATGGAAAAACAGAATTCGCATACACATACAATAAAATATAACTTTTAAAAATTGCTGCCCTGGCTTGGGAACATAGTGTACTTCCTAGAGTGACTCTCATCATTCTACTAAGCCCTGGATTTAATTAACAGGCTGCACAAGCCTGTGTGGTGGAGCACACCTATAGTCCCAGTCTTCAGCAGGTAGAGTCAAGAGGTTCAGGAGTTTATCAGAGGTCATCCTAGCTACATAGCCAGCCTTAGATACACGAGACTCCGTCTAAGAAACAACCCAACAGATAGTGTATTCCCACCAGAGGAAACTACCAACTCCTCTCTCAGCTAGCTGCCAACTCCTCCAGTGACTTCTCAAAACGTGCAGAACGTTTTTCTTCCTTGGGCTCATACCATATTATGCTAACCACTGCTTCAGAATATGTCAAAAGACAAAAAGAAGTATTTACTTGCTTATCTGCATTTCCTAGACTACAATTTTCAGAAGATAAAGATATGGGTGCATTGCATTATTGTCAATTGCCAGACGCAGCACATGGAACCAGTAAATGTTTATGGTGAAATTAAACAAATGTACAAATAATAAAATAAACAGTGGTAGGTTTAATTTCAGGTGATTATTACAAGCTTCATAAATGGGCAGACTGACACACAGTAGGAAATTCAGGGACCTACAGTCATGGTACAATCCAAGTAGCTCTTTATGATGTGGCTCCAGTACCCTTTGATAAAATTTGTGGGGACAGTCAAGAAATTCATGAATCTTTATCTTTTATTTAAGTAACTGTGATCCCATTTTCTGTCACTTATAGTATAATTGTTGTTCAAATATATGAAGTATTTCGTATAACCTTCATCCTCATGAAGAAAGTAAAAACCTAGTAACCAAAAGAACTATTGGACTGCAGTGAATTCCCATAGCCATTTCTTTGAATGTTTTTCCCAAGGGAAAAAAAATTAGCCACCTAAAGTTTCTATCTTAGAAACTTTCAGATTACAGCTAATTTGACACGACGCTTTTAAATAAAGAATACACTAAATAGGTACATTATTCAAAGATAATAGAGGAATTTTCCATCATTTCCATGTAACCCAGCAACAGTGTTCTATGTGGTTATGGCAGACATTGAAGGATCTTCAGACAAATTTTAAAATGAGAGCTTTACTTAAGGAGATCATATTTCTATAATGCAGAAAACCTCCCAGCTTCCTCACTGTGATTCAACTTACATTTGTTATATGGTCTTGTTATCAGGTAATTTATCTTTTATCAAATCATACCCAGAAAGTTTTACAAAATAAATGTATTTTAAATAGAAATATAATTCTCAAAATAGGTTTAAAAAATAAGAATATTATGAGTACACTCTTAATCCCACACAGTAGCTTACACAAGGTTGATAGGCAGAAAAACCTAGATACAAGAAAATCAAATGAGTGAGGGTCAATCACTTTGTTTTACTAAAGGAAATGTCATCTGGGATTTAGTTCATCAAAAGAAGATAAGTTAAATTCTTCTATTTCAAAATGAGTGTACTATTTAGGTATTAAATCTCTATGTTCTCAAAAGAATTTCCAGGCAAACTATGAGAATGTGTATCATCATATCAGTAGCTGTGATTAATATGTGTCATATCTATAGACTGAAGAGAAACATGGTAAATAAAGGTGGTCATCCCTGGAAAACAGTGTATGTCAGGCAACTGTAAACGCAAAGTATATAAGGTCCTAAAATATTTGCTTTCCATAAGTCAGAAGCAATTATATTTTCTGGAATAAAATATGTATAATCATAAATTATTCCTTGTTTTCTGATACCAGCTTCATGATTCAAGTAATATGTTTTGGCCATCAGAGGAAACATTCAAGACCCTTACTTATATAATTTTTTTTCTTTACAAAAAGGTTCAAAAATGAAAAGATAATAAAGCAGTCAATTACATAAATATGAAGAGTTTCTAGAGTGTAAACTTTATATCTAGAATTAAAATGTTATTTGAGAAACAATTTTAACAGTAGATAAACCATTAAAATGTTTTTTTGTTTTTTAATAATTTTTTATGTTAATCAGGTTATTTACTTTGTATCCCAGCCATTGCCCCCTCTCTTATTCCCTCCCAATCCCAGCCTCCCTCCCTCATCTCCTCCCTGCCCCTTTCCAAGTCCACTGATAAGGGAGGTCCTCCTCCCCTTCCATCTGACCCTAGCTTATCAGGTATCTTCAAGACTGGCTGCAAAGTCCTCCTCTGTGGCCTAGCAAGGCTGCTCCTCCCTCGAGTGGGGTGCAGAGATAAAAGAGGCAGCCATTGAGTTCATGTCAGAAATAGTTCCCTGTTCCCCTTCCTAGGGAACCCACTTGGATACTGAGCTACCATGGGCTACATCCGAGCAGGGGTTCTAGGTTATATTCATAGATGGTCCTTGGTTGGAGAAACAGTCTCATAAAAGACCCCTGTGGCCTGATACATTTGGTCCTCGTGGGGCTCCTGTCCTCTCCATGCCATACTAACTCCCCCTTCTTTCATATGATTCCCTGCAGTCTGCTGAAGGTTTGGTTATGAGTTTCAGCATCTGCTTTGATATACTGCCAGGTAGACACTTTCAGAGGCCCTGAGAGTTTTTAACAGCAGATAAACCATTGATCCATTTTGGTTTTGTCTTCAATAATTGTGGAGATATCCTGGGAAGGAAGCAAAACAAAAACAACAACAACAACAAAAAACTGGCTTTGGATTGTTTTATTTCTTTTTTTTTTCTTCTTTTTTTACTTAGGAGTTTGTGCAAACTCATAAGTAAGAGGAGAAAGGTGAACACTCCTCTATTGCTGGTGGGAATGTAAACTTTTACAACCACTTTGGCAAACAATCTGGTGCTTTCTCAGACTATTAAGAATAGTGCTTCCTCAAGATCCAGCAATACGACTACTAGACATATATCCAAAAGATGTTCTACCATATAACAAGGACATTTGCTCAACCATGTTCACAGCAGTTTTAGTCATAATAGCCAGAATCTGGAAACAACGTAGATGTCCCTCAACCAAAGAATGGTTAAAGAAATTATGGTACATTTACACAATGAAATTCTACTCACCTATCAAAAACAAGAATACCATGAAATTTGCAGGCAAAAGTATGGAACTAGAAAAGATTATACTGAGTGAGTTAAGCCATACCAAAAAAGACACACATGGTATGTACCACTTATAAGTAGATTTTAGCCATAAAGTTCAAGATAGACATACTAGAATCCGTAGACCTCCAGAAGATAAGTAACAAAGAGGACTCAAGAAAGGATGCTTAAATTTTACTCACAAGGGGAAATAGAATAGACAACAGAAGTGGTTAAAGAAAAGGAACAAGGTAGGAGAGGGAGCACAGAGAGAAATGAGGATGAGAACCAGACCTGGGGTGATCCAAGTTAGCAGACAGAGGGCATACAAAGAAATGATAAACTGTGGGCAGGAGCTGGAGACCCAAGACACAACAGATGCTTCTGGGAGGATATGGGGTTGACTTTAGCTGAAACCCCTAGTACCAGTGGTCATGGAGACTGAAGAGGACACCCTCTAACTAGACAACTCCTAGTGGAGAGATCGGAAAACCAAAATTTACCCTGCCTACAAGATGTGCAGAGATAAAGATAGAGCAGAGATTGAGGGAATGTCAGCCAATGCCTGGCCCAACCTGGAACACACACCAAGGGAGAGAACCAACTCCTGAAACTCTTAAAAACATTTGGCTATGCTCACAGACAGAAGCCTAGCATAGTTTTCTTCTGAGAGGCTCCACCCAGCCACAGATCAAAACAGATGTGAAGACACACACCAAATATTGGGCAAAGCAGAGGGAGTCTTGTGGAAAAGTGGAGAGAAGGTTAGAAGAATCTAGAAGTGACAGGAGCTCCACAAGAAGACCAAAAGAACCAACTAACCAAAGCCCAGAGGGACTGGTTGAGACTGAAGCACCAATCAAGGACCATGCATAGATTGGACCTAGGCCTCCTACACAGATGTAGCAGATGGGTGGGTCAGGGTTCTTGTGGGTTCCCTAGTAAGGGGAATTTAGTCCTGATGTGACTTGATCTAGGGTAGGTGGGTAGGGGGGCCTCCCCTTTTCTGAGGAATAGGAAAGAAGGGATGAGGGAAGAGGGAGGGAGGATGGAGCGGGAAGTATAGGAGGGAGGAGGCTAAGATCTGGATGTAAAGTGAATAAAAAAATTAATTAAAAAAACGAAAATGTTGTTTAATGAAAGCTTGAAGCTAGACGTGATGGTGCACGCCTTTTATCCCAGGACTCAGGAGGCAGAAGCAGGCAGATCTCTGAGTTCAAGGCCAGCCAACTTGGTCTATAAAGTTAGTTCCAGGATAGCCAGGACTACAAAGATAAACTCTGCCTTGAAAACAAAACAAAACAAACAAACAAAAAAGAGAAATAAATAAATAAATAAAAGAATATGTTGAGCAGAGTGCAGGACGTGGCTATTTTCTTACTCTTATTTCCTGATTTCCCAACAAAGGCTGGTCAGTCGGTCATTTGAACTGGAGTTATGTGGGGACCTAGATGAGGAAAAAGTAATCATTCTCATATTGTAATGGTATCTTCTTCATGATTCATTGTGAGGTCATAATATCACCATGCTATTTTTTTTTCCCCAAATGCTCTTGATTTATGCTTCCCTAATAGTTTCCTTAGCCATAATAGATAGCCACCCAGCATCAAATTGATCATCTTAATCACTTATGTATTTAGGTTAAAAACCTCATAACTGAGTCTTCAGTACATTTTGAGGAAGGAGATTTACAGGGACTGTGGCCCTTGGCCAAGTGGGTCCTCTGTTGAATAAAGAAGGGTGTTGGAGGCCATTTTCTGACTATTGATATTCCAAGATGAGCACAGAATGGCAGCAATCAGCTAAATACTTTTTTTAATTATTGAAATTGCTTTATTTTTACATAAAAATAAAGAATTTATTTTTATAAATAAATTATATCTTATAGAATTTCATCTCACACTATGAAAGCATTTGTTAAAAGACATTCAAACTTACTGTCTTCAAGTCAGTGCTTTCAGTCCCCAAATCATCTAAGATCATTATATACATACACTGTGACAGAATCTTTTCCATTTTAACTTTTAATTTGTAAGATGAAAATGTTTTATTGGCTTGGCCACAGTAAATTACTTAGTAGTAATGTTAGATCCTGAGCTTCCCTTGCATGTGAGTGAGGCTTAATTGCAGTGGTAGAAGCCAGTCTGTGTTTCTGTCTTCCGTAGATCCCATTTCAGTTTTGCTCAATAGCACTTTATGGAGGGCATGGGCCATGGAAGACACTTCATTCCATATGGAATAGCTGGCTCAGAAATGGTCATCATATCAATTTTTTTCATGCTTAATCTTTAGGGAAGTATTTGCTGGGCAGGGCTTAGGGTGTTTACATTGCAGTGAAGGAGAAGAACAAAAATAATTGTCAGTCCAGAATTTATAGAAGAAACAATCTTCTTGATACTGGGAGGGTGTAAGATCCTCAAGAAAGTGCTTGAAGCCAGGGATAGTTCTCTTCTTTGAAAATGAGATGCTTCCTCTGAAAATGTTTATCAAATAATTCTCATTTGCTACAGACTCTAAATATACAAAATGTTGCTTTGCCATGATCCACACCTTCCCTCTGGCTAAAAATATTCTATTATTAAGGCAGAGTAACAGCAAGTCATCTATATCACCATAGAATACCAGTTTGTGTATGTTGGGTCAAGTCCACCAAGCCAGTAACATATTTTAAACCTTTCTTCCAATAAGCTGGGAATTTTTGTGTAAAAGCTATACAGATATCTTCTGATGCCATCTCTGCTTTCAGGTGAGAGAGGAACTCTTTTCCTTTCAGATCATCAACCACAAAAAGCCCTACCCAATTCCTTAGCTAAATTCTTTGTACAAGCATATATTCATGAATTACTGATGTGATAAAATGATTAAAAATTACAACATATTATATGTCTATGTAAGTGAGTATATACTGTGTACAGCCCTCTGCTTCTGGGATAGCTCACTCAGGATGATCCTTTCCAGATCTCACCATTTACCTGCAAATTTCATGATTTCCTTGTTTTTTATTGCTGAGTAATATTCCATTGTGTAGATATACCACAATTTGTGCATCCACTGAGGGGCATCTGGGCTGTTTCCAGCTTCTGGCTATTACAAATAAGGCTGCTACAAACATGGTTCAGCAAATGTCATTATTGTGTACTTGAGAATCTTTTGGATACATGCCTAAGAGTGGTACAGCTGGATGTTGAGGAAGTGCTATTCCTAGTTGTCTGAGAAAGCCCCAGATTGCTTTCCAGAGTGGTTGTACAAGTTTACATTCCCACCAGCAGTGGAGGAGGATAGAATAAACCTACTAAAATCTGTACACCTAAAGAAACTAATCAAGAGGGAGGACTCTTGCTAAAATGCTCAATTCTTATCCAGAAAGGCAAAGAGGATGGACATCAGAAGAAGGAGAAAAGAGGGAACAAGTCAGAAGCCTGACACAGAGGACCTCTGAAAAGCTCTGCTCTGCAGACTATCAGTGTAGATACTGAAACTTATGGGCAACCTTTGGGCAGAGTGCAAGGAATATTAGGAAAGAAGTGGCAAACAGTAAGATCTGGAGAGGACAGGAACTCCATAAAGAGAGCAACATAACCAAAAAATCTGAGCACAGGGGTCTTTCCTGAGACTGATACTCCAACCAAGGACTATGCATGGAGATAACCTAAGACCCCTGCATAGATGTAGCTCATGGCAGTTCAGTATCCAAGTGGGTTCCATTGTGATAGGAACAGAGACTGTCTCTGACATGAACTGATTGGCCTGCTCTTTATTTACCTCCCCCTGAGGGGGAAGCAGCATTACCAGGCCACAGAAGAGAACAAGGCAGCCACTCCTGATGAGACCTAATTGACTAGGATCAAAAGGAAGGAAAAGAAGTCCTCCCCTAACAGTGGACTTGGGGAGGGGCATGCATGCAGAGGGTGGAGGAAGGGAGGGACTGGGACGGGAGGAGGAAGGGAACCACGGTGGGGGGATGCAAAGTGAGTAAAGTGTAATTAATAAAGAAAAATTAAAAAAATTACAACATGCTTTTTCAGCATCTAAGGAGATTAAGGAGAGCAACAGAACCAATAAATTAGGGCACAGGTGTCTTTTTTGAGACTGATATTCCAAATAAGGACCATTCATGGAGATAACCTAGAACCTCTGCACAGATATAGCCCATGGCAGTTTAGTGTCCAAGTGGGTTCCATAATAATGGGAACAGGGGCTGTCTCTGACATGAACTGATTGGCCTCCTCTTTAATAACCTCTCTCTCAAGGGGGTGCAGTCTTACCAGGCCACAGAGGAAGACAATGCAGCCAGTCCTGATGAGACCTGATAGACTAGGATCAGAAGGAAGGGAAAGAAGACCTGCTCTATCAGTGGACTGGGAGAGGGGCATGGGTGGAGAAGAAGGAGAGAGGGTGGGACTTGGAGGGGAAGAAGGAGGGAGATACAAGTGGGATACAAAGTGAATAAACTGTAATTAATAAAAATTTAAAAATTTACAACATAGCTTAGCATAACTTCTTTGAAAGACTTCACCCAGTAACTGATGGAAACAGATGCAGAGACCCATAGTCAAACATTAGACAGGACTCAGGGAAGAAGAGTTGAGGTAATGGTTAAGGGAGCTGGAGATGTTAAGGACTCCACAAGAAGACCTACAGTGTCAACTAACCTGGGCCCATGGGGCTCACAGAGACTGAGACACCAAACAAAGAGCAATCATGGACTGATTCCTAAGCCCCCTGTACGTATGAAGCAGTTGTGCAGCTTAGTCTTCATATGAGTCTCCCAACAACGAGAATGAGGGCCCTATTTGACTCTGAGTCCTGCCTTTGGATCCTGTTCCCCTAACTGGGCTGCCTTGTCTGGCCTCAGTGGGAGAGGATGTTTCTAGTCCTGCAACAACTTATTGTGCCAGGGTGGGTTAGTTACACATAGGGAACTTCCCCCTCCTCTGGGAAGAAGGCAAGGGGAGAATGGGGGAGGGGTGTGCGTGGACTGGGAAGGGGGGTGCTGCAATCAGGATGTAAAGTGAAAAAATAATTAATGGAGAGAAAAAAGTTACAACACTAGAAAAAATGTCAGGTATGAACATCCAGAACATCAAATGCTCATCATTTATTCAGAAAATAAAAACAGTATTTGCCTTAAAGACAAAGATGAGATGAAGCAGTGGTACATTATTATAAAGGTGTTATTCGATTGGCTTAATGAAAGATGAGGAAATGAGTCCCCCAGCCATGAGCAAAAGGAGTTTTAGTTAGAGGCCATGAGGAGCCATAAGCAGAAGAGCACAGCGAGGGAACACAATGGGCTGCTGAAATGTCATGTTTGGTGGCAGCTGCTTAGCATCATTAACACACTGGAGAGAGAAATGTAAAAGCTCCATAAAGTTAACCACTGACTTAAAGTAAAACTCATGGAGCCCTTGCATGCTGTGTTTGTGTATTCTTATTTTATTTTATTTTTATTAATTACAGTTTATTCACTTTGTATTCTACCTATAGCTCCCTCCTTCTTCCCTTCCCAATCCCACACTCCCTCCCTCTTCTCCACCCATACTCCTCTCCAAGTCCACTGATAGGGACTTACCTCTGATCCTAGTCTATCAGGTCTCATCAGGAGTGGCTGCATTGTCTTCCTCTGTGGCCTGGTAAGAAGAGGGAGAAAACAGGGAACAGGACAGGAGCCTACCACAGAGGGGCTCTGAAAGACTCTACCCTGCAGGGTATCAAAACAAATGCTGAGACTCATAGCCAAACTTTGGGCAGACTTCAGGGAATCTTATGGAAAAAGGAGGAGACAGAAATACCTGGAGGGGACAGAAGCTCCACAAGGAGAGCAAGAAAACCAAAAAATTTGGACACAGAGGTGTTTTCTGAGACTGATACTCCAACCAAGGACCATGCATGGAGTTAACCTAGAACCCCTGCACAGATGTAGCTTATGGCAGCTCATTGTCCGAGTGGGTTCCATAGTAATGGGAACAGGGGCCGTCTCTGACATGAACTTATCTTTGATAACCTTCCCCGCTGGGAGGTGTTTGTGTATTTGTATATTCTATGTTTTGCAGTAACAAAGGTGGTCTCACTGAGAAGCAGAGTCAGGACTTACTGGCGAAATGCTTACAATGAATGTTTGTTGAAGACTAAACTCACAACCTTGGCAGATACTGAATGCCAAACCAGAGCCTTCTTTAAGGAATTATGCTAAGCAAATAAATATTTCTTCTCTAGCCCTTATTTCCTCAACCAATCAGGAAGCCGAGAAGCAAAAGAACCCTTGGTGTTTGTAAAGAGGATTTTCCATACACAGATCACTGCACATGAGAGCAGAGAGTGTGTATGGATTTGTTGATTCAATTCCTGTCTTATGACCTTCTTCCAATTTCTGTTCACTAACTCTTAATGTGTTCTTGCTGTCCAGGACGCAGAATATATTTCAGTAGTAAATTTTTTTGAATTCCTTATTTTGGTCTCATTACTTTATTGTTCTTTTACAAAATTGATGAAAATATTAAATTATATGTTATTTGGATGTCAAAATGATAAAATTAGTATTTATAATTCTCAGTTTTAGTGGAATACTACACATTACAATAGTTCTTATGCTTCAAAACATTTATGTTGTCAGGCAAGTAAGAAACATATATCATTATTAATTTAATAACTATATAACCAATATAAAGTCAGAAGAAAGTTGAAGCCAATGGTTATGTTATTAATGTATTTGGTCCACAGTGTACTTTTGATAGTGTCCCTACCATCAGCTCACTTGGTGATAAGCCACCTTAGAGAGCGCTGGAGGAGAATCCCATACACCAGCTTAGTACAAGCGGTGCTTCAGAGCCCTATGATGTTTCCCTGAGAAGTCCAGAAATCTCAGGAATTCTACTGGCAACGTCTCAAATGCAGGCACAAGGTACAAGATGAAGAGATTTTCCTTTTGTTTTCTTGACTGTATGAGTGTATTGGAGCTTTTTTGTCATCTACAGATGACCACTTCAACAACTGCTTTTTCTTTCATAAAATATTGACCTGCTCTTATGAGAAAGACATAGCCACTTGTCAGTTATACACTAAACAACACTATCTCTAAGCCCTTGAGGCTCCAGACTTGTTCTTCAGGAATTCTGAAATAGCCAGTGCCTTTGAAATTTCTTGAATAGTTATGAGTCTGAAATTCAGAATGGGCGATTCTATTTATTTTCCTTTTGCAATTCACACCAGTCAAAGCAGCACCCCAACAGTCTTTTCCTGTTCAAAATACCCTGCTCAATTATAAATATAAGATCAGATGCCAGGGAGCTAAAAGTAAATAAATTGTACCCTCCATGTTTATAGTTTGAGGGAGAAGATGAGGTATTTTAAGACACCCAAGGTCAGGATTTCATGTGGTTATACTGAGAATAATAGGAGATCATGATTTAACGATTTGGAACATAGTAGAGATGTTTTTTAAAGAAATTCATATGCATGAGCACAATAGAATAAGATCTGATTTTTTAAAAATTCTACTGACATTGGTATCTCTACCCCATACCAGACCCATACTTATGGATGAAAACCTTTTACCTAGGCTTGGAAACTTAAGCTTAAAGAGTCAACCCTTTGAAAAAGTAAAATACAAGGAAGAATAAGCAGAAGAAATTTCTAGAATAGTCCTTACCATGGTGCAATTCATAAAAGTTCTTTGAGGGCTTTTTTCATGCTGGGTAAAAGAAAAAAGGGAATAAGATGTGGAGTAAAGGAGGGAGGAAGAAGGAAGTCAGAACTGCAGAGAAGGATAAGAGAGAAAGAAGGAAGGGCAAGAGGGCAGGAGGGAGGAAGAAGAAAGAAGAAAACTGAAAAGGCATAAAGAGAACTCCGCAGTCAAATAAAATAAGATTTGAAACTAAAATTAAATAGTTAAAAAATGTCAGACTTTATTATCCTCATATCTGTACTTATGATTATAGGAGAGGAGTATGTGGTTTGTAGATTTCACCCCACCCCCAAATTTGACCACTGAAATGGCTGAAATATACTTTGAAAAATGCTGCTGTATAATGATTTTTTTATGATATTTTAAGAAATCAAGCAATCCCGGAAATCAAATCCTAGAAAAAGTACAGGTCCTGGTTCCTGGATGCACAGAGAGTATTTGTCAATACAAATACAAAAATATGTAATAACTTGTGATTATTTATTTTAAAAATTCCTTAAAATTATTTCTTTTGTTTCTCAATACCCCTTTTCAAAATAAGCATTACTTCTACATGCGCAAATAAAGCGATCAATGCTAATGGAGTTGTGGCATTTAGGATCACATAAGAAGTGACAGAGTATCTGTTTCAGATGCAAAATTCTCCAGCTTTTATTCCACCTCTCCTGCTGCTGTATTGTTCATTGAAAATAAATGGAAATGAAA
Organism: Meriones unguiculatus; assembly: GCF_030254825.1. NCBI lineage: Eukaryota > Metazoa > Chordata > Mammalia > Rodentia > Muridae > Meriones > Meriones unguiculatus. The sequence goes on along the minus strand of NC_083350.1, from coordinate 37,472,817 downwards.
GCTCCTCTGTAGTTCTTTAAAAATGAACAAAAATAAATGCTGAAGAATTTTTCTTTGACATATATGGCGTACTTTCAATGGGATGCTTCCTCCCCCTACCCCCCCAAAGGGAAGAGAACCTCTGTAAAGGAGGCTCTTCAAGTCAGTTTCTGGCATGAAATGGTGTTTGTCAAGCCAGGGGTTCTATATGTGGAAAAGGCTTGAACCACTACCACTTTCAAATGTCATTCTAAATCGACACTTTAACTGTTAAACATACTGAAAATGCAGCTTGATAGGACTCTGTGCATGTTAACACTTAATAAGTTCCACAAAACTTTAATGAAATACTAACTAGGGAGGTGATGGTCATTTTGATAGACATTTGCTGTGGAATACAGACACTGCCTTGCAACTTGGCTACACTTCAGCCCTCTCTAATCTAGCCTGTTACAGATACAGGCTAGGTTGAAGATTACTTTAATCAGAATAGGTGTGGCAAAAATGGCAGACCATCTTTAAGTATGCAAAGGGATGTTGTGTAACTATCTGAAAGAATTAGAAGAAAATGCTATGAAAAGAATGGAAACACTATAATCTCATTATAGTTGAAATTATAATTTAATTAAATATACGTAGTTATAAAAATACATATTCCCATCACTTACGTTTATTTACACGCACATTGTGATTTTGAAATACTATGATGACCATGTTGTGTTTGGAAAAATAACATTCATAAACATACATAAAGTATATATACCTCCAAGTATTTCCAAAATTGTCAGAGTGCAACACACACACACACACACACACTCACACGCCTGCATGCATACAAGTGTGTGTGCACACACACATGATTGGATTTGGATGTCTTCTATAAAGCTATCTAGAACTTTTTGTTTTAGAGGCTTTTACTCTAATTTTTTACTTAAGATTTTAAAGAACTAGAGATGTAGAGAGTATCTGAAACACAAAGAAGAGTTTTTTTCTAATGCCTTATTATCATCACACACTGTCTTGAAAAGATTCAGTTGATGAAATTTGCCATCCTCTTTTACATATTTGTATCAGTGTAGAGAACATTGTTTGACAAAACATTGGCATTTCTGATTTTAGTTCTCTTTTAATTCTGCCTTTGAATTCATGATGTAATTTCTATTAAATGGGATTTTTTATATTAGTAGAAATAATGGATTTGTACTGTATAAGAACTGAGGGCACCTCTACCTTACGAGTTTTAAGATCAAAAATAAATATTGCGCAGTTAGTGTTGTAGCCCAGAGTCCATGCATTTGTAATGTTAGACTATTTTCTACTCTACCTTATGACTAATAGTCAGTCTCTGAATAATTTATCATTCATACATTTATTTGAAGGCCTGGAAAGAACACAGTTCATTTTCATTTGATTTCACACTACGTAATGTGTGTTTTGTATGGTTTTTCTTTTATCAACGTCACTACCCACTTACAGGTGACATTTAGTATCTTTCAAAACTCATTAGAACAAACCTTGTAGATAACAGAGACTTAAAATTGGATGCATTTGAGCATGTGGTCGATAGCGTCTTCGTATTTTCCCCTGTCTATGGTTGTTCTGATATAGCAGCGCTGGACTTACCTGCGTTAGTCCCACTGCTCCTCCTCGTTGTCCATCCACAGCCGCAACCTTGATCAATTTTCTCTGTCTTCTTCCACTTGGTTCTTTACACAGCCTCAAAAACCAACTACGTGGGTTGTGAATTATATACTTCAGATATCCTCATGTCCATATACACTATGCATTAGCTGACCTTCAAGCATTACCTTTGACTGACTTTGAGAAATGCTACCATTTCCATGTAATTCCAAAGTTCTTCTGGGATAAGCCACATCTGGTTTGGTTAGTTTCAGTTAACATAAAATATAAAAATATTAAACGTTAATATAAATATTAAAATATTTAATATTTAATTGATAAAATAAGTTAAAATAAAATATAAAAAATGAACATTTTTTCACAGAGTAGGTGGCTTTAATCACTGTAAAATTGTTATTTGTTCTCACTGTTATATTGTTGTATTGTTCTCACCAGAAGGTGTCACCAATTTGGTTTGGCATAGAGAAAGATGATTTACATCTGGATAAACTCAATCTGGTACTTAAGAGAAAGAGGGACATCCATGCATTTGCTAAAATTATCTTGGTGTATTAAAGATGGAGTAAGATAAATGTCATCTTGATAGAAGTAGGGAATACTAAATTTTGCTGAATGATTATGGAATTTCTGGATGAAGCTAAATCACTTTCCAGGGAAGGAGCAATCTGGATGTGTAGAGCTGCAGCCAGCCATATTTTAGGAACACTACAGAGGCATTCCTATGTGAGAGCCCATGAGTACTTAAAGTCCTAGGCACAGCCACCATTTTTCAGGCAGTTTGAAGTTGAGAGGTAAAACGATGAGGGCTAACAAGTCATGGGAATTTATTGTGTTTTCATGATGAATAGAAATTGCTGAAAATTTGAGCAAAGGGGAGGGGAGTGACCAAGTAAGGCTTGTGCATGTGGTAAGGGCTGGATAACTGGGAGCCAACTCTGAGGTTAGATAGATGAGAGACTTGGAGACATGTGCAAATAAAATGTCGAAACTAAAATGGGCGACGCTAGCTTGGTGAAACTAACACACATACACACACACACACACACATAAACACACACACACACACACACACACAAACCTTTAAAATGCCAATTCCTAAGTGTGAGATAAAAATGTATGATTCACCTTCCAGGATATCTGGCTAATACACATTGAGTTTGTTTTTTCAGTGATACTTATCATCTTTGGAGAATATAATTAGCTGCATGCGTAAGCAACTGCATAATGAATCGTTGTACAGCTTTAATTTTGCTTCTGATCCACATATGATGACCACTATATTTCTCTGTGTGAAATTTAAAAACAGTGTTGCTTTCTAGAAACCTGTTACTTCTATCAGTTAGAAATTATTATATATAGACATTGATGGGAAAAACTAAAACAAAACATCAACTCCTTTTACTGCCACCTACTGGAGAATCATGTCATACAAATGTGTGACAAGGTAAGAAAAGCCCAGCCTCAATAGTTTGTGTACTGCAAACACATCCTGGTCCCAGTGGCTTGTGAAGGTGCATCTGTGTTCAGAACCTGCTGTGATGACCTCTTCTGTGTATGGTTGCAAGATGGTGAAGATGAAGGCTTGTACCTCCCAGAGACCAACCGAGGTTCAATTTTGGGGAGAAACTTTCTAAGATATTGAGGAGATACAATTTCAATACTGTTAAGATTTCTGGTTATAATCCTACTTAAAGAAAATTTTCCTCTCCTCTCTTCTCTACTCTTCTCTCTTCCCCATCCTCCCCTCCCCTCCTCTCCTTTCTTTTCTCTCCTCTCCTCTCTCCTTTCCTCTCTCCTCTCCTACTCTCTCCTCTCCTGTTCTCCTTTCTCCTTCATTCCCCTTTCCTCTTACTTATGCCCTCCCCTCCCCTTCTCTCCTCTCCTTTACTGTTTTCAGTCCTTTAATATAGGCTCTTCTGTCATATAAGTAAAATATTGCCCAAATAAAAAACTAGGCATTATAGATTATTTTGCTATAACGAAATATTTTATATATGCATGCTGACACACAGAGACACACACAAACAGACACACACACACATGTGCGTGCACGTGCGTGAGCACAAACACACACACACAGAGTTAGGAAAGTGAGTAAAAAGAAAATAGTTGAAGTGTGTGTGTGTCCTGCTTCAACCCAGGACTTCCTGCTTACTCGGCAAATCCTGTGCTACTGAGCCATATATCCAGAGAGTGAATACACTCTGTCTTCACTATTAATTTTTAGTGGAACAAAAGTTTAGTTTCTGTCAGATAAATAAAATATTGCCAGACTAACAAACACTAGACATTATTATAGATGATTTTTCTATATCCAAATATAGTTTTATAAAGAAAAAAATGGTTTTTCACAATAAGGAGTGTTAGAAGTTCAGACTGAGGTTCTGGAGGATGTGGCCTCCAAGGAAAGTCCATTTTTTTTTCAGAAATGGAGCCTTGTCAAGGTAGCTTCAAGTTATGATGGTGGGAATGCAGTACTCTGGGGACACTCTTACAAATGCTCTAATGCCGCTGATGAAGATACTCTCTTGTGACCTGATCGCCTTCCCTCCAAAGCTCCACTTTCTAATAATAGCTCTTAGCTAGTCAAGATTTCCATTCATGAGCCTGGGCATGAATACGCAGACCATCACAGAAATCCAAGAAAGTGGGCAGGAAGAGATACCTGGAAACATTCCTCCTTTGTGCTTGACTTGTCTGTGAATTTATCCATTTGTTTCTTACCAAATTGGGGGAATGTCTATTTCTCAGAATAGATTCTTATTCAGAAAAACCATTTAAATTTTTTTTGTTGAGTTGAATTATCTTAAAAACACATAGGAAAACACCCCCATTTAGTCTTTTCACTGTCAAATATTTATGAAGAAGTTACTTTTCAATACTTCTGTTTATTGAGTATAAGGCAAGGAACATTTTGAAACCAATATAGCATAGTATTACATAACCACTATGCCAGAGCACTTGATTAAAAAGAAAGAGGCATTAGCTGTCTGTGCTGGCATACATTTTTAATGTCAGAACTCAGGAGGTTCTATGTGAGTTTGAGGCCAGGATGATCTATAAAATCAGTTCTAGGATACCCAGGGCTATAAGGCTTAGTGAAGCTAAAAGAAGCCTAAATGGTAATCTTTCTAACAATGCCTTGCAAAGGGTGGCCACCTACTATCCTGTAAGTCTGTTCAAGTAAAATTCCCAAATCAACCTGCAAACCTACTAAGTTAGGTCGCCCTGGGGGATTAAGTTCACTAATCCGTGTATCCGGCAAGTTATGATGCGTGTTAGAGTTTGATAATAACTGCCTGGAAATACATAATGCAGCCAGTGATCAATGTAGCACCAACAATGTCTTTTCCCTCAACTTCCACCTCTTCTAAAACGTCCTCTCCGACTCTCAGTGAAAAGTATTTTGATGAATATAAAACTTTTCTTTATACTAAAAGCCTTCAGGTATTCTATTCTTAATGTTTATATGGGATCTTACAAACAAAATAAGCTTATGTAAAGGAAAAACATCCAATAAAAGTAATTGTTAAGGTCTATAAAGATTGCTTAGCTGCTTAGTGATTAGCAAGCTTGCTGTTTTTCCAGAGTCCAGTTCAGCAATCAGGTGGCAGCTCATGTCCATGTGTGAGTCTAGTTCTACAGATCTGACACTATCTTCCGGCCACTGTGGGCATTGCATATACATCGTGTTCTTATACGCAGTCAAAACATTCATACACATGAAAATGATTTTTAGAGAGTAATCTTTGTGAAATTTTTGAGAATCATTGTTAGATAGTAGAGTAGTATAGTAATAGTATCAATACAAATATAGGTAAATTTATGGGTAAGTAAGTAGGAGGAAGCATTGTGGTCCCATTTTGTGCTTATTGTGAGTTAACTGATCTTTAGAGATAAGTTGGGTTAAAACCACAAACCCATGGTACAGGTTTGTAATCTTAGAATCAGCCACTAAGTGATCCTCCATATTTATCTAGCTTTCTGCTATACACACACACACACACACACACACAAATTCTGGCCATAAAATCAGTCCATCAACTAAGAGGAACACCTATCTGTTTTTAAGTCTGTTGTCCTAAGTTTATGGTGAGGTATGGAGTATGCCCTCATGTATAGCTAACACTAGTTTATAGGCACATTTACAGAAATATTAATCAGAAATCTTACTAGGTGTGTATGCGTTTGGTCCCTATAGTTTGACTCTTCAAACATCATTCACACTGATGTCTGAAGGAGTCTAAGATGAGTTAAAGCTGGCTCCCAAAGACAATTTCAACTTTCTACTTTTAGTTGCTGTATAATATGCATAGATGTAGATAGGGTCATTTTTTTTCTTTTTTTTTTTTTGAGAAAGTTGTGATGGGGAATTCAAGAATATGCTCAGCATGACAGTGATTTGATTTTGAACTACAACAGTTCGGTTCAGTAGCAGTAGCAATAGATATCATTATGGCAGATTGGAATTGTTTCTGTTCTGTTCACTCTTTAGGGAAAGATCTCAAGTAACCTAACATTTACATGTATTTTGAGAGAATTTGTAGAGAAATTTTAATCTAGCAACATGGCTGCTCTGGCAAAGATCACAACCAACTAGGTCTGTGTGATCCAGCTGGAATATAGAGATGCCTTTAATATAGACATACCTTTAATAAAACATACATACCTTTATATATATATATATATATATATATATCCCTCTGGCTGAAATTTAGTATATACCTTTAATCCTAAACAACGATATCTAATTGAGAGTGAGAGAAAGTGATGAATCAGAGAAAGATTTGACAGAATGAGTCAGAGATAGGATATGCCCAACTCTCAGGAGAACAGACAGGAAAGAGAAGCTACTTAAGAGTAGATCAGAGAGAGAAGGGTCAGGGGAGCAGGGAGTGCATGGAGACAGTATAGCAGAGTTCAGGACAACAGCACAGTTTGGTGCAGTTACACGTGGTTCAGTTGAGTTTGTACACGTCTGTTCAATTGCGCAGTTCAGTGCAGTTAGTGCAGTTCAGGGGCAGTATTTTCAAGCAGAGCGATTTAGTCATAAGCTCAGAGAGGCCAATTTGAATCAGTCACCTTGGAGAGAAGTTTGAGCCAGCCGTAGAGTTCAGAGAGAACTAGAAAAGGTGGATTCACTCAGCAATAAGTCTCAAAGGCCGAAAACATTTTAGGCCTGGGTTAGCAGATGGAGGCTGAAATCTGAAGCCTTCAAGGTCCAGGCTTACAGAAGATTAGAGCATACAGAGGTTAGAAGCTTCCAGGCCTAGGCTTAAGAAGAGATAGCACAGAGATAAAAATGCTCTGGACTCAGCCCAAGCCGTGTATTCATAAAGCTTGGGTATGGCTCTCATCTCATCCCCTCTTCTGAGAAAATAAAATCAACATTTACAAGAACTAGTCATCATGCATGGGATATCACAACATCTCCTCTTCGCCATTACCCTCTGTAAGATCGTTGTGTTTTGAGTTCTTAGACTTCCCCACTCACTACAAGGACTCAAATATTTGAATCTAGATGATCATTATTTTCTCCTTTTTTTTTTTTTCCTCACCATAGCTCCTGCCATCTCTAACATCTATTTTTCTCAGATACAAAAAAAAAAAAAAGTGATTTGGAATGTGCAGTGGTAGTGTTTGTAAACTGGATACAACTGGATACAACTAGTTCTACTGATACAGCTTCATAAAGGAATCCAAAGAGGTAAGAGAGGACCACCCAATTATTTCCCTCTGCTTCAGTAACTCCAGCATGTTAGTCATTTAACACTTTAAATATTTTTCTGCTCCCGCTCCCCTATGTTGTTTGCAAACTGGCTCTTTTAATATTTTACCTTTCTATTTCTCTGATACTGTTAACTGCTTCCCACCTTCCTTCTGTGTCTCTTAATTGTTTGGTTGTTTTTGTTAGCTTTTTTTTTCTGATTTCCCACTGGTTTGACCCCATTTTGTAATGTCTATGCTTTCATTCTCTCTCTCTCTCTCTCTCTCTCTCTCTCTCTCTCTCTCTCTCTCGTTTTCCTTCAGTTCCTTCAATCACAATTTACATACACATATGCAAAGGAACTACTCTCTTGGAGATTGGTTATTAGCCCGGAAATTAGGAAGAAAGGAACTGTCAGGTTTTCTTCATGTTGAAAGCATGGCCTCCAGACATGAAGGATGAGAAGCAAGAGCAGGAGCTGAGCTAAGGCAGGGCCAGGATGAGAAGCCTACCTATAAAGGGAATGTTCGGAGGAGTAGCAGAGTAGAGGCACCTTGCTAGGTCAGTAACTAACAGCCCGTGGATGTGCTTCTAAGGAAATTAAAACTTGAGCTAATGAGATGGCAGCCACCTCCTGAGAGTGAGCTAAAGGCATCCTATTAATTCACTTTTCTAGGTATCTTCCCCTAAACAATCTCAAAGTTGTTTCCTATTTGTTTAGATTCACAAGTCTTAGAAGACACATCCATTTATAAAAGAGAAGTTGGAGGCAAATTCTTACTACACTTTCACTGGAGATGTTCATCATCAAAAACGTACTCTAGCATCGGTCACAAAAAGAGAAAAAGGGGAAAAAAAGAGTTGACATAGATAAGACACAAGCAAGATGACTCAGGCAGTCTCAAGGGGAATTTCTAGTGTGACTGCATTAATAAACCTGCCATTGGCTTTGTAGAAACAGCAGTGCTATCCTACCTCTTCCAAACACCCTAGTAGATTTTAAGTGTTTCAGGTGTTGAGTTTCCCTAGCTGTGTCCAATGCCCCACTGCAGCACCCTCCCTTCCCCGCATCCGGACCAGCCGCAGAAACAGAAGTCTATTCAACTTGGTCATCGGGAGAGTGACTGAAGGTCTCTGAATATTCCTTGGCGCTGGATAGACATTTAGGGTCACTTTACAGACTGGGACTCGAGCTTCTGATCACACAGTGGTTCCCTACGGACGAAGCCAGGTCTTTGCTGGAGGGCGCAGCCGAAGGAGCCTGGGCTGGCTGGGAGAAGACACGCAGCCTCGGGCTGCGGTGATAGGGACCTTTCGGAATGAGGATGTAAGGGTGGACAACTCGCAAACTTGTCCCCAGGCGCGGCGGCGCTGAGGAGGTCCGGGAGAGACCCCAGGGGGATGTCCCCGGGGCGGTCCAGCTGACAGCACCCCCCGCCCCCACCCCGGCGGCGCCGCGCGGCCCCTCTCCACCCGCGAGTGTGCGTGCGAGCGGCGGGCGGCGGCGGGAGGAGGCGCAGGCGCGCTGCTCGCCCGTCTGCAGCCCCGCGCCGAGCGCCTGGTCTCGGGGAGTTGATGGCAGCACCACGGTGCGGCCGCCCGGCCGAGCGCACGGCGCAGCCACCCGCCGCCGTCCGCCGAGCAGCCGACATGTGGGGGGACCGGGGTGGGAGCGGCCGGAGCAGCACCAGGGACCCGGGCGCGCAGCAGCCTCCGCTCGCTCGCCTGTCCTGACCTGGCTCGCTCGCCCCCCCGAAGAATGTCAGCCAAGTCCAAGGGGAACCCCTCCTCGTCCTCTGCAGCCGAGGGACCGCCGGCAGCCTCCAAAACCAAGGTGAAGGAGCAGATCAAGATCATAGTGGAGGATCTGGAGTTAGTCCTGGGCGACCTGAAGGACGTGGCCAAAGAACTTAAGGAGGTGAGAGGCGCAGGGGTGGGAAGGGAGTGGGGCTCCCCGCGCCCCTCGGGTGGGTTCCGGTCCCCCCTTTTCGCTTGGGACCTTAGCATTTCCAAACTCCCAGCAAGTACGGAGGGATGCCTGCAGACCGACTTCCTTTGCTCTGGCTACTCGGGAGAAGAGTTGTAGCACTTTCTCTCCTTTTTTAATCAGACGGAAATCAACTAGTGTTTTAATCGATAGACCCGGCAGGATGGTGGGAGGGAGGGAGGCAAGCGACTGCCTGCCCCGGACTGTCAGAGGTGTCAGGGGAAGGGGTTAACTGGGGGTGTGTCGACGAGAGAAGACGAGAGCACGGGCTGGCCCGAGCTGGTGCGATGCTCTTCGCCTGCCCTGCTGCTCCCCCCGGAGTCCCTTGGCAAGTCACCCCACGGCCTGGCAGCCCCTGGAAGCCAAGCTGAAGGGGGGCGGCTTCTGGGCCCTGGGCCAGGCCAGGGAGGGCACTGGGAGGGGAAGCTCGGCTCCGGTTCCCTTCCTCTCTTCTCAAGCCCCACTAAAAGAAGAGGGCGACTCTGGGTACTGACCGGAGAATTCAGCTTTGTGGAAGGGGAGATGTCTGGGACTTTCTCACTTTCGCGATTCCTGAAGCATCTCCTGCCCTTTCCCAAATGTTTCCAGCAACTCTGGGCCTTCGCGCCACTCCGAGTGTCGCCATTCTTCACTTCCTTCCTTTAATTCTGTCATCACTTGGCATTGAACCTGAGCTGTAGGGCTTACTGGGGCGTGCGTATGTGTGTACCTCTGTGTGCTGTGTATGCTTTGTAGTCCTGCCACTGGCATCCTGGCTCCTCAGAACTGGGATTGTTTTCCCCTCCCCCGCCATTCCTCCCCCCACTCCCCGTACTCAGCCCCTCCCCGCTCGGGTGAGATGGATTGGAGAGGTGTTGAGACTGCCTGCGTGCCTGAGGGGTGTCTCCTTCTCAACCTGGCTGCCTCTGGTGGCTGGGGGATGCCTAGGGTGCTCTCTCCTCTCCTGGTGCTGTTCTGCGGTTCCAGCTGCAAGAAGGAAAACTTCTAAGGTGGTGGTGGTCTCCCTGGAAAGATCAGGGGAGGAGCAACCGTATCCTAAATCTGAAATTGTAGCTAGGTTTCCGAAGTAAAGAGGAAGGAGATGTGAGGTCTTTCTCATGATTGGCCTCTAGAGATTATCTTCCTGTCATTTCCAGCCCCGCTGAGAGGAGTCTTCCCAGCATTACCTCAGTGCACGAATCCAAAGCCTGTTAGTAAGATCCATGGTCAGAGTTCGTTTTGCCGGTGATGAATGTTCCTGTATGTTTCTCCGCAAACAGAACACGGTATTGCCAAGGTCCTGAGAGTGGTGGTAGGCACCGACGGGTCAGGAAACTTGTTTGTGTTTGCAGGGTTTTCCTAGGCTCGCTTATTTCACAACTAGCTGGCAGATGGAAGGGTTATGCCCCGAGAGCGAACTCTAAAGATGTTTGTTCCTTTGTTATCCTTTTACCTGCTGTGTTTGGTTGGTTATGTTTTCATTTGCAACATTATCATGCTTTAACAAAAATGAACACTTTAGACCAGTTCCTCTTACACACCCCTGCTTTGTATTTTTTTAAAGGAAGTTGACACAGGAAACCAATAGCACCAAAAGGTATAGTTTGTTTTGTTTACAGGATGATACTAAGAGAAAGGTAGCTAGACAAAATTTTGTCTCTGTGGGTCATAGGTGTCAGGGCACTCACTGTTTTGGACAAAATTAACCAGAAGCCACTACTCATGACCTTGGTTCTTTGCATTATTATTATTTAGGGATTTTAAGAGCAAGAAAATATACGAGAAAACATTTAACCTCTCTCTAGGTTTTGGTTAGAATTAGGGATGCAAATAGAGGAGTCTGTTAATTTTTCCGTGTATTCATTAAATATATATATATATATATATATATATATATATATATATATATATATATATGTTAGGGAAAAGTACTTCATAAAGGATTAAAAATGCAACAAAACAGAAGATGAGATAACTTCTTCATTTGATGCTTGCAGGGTTTCATTCACTTCCAAGGCCTATCTGGGTAAAAATCTCAACACAAGCCTGAAATTTATGAGTGGGAAATGATGTGATATTGTCAACTAACTTTCTGTGGACATCATCATCCTAGGCTTGAATATGTCAGTGTATATACTAGAACTAAACCTCAGAACAGGCTATTTATATAAGAAGAATGGGAGTTATTTCCAGGACAAAATATTTATAGGGCATGTTTAACCTATGGCATCTTGCAGTTGTGCAGCCTTGGTCTGTTTTTGAATGATAGAGCATACATGACTAAGCATGTTTTTCATGAAGTTTTAAAGAACACATAACTGAAAACTTTTGTAAACTCTACAAAGCTTGTTCATTCCTCTACCCAAGACTTGTTGCAATTAATACATCAATTGCCATATTTAATATTCTGGCAGTACATATGATGTGAAGTTATACACGATATAAATTATTACATGCAATATTCAATTCCTGTATTGATAGTACTGTGTTTTTAAAGTATAATATATTTTGATATAAATTAACAGTGAACTTTTATTAACTTGGAATAAAAGCAGTTGTGTAGCTGTCAATCACTACACAGTATTTGTTTTCTCTTTTTTTCCATTTTAATTACAACTTAAGGTTTAAAGAGTCTACCTTTTCTTTTTGTACAAACCTCATGAATAATACTTCATTTTTGTTTGATTACTTAATATTTTTGAAAATAAGATATTTTTGCACATTTTCTATCCCTATCTTTCCTCTAAACCCTCCCGTTTACTGCCTCCTTTTCTCTCTCTTTTTAAAGTTCATATCTGAGAATCTTCTTACATTTCACTTTCTTTATTTTCAGAATATCATAATACTGAGTCCGTAAGCAGTACAGATTTATAAATGAACATATACTAACTAGTGCTAAGTGTCAATTTCTTTTTTGCATCAATAGTTACCATAGCCAGTAAAGGCAATAATGTCTTTCTACATTACTGATGTTTAAGGATAAATTAAACACTTTCCAAGTAAAATCTTGTGCATGAACAAATGTTATTCATTTTAGTAACAATAAAAATGGAAGCGTGCTTATAACTTTAGGTGCTACATGTTTGTAAAAGACTATCAGTGCCATATGAACACATGTAGAGAGCTACATTTCAGTCTTTTTCATCATAGCCCAGAAAGCTAAATGCTTCATATATGTGAAAATTGTTTCAAAAGTTGTTTTGAAGTTTTATTCAAATGGGAGGGTGAATAAAACTGCCTTTGGTTTTTCTAGAAATCCCATCTCTCTCTTTATAATATCCAATTCAATTATAACTGATTAAATAATTATGAATGAACAATGAACCAGAAAAAGAGACAAGGACTGCTCTTACTGAACAGACTGGACTTTCTCGTGTGTTTATTTACTACTTAGCAAGTGTCTTAACCAGCTAGTACAGTGGCTAGATCCGGCTTGCCTACCTGAATTCAAAAAGCTATTATTAAAATAATCAATATTAAGCACAGTTGTTGGGGCTTGGTCTGATACTTGTGTTCTGATGCTAATTACTGGCCCTCAAGAACTGGTTGCTGCCTTGATAAACCTATCCTTGTTGTGTATCCCTGCCTAACACACTATAACCGATTGGTTGATTAAAGGCCTAAAACCTGAGCGGGGCAGAATGGGGTAAACATGGGTAAGGTTCCTGGGCTTTGGGAAAAAGAAAATCACAAGAAAAAGGCAAACAGACAGGAAGAGAGGAATCAAGGATGTCATGATAAATTAGCATGGAGAATAAAGCACATGGGCAGGAAGGAAAGACTCCAAGGATGAAATGGTCAGGAAAAAATATGAAAAAAATTAAGAAGTATCTTAGGATTATGGATGGAAGATAGCCCAAATAAAAATGACTAAGGCGGGTACCATTGGATGGGGGCTGGAAGATGGATAATGAGGTTATTGAGACAGCATAGATAAAATATCTGCCCAGACCAATATAAATGAGTCAATTATAAAATTTAACAGATTTCTGAGTCTTATTTTTATGAAAACAGATTAAATAATACCTTTGCAACAATCATAGGGAAAATAATAACATTGTACAGACCAATACCCTCCTTTTAATTTACTACAACACACAATAGTATAGCAGATGTCACTGGTCAAATTTTCACTAAGAAATGCAGAAACAAATCTACCGCTTAAAACATTTCTCAAATAATTCAAAATGCTGGTGGTAATCTCTTTTTTCTGAAAGGACGTTCCAGCCTGAAGATGAAAATTGTGAAATGTTCTGCATTAAATGTTTGTTTACTGGAATCTTTAATAATCAGTCTTAAGTGGTTTAGCTGAATTATCTTTTTGTTCAGACTATTTATAGCTTTTAACTTTGTAACAACTCACGGTTTTAAATTTTGTCACAGTACTATTATATAAATGAAGCAAAGTGTAACATGCTATGCATAAATTTTACATTTATATTAAATAAGAAGGGCATTTGTGAGTAGGTATCAGGGAGGCAATATAGGACTGGTTCTCTTAGTGAGCTAGGATTATTTCATGACTGATTTCAAAGGTAATTAGGTTAATCTGTGAATGGAAAACACAGTTTTTTCTTATAATTTCATACATAAATTTAATTTATAAATATAATTTCTTATAATTTCATACATAAAAACAGGTGCAACTGAGGTTAAACTTAGAAAACTTGGAAAATCCATCTGGCATTGGTTAAAAATAGAATTAACAATTATTTGTCATATATTTTTGCCTTGGAGTGTTCTTCCTTTTTAAATAAATATCAAATGCATTATGTGTCTTGCCTGTATGTGTGTATATTTGTGCACCATGGAGGCCAGCAGAGGGCACAGGATCCCCTGAACTTGAACTCACAGGTGGTCCTTAGCTAGCATGTGGGTGCTAGGAATTGAATCCCAGGCTGCTGAAGAAGAGGCAGTGCTCTTAACCACTGAGCCATCTCTTGAGTCCCCTAATGGTGTTTCTTGTTGACTTGAGGTTCTGTGATTTATTGCTCTGGGAAATCCTACAGTACTTTTAGTTAATGAATCCATGCACATAGAATGCATTATAAGGCAAACTATAGAGAATGATCTCTGTGGCGTTCGCTAAGTTCTAAAATTAGGAATGAATGGAAGCCAACAGCACACTTAATAGTATGAATCCCCATGTATTTACTACTCTGCATTTTACCATACCAAAACTGAGAAGCATTTTAAAAAATGTTAAAATATAACTTTCTATTAAATTTTGTGCCTTAGAATGCTAGTGAGAGGATGATTCTGTAAGCACAGGTATAATTAATAACCACCTCTTACCATCTTTCTCTCTCTCTCTTTCTGTGTTAATGAATTAAATCATTTAACACATAGAGAATTAGCTGGTAAGAAACTCAAGCAGCTTTAAAGTAATAGTATGCTTCAGGCAATAGTAAAGTGATAGATAATAAAATCAATGTAATAGATTTCATTGTTACTTGGATTGTGTTTTTCCACATTGCTCCTCTGAGGATTTCAAATATTTAAGTCTATCTATTTGGAGAAGAGAAAGGAATACAAATCTGAGCTAAGCATACTTTCTAAACAAAATAGATGACAGGGTCTTTTTATGGAGCTAGTTTATAAAAAATTTCACAGGCAATTTTTGAGAAGTAGGTGATAAAAATTGCAACGGATTGATGATAAATTCTGATTGAAAGCCTGGTAAATGATATCAAGATATCAAGCTTCCAATATAAAATGAATGTGCAAAGGGCTGGAGAGATGGCTCAGTGGTTAAGAGCACTGTCTGCTCTTCCAGTAGTCCTCAATTCAATTCCCAGCAACTACATGATGGCTCACAGCCATCTATACTGGAATCCGATGCCCTCTTCTGTTTTCATGCAGATAGAGCACTCATATGCATGAAATAAATAATTTTTTTAAATTAAAAAAAATAAATTTATATATAAAATTAATGCCAAACAAAGGATACTATTTTTCACTTCTTCTTTTTTTTTTTTTTTTTCAATGCAGTTTATTCAGGAACCTTGAACAATCATCTGACCC